>NC_090448.1:540021165-540700018 GCF_031143425.1 Pleurodeles waltl
ACCCATAGAAAGGAGAGACTTTAGAGGCACTGTGTAGAGAGTTATTATAGGAGAATTCGGCAAGCGGTAAGTAGGGAGCCCAATTACTTTGTGTAGCGTTACAGAAGCTACGTAAGTACTGCTCGAGACCCTGATTGAGTCGTTCTGTTTGTCCATTGGTTTGAGGGTGGAACCCGGATGACAAGGCCACCTGGATTCCCAAGATCTTGCAGAATTGGTTCCAGAAACGGGAGATATATTGGGGACCTCTGTCTGATATAATAACTTGGGGTAGCCCATGTAGCCTGAAAATTTCTTGAGTAAAGACCTGACTTAACTCCTTTGCCGTGGGTAACTTTCTCAAGGCCGTGAAGTGGGCCATCTTGGTGAAGGAGTCCACAGTTACCATTATGACGTGGTTTCCCATTGAGGAAGGTAAGGCGCACATAAAATCGGTGGATATGGTAAGCCATGGGCCTGGGGGAACAGGTAATGGGCGGAGTAAGCCCACAGGTCTGGTTCGGGGTGTCTTGGCTTGAGCACATGTAGGACAGGATAACACGTATGCCTCAGTGTCAGCCTTGAGAGTTGGCCACCAGAAAGAGCGAAGCAAAAGATCTTGAGTCGCTTTCACTCCTCGATGACCCGCAATAGGAGAATCATGGCACATGTGTAAGGCTTCGATTTGCACTGTTTTAGTGGGTAAAAACAGGGCCTTATCATGATAATAGTAGTCATGATCTATGTGCAGCTGTGGACGTAACCTCTTTAGTTCTGTTTCGTGTAGACGGGCATATTCAGACTTAACTTGATCTAAAAAGGTCTGTGCTACCCCTATGATTTTATTGTTGTCGAATAAGTTTTGAACCGCGGAATCACCGCACCCAGGATAACGTCGGGACAGGGCATCCGCCAGGATGTTCTGAGAACCAGGGATGTAGGTGATATAGAAATCATACTGGCTGAAGAAGAAGGCCCATCGAGCTTGCCGGCTATTTTGGCACTGGAAATTTCTTAAACACTGTAGATTTCTATGATCGGTCCGGGCTTCGAAGGGCTCCTTTGATCCCATCAAAAAGTGTCTCCATTCAGTGCACGCGACCTTTAAGGCGAGTAATTCGCGTTCTAGCACGGAATAGTTTCGCTCAGAATCAGATAGAATGTGGGATAGATAGAATACAGGGTGTTCTAGGTCATCATCGTCTTGTCTTTGTAACAAGGCAGCCCCAATGGCTCTTTCTGAGGCGTCTGTGACAACAATGAATTGTTTGCTAGTGTCTGGGTGTCGAAGAATAGGGGCTTGACTAAAGGCTTTCTTTAAGTCCTGAAAAGCTGACTCAGCGCCTGGTGTCCAACAAAAACCTTTCTTTAGGTGTTCCTTTTTGAGGGTTTGAGTAATGAAGCTGGTTCTCTGGGCAAAGTCTGCTATGAACTGCCGGTAGAAGTTGGCTAGTCCCAGAAAACATTGAGTCTCCTTGATGGAAGAAGGAGATGGCCAGTTCAATATAGCCTGTACTTTGTCTGAGTCCATGGCAATTCCGGTTTGGTCTATACAGTATCCCAAATATTTCACTTCTATCTGATCAAATTCGCATTTTTCAGGCTTACAGAACAAATGATGTTGTCGGAGTCTTACTAAGACTTGGCGGACGTGTTTGGAATGTTCCTCTGGATGAACCGAATAAATTAGGATATCGTCAAGATACACTACCACTGTTTGTTGCAAAAGATCAGAAAAGATAGAATCCATGAATCTTTGAAAGATGGACGGGGCATTAGTGAGTCCGAAGGGCATTACTCTATATTCGTAGTGACCAAAAGGTGTTCTAAAGGCGGTCTTCCACTCATCACCTTCTCTGACTCTTAGCAGATGATAGGCTCCTCGGAGATCCAGCTTAGTGAACCTCTTGGCTCCTCTGACTGCTTCTAAGATGTCTTTGATAAGGGGTAGCGGATACCGGTCTTTGATAGTGATCCTGTTTAACCCTCTGAAGTCGATACAGGGACGCAGGTCTTTGGTTTTCTTTGGTACAAAGAAAAGAGGAGCCCCGGCGGGTGAAGAGGAGGGAGTTATTAACCCACTTTGTAGATTCTCATCTAGGTACTCCTTCAGAATTTGTTTCTCTGGTTTGGTGAGGGAGTACATCCGCCCAAAAGGAACTACAGTGTCTGGCTCTAAAGAAATGGCACAGTCGTATTCTCTGTGGGGTGGCAATTCAGGTCTTTCTGGCTTCTGGAATACATCGATATAGTCCTGATACTGTCTGGGAACTCCCTGTAGAACATTAATGGATCCTCCCACCTGGGCAGGTGCTGTTGAGAGACTTTTTGGGGACCAATAATCCCCGGCCGGATAGCAATGGTGTTGACAAAAATGGGAGGATAACGAAATGTTTTTTGTTTCCCAGTTGATGTAAGGATTGTGCCGTGTAAGCCATGGAATTCCCAGGATCATGACATGGTGTGGTGATGAGATTAAGTCAAACGAGAGAATTTCCTGATGTTTACCGAACTGTAAACAGAAATTAGGGGTGGTGTATTGTACCGGTCCAGAGGCCAAGAGTGACCCATCAACAGTATGTACCTGTTCTGGTATTTCTTTGGGTATTTGTGTTATTTGTTGTTCTTTGGCCCAGGTTTCATCTAAATATAGGCCACTGGCTCCGCAATCCAATAAAGCCAAAGTTCTTGCTTCGCGGCCATCAGTTAAATGGAGGATAACTGGTAAGAGAAAAAGAGCAGTTCCTTCCTCCCTGGAAGAGCAAATAGAAGGTATATCACGATATCCCGTCCTCACCCTTCCTACTGGGGACGGGAGTTGGCGTTTCCCAAGGGCTTGGTTGGACGAATGGGGCAGGCGCGAATTAGGTGACCAGCTGCACCACAATATAGACAAAGCCCCTTCCTTCGTCTATGTTCCCTTTCGCTGGCGGATAGAGGTCCGCGAGCTGTGTCAATCTGCATGGGCTCTTCCTCGGTATTCCCTTTGGATTCAGGGCGGGCTTCCTCGGAACGATGGGCGAAGGGACGAGATGGTGCTGAGTGAAAAGGCAAACGACTCTTCTTTTTCTCCATTCGTCGTTCATTTAACCGATACTCTATAGTTAGTGCTTGGTCCATCAACCCTTTGAGGTTTTCTATCCTGGCAGAATGTACTAGTTCATCTTTGATGTCCTCTCTTAGACCTCTACGGAAGAGTGTCACCAAGGTACGTTCCACCCAGGTTGTTTCTGCAGCTAATTGTCTGAAACGGGTGATGTATTGTAATACATCCTGACTCCCTTGTTGGACTTCGCAAAGAGCCTCTTCTGCTGACGCCTCGAGTCCAGGGCGTTCAAACATCTGTTTAAAAGTAGTGATAAAGGTGGAATAATTAGATAGACAGGGATCGTTTCTGGTTACTAGAGGTGTGGCCCAGGCCAAGGCTGGTCCTGATAAGGCACTAATCAAATACCCCACCTTGGTCTTATCTTGTACAAATTGCGAGGGGCGAAAGGCAAAGTACACCGTTAAGGCATCCAGGAATTCTTTTAATGTGGTGGGATCCCCGGAAAATCGAGGTGTAGAGGCGGCTACTGCAGGGACATCTGTGGTCCTGGAGGCAAAGGTTTGTCGATAAACAGTATTCTCAGTACGCAATTGCTGGAGTTCTTGAGCCTGTTGTTGTATCGTCGCCAGCAGGTCCTGGTTAGTAGGTTCCGTGTTTACCACTGGGTTATCCATAGTTCCGGACTGCAACAGGAATTGTGGGCATTGCAATCTGTCGCGGTTCTCAACGGTCTTACCCTCGCAGCGGAGAGGCGTAGGGGAACGGTCCTTGTTCCGACGGGTTCTGCTCTGGCCGAGGTAGGGGCGACCCCTTCCGGTAGCCACGGTGCTGTTTGGTATGAGCGAACCACTACAGTCCGTGCCCTCCAGAAGGAGTCCCAGAGGAAAAACCCCAGTAGGGTAAAAAACCTCCACAGGAACTCCCTGAAACGAAAGGAGGACACCAGGGTATTAGGACCGCAGTTCAGGAAGGCAGAAAAACAAAGCAAATCAGGAACAGACAGGATTCGCAGAAGGATATCAAATAGGAGCGTGACTATCACCAAGGAGTGTTGCAACGCAATGAACAGGCAGTTGGAATCCCCTTAAATACCCCTGGACAGGAAACAGGAAACAGGAAGTAGAACACCGCCATCTTGGATTGGGGAAAAGAAAACAGTAATGAATGAGGTATGTGTGTTAGACAATGCATGCTGGGTAGAGAGGAAGTGGTAAGCATGCTGGGAAGAGAAAAAAGGCAAGTATAAAGAACCCCCAGTGTAAGGGTTCGGTTTGTCCTAGGAACATCGGTAAGTGGTGGTGGGCAGGTGAATACATGCAAGAGAAATAAATGTTAAGCGCATAATGCGCTGTGTGCGGCCATGCCTGAAACCTCCTCGGGGTTTCAGGCTCTGCCGCGTCTGCCTTTAAGGCAGAACTTGAAAAAGGGGGAGCGGCGAGCGCCGTGACCCCCAGACCGGCTCCCTGGAGCCTTTATGGCCCTCGCCGGAGCCGCGGCGACCCCCGCGACCTGGTTGTCTGCCTCGGCGTCTACCGCGGCCCGGGCGTCGGCCGCGGCAAAATTAACGTGCCGCGCCGCGGCAACCTGAGCCCGCGGCCGCAGCGAGCGCTGCGGTGTAACACATTATCCAGAAAGCAGCACTGCCTGCAGCACTGCCCTGTCGGATAATGAGTTCCACCATCGTCAGGCTGCCTGTCGACGGTAGGCTAGCGGTGGTGGAAGGCCGCCTGTGGCGGTCCCCACAGCCTTCATTATTTGGCAGCGGAGACCAACATGCCGGTGGCAGTCATTACTGCCGCCGCCGGCACGGCGGTCTCAGCCACCAATGTTCATAATGAGGGCCTGAGTCTCGGGTGTCATGCTAATTGGGTTAGGACCTATGTCTGATTTCCCCAGATTATTCACTGGAGATTGAGTCAAATCAATTAACGGACCTGTCATATCAAATGTCTGTTTCATTGGAGTCATCACTCCTGTATGCACATTGAATCTTTCCATTTCTACACCTGAATTCAAAAATTTGTGTTCACTGCTCCTATTGCTTCCCTGGGCAAACAATGGTATAACCAGACCAATAGTAACGGGTACTGACACAGTGTCCAGACTCAGTCAGGCACTGACACAGTGTCCGGACTCAGTCAGGCTTTTAGATCTATAGGGTACATTACTCCTGTATTCTGACTTGTTAATGCAGACATCTCTGTCTGTGACCCTGTTATAGGGGTGTATCTCGGGATTGTCTGTGCTTGCATTAGAGACATTAAATTAGGGGTAGACTCGATCTGGATCAGGGTCAGCTTCTGATAAACCTGTCTCATCTGTGAAACTTCTCCTGTTGGCATCAATAAACCAGTTGCAGTATCTACAAAAAAGTTTCATCTGCCTTCTCAACTAATTACACTTCACGGTTGTCCATCAATCCATTTGCAGCTTTTCTCACCAATCAACCTATCCCAGCACTGCTCTAGTGACATCACACTAACACGTACAGCGGCTGACAAAGCCCCTCGGCTTGTCTTCCCCAATTCAGAGCCACGTCAAACGAGGTGATAATATTGCGAGCACTAAATAAAAAACAACACACAACTTGTCTGTTCACTACAGGTAGCTAACACAATCGCCTCAGAAACCTTACTGAATGTTCAACTGCAGCTTCTACCTTTCACAGATACTCCTTCTATCTCAGTTTCCCTGACTCGCAAGCGAAATTCGACCATCAAACTTTACTCTTAACTGATCATTGGGTCCTCCTGGTGCACGTAGGTCTCACCAAATCTCCATCAAAAACTATCACTCACTTTAACATGCACTCTGAGTTTGTCAACCATGCCCGATTGACCTATTGAACAGACAAATTACAGCATCAACCCAAGTGCCTCATAAACTTGTATAATAAATCAATACTCCGGAGTCTTAGACCACGCAGGGTCCGTGTATAAACAACCACGTGGGCAATTTGTTTTTAGCACAAAGGGCCACACTCATGTGAAATTCGACAACTTCCTTACATACACTCTGTGGAGTAAGCAAACTCCCTAAACAACTTCATTTGAGTATGCAAACTTCTTAACCAACCTCATTTTGAGTACGCCGACTTCCTTTTCACTCACAAACATCACAATTCACCTGCGATTTGCTTAAGCAATGCAAGCACAAAACCTATTCCATTCACACTCTCACTAGGAACGCAGAGAACATCTTCAAACAAGCATTGGCAAACTCCAAGGTTCTGGGAAAAGTCATGGTAGGCTCCTAGGGATATATTGGGCCTTATTACGACCTTGATGGAGGGGTTTCCTCTATTACAAATGTGACGGATATCCCCTCCGTTGTATTACTATCTCCATTGAATATAATGGGATCATAATGCGATGGTCGAGATATTCGCCTCATATGTGATGGAGGAAAACCCCTCCGTCAATGTTGTAATAAGATCATAATATTTAATTTCCCATACCAAAATCTGGAATGCTATAGCTGTTATCTCTGGGAAATCATAGTGGTCTCTTAAGGAGACGCAACAGTCAGTTACCGCTACTGAAATCTGGAAAACTTATGGTGGCCTCTTAAGGAGACGTTACCATTCTATTCCTCTATCAAAAACTGGGATATTATGGTGGCCTCTTAAGGAGAATAGCCATCTAACTCTGCTACCAAAATCTGTGAGCCCGTCTGGCCTTATTTGATCTCTGGTACCTTATTTATAAAGGGACGTGTTAGGGGTTTGATGGAACTTTTGACTACGCTTAGAGTGATTCCACCATGTTCACAATCTTTACACATAAACTAACCAGCAACCACATAACATGTGCAACTAATCAATTATCGGAAGCTTTGAGTCAGTAACCTTTAAGCACCATGACACATCACCATGAATAACCAAGACTTTTAGTAAAATTAGAAAGTTTATTTCCCTATATTAACAATGCTAATATCACGTAAATTAATCTCAAAACCAAATTATAAGCATATACAATCAAGACAGGCTGACCAAAGTGGCGGAACAACCTCAATTTAACTAAAACATTCATTATTAGACATTCAAGAGTTACAGTACAAATTAATAACATCAATAACTGAACAACAGATATAGCATGCATCTAGATTTAACAGGTGGACAAAATAAATCCTTTGTTAATAACATTTGTCAATACCTTGGACATACTAACTAACCCTCCAATTATAACAGCATGTTCAGGCTTCATGCAAAAGCAATTTATTCAAAAATTAATTTGGAAAACATCTAACGAGGGTTCTATCAAAATAGTGGTTGGTACCTAAGAGGAAGAACAAAATCTACAACAGAAACATTAACATCTTGTTATACTTCTCCTCAAAGGATCAGCAAGCTGGGATTTCTTCGTCAGTTGGACATCTGTCTGGTCAGCAATGGGCATTGAAAGGGATTTGCTGAGCCACGGCTGGGCTCTAAGTTAACTGAACCAACGTAGAAAACATTAAACTAAGGAAACAGCATCAACAGCACTAACAGCTAAGCAATAAAGCTAAAGTTAGGAAAGACCCTAGCAACATTTCAGTTCCCTGAAAGGGACTAGAACATCACTAGAATGAAATAATGACTGAACTGACTGAACAAAAGGCAAGGAAAAATGGGCTAGACCTTCTAAGTGTAGTCGGGCTAAGTTAAAACTCCATAAAGTATCTTCTCATGCCATCATTGGTCAGAATATCGTATGTTCACAGTAGGACCAATAAACACTAAAGCCCTCATTATGACCTTGGCGGTCAGGTGACTGGCACGCCGACGATGGCGATAGTACCGTTGCCAGGCCAGCGATAATGACCACCAAATAATGACCATGGTGGTGATCCCTCCCATAGACAGCCAATGTACCACACCAACCGCCAGTGCGGCACAAACACTGAAAACGGCAGTAGCAATTTCCAGGAAGGTGGGAGACAAGAATCCACCCACCATATTATGGCAAAGCACACCGCCAGGATTTCCGGGGCGGTAGCAACGCCACTAAAAGCCTGGCAGAAACACATCATATAAAAGGAGACACTCACCTCCAGGGACACAAAGGAGTCAGCAGCGGCCATGGAACCTGAGCTGCAAGTCTTCCCGGTGCTGTACCATGCCATAGCCGTTCTGGAGCACCAACGCTGACGAAGACGGTGACTACAGCCGCCTAGTACACAGGGGAGGGAGGGAGAGTGATACACACACGCACAACACACACCATACACACACATCACACACCCAAAACCACCTGCAGAGTTAAACGACAGTAACAGAACCCAAGAGCAAAGAAAGCCAGGACACATACCTCTGTTCCAACCACTGTAATCCTGTTGGATGAAGAGCCCAAATCCACAATATATACATCAATGCATATTCACATGCAGGGCCAGTGGCCAATTCAAAGTTTGAATAAGCCCACAGGGCAAAGTCCAAGCCCCAACTTGACTCCTGACAACATCGGGACTCCACTGTGCAGGGGGATCATGTTGGAAATAGGCAGGCAGGCAGCTCAGGGGGTGGGTGGGGGGCTTCTTTTTGGGAGGGGGCTTCTTATGTTTTGGTTTTGGAGGGGGCTCCTTGGGTTTGGCCTTGGGAGGGGTCTCTTTGGGTTTGGCTTTTGGTTTTGGAGGGGGCAGCACTTTACCCTTCCGTTTTGGGGGCGAAAGAGTGGGCTTGGGGTGGGGGCTGGAGTCGCACTCATGTGCCCCTTTAGTGGCAGCTGAAGGCTTTGAGGGTGGAACATGGTCAGACTTGGTGTTGCAGGTACTGGGCTGGAGTGGGTGGGACCTTTCCCTTATGGGCAGGATGGGGTGGAAGAGTAGGGAAGAGGTCAAGGCTGGAAAGGCTTCTTAGGACCAATGGGGTGGGTTGTGGGAGGAGGGATGGCAGTGGAGGTAGAGGAAGTGGTTGTAGAATGAGGAGGTGTGCTGGACTTGGGTGAAGGTGCATGGACAACGTGAGTGTGTGAGGTGGATGGCTGTTGGGGGTCTGAGTGTGAGCGTTTGTGTGTTTTTAGAGGGGGCAGACACGGTGGGGGAGGTCAAACAGGATGTGTGGATGGATGTTGTGGTGGTCTCTGCAAGTGAGGTGGGTGTGCTGCATGACGTGGTGATGGTGGTGGTTGTGACTGCGCATGTGGTATGTGGGGTGCATGTCTGCGGGTTGTTGTTGTCGTGATTGGGCAAGACTGTGCAGGTGGCAGTTTCAGGGACTGTTGATGCAGTGCATGCAGGTGTGACTGTGAGGGAGGAGGAGGAGGGGGAGACAGTGGAGGTAGTGGATGATGTTGTGTGTGCATCTGTGTGTTGGCTGTGTGAGTGCTTGTGGACTGAAGTGAGCTGCCTGTGTTTGTGTGAGTCTTATCTGTTGTTTTGGGTGCATGCTTGTCAGAAAGTGTGCGTGTAATGGGTCTGGGGTGAGGAGACAGGGAGGTGGTAGTTGGGGGTGTGAAAGAAACAAGGACACTGGCTGCCATCAGGGAGGAGGCCAGAGCCTGAAACGATCTCTGTAGGGCCGCCAAGCCACAGTGAATGCACTCCAGGAAGGCATTGCACTGCTGCATCTGGGATGCCAGCCCCTGGATGGCATTCACTATGGTTGACTGCCCTACAGAGATGGATCTCAGGAGGTCAATAGCCTCCTCACTGAGGGCAGCAGGGCTGACTGAGGCACCCTCCTGGGTGAGCAGGCATGGGCAACTCGGTGGGGGGCTACTGGGAGGGCTGTGCTAGTACAGGGCAGTGGTTGCACCTGTAGCTGGGGTGGTCCCAGAGGGGTCCGCCACCACCAGGGAGCTCCCATTGGAGGAGGTATCAGAGTCAGTTGAAAAAGCTCCTGTACCCCCTTGTGGTGCTCCCCTCACCCTCCGTCCCACTGGTCCCCATGGTATCAGTGGACTCTGCCTCCTTGGTTCAGTGGGCTAGTGCCCCTGCTCCTTCGCCAGATGATGCAAATGCACACATGGACAGGAAGACAAAAGGAGAGAGGGGTTGAAGAAAGGGAGCACAGGGTCAATCACAGCAACAACAGCACAGATGGCATACACATCACCATCACACACAGGGACTAATAATGGGCAGTGTGGACCACACTGGCATACCATTGGCAAGGTACCACATCAGGTATGTGACAGACTGACATTTGCACATCAATTGGACCCAACTAAGCCCTGTCTGACATGGAAAGCCTGCTACCTATCCATGTAAAATGTGCATTACACCCCAAATATCTAAGCTGGACCACACTGCAATGGCTAAGCTGCCATATTGGGGCATCCACTGACTAAAACCCTGCACCAAAATCCCATGCCAGGCAACATAGATGGTTGTCACACACACTGTACTCACCTCCTTGTGGCTGCTGTGATGCCCTCAAGCACCCATCCAGCTCTGGGTAGGCCACCGACAGTATGCAGGCCTTCAGGGGGGTCAGGTTCTGACGGGCAGCCCTCCCACGTTGGGAGGCCATCCCCGGCTGGTCCTCGGTGGTCTTCTGGGCCCAGCCCCTCAGGTCTTCCCACCGTTGTCTGCAGTGGGTGCTCTGCCGGCTATGGACCCCCAGGGTCTGCACGTCCTTGGCGATGGCACACCACAACCCCTTCTTCTGATGGGCTCTGACCTGCAGAGGAAACACAGACAAAAGGACACCATTAGCCATACAATCCAGACTATCAAAGAAATGGCTTACATACTGCATTTGCCCCTCATCAAGCACACACATGACTCATACCACTGAACAAACACTGCCACCAGCCATACCTCCCCCAAATTACATACTGCCAGCACACACATCTCCATGCAGCCATGTTGCATGCAACGTACCCATGCTGTACTCACCTGTTGGTCTGGAGGCCCATACAACTGCCCATACAGGGGTAGGACCCCATCCGCGAGCCACTCCAATTCCTCCGACGTAAATGCTGGGACCCTTTCCCCAGCTGCACGGGCCATGGCATGTTCCAGACACAGGTCACAGCAGTACATGCAGTAGAGATTTCGTCCTGTGGAAAGTCAGGAATCATGTGAAGTGGCAGAAAGAAAATGGCGGTCACTGCCGCGGCGGTGAACACCGTCACCACCGGCATTGATCATCATTGGTTCCTATACTCCAGAGAGGCCCATGTTAACCAATGAGGAATTGCACGGCGGTGCAGACCACCTCCCACCATGACGCCTAACGCCGGTGGAGTGAGATCACTTCCACCTCCCTGTATACAGGACAGGCAGTTGCCATTTTCTACTGCTAGTACATATGTACTGATTTAAAAGTGCATCGTTGTTGTTGAATGTACACATCAAGACAATTCCAGTGTCCAACATACAAACATGCAATGTGTACACTGATGTAGTGTGTCCATAGTTCCTGTTGTCACTAACTTCTTACTTTTGGGTCCCTTAAGTACCAACCACTGTGGAGGAACAGGAGGAAGAGGCAAGCACCCGTGTACAGACCCCTTGTGGACTTGGCTACACTGGAGGACAGGAACATCATACTCACCTGTCATCTGGACAGGGCCACAACCACAGAGCTGTGTGCACAATTGGAGCTTGATCTGCTACCTGCTATCTGTTGCACCACAGTAATCCCCCCTCTTGTGCAGGTACTAGCAGTGCTCCATTGTGCTTGCAAGGGTTTTGACTGCCTTGCTCAAACACATGTGCAGCTACATTGCATTCCCCCAGGTAGATGAATTCCCCACTGTGAAGGCTGCATTCTGTGTAATGGGACACATACCACAAGTGATTGGGGCCATTGACGGGACCCATATTGCCTTATTCCCCACCCCAATCTCCCCAGCGAATGAACAGGTGTAGAGGAATAGGAAGAGTTTCCACTCACTCAATGTCTAGATGGTGTGCCTTGCTGACCAGTACATCTCCCACGTTACTGCCAAATATCCTGGGTCGGTGAATGATGCCTTTGTCCTGAGGAATAGCAGCGTCCCACAGCTGATGGCACAATTACAGAGGCACAGAGTGTGGTTTATAGGTGAGTCTGAGTCCCCACCCAATGTATGTCAGTGTATGCCTTAAGGAGTCATACCCCATGCCATTGTGCAAGGCTAATGTTTGTCTCTCACTTCTTCCAGGTGACTCTGGCTACCGAAACCTGTCATGGCTGTTGACTCCTGTAAGGAATTCTAGAAGAGGGGCTGAGAATAGGTACAATGATGCTCATGGGCATACCAGGAGGATTGTCAAAAGGACCTTCATTATCCTGAAGGCCAGGTTCAGGTGCCTCCATCTGACTAGTGGATCCCTATGCTACTCCCCTGAGAAGGTCTGCAAGATTGTTGTGGTGTGCTGCATGCTGCACAATTTAGCCCTCAGATGCCATGTGCCCTATCTGCAGGAGGAGGGGGGGTGACAATGCACCTGTGACAGCAGTGGACACTGAGGAGAGTGAGGCTGAGGGACAGGAGGAGGATGTGGACAACAGGACAGAAATGATACTGCAATACTTCCACTGCCACTCAGGTAAGACTGTGGAACTATATTTTACATCTTTACGTTTTTTGCTTTGTGGCTGTAGCATAACGCCAGTCACTAACTTTGCATCCCACCTGACTGACACCTATGCCTTCCCTTATTGCAGATGTTGGTGTGGTTTTAACAGTGTAATGCAGTGATGTGTACAGACTGCTGAGACACATATGTAGTATGGATCAACATATCACTGCACATTTTTCTCAGGATCATGCAGTTCAATACAGTACAATACATTGTACATTTCCTTCAGATAAAGCACTATTACTCCAGTTGTGTCCAAGGGTGTTTGAAAATTTGGTAAACTATGCAAAGTGCAATGTAGTGGGGTGATGGTTGGGAATAGTCCAGTGTAGTGGGCCAGTCTTTTTGTAGCACAGGTCCAGTATCCAAGGGGCCATAGGAAGGGGAGCAATGGCAGTTCAAAGTGGACAAGGTGACACAGGGGAACACAATGGGGACATTCAGGAGGGGCACATTTCCTGGCGGTGGTCTTGGTCGTGGCAACGGTCTCTGGTGTGTGTATGGGTTGCAGGGAATATTTGCGAGGTAGTTCACCTGCAGGGGGAGGGGTGGTGGTGGTCTGTGGGTCCTGTGGCAGGGCCTCCTGCCCACTAGCTGCAGGAGATGTGGAGGGCTGCTGGGTGAAGTGACTAGTGGAAGTAGCCCACTGGTGTGCTCTGTCCTCTCGCATGGTTTTGGCCATGTCACTCAGCACAGCTACAATGGAGGCTATGTTGGCATTTATGCCCTGCAACTACTGCATGACCTCCTGGTGGTGTACCCCCTGCAGCTTCTGGTTCTCCTGCTTGATGGTGATCACCTGACCCATCCAGTGCTGGGATTGTTGGATTGCCCCCAGGACATCTGTAAGTGTCTCCTGGGCAGTCGGTTACCTGGGTGCAAAGCTGTCCTCCGAGTGTCCCTGGCCCCTTGTGCCTTTGTCCCCTGAAAGGTGTGCCCACCCTCACTGACACCAGGACCCTCATTGGTGTGCCTGTGTGGTATGGACTCAGGTCCCTGTAAAAGTAGACACACTACTGATTGACATGTCCTGGGGACAGAGGTGTGGGGGCATTGGCTGGCTGCTGTGGTGTTAGATTCAAAGGGGGGCCCTGTGGTGTACTGGCTGTGGGATGGGGTAGCCGACTGACCAGTAGTCCCAGATGGGCCAGAGAGTTCATTCAGATCCAGACCTCCTGAGTTGCTGTCATCACTGGGGGCATCTTCTGGTAGCCGGGGCAACTACTCGCCGCCAACATTGGCTTGGGCACCTGTGGGGATGTAAGTGATGTGTTATGGTACATGTCAGTAACATATTTAGCATTAGCTTTCCCTATGTGATTGCTACTGTCCTCCCTACGTTGGTTGTATATGGTGATTAATTGTGGGATTGTTAGTTCTCCATGCTGTGCATGCATTGGTGGTCGGTGTGCATGCAGAGCTGGGAGGGATGTGCATGCAGTGGGTATGGCATGCAGGGCTTGGCATTTAGGTTTGTTAATTGGGGTGGTGCACTGTGTGGGATGGAGTGGGGTGATGGGAGTCAGAGTGAGGGGTCGAGATGGCATGCAAGCATGGGGGGGTGATAGGTAGTAAATGTTGACTCACCAGCATCTAGTCTTCCGGCTGCTCCAGTGAGTCCCTCAGGATTTCCAAGACTTGCTCCTCCCATGCTGTCAACTGTGGGGGAGGAGGTGGGGAAACACCGACAGTCCTCTGGATGGCGAGCTGGTGCCTTGGTGCAATGGAACGCACCTTCCCCCGTAGGTCGTCCCACCTCTTACTTATGTCGTCCCTTGTGCGTGGGTGTAGTCTCACGCCATTCACCCTGTCCACAATCCTCCGCCAAAGCTCCATCTTCCTGGCAATGAATATCTGCTGGACCTGTGTTCCAAACAGCTGTGGCTCTACCCTGACTATTTCCTCAACCACGACCTGCAACTCCTCATCGGTGAACCGGGGTGCCTTTATGGGGACATGGGTGTTGTGTGGTGTGTGTATGTTGTGCAGTGCGTTATGTGTGAAGTGGTGGGGTGTGTGGTGCATGACGGATGATTAGGTAGTTGTGATATGTGTGTGCAGTTCTCTTTAGGATTGGCGTAGCAAAGTGTAACCATATTCTCGTGTTTGCAGAGGATTGTGGGTGATGTAGGGGGGTGTTTTCATAGTGATGTTAGTGGGGGTTTGGGGGGTGTATATTTGTGTCAGGTGTGTTTTTTTGTTCTAGACAATGTTGTCTTGTTTTATATTGGGATGGCCATTTCTTCCATGGCGGTGTGCACCGCCAATGGTTTACCGCCGCTGAATGTCCGCTGTGATGATTCGTGGGTCATTATTTGGAGGGCGTTGTATTGGTGGCATAATGGTATGGGTGGTAGTAAAAACAGTTTATCACTTTCAGTGGGTCTGGCGGATTAGTGGTTGTGGCTGTTTTCTGTCGGTTTTGTATGTATGTGTCATAATCTGGCCGACGGACGTCCGCCTCCGCAGCGGTATGCTGGCGACACTCAGCACTGTGGTATTCGGTATTTACTGCCAATGTCATAAAGAGGGCCTAAATTCTGAATCTAAAATATAACTAGACAGTTTTTCACACGTCGATTGGCTCCTCTTCTCATCACCAGCTTCATCAGGTAACTTTTTTGTTGCTATCCTAGCTCCAGTCAGTGCGGCCATTGTTCAGGCCTGGGAACAGTATCTTCTCATGCATCAAGTCTACAAAGTATCAACTTCTAGTGCAGGAGGTTTCAGCAAGTAGTTCTCATGAGAAAAGTTTAAGACACGGTTCCCATGTGCCGGGGACGAGACCAGCTCGTCCTGCACCCAGCCCACAGGGGAGCGAGGGCCTCCCTCCCACACACCCCAGTCGGGGATGGAATGGGTATTGCTTCCCCTTCCACCTCCATCCCGCCCCAGTGACGTCTGATGACGTCCGCACGCGATTGCGTGCTGACCTCATCAGAGGTTACCTCCCATTGCACTGGAATCATGCTTCCAATGCAATGTGGAAGAGAAATGCTCAGCATTTCTCTTCCGCTCGGGAGGAGGGGCAGGCAGAAGCATGAAAGGAAAGGAAAGGCCAACTAGGCACCAGGGAAATTTTATTTTTTTATATTCATTCATAAGGGGAGCGGCCCCTTGGTCAAGGGCTTCTTCCCGGTGGGGAGGGGCAAAATATTTTTAGGCCTTTTGGGGCAGATCGGCCTATTATAATTAGGCCGATCTGCCCCGGGGGGCAGAAACCCCTAGACACCAGGGATTTTTTTTTTCTGTTTACTTGATATTTTTATGTATGGGGAACAACCCCTTAGGCAAGGGCCCCTCCCCAGGGGGGGGCAAAATATTTTTAGGCATTTTTTGCCCCCCCGGGGCAGATCGGCCTATTATACTTAGGCCGATCTGCCCCCGGGTTGCAGAAACCCCTAGACACCAGGGACATATATTTTTTTATTTACTTTAGGTTTTTATGTATGGGGAGCTACCCCTTAGGCAAGGGTTGTTCCCCTGGGGGACACATTTTATTTTTATTAGGCCAATCTGCCCTCTGGGGCAGAAACTACTAGACACCAGGGAATTCTTATTTTTTTATAATTGCGCATAAAGGGAGCGACTCCTTGGGCAAGGGCCACTCCCCACGGGGGCTAAATATTGTTAGGCCTTTTCAACTCCCCCTGCGGGCACATCAGCCTATTATAATTAGGCTGATCTGCCCCCGGGGGGGCAGAAACCCCTAGACATGAGGGATATATATATATTTTTTTTTTTACTTTATGTTTTTATGTATGGGGAGGGACCCCTTAGGCAAAGGTCGCTCACCTGGGGGGGCAAATTTATTTTAGGCCATTTCTGCTCTCCTTGGGGGGCAGATCGGCCTATTTCTATTAGGCCGATCTGCCCCTTTAGGCACCAGGGTTTGTTGCCCATGGGGGCACATTACTGTTGGCCATATCTGCCCTACTTGGCGGCAGATCGGCCTATTTTTGAAAGGCCCATCTGCCCCCAAGGGAAGCAGAAAGCCAACCAGAGACCAGGATTTTTTTTTTCTCATAATAAGAGGGTGGGGATATGACCATACTCCCACCCCAAATAAATAGGGCCAAAGTTGTTCTCCCACCAGTGGGCAGATGGGGAAATTACCCCTGATCCACACTCCGGGGGGGGGAAGCAGAAAGTCTACTAGATGCCTGGGAATTAAAAAAAAAAAATAGTGTGGTGGTGGCTACCAACCAGTATGGGCATGGTTATGCCCCCAACCCAACTGAAGGGGGTAACTGTCTTTCTGCTCTCCCCCGCACACTAAAACATCTTATCCCACGGCAAAGCAAGAGGACCTTTGATTATTTTGGGTTTTGGTTTTACATTTGGGCCATGAGAGCTTAGCTAACTCTCAAAATCGTCCCACTTGGAATGGCGAGGGTTGCACTTTTTGGACGTTGGGACGCTTCCATGTAGAAAAATCCACAAGACCTGGACACATCTGAAAACTAAACATGTGGGTGAGTCCAGGGTGGTGTGCTTCACATGCATCCTGCACCATTTTCTTACCCACAATGCCATACATTTTTCCTACATTTTTGTATTGGAACCTTCAGGAATCTGCAGGAATCCACAAAATTCCTACCACCCAGCATTGTCTCATCTATACCGATAAAAATTCTGCCCCACTTGTCAGCCTAAAAATGTTTTTTTTTCAAACTGCCCTTTGTGACCCGCTTTGATTCCCCGTCAATTTCGACATGTTTTTGTCTCTTCCCTGTCACAGGCACTTGGCCCAACTACACAAGTGAGGTATCATTTTTACCAGGAGACTGAGGGAAATGTTGGGTGGTAGGAAATGTGTCCTAGTGCGGTGATCCCACACAGAAATGTGGGAAAATTTGATTTTTTTAGTTAAATTGGAGGTTTGTTGAGGATTCTGGGTCAGAAAACATTGGGTGATCCACGCAAGTCACACCTCCCTGGATTCCCTCGGGTGTCTAGTTTTCAGAAATGTTTGGATTTGGTAGGTTTCCCTATATGGCTGCTGCTCCCAGGACCAAAAACACAGGTTCCCCCTCACCCCTCCCCCCCCCCCCCAAAAAAAAAACAGGTAGGTTAGTATTTGATCTTGATCATTTTGATGTGTCCACATAGTGTTTTGGGGCATTTCTTTTTGCAGGCACTAGGCCTACCAACACAAGTGAGGTACCATTTGTATCGGGAGACTTTGGGGAACGCTAGGTGGAAGGAAATTTGTGGCTCCTCTCAGATTCATGAACTTTCTCTCACCGAAATGTGAGGAAAAAGTGTGTTTTGGGCCAAATTTTGAGGTTTGCAAAGGATTCTAGGTAACAGAACCTTGTGAGAGCCCTACAAGTCACCCCATCTTGGATTCCCCTAGGTGTCTAGTTTTTAAAAATGCGCAGGTTTGGTAGGTTTCCCTGAGCTAGAGGCCAAAATCCACAGCTCAGCACTTTGCAAAAAACAGGTCTGTTTTCTTTGGGAAAATGTGATGTGTCCACATTGTGTTTTGGGGCATTTCCTGTCATGGGCGCGAGGCCTACCCACACATGTGAGGTACCATTTTTATCAGGAGACTTGGGGGAACGCTGGGTAGAAGGAAATTTGTGGCTCGTCTCAGATTCCGGAAACTTTCTGTCACCAAAATGTGAGGAAAAAGTGTTTTTTTTAGCCAAATGTTTAGGTTTGCAAAGGATTCTGGGTAACAGAACCTGGTGAGAGCCCCACAAGTCACCCCATCCTGGATTAGCTAGAGGGCAAAATCCACAGCTTGGCACTTTGCAAAAAAAAGCTCTGTTTTCTTTGGGAAAATGGGATGTGTCCATGTTGTGTTTGAGGCATTTCCTGTCACGGGTGCTAGGCCTATCAACACAAGTGAGGTACCATTTTTATCAGGAGACTTGGGGGAAAGAAGGGTGCAGGGAAATTTGTTGCTCCTCTCAGATTCCAGAACTTTCTGCCACAGGAATGTGAGGGAAAAGTGTTTGTTTGGCCAAATTCCAAGGTTTGCAAAGGAATCTGGGTAACAGAACCTAGTTAGAGCCCCACAAGTCACCCCATCTTGGATTCCCCTAAGTGTCTAGTTTTAAAAAATGCATAGGTTTCGTAGGTTTCCCTAGGTGCCGGCTGAGCTAGAGGCCAAAATCTGCAGCTAGGCACTTTGCAAAAAACACGTCACATTTCAATATAAAGATTTGATGTGTCCATGTTGCGTTTCCTGTCGCGAGCATTAGGCCTACCCACACAAGTGGGTACCATTTTTATCGGGAGACTTGGGGGAACACAGAATAGCAAACCAAGTGTAATTGCCCCTTGTCTTTCTCTACATTTTGTCATTCCAAATGAAAGATAGTGTGTAAAAAAGACGTCTATTTGAGAAATGCCCTCTAATTCACATTCTAGTATGGGCACCCCAGAATTCAGAGATGTGCAAATAACCACTGCTTCTCAACACCTTATCTTGTGCTCATTTTGGAAATACAAAGGTTTTCTTGATACCTATTTTTCACTCTTTATATTTCAGCAAGTGAATTGCTGTGTACGCAGTATAGAATGAAAACCCATTGCAAGGTGCAGCTCATTTATTGGCCCTGGGTACCTAGGGTTCTTGATTAACCTACAAGCCCTATATATCCCCGCAACCAGAAGAGTCCTGTAGATGTAAGGGTATGTTGCTTTCAAAAATCTGACATTGCAGGAAAAAGTTACAGAGTAAAACGTGGAAAAAAATTGCTTTTTTTCACCTCAATTTCAATATTTTTTTATTTCAGTTATTTTCTGCAGGAAAGCCTTGTAGGAGCTACACAAATTACCCCTTGCTGAATTCAGAAGTGTGTCTACTTTTCAGAAATGTTTAGCTTTCTGGGAACCAGCATTGGTTTCACATCCATATCTGTCACTAACTGGAAAGAGGCTAAAAGCACAAAAAATAGTAAAAATGGGATATGTCCTAGTAAAATGCCAAAATTGTGTTGCAAAATGGGGTTTTCTGATTCAAGTCTGCCTGTTTCTGAAAGCTTGGAAGATGGTGATTTTAGCACTGCAAACCCTTTGTTGATTCCATTTTCAGGGAAAAAAACACAATCCTTCTTCTGCAGCCCTTTTCTCCCATTTCTTCTATAAAAAAAAAAAAAACATTTTCACTGTATTTTGGCTAATTTCTTGGTCTCCTTCAGGGGAACCCACAAACTCTGGGTACCTCTAGAATCCCTAGGATGTTGGGAAAAAATTACGAAAATTTGGCGTGGGTAGCTTATGTGGACAAAACGTTATGAGGGCCTAAGCGCAAACTGCCCTGAATAGACAAAAAACAGGCCTGGCACCGGAGGGAAAAGGCCTGGCCGCGAAAGGGTTTAGCAAATACATAATACTAATACCTTAACATGATCCACTAATACATTTATTCCATATGTGTACATTATTTAATTTTAAGTGTGAATTCATTATTAATTGTGGTACAAGTCATTGTAGCCACTAGAGTGTGCACATTCTCCAAGACACACCATTTTCTCTGTTATCCTAATTCATGTAAATTCTTAGCTGTTACTCAATGCAAATGTATTAGTAATTAATGCAGATTTTCCTAATTCTTTGACGGAAAGTCTTAATTTTATTAAAGACACGGAGGCGAGTATTATGCGTTTCTTTTCTTACTTTATTAAACAGCAGCAGTCAAGAAACTACAGTTCCCATAAGGCCAGAGGAAAAAGGGCCAATGGGAACAAACAGTGTACAAATATAACCACCAATGGACATATACAAAGGCATTATGACATCACTTGACTGAGAACAGCCCTCTTTTCTTGCGAGAGGTTAGTCAGAGTTAAACAGTGGAAAAATTGCGAAAATAATTAATATAGCCAGAACAGTGGCCAAAAGTTCTGAGCAAAAGTTCAATACTCCATCAAAAGGAGAACGTTTGTTGCGAGAAGGATCCATGCTTCGAAGAACAGTAGCAGGAGAAAGTGAAGATAAGAAGGTGGAACTTCCTGATGTAGTTGGAATTTTATTATGATTGCGGTACCGCCTGTGTTGAGGCTAGGAAACAAAAAAGGGGGGGAAAATTAACAAAGTTAGACCATAGTGGAGGGATAATACTCGCCTCCGTGTCTTTAATAAAATAAAGACTTTCCGTCAAAGAATTAGGAAAATCTGCATTTTATGACAAGACCGGAGGCTCCTATTATGCGAGTTCAAAGCATATTAATTACATTTAATGAAATATTCTCAACAGGTTTACAGTAAAATACTCTAAAAACGTTATCGTTAGACCAGTCTGCAGATTTAAGAATATCCTCGAGGCGGGATCCTGCCCAAAATGCTTTGGAAGCCATCGCGCCTCTGTAGGAATGAGCCCCAAACATGGAAATATCAATACCCGCTAGGGACATAATCCATTTGACCCAGCGTGCTAAGGTAGCTGCCGAAACAGGCTTGAAAGGTCTCCTGAAAGAGATCAAAAGTTGGGAAGCCGAGGACAGGGGTGTGGAATTTATGAAAATATCTACTTGTCCAGGGGACAGGTTGCTTCTCAAATCTACTTGTCCTGTAAAAAGATCTACTTGTCCCTTTGGTGCCATGTAGTGTGGCGACAAATTATGGCAGCAATCTCATTATGTAAGAACTCTGATAATAGCCTCTCTGATTATGCCAGGGCTACTACCATAGTAGGGCTTGAATACTTGCAATTTCAATCCCTACTGTAGCAATTTCCTTATTTTGCCACCTTTCTGCAGATCTCCATACTGGGGCTGGAGGAAGCAGTAAGCAATAGTTCCAGGGCTGGAATGCCTTTGAGTCTGCAAACCTACTAACCTGCATGTTTTAAAGATTTTCACCAGCTTCTCTCTAATATTTTCCCATAATAAGAAAGGTTGGACATTTACTCCTGACAATGGCAGAATTAGAAATTCTTCCAGGGTTGGGAAGAAAGTGGCTGGAGGGAAAATGAACTTGCAAATGCTCAATAGATTTTCACATGAGCAAATCTACACATGCGTATTTACCCATGCTAAAATACAGTTCACAAATATTTTATAGGGGTACGACATATACCATGGGTGCACTTTTGTGACTTTCTTTAAGAATTTGGGGCCACATGTAGGTAGGTTCAGATTTGCGACTCGCAAATTGCGAGTCGCAAATCCGAATGTAGGATGGTGTCCCTGACACCATCTGTGATTCGCAAGGGCTCCGCAAATGCCCACCTAATGAATAATCATGAGGTGGGTCGCAATTTGAAACCCCCTTGCGAATAGCGGACCTCACAGGGATGGTGGCTTGCTGGAGACAGCAGACCACCATGTCTGTGACTGCTTTTCAATAAAGCAGTTTCTTTTTTTTTTTTGTAATGCAGCCCGTTTTCCTTAAAGGAAAACGAGATGCATTACAAAAACGAAAAATGAAACTTTTTCGTTAAATTTTTGCAGAGCAGGCAGTGGTCCGCAGGACCACTGCCGGCTCAGAATTTTTTTTTACAGTGACATTCACAATGGGGAAGGGGTCCCATGGGGACCCCTTCCCTTTTGCGAAAGTGTTAGCACCCATTTGAAATGGGTGCAAACTGCAAATGGTTTGCACCCACTTTCGCGGTCACAAAACAATCCTACATTGCACTTCAAGTCGCAGTTAGGAAGGGAACACCCCTTCCTAATTGCGACAACCCGTTTTGCGATTCAGTAACCAGGTTACCGAATCGCAAAACTGGGTTTGTGCATCGCAATGTGCTTTTTGCACGTCGCAAACAGCGAAAGTCGTTGTTTGTGACATGCAAAAAGCTACCTACATGTGGGTCTTGGTCCCTAATTAGGTCTGATGTTAAAAAAGACATTTTGTTTTTATTAAACTTCTATTTCTCTCTCTTTCGGCTGGCTTTACTGTGAGTGATCGCATTCTGCTCTTCCACAAGGAGCATATTGGCACACAAAGTAGTTTTGTTCAGTGTCAGGAACTACAGTGGCAATCAGTGACGTAACGAAATTGGAGGGTGCCCCTTTGCAAAGAACATGGAGGAGCCCCCTCTCTAGACTCACTCAGGGCAGGTGCTGTGCTGAAGGGGCCCCCTGGAGGGCGGCTGCGGGCCTTTGTTATGCCACTGGTGGAAACGTGTGCTTTTAGAGTTCAAAAACTTTTTTGGGGGGGTTTGCCAGTGTTTGTTACAATGTTGAGGGCCTGGTAGCTCCCACAACAATAAAGTGTTACAAGAGCCATGTCAAAACAAGACACGCATTGATGAAACTAAAAGACTTATAAAAATATGTCAGATCAGTTGGCTTTGTCAGTGTTTGTTTATTTTCATGCTTCCCATATTCGTGTTGAAAATGGTTACACGAATTTCCCATTAGAAATATTTTTGGGAAATACTAGCATGCATCAACACATTTTACTAAATGACACTTCATTTGCATCTAATCAGAGAGCCTTCTGGGAGCATTATACTTAGCCTCATAGCCTAAACTTTTCAAACATGTGTATACACATTTATTTATTTTTTGTACTGGAACCAACGTCAGTAGTGAAGTGTGACCTTAAAACATTTATTTACAGCACTCACCCTAATAATGAAGGCTTTGAAATAATGAACCATAAATACAACTTCGAACAGCCTTATCTTATGAAAACACATTACCTCAACTGCAGAGAGTTCCACTCTCTGTAAACAAGCAGCCAAAGGGTTTGTGCTGCAGAGGGTTGGGCCTACTTGTCCCAAGGACAAAGTAAACATAAAAACTTGTTGCCCTTGACCCCAAACAAGATGTGTCGGGCGATAGGAATTCCACATCCCTGCGAGGAAGTCCTTAAATCTGCAGTTTTTTGTTCATAAACTTTTAAGCATTGTGCGACACATAGTTTGGGATGGTCTGGGAAGTAAGGATAAAAAACAGAAGTTAAATTAGTCTTTGTACGACGAGTCACTGTGAACAAAACACCGGAATGTGTAAATTGGCGATTAGAAATATCTAAAGCTCTAACATCAGAAATACGTTTGATAGAAACAAGACATAAAAGCATAGTTAACTTGGCAGATAAAAATTTTAAGGTAAGCATAGAATTATCAGGCCATGACAATAACAATTTTAAAACAATATTAACGTCCCATAATTGTCTATATTTTGGCATTGGAGGATTAGAAAATTTTACTCCCTTCAATAAACGGCAAACAAGTGGATGCTCACCAACTGGTTTCCCATTGACGAAGGAATGATTAGAGGAAATTGCTGATCTATATAAATTGATGGTACGGAAAGCTTTGCCTTTACTAGCTTCAGCCGCCAGAAAATTTGCAATGAAAATTACATCCGTCGAAGAGGGATCGATACGTTTTCCCAAACACCAGCTATGCCATAAGGACCATGCAGACTTGTATGCCTTCTTGGTGCCTGGGGCCCAAGATTGTGATAAGTGTTGGGAAGCTTCTGTCGAAATGAGAGGGACAGGTTGGTTATACCTGAAATCTTCCAAACAGCAAGGGTCAGCGAGTCGTCCAAGATGAGGGGATAAGGCCGATGACTGGGGTCCAATAAAAGATTCGGGAAAGAAGGAAGGAGGTAAGGGATATCTATTGTGAGTTCTAAGAGAGTTGGGAACCAAATTTGTGACTGCCAAAAAGGGGGTTATGAGAATCACTGTGGCTTGTTGACGCCTGATCTGAGCTAAAACCATGCTGATCATGAGAAAAGGAGGGAAGGCGTAGTTTACAAAACTCGACCAATCCTGAAAGAAAGCGTCGGCTGCTAATGCTAATGGATCCGGACGCCAGCTGTAGAATAAGGGTAGTTGAGAATTGAGACGGGAGGCAAAAAGGTCGATTTGAAAGGGACCCCACATATTCTGGATGCGTTGGAAAATGTCTGAATGGAGTTTCCAGTCGCTGGAATCTCGGAGGTAACGTGAATGCCAGTCTGCAATCGAGTTCAGAGATCCTGGAAGATATTCTGCATGAACCGAAAGATGGTTTGAAAGGCAAAATTCCCAAAAACTCTTGGCCAGTTCTGCAAGAGGTTTGGATTTTGTGCCCCTGAGGTGATTTATATATCTTACTGCCAAAATGTTGTCCATTCTGAGAAGAATGGCGCAACAAACCCTGTTCTTTGCTAGGCTTCTGATTGCAAAGGAGCCGGCAAGCATCTCTAAACAGTTTATTTGCAATCTGGACTCCTCTAAAGACCATGAACCTCCAGTCGAGATTGGTCCACAACGGGCCCCCCAGCCGGAGAGGCTTGCATCTGATTCTAACACAAGATCTGGGGCTGATGGAAAGATAGTTCTTCCGTTCCATGCGTCTAAATGGTCTATCCACCATTGAAGTTCTGTGCGAGAATCGTGATCTAGGGGAATAGTGTCTGAATATGAAAGGCCTTTTCTTAGGTGGCGGATCTTTAATCGTTGAAGAGCCCTGTAATGGAGAGGGCCGGGAAAGATCGCTTGAATGGACGAAGAGAGAAGACCGACTATACGGGCCAGCGATCTTAGAGAAATAAGAGAGCTTTGTAGAATTTGTAAAATTTCTGATTTGATAGATTTGATCTTTGAAGACGGAAGCATAAGGACGGTTGAGACCGAATTTATCTGAAAGCCTAAGAATTCTATAACCTGAGTAGGTGTGAGGAGAGACTTCTCCTTGTTGACGATAAATCCTAGATCCGATAACAGGGAACATGTGAGAGCTAGATGGGACAACAGTAACTGAGGAGACTGGTTCAGTAGGAGGATATCGTCTAAATATATGATGAGTCTCACACCTTGAGTTCTGAGGTAGGCCACAACAGGTCTCATGAGCTTGGTGAAGCATCAGGGGGCAGAAGATAGACCGAAGGGTAGAGAGGTAAAGTGATAGAGATGATCTAACCAATGAAACTGGAGAAACTTCCTGGAATCTGGGTGAATTGGGACAACCAGGTATGCGTCTTGAAGATCTAGACGTACCATCCAATCGTTTTGAAGCAGAATATCTCTTAGATGGAGGATGGTTTCCATTTTGAAGTGTTGGTAAACCAAGAAATGATTGAAATGTTTGAGGTTTATGACAGGACGCATCTTTTTGTTTTTCTTTTGAACCAAAAAGATGGAACTGACAAACCCTGTTGAATCTGGAGTGGTAATAGAGATGGCCTCTTTGTGGATAAGGGACTGGACCTCTGATGTAATGAGATCTGACATTTCTGCAGAGAAATGGGGAATGATAGGAGGGTGGGATTGACTCGGGGTAGAATAAAGATCAATAATGTAACCCTGAACGGTATTGAGGATCCAAGGATCTGAAGTTAATTCTAACCATTTTGAGAGAAAATGACGAAGACGTCCCCCTATAGGTACGCGACCACAAGCAGGGCTTACCTGTTTGATTAGAGGCTCTGGAACCACGATGACTTCTGGAACGGAAACCCCTGGACCTCTGGGGGTAGAATTGTGGTCTGTAATCCTGGTAGGAGGGACCGTTGTAGCCTCTGGAACCTTGGTTATGATAGGAGCGGCCGGCAAAGCGGTTCCTCCCTCTGCCGGCCCTGCCAAAAACACGCTGGTTAAACATTTTCTTCAACGATTGTTGGGCTTTGTCCAGCAAAGTAAAAGTTGCCACATATTTTCCCAACTCCTTGATAAAGGATTCACCAAATAACGTTTCCCAAGAGACACAGGGAACGCTGTACCCAAAGGGTAAGTTCATCTGGGTCTATTATAGAACCCTCCAGTCTGGCCTCCTCAGCAATATCAAAAATCCGGGAAAGGGGACCAAGAATATCTAAAAGCTTATCTTGGCAACCTGACCACGCTTTGTCTACACCTTTGCGAGGGTCCTTGCCGAGTCTTGTAAAAAAGGTGAGGATAGGTTCATCAATGGTGGGAGTTATGGAGGATTTGTGGGGAAGGGAAGGGCGGGGGCATTCGGATTTAAGTTTTGTTCTGGTCTGTTTTTCTAAGGGACAATTTATTTTGGCTGAAATATACTCGGACACATAGTCAGCCGGGGCCCATTCAGTGGAATTAGGATGGTGAATTAAGGAAGGGTCAAACATGGGTAAACCTTCAGGGTCTAGCAAAAGATGGGTTTTGGAATTTTCGGAAAATCTAGGTTTTTTTAGTAGGTGGGGAAGAGAGGGAGACATCATCATCTTTATCAGATACCACGGAATCAGAGTCCGCATCCGGCATGTCATCATCTGTATCTTGAACAGCAGAAATCATCAAGGGGGTTATAATATTATTAGCTTTTCTTTTGTGTTTTAATGATGACTGAGAATTATCCACATTTTTATTCTCCTTGGGGGGAGCCTTTTGAGGAACCACGTCCTCTGCCACATGTGAGGAAACCTCACTTGCCTTTTGCGCCAATTTTTTAGATTAAGATTTAGAAGGGGACAGGCGCTGACTGCCTTCACCCGCAGCCTGGGCCGATAGAGTCTTAGAGATTAAATTAGTAAAGGAAGACTCTAGGTTCTTGGAGAGTTTATTTATGGAAGAGGTAACAGCCTGTTGTA
Organism: Pleurodeles waltl; assembly: GCF_031143425.1. Classification (NCBI taxonomy): domain Eukaryota; kingdom Metazoa; phylum Chordata; class Amphibia; order Caudata; family Salamandridae; genus Pleurodeles; species Pleurodeles waltl. The sequence goes on from NC_090448.1 coordinate 540,048,142, forward strand.
CAGAGGATTTAATAAAGGAATTTAATTCCTGTCTAATATCACTAACATCCTCTAAAATGTCTTGTCTGGAAGGAGAATTATCCCTCTCCATATTGAACTGGGATAGAAGGGGTTAATTGTGAAGGAAAATACAAACCAAAAACCTCCCCTGTGGGCGTGTTGTAGGAAATTCTCTGTAAAGGGGAGTGGTCAGGACACAGAAAAAAGCAGTCAAGAAAAAGTAACCTGAGGCGTTGTGGAGGAATGCGGTTGTCAACGGAGGCAGGTAAAGAAAGATGTTGCAAAGTCAGCTGAGGCTGGAAGTAAGTAAATCTAAACGCGCGCCGAGTGACAGGAACGTCCGTTGCTCGAGCGCGTCTTGACAGGACTGAAGCATTTCCTCAGACGCGCTGAATAGAACGCGCGCATCTGAGGAGATGCAACCGGGAGATAAAGAGCGCGCGCGGCGGCGCTCAAGGAATAAATGCGGCGACTCGCGGGCTCGAATAAACGAGCGTCAAGCTACAACATTGAAATAAAGCCAACTCGATAAATAAATACAATAAATATAAGCAAATATGAACAATACGTTAGAGCAATGAAGGAAAGGTACTTAACTTGACTGCGAGCAGCAAGAAAAGAGGGCTGTTCGCAGTCAAGTGATGTCATAATGCCTTTGTATATGTCCATTGGTGGTTATATTTGTACACTGTTTGTTCCCCATTGGCCCTTTTTCTCTGGCCTTATGGGAACTGTAGTTTCTTGACTGCTGCTGTTTAATAAAGTAAGAAAAGAAACGCATAATAGGAGCCTCCGGTCTTGTCATAAAATTCAGCTTTCACACATGCAAAAATCCTCAACCTGTCATAACTGTTAAAATCCTGCGTGAAAAATTGGCCTTCCATCAATTACGTTTTTTAAAATCGCCCTCTGCTTCTTTCTACATTCTACCTTCCGCTACTATTACTCTAAAAATCTATGTTACGGTCGTATTTCACGTTTAACATTGAACGCCTGCATGTCCGCTTTCTGTCTCTACACATAACCTGGTATGAGATTGCGGACTCGTGACATCAGTCGGATTGATTGGTGGATACACTGCCAATGAGCGAGCACGTTATTAGTCTGTCGGTGTGCCGAATCTCTAGTGTGCAGAAAGTGCAAATTCACCACGAACATGAGTTCCATCGGAACCGGGGTAAGAGGGGGCAAATTTTGATTGGGAGCGGTTGGAAAAAAGCCGCAGGTGAAGGCAAAGTGGGGTGGCCGGGCGGGGGAGTAGTGGCGCAGCAATGTTTGTTAGTTAGTCCCTGTGATAACAGTTTTTATTAAACCTAGCCTGTCCGGCCTAATCTTGGGGTTTTTGGTCGATCCTTACTCATCGTCCATAAGGACAAGCAAAAGCATCATTTTCACACTGTTGCACCTTTTCCCCGCGTGCTTATTATTTTGGTTTTGCCAAGACAACGATTTGGGCCAAAGCGACTCTCTTTTGATATTATAATGTATCGAAACAGGTAAGGATGTGATTGGTGAATAATTGCGCCTCTTAAACATTTTACCCTATGTAGTCTGGATGCCCGTCAAAAAAGACGGCATCGTTTAGCAGTTGACTTTGAAAAAGAAAGTGATTCTAAATAGGGAGGAAATGAACTATATCCAAAGTGAAAGTAATGACAAACCAGTGCAGACCAGCCGCTAAATAAGCAACGGAAACTGTTGATTTTAAAGGACAGAGTGACAGTCATCAAGTGGCTTTCAAAGCAAAATCATTAAAAAGTGACTACTGACATGCAGCTTCGAAAGAAATCAATTACACTTTTTTCCCTACTCGCTATATTAATGGATATAGAGCTTTAACTTCCTTATTACTTACATCACAGTTAACACCACCCATATGGTGGCAGTAGTGCCCCGTTTATTAATGCGATGCTTGAAGATTTTATTGCATCCTCGAGACTGCAAATAGAAGCTGGAGTTGGAAGAGGGCAGTCTATAATCTCTATCAGAGTTTCATCACCATAGCAAGCTCAGGCCGCTGTATCGAGCATAATGTTTCCTTCTGGGTAACTATCAAGTATTAAGTCATAAAATTAGAAATATGCACACAATTGGTGTTTGCAAAACAATATAAAGCATACGTTATAATTCGTGTGTTGCTAGCACCAGGGCACCCCCTTAATGCCCATTTTATTTGTGTAACGTGAGGTAGTTTCATTGTACTGTCAAGAGTGCAGGCAGACGCCGGAGTTGAAAGAATTTATAAACGGCCCTGTTCTCACGCTGGATTTGCCTCCCGAGTTAGTGTTCTATTCAGGCGTGTACTGTGCTTACCTCTTTATTTTGCACAAGTAAAACACGTTTCTTTTAGGTGGAAATGTACTTTCTATTTTTTTTTTTGCTCTGTGGATGGTAACTAATGGTATGGTTTCCCAGATAGAAAGCAATGTAGACTACAGATACCATCTGCTTAGATAATGTGTGTCTGTAAGTTTTTTTTGATTGTTGGATAAGTTATAAAATGTACATCACACCTGTTCTGAAAACTACAAAATTACAAGGCCCTACATGCAAAGTGCCGTTGTTTCAAGAACCAGTACTGAAAGCAGGTGCTCTTTGTGACATGAAATCAATCATTGTTTTACTTTTCTAGTATGCAAGAAAAACAGCAGTATGAATTGAAATGCATGCACAAATTTGAGAAAGAGTGCATTTAAAGACCGCTGGCATTTAGCATGACAATGTCCCTGCTTGCTGTACAAGTGTACTTAGTTACTACCTATGTCTGCACTCTTATTAATGTCGCATTACCTTTGAATAACGTTATTGTCATTAAAATTAGTGTCACTAAAGTCCCCAAAGGCTGGTCTAATTTGCTGGGTAAAAGAGGACTCTTTGCACCTGCCACGCCCACCTTCTGATTGGTGGAACACATTTTACTGTAGCTAGTGAATGTGCAGAAACCGTTGTTCCATTTTGTTCTTTGGACTTTTCGTTAATTGCTGGAGAATACTTGGAAGTTGACTAAGGTGATATGCTGTGTACCGCTTTTATGTATAAAAAATATAGACTGAAAAGTACTGTTAACGTTCAGCAAGAAGAATCGCAGTGAAGTTTGTAATAATCGGATGAGTCGTAGGTGGCAGTTCAGCAGTAAGGCGTTTGCATTTATAAAGCACAGAGTCATCATGGTGCTGCAGCAGTGACAGTCACCTAGGCAGAGACACGGGTTTTAACAAAAGAGAATCTTTTAAATGACTTACGAAAAACATCGTACCTAGTTATGGAGTGCAGAAGAAGGGCATTCCACTTTTAGAGCCTAGAGACTCCGAAGGATCCACATTCAACCACAGCACGCCTTCTTGCTTACCCTGCAAAGCCTCATATCAATAGCTGACCGCTAATTGAAATGCTGTGATTGACTAGTTCGTGGGATTATTTTGTAGGATGAAAGTGAAATTGAGTAATTTGCAAATGTGTGCAGCAGTTACAAAACTAGTATGAGCTGTGTAGTTCCTCGGTCATTGTTAAGCCTCTTATTTACAGTGATTCAAAACCTAAAAGTCTCATATAGCAATTCCATAATTAAAAAGTGTATTATTTAAAAACAAATGTATTGCCAGCCAGTTTACCGTAGTTGGTTTTCAATTGATGTACCAATTACTAAACAGTAATCAGGGAAAATTCAGGAAGTAGAAATAGTCAAGTGTAGTACATTCACAACCTCATGAGCATTGATAGTAGAACAACTTACCCACAAGTCCCCCTGATCCTGCCAAGCCTTAGAGTAGGCTAGCAGCACAGGTAGTGTGAGTGGGTTATAGTGATTCTGATGGTACAGCCTAAGGATAATGAAGATTACCAGTAAGAAATTACGACATTATCCCTACATCCTCTCTTCAGTCATTAATGTTGAGGTATCCCAAAGCTCTGCTGGCCACTCAATACCAATAATAACAACATATCACCATCAACTGCAAATAAGTTTAATAATGAAGACAGATTTATGGATATCTAGAAACCAAATTAATAGCATCATTTAGCTTCCAGAATCCAGGGCTTTCAAAACATTCTGACCAAAATTACAATTGGTTATCCTCAACTCGTGAATTTTATAGTAATTCAGAAAAGTGTGAGGATGTTAGTAGAAGCCCATGTGCCAGCTCTGCACGTTTCCGTCAGAGATATCATTCAGTTCAGCCCAGGAATCAGCCTCACTTGTAGTGGTTCTTGTAATACTCTCTGGCAACTGACCTAAGCAATTGCCTAACAGAAGAAAACATTTCTCTAATCCATCTACTGATAGCAACCTTAGAGGCTCTAGTTCCAAAATTAGAGTTACCAAAGGTGATGGGAAGTGATTAGATTCCCTATACATACAGACCTTCATGAGAAAGTATGGATTTGGGATTACCTCATTTCCATCCTCTAAAATTGTGTGATGGGGAGCTTTGGCTATGAAGGCGCCTGACTTTCCAATTCACCTCACAGACATCATTGCAAAAATAACAAAACCTTTAAGGTAAGGAATTTTTGCCTATTGGGCTTTAAACTAGAGACAGCAAAATCCATATGGAACTAATCAAACAAACATGGTAAAACCATATTCATCTTACACTGCACAGGCGATACCAATCTGCCTGATCACCAAGCCTGTAAACTCTTCCAATGCTTAGAGTAAGCTTTCAAAATGGAAGGATGTCCCAATTGTTTAATTAAAAGGGCCAACTAATCAGAATGCCCTTACTTAATAGCCCAATACTTTCATTTTCCTTACCTATGGCACTAGATTCCAAAAAGAAAGGGATCCCCGTGGTAGAATAGGAGAACAAGATAGAGGAATTTTCCAAGGAGGAAATAGAGCCATGGATAGAAAAAGGGGGGACCATAAAGTTCTGAGCTACAATATGGTATGACCACAATAGCTTCTGCTGCCTCTCTTTGGATTCACAGTACAAGCTGAAGAATTAAGGAAAAGGGTAGAAATGCATTAAAAATGAAGAGTAGTCCAAGCAACCATACCCATCTGCTCATATTACAGGCTCTGTCCAACATTATCTTCTCCTATTTAGCATGGAAGCTTTTCCATCTAAAGACTTGGGGCCAGATGTATCAAAGGGTTTTACCCATTCTGTGTCAGTGGGAAAATGTGTTCGTACATTTGGCCCTTGGTTCCAGCCTGGAAGCAAATTTGCCCTGATCTCCACTGTCCTTTATGTGGCCTGTTGAAAGAAAATATTCTACATTTTTTTGTGCATCTGCCCCTTTGAGAAAGAAACTGATAAGTCCCTCTCTTAGAGCTTTACAAATTATATTCTGTCGCCCAGCTGTGATGGCACCTCTAACCCAACATACAGCTAGCCTCTAGAGCCACAAAATTTCTATTGCAAGTCAAAGGGCTACTCACCTGATAAACATTGCACTTCAGTGTGTTTTAACTTTGGGCTTTATAGGGCTTGTTCCGATCGCTTTACCGGCCGACTAGTTATTTAAGGTGTATGGATCCTACGTGGCTTCAATCTCTTGACAATATCTATTTTAACCCTGCAGGGCTGACACATATCATATGATATGCCGTCGCTCTGCAACTCAATCTTATTTGAGTATAATTATTTATTTTAATGATCAGGGGCGCTGTGTCAACGTATTGATTTTAACTATTGATATGTACTTTTAATTGTTGTGTGTACATGTAATGATTTTAATGAATCTGCGATAAAGTATTACTTACTTAGTCCAGACAACAGTTAGAGCACACGCACCCATACACAGCGGATAAACTTCTCACAATTGGAATTGAGAGGAGAGGCAGAGGGGCATATTACTGGGTTCCCAAACCTATGTCAAATCTTCCAAAACACAGGCTGAGTTAGACACGGCTCCTGAGAAGTTGAACATTTTCAGCTTAGAGATTCAGCCATAAGATTTTCCTTTCCCTTTATGCATTTAACAGTTGGAGATGGAAGGTTTTGTTCTGACCAGTTTCCTATCCTCATTGCCACCACATTCTGAGATGAAGACCTTGTCCCGCCCTGCCTGTTCACATAAGACATTGCAGCAGTGCTTAATTAGTAAACAAATAAGTGCCAGGGTGCTCTTAAGAAGGCCACTACAGATAGTACCAGCACCACCACTAACCATCACAGTCTTACAGGTGCAACAACTCAGACTGTTCCAGGCACCCAAAGTCATAAGAATGTATTGGGCGACAGGGAATAGTAATTTTTAATATATATTGAATTCATAAACAGCTGCTGTTGTGCACATTTCTAAATAAGACAATCAGTGCCACCATTTGGCAGACATTCACAAGTGCTGGTGTTGACAAGTGCTGCAGACGAGTACCGGAAACCAACTCAAACTAAGCACTTCATTGGAAACTGATTGTTCTGATCAGGACATTATGTTGAAGTAGAATTTTCTTGAAATGAGTCATCTTTCCATTTAGCAGTCAATCCCTCGAATTTGAGGATTGTTGCTGTTCCTTTTCAGACCATCTCTCTTGTGACATTTTATCTGACAAAGTTGCGCACCAGCCTATCAGACTGTCATCTGTTGTTGCTATGAGTGGAGTAAATAGTGCTAGAAAAAAAAACCTTTTCAGAGATGCCTTCTTCAGCCTACACTGAAGTTCAAGTGAAATGTGATGAGTCACTGGGATCTGTCTCAAGTTCAATTGGTGATGGTCCACTATATTTCAAAATATGAATCAGGGGAAGTCTTACCTGTATGTAGCCTGATCCAAGGTACAAGCAACACACACAAGACTCTGTGATCTCGAACTTTTAACAAGAACCTCGCTGACCCTTGACTCAGAGACAAGAGTAAAATCAGTGCTTTTCTCATTCTCTGTGATTTCCTGCAGAAAGTACACCATTCCCATATCTGTCTTGAAATGTGCACATACGAATACCTGATTGTGTGAAGGTTTAAGATGAGACTTTTTGGGGGGGAGGGGGGAAACCATGCTGGGATAGGCAGTTCACCATCATCTTCACCCCCTTTAGGGCCAGTTAAGTTGAAGGTGATGCCAGGAACCAAATGTTTAGATAGGGAAAGACTAAATAGCATTGAAGGTTAAACCATGAGACTAGAGGAACCATCATCTTTGTGAAGACTCTTGGGGCAGTGTTTTGCTTTCCCTAATGACCAAGCTGACAATCTCTGGAATGCACTTCTTAGTTCAAAGAAGACATTTTATTATTTCTTCACCAAGAGGCTCCTAAAAAAATGAAGGAGATTATTAGGTCGAAGGCACATGTTTAAAAATAGTCACAGCAATGAAACGAAAATTTATCAAAATGATTCTCAACTGAAATGTACACAGCAAATATATGCAATTATATTATAGCATAATTGCAAAGCAAATGATAAAGTAAAAATTCTTCACCGTACTGCCTGCCAAGCTCTTCATCCTTCTCATGCCAGCAAAAAGATGACCCCTGTTCAACTGTGAGAAAGAGATCATCACCGTCACGGGAAAATGTCAGGCATTTGACGTCCAATCCTGACCGAGGCCTCGGAAATTCCCTCACTACTGAGCAGAACCACCTCTTTTATAGCTTAAACAACCATGGAAAGAGCATTCTGAAAGGCCCTCCCCTCTCAGATGGAAATATTCTAACATGCTGGCTACTGTAGGTCAGAGTTGGAAGAAAAACGTTGAAAACTGGCCAGCCTTTCAAGGCTCTCCTTCCAAGGGCGCACCTTTCCCTGCACTGGAGAAAACAAAAAATATGTACTTTCTTATCGTGAACTGTTCATGTTCGGTGAGAGAAATATGAAGAACCAAGCTTAGTTTACCATGTGGAAAAACACAGCTCAACTGCAATGTCTTAACGCCACGATAAAGCCAATAGGCAGCTAAACTGAATACAAAATGTAATCTGCAACTGGTGAACATTGAACAACTAATATGCAACACAAAGTCAGTGGTCAAAAACATCTAATTTTACTACAGGCAGTGTGATCACAAAGGGAATGACCTGGAAATGGTGATGTTTTCTGGAAATGGTAGATATCGGGAGGAACGTTTGAACCACCCCTCTAGGTATATGAAAGTAAGCATCCATCAGATCTAATACCTTCAAAAATGAACCTGGCAGGATAAAATATCCAATCCTCTGCAGTGTCCCTATCTTAAATGGACCCTCTTCATCGACCAGTTGACTCAACTTAGTTCTGTGAGCAACCTGAGTCACCCTCTATTATGAACCGTGGCTCTGTTGATTGTTGGCATTGCTTGTTATAGGTCTTTTCAGAATTTGTGAGAGAATAGCTGATTGAATTGCTTCCAACTTCATAGAATACTAAGGGTCTGATGCAGGACATGTCCCAGTTGAAAAGGGAAGAGATGAGAATTTAACCTAGTAGTCCTCTTTCACCACTCTTTGAATCCAGGAGTCTGAAGAAGACCTTTCCCGTTCCTATAGGTATCTTAGCCTTCTCCTTGCTGGGCACTCCAGGCCAGCTTCAGCATAATCATGATCGTTGTAAATTTATTAAGAGAAGAAGTCTTATTCTCCTCAGCTGGGGAATGTAAATTTCAGGAGGAATATGCCAGTGTGCAAGCGATGGTGTGTGGGGTGTAGCAGGCACTTCATTGGCCTCTAGGATTGTACAGCCCTGGGCTGCAGACTGAATTGTGGGGACTGAGGATCTACATGGGCAAAGCCAATGGGACACCACACAGATCTTGAGTGTGTTCCTAGAATACTTTTGTGAGCTACATGCCACTACTGGGGGAAGTCTGCCTTGCAGGTGGGAGACTGTCTGTAGGGCATGGCTCGTTTGGCTGAATGAGGTCAGGTGCATTTTGTTGCTGCAGCCATTTACTGTGGAGGAGCTAAGGAACAGAGTTGGTGGGCTCCCCACAGGTGAAGCACCGGGGTCAGATGACCTGCTGGCTTTATTTTATAATCAGTAACCTGGCCCAATAATTGTTGGTGATCTTTGAGGAGGTGCGATGAATGCAGTTCTTCTTCTGTCCTATATGTGAGAATTACGCTTCTTAAGCCTGATAAACTGGTGTGTAGGTGCGACTCCTACTGGCCCTTGTCACTCATAAACTGGGATGCACAAAAATCTTGGTGAAACTGATAGCTGGCTGCCTGACCCTGCTCCTGTTTGAGCTGGTGCACCCTGATCAGGCTAGTTTTGTTGCAGGTTGCTCTACGATCCCAATCTGTGTATTTTATTTGATGTTCTCCAAGATATTGACCCTGATTTGTTCGCTGCATTTGTTTTCTTAGATGCCTCCGAGTCGTATGATTCTCTTCAGTGGGACCAACTGTTTGCAGCATTGGGTAGGATGGGCATTCCCAAGGAGCTTTTAGGTTGGCTCCAGCTGCTGTACGCCACCCTATGGAGCGGATATGAATCAATAATGCCTATTCTCCCCCCTCTCTCTTTGGCGATCACCAAGAGCCTGAAGGGAGGGGTGCTCCCTGTCACCCCTACTCTTCGCCGTAGCCGTGGAGCTGCTGGCTGCCAAGATCTGGTAGCAGTTCTCTGTTTGCCCTATGCTACACGAGCAGACCCCTTTTGATTTATCTATGTGTAGATGACATGACTATATTTCAGAGAGCTGCAGTCAAGTCTTCGTGTCATCATGCGGGAATATATCTGTTTTGGTCTGCTACTAGGGGTTACTATTAACTGGTTAAAGTCTTAAATAATGCCCTTCATGTCCAGCATGCCATGCTTCGTGCCTGATTTCCCTCTGACCTGGTGTGATGACTCTCTAAATTATTTGGTGCAGAAAGAGCGAGAGTTGGTGATTAGAGAAAATTATGGGGTTGCTGTCACTCGAATAACGGAGAGAGAGATGCAATGGATATATCTCCGCTTTCTGTGGCGAGGCTCATGAAGATGGTGATTCTGCCCCAAATGTTAAAAATCTTCCCTAACGGTCCTGCATACTGGCAGAGATGTGTGTCCCTGATGTTGTTTTTTTCTTTCCCCACATGTAGTGGTCTTGTACGCGTCTTACCATCTACTGGAGTCCGGTGTCTGACTTGCTTGATGTTGCCATTGGGAAGCCTGGCTTATATACCTCACAATATGGGGTTTGGGCTTATTTAGGAGCCCAGAAACATGCAGGGTGAAGTCTTGGCTGATCAAATCAAGAGTGCACCAATACAGTGGGCGACTGTGAAACAGCAGTTATCATATGCGGAAGAAATAAGAGGGCTACGCAAATAGTGCATAAATGAATGAGCTCCTTGAACAGTTTCAGATCCAATTAACAAACCTCTTTGAGAGCCCACTACCAGAAATTCCCCATATAGCATTCTCCAGATAAAAGATGCACCCTTTAGACATGTGGAAAAAGCTGCAGGAAGGTTGACATATCTGTTGATAATACAGAGAAAATTGGTGGAACAGGAGAGCTTCCTGCTAGGAACACAGAGAACGGGAGGCCCACTTTCTTAGAATATAGACTTACTCATTATGAGTACTCCTTTTAATTGTTCTCCCTCCCCCTTCCTGTGACGCTGGTGCCAACCCTTCTGACCGTCACACTTGACTACTATTTGCCTGTGAGTGTCAGGACTCACACAGCATTTTCTAAAACGCTATTTCACCACAGAATTGGGATATAAGTTTTGTTTTATTGTTTACAGCACATCCCAATAATAATACTATGCTGGATCTCTAGTAAAAAAAAAAAAAAAAAAGTTACATGCTTACGACTAGATCAGTACTCACAAGATGTCTTTGCCTCAACTGACTTGTACATGCTGATGACAATAAAAAAAAAATGTATTAAATAAAAACAATTTGAAGGGCTTGGAGTCATAACTTTTGCAAGGTTTTCATGAAACACTGCCATTCACGTAAAACATGTTGTAAATCACTGCTTTTTTTCTCTTGGCTCTAGTCTGTGGGCCTTGATAGCAAGGTTGGGGGCAAAAGTCAAAAGTTCAGACCAACCGCTTGAATGTAGAGGCCAAATTGGTCCTGGTAAAACTTGTACCTTCACGTTTTCTAGTCAGCTGGCTTGTCGGTGGGGACTTCTGCAGCTTGGATCCAGTGTTGGGTACAGCATCTGCGGGCAGGCAATGTCCAGCTGTCTCATGGGGATCCTTGGTCCTTGACAGATGTTTGAGGCTGCCTACAGACCAACAAAATAGCTGTAGTCTATGAGCCTCAGACTCTGTGCCAAAAACAATTGGTTTTGCTTTAAGCTCACAAGTAGCAGGTCTGTGGGGAGAAAGAGTACCTTCTATCACCAACAAAGGGTCCATGACCCGTGGAGTACCTCGTGGGAGGCTAGGACATGATCTCAAGGGCTGCACCAGCAGAGTCCAGGGCAAGTTCAGTGGTAGTTTGTCAGCTGGGTAATGTGCAGGTGCAAGGATTCTTTAGTCCCTGAAACTTAACAGGAGGGTGTCCAACTAGCCCTTGTAGTCTACTCACTGGTCCTTGGCAAAAGTGAGAGAAGACAGGCCCATGGGCGTCTCTCCATGTTTTCAATAACGTAAGCAGCCCTTCTCTGTTTAAAGTCCTGTCTTGTTCGGGCATGTGCGATCTTTCTTGGTGCAGCCTTTCTTTCTGAGGTTCAGCAGGTGCAGTCCTTTCCAAGTCCATTGGTGTTCGGAGCTTGGGGAGCAGGGGTGCCACTTTTGTGCCAATATCGTTTGTGGTGGTGGGGGAGGATTCCCTATCCAGTGAGAGTAAAATTCCCATGGGGCAAACAGGGGTGTGGAATTTATTAAAATATCTACTTGTTCATGGGGCAGGTTACTTCTTAAATCTATTTGTCCTGTAAAAAATCTACTTGTCCCTTTGGTGCCATGTAGTGCAGCGACAAATTATGGCAGCAATCTCATTATGTAAGAGCTCTGATACTAGCCTCTCTGATTATGTCAGGGCTACTACTATAGTAGGGCTTCAGTACTTGCAATTTTAATCCCTACTATAGCAATTTCCTTATTTTGCCACCTTCCCGAAGAGCTACATACTGGGGCTGGAGGAACCAGTAAGCAATAGTTCCAGGGCTGGAATGCCTTTGAGTCTGCAAACCTACTAACTTGTATGTTTAAGGATTTTCACCAGCTCTTTCTTCTCTAATCTTTTCCCATAATGAGAAAGGTTGGAAATTTACTCCTGACAAGGGCAAAGGTAGAAGTTCTTCTAGGTTTGGAGGAAAAAAAAAAAAAAAAAAAAGGTTGGAGGGAAAGTGAACTTGTAAGCGTTCAATAGATTTTCACATGAACAAGTCTACACATGCATATTAGCTTCTGTAAAATACAATTCACAAATATTTTCTAAGATCTATTTCTGTAAGTTCTTGTGAATTCATGAAAGCCACTAATTCAAAGACATAGACCATGGGTGTACTTTAGTGACATTCCTTAAGAATTGGGTCCGTAATTACTGGCGTTAACGAAGACATTTTGTCCCAGATTCAAGAAAAGTGGTGCGTCACATCGTAAAGGTCCACTTTTCTTGTGCCCCCTCCTAACGCTACTATTTAAGATATGGCGCACCATGGTGGAATTAGGTACAATAGTGTCAAACTTTTTATTTTATTGTGGCCCTTTGCTCCACTAGCGTCAAAACTTTTGATGCTAGTGGAGCAAATTGCAAGGAGGCCTATTCATTCCAAAGGGTGTGTCCTTTTAACGCCTGCATTAAGCAGGCGTTAAAAATGACACCAATAATGGCACAATGAAATCTTGTAGACTTCATAGCGCCATTTTTGCTGGCCTCCTTGTACCAGAACACCCCTTTGTATACATTACGCATGCATAATGTGGCACAAATGGTCACAAAGTGGCGCAGTGCATGCATTGTGCCACTTTGTAGATATGGTTCAGCATTTTTGGCAAAGTAATGGCACATTTAACGTCATAAAAATGACGCTAATGTGGCGTAAGACGGCGCAAGGCCACCCTTAAATTTGAGCCTTTGTTTTTAATAAACATCTATTTTCCTATATATTGTCTGGCTTTACTGTGAGTGATTGCATTCTGCTCTTCCACAAGGAGCATATTGGCACACAAAGTAGTTTTGTGCAGTGCCAGGAACCACTGCGGCAATCAGTGTTGTAATGAAACTGGAGGGGGCCCCCTGCAAAGAATATGGAGGGTCCCTCCCTCCAGACTAACTCAGGGCAGGTGCTGTGATGAGGGGGCCCCCTGGAAGGAGGCTGCGGGGCCTTTGTTACGCCACTAGTGGCAACGTGTGCTTTTTGAGACCAACATTTTTTTTTTTCTTTTTGTCTGTGTTTGTTACCAATGTATGGGCCTGGCAGCTCCCACAACAATAAAGTGTTAAAAAAGCCATGTCAAAACAAGGCAGGCATTGACAAAACCAAAAGACTCCCCCCCCAAAAATTTCAGATTGGTTGGCTGTGCCAGTGCTTGTTTATTGTTATGCTTCTTATAATCTTGTTGAAAATGGTTACACTGACTTTCCATTAGGAATATTTTTGGGAAATACTAGCTTTCATCAACACATTTTACTACATGATGGTTCAAAGAAATAGCATCTTTCTTAGAAGCGAAATGTTTTTTTTTTTTTTTCCTATTTTTGTCAGAACATTGAATTTTGAAAGCGAAAAATCACTCTTACCTACAAGCGGCTGCAAACATTTACATCTAAACCGAGAACATTCTGGGAGCATTATACTTAGTCTCATATTGTTAAACTTTTTAAACAAGTGTGTACACTTTAAAAAAAAAAAATATATATATTTTACTGTAGCCGCTGCCAGTAGTGCAGTGTGACCTTAAAACGTTTATCTACAGCGCTCACCCTAATAATGAAGGCTTTTAGTTAATGAACCATAAATACAAGTTGGAACAGCATTAACTTTTGGACACACATTACCTCCACTGCAGACAATTCTCTTCTCTGTAACCTGGCAGCCAAAGGGTTTGTGCTGCAGTGGGTTGGGCCTACTTGTCCTAAAGACAAAATAAACATGAAAACTTGTGGTCCTTGACCCCAAACAGTATGTCCTGGGCGTCGGGAGATGGGAATTCCACATCCCTGGGCAAATAGCCCTTCTTGCTTAGCTGCCTATGGGGTTGACGCTAAACAATCCTACAGAGCACCTATTTGCCCAAATCCAAGATGTGAGAAGTTTCCATCTAGTAAAATGAGCCACCCTCTTGGAAAACCGTTTCTGCAACATGTTCACTCTTCTGGGAGAGGTGCCAGCTTGTCTACCTGCACAAACTGGGAGGCAAGCTGAAGTGTTACTAGCATTTGCCTACCAGATGTGGGTGCCTCTTTGAAGCTGGGCCATCTGTGACCACAACCCTCTGGCCATCCTGCCAGGAGATCCTACCTCCTCCCAGCAACTGGTCTTTTGCTCCTTTTTCCTGAGAGTGGTTCACACCTCCTGGCAGGAAGGCAGGAAACTGTCTCGGTAAATCAGAAAAGGATGCAAGAGCTTTGGGGGCAAGTAAGTGATGACTTTCTAAATTATAAAAAGTTACCTTAAATCTGACTTCACCACTAAGTTGAGTTTAATATGATAGCTCAAAGTACTGTATTTGGTGGTCCCAAATGGAAGTTAGCACTTAGTGGTTGGGCTAGTGTAACCCTATGTTAGCCAATCGGACTACTTAATTTGCTGCATGTAAAACAAATTGCGAGTTTTCACTTTGAAAACATGTAAAGCATAAAAAAAATGGCCCTGACTTAAGGGATTCTCCTGCCTGCCTTAGGGTTGTAGGATTGTCCTCATAAATATTAGAAAGGAAGGTTTGTACTTGGCAAAAGGGTATTTTTTTTTTTTTTTTTTTTTTTTGGCAGTGTCAGGTTAAACACTGCCCAGCTAGGCTGCAGTGTCAGCGTAGAGCCATGTTTTCACTTTCATACTGCTGAGGTGACACCATTTCTTTTTCTTTTTCTTTTTTCTTCTAGTTATCAAGGTTTTATTAGTTATCTTTTACAGAACAAAGCAGTCAAAGTTGTCTATATACTGCTTTGGCATACAAAGATACTTATACATCGCATTGCTAAAATTAAGTGTTTTTTTAGAGCATTCGGTTATTAACTATAGGTTATCCCTGTATTCATTGGAACCTGGGAAACAAAGATATTACTCAATAAATTGTTCTGTAAAAGTAACTATACATAAATAGAAAGGGTAATCAATTGATTCATACACGTAACAGCAGGAGAGATACATTGAAAAGGTTGCAATTTGTGACATGATGAAACTCATTCAATTATACACATCAATTTAAATTTCAAAGAGAGTGCTTGTTATTAGTGTAAAAAGTGCTCGTGTATAGCATCAACTTTTGTATGATACAAAAAGGAGAAAGAAGTGTGTATTAAAATGTACCCACAACATTTTAGCAATACTCTAACAATATTTTGGCAATAAAACCTGATTCAAACTAAAGTTAATTGGAGTCTCTGCAGTTGGGAACACCTTCAACAATAAAGTCCCTACTGCGGAGACTCTAGTGAACTTTGCGGCCAATGGACCACTTTCTAGATAAGCTGCTCCATCCTTTCTGAGATTTTGTCCGCAATCTTAAGCCACCGGATGTAAGTGGTTACCGCTCCTGTGGTTGTGTGTATGAGTCAGTTAATTACCCATTCTATATCATTCCTAGAGCATTCACCCCATATTAAGCCCACCAATTCCCCCAAATTCTGTTATGTTACTGTGGGCATCTTCTGGATAATGCATATATATGTAGGTTTCTCCAATTTGGAGCAGCAGTCAATCGCTGTTCACCATGCAGCCAGTCTTAAGGGGGCTCGTAGAAGCCCAGTGCTTGGCAGTGTCTTTCTCAGTGAGGAAGGTTACTCATCCCTACCAGATAGCGGTCTCCTCAACTTCCTCCCAGGTCTTCAAGGATATCTAAAATTGCTACTCGTGATGAGTGTTCCCATACCCCCTCCTCCCAGAACCGTTCACAATAGACTGAAGATCTTGCTCCAGTAAGTTACAATAGCAGGGCAACTCCAGAACCTATGGAAGAAGTCTCCAAGTGCCTCTGTATCATGGAAGCATTGTTGAATGGGGCCTTTTCTGCATGCGTGCCACAGGCAGATAGGAACAAGATAAGACACAGGTAAGTAGTTCAACTCAATGATCTGAAGCCTGGAGGAGATGGCCTGGACCGTCAATGACATTTAAGCTTCCTTCCAGTCGCTATCATACAAAGGTGCCACCCAGGTTTTCCATCTCTACTGCATAGCCTCTTCCGGCGAGTGAATTACAAGGGATTTATAGATTTGTGACACTGCTTCCTCCCTGAGTGGCTCTAGCAGGATTTTAGCTTCCAGTGAATTTTATTTAGGTACAGCTTTTCAGGGATTGCGATAGAACCCAAGGGCATGTCATTATTGATTGTAGTGAAAGAATTGGGACCCGTGGAGAGCAAATTCCTGTTGTAACTCTGTAAGGGATTTAATTTTTGATCTTTGCATTCACCACCAAGCTTGGATGTGCCTGTAAGGTTCCAAGTCCTGAATGGTTGTAGGGACCCTGCATGCCTAAGGCAATTACAATGCCACGGGGGATTTACCCAGGGAGTCTCTTGTCCCATCCTACCCATCGTATTGCTGATCACCACGCAAACAAGGCCTTCAAAGTCACGTCAGGAAGAGTGCAGTCCATACAATAATCCTAGCCCATCTCCTTGGCCTACCTGGGAGACCTCAAGGCGAAAGGCCTTATCGCGCTCCTCCTCCCTGCCTCAACTGGGGGGTGGCACAATAAAGTGCTGCTGTCCACCAGTGACATTTAATGTACAAGCCCTGAGTACCATATATTAGGGACTTGCAGGTTAAATATACCAACCAGGTCTTAGCCTATTGAACATACATTTGTGGGATGTCTGAGCACATGCTGTGGGACCTGATCAGTAGGGCCGAGTGCACTTCAGAGTTGAAGAACCAGTAGCACCAGTCCAAAAAAAAAGGTGTGTGATCATACAGAAAGAGGCATTTCCTTACAGGTAATCCTTAGTAATCAGTTATGCGTTTGTAAAACTGGATTAAAGATAATGAAACTTGGATCCTTAAAGTTCTGTTAAAGTGTACACTCATAGCACAATAAGGGGAAAGCAGCTACCTCCCATGTTTTCTTATTACAAGATGCACTAATCTTGTGGGGAATTTGCAAAGCATGGGAAATTAGTCTGCACTATACTTCATTTAATAAAATGTACTTCTCAATTGAAACTTTATTGAACTGTAACAGATTAGGTGTATTGAATTCCTATTTCCCAACTCCCAGTGTATGATATTTGAAGCCAAGTAAAAACAATTCTCATGTTCATTTTGTCCACTGGACATGTAAGCCCAATCATCTGCAGCACAAATCATTAAGCTGACAGTTTACAGTGCCTCAGTACGGATCTATGAAAGAGATTAGACTACTACGTTTAAATACATAAATATAAATTGTTCAGATCTGTATACATGATTTGTTAACACTAATGCCGTTACAGTTAGTGCGAGCACTCAAAGGAAATGCAATGAACTGTGAGCTCATTGTTCCAATATAAGAATGTGTAAAATGTTTAGAAAACATAACAATTTGTGGCTATTTATAACTCCAATACAATGCACATGCAACAATAAGCATGAACGATTGGTGATTGTCTCCAATTATTCTAACTAACCTTCTGCAAAAACTAACACACCACCACTTGCACTAATAATCACACCACATCCTATTAATTCAATCAGCCAAAAAGAAATTTGAGTAAATTTACGGAATTATTTTCTCGAGAGCACAAGATTAATTCCAATAACTACTGGATTAGCCACTGCCATTGGGGCTTTTGGTGCAGCTTGCTGCATGGCAGAAAGTGCTTCGGAAGGAGTATGTGAACTCAATTAACAGTATAATTACTCTAAAACTAAAATATACACAAAAATAATGCAACCTGGTAGAACATTTTGATAAATTCTTATGCAGTTTGTATATGCCATTATTTAGGTGGAAATCAAAATAAAAAGAATTCTGTATGTGGTACACGGAGCAAGGTCTAGCTGTGTCAGAACCCCTCTAGGGAAGCCTCTGTCCTATAAGACAGAGAGAGCATCAACTTTGACAGAATTAAGCATTCGGATGCTGAATTGCAAAAAGATGAGGAAGAGTTCTCTCTTTTAAGCAAAGCAATATAACATCTAATGAAGCCTGTAGCAATTGGCCAGGCTTCTAGATAATTGTAAGTGGTAGCTTTCTCCAGCTCCCTATTTTCATCAAACCATGTGCAAAATATTTGTGCAATATTTATATCTTGTAAAGATTATAATTTTTATTTTACTGATTCTTACATCTAAATTGGTTTTGGTGTAATAGACCTCAAACTCTCCTATTGCTCTCTGTGTGACAACAGTATTGTAAAGTGTCATCGGAAGAGAGTTTACTATAAAAGATCTCTCTCCACACCATCAAAATCAGGCCTACAGTGAATACAATAGGCCAAATGATTTCCTTTGATTTTGTGGACAGAATGGTGACGTATGATTGAATGTTATTCTAAAAATTTCCTCTATTTGCAATTGAGCCAAACTCCAGTTTAAAAAAAGAGGCAAATATTTTTCACCTATAGACATTGTCTTGAGTGGGATTTAGGAAC
This sequence comes from Pleurodeles waltl, assembly GCF_031143425.1. Taxonomy (NCBI): domain Eukaryota; kingdom Metazoa; phylum Chordata; class Amphibia; order Caudata; family Salamandridae; genus Pleurodeles; species Pleurodeles waltl. Next base: position 540,066,696 of record NC_090448.1, read on the forward strand.
ACGCCGTGACCACAATGTTGGCAATGGATTCAAGTATTAAATGTCCATAATCACCAGATTGCTTTTCTTGAAACGGAGTGGATCCTTGATTCCTGACAGGAATTTGGTACTATTATGTTTCAAAGCAAATGGATGGGAAAACAAGATGGCTTGGCTTTGGAGATTGGACTTGAACAAACTGTGGTTCGGCAAATCGAAAGGATTTGGTCTGCCCTCAAAGCTCTGAAAAAGGTTTGTTCATAGCATGGGCAAACCAGTTGTCACCTAAATTGATTATGCGTTTAAGCAAAAGGAGTAGTGTGCATTACACTCTTTCATATGGGGGTAACAAAGTTCTGTATGGGGGTACACTTTTTTATTTATTTTTATACATGAGCAGCATTTGCATTGTGAAGGGTATTGATAATGGAACAAAATGTTGTTTGGTCATTTTGCTGACAAATACTATGCATAGCCACTAACTGTGGTTTAGTGTAATTTCTCTTAAGCTACCAAATTGATTGCCAATATGCCTTTTTTTAATAGTGAGATTGACCAAAGTCCTTTGTTGTTAAATGCTGTAGTTAGTATTCTCGTCTTGGGCATAAACAGCTTTAAAACGCTTTCAAAGCTGGGGTGAACTTGCTGGTATTGATGACAGAGCATTGAGATATATGGGGGTGTGTGTGTGTGATATGTGTGTATATATGTATGTGTGTGTATGTATATATATATATATATATATATATATATATATACACACACACACACACACACACACACAGTGAAGATGTGACCCAATTCCAATAGGAACAGTGCTCTTTGGCTTTAAACACCCTCATTAGTTCTCTAATTATTTTTTAAAAACCAAAATGGATTGTTTTAATACACCACAACATAAAGATACACTTTGCGATCACAGGATCAAGTTCATCCAAGAGCCAATGCACTTCAGCACAGCACATTAACCATCCAATTGACCATCTCAGTCCCACCCTCGGTCCTAAATCTTGCTGTATATAAAATTGGTAGCCTATAGTCTTTAAATGAACTCCTCAGTTTTCACACACATGTCTACTGCTTTCTGCCATTCAGCGATAGAGCAGGGTTAGAAGATGTTCAAAATAAGGCAGTGCCCCTTTTGGCAGTTCTTGTCCCAATACCAACCAAGATAAGCTCTCCTCTGCTTTTCCCCCACCCCCCATGTCATCCAGAATACCTAGGAGGGAAGTGCGGGAGAGAGGTCAATTGGTCTTTCAGTTATTCTGGAGAAAGTGGTATTTTGGAACAGTATTTTGCAAGAACAGTTCAACTCCAAACAACATGAAAAAGTAAGAACGGAATACATGAAAAGCTTCAGGGTAGAGGGTTTTTGCCAGCATGCCATAAATTATTTGGGTGAAATAAGTAGCATGCCAATACTTTAACTGAATGAGGTGCAGCCGCAAGGAAATAAAAGGTTCCTGTTATACCTTAGAGAGGGAGGAGAGAGAAGAGAGAGATATAGAGAGCTATCTCTTATCCATCAGAAGGCATGGCATCATAATGGTTACCTTGCTTACCTATGGGAGTGAGTGTGGGTTAGGGTCCCTGTTGGACCTTGACCTTTATACAGGGTCATTCCCAAACTTTTTGCCTCCTTCCTCCTATTTTTTTCTGACCTGTTTTTATTGGCTTTAGGACTCTGGGCACTTTACCACTGCTTACCAGTGCTAAAATGCGTATGCTTTCTGTCTAAATTGTATTGGTGAATGGTTTATCCATTATTGGCATATTTGATTTACTAGTAAGTCCTTAGTAAAGTGCATTAGAGGCCCAAATCGTCCCTTTTATTACATATACATCACTCCTAAGGTAGGCCCAAGGCAGTCCCATGGATAGGTTTCAATGTATTTAAAAATTAGGACATGCACTAGTCTGTTTTACATGCCCGATAGTGAAATACTGCCAAATTCGTTTTTCACTATTGCAAGGCCTATCTCTCCATTAGGTGAACATTGGGGCTGCCTTTAAATATCTTTTAAGTGCAGTTTCCCATTGGGAGCAGATAGAGATCAGGAGTCTGGGGACTCTGAACTCACAATTTCAAAGTACATCTTTTGGTAGTTTGTTTTTAGATTGTATGTTTGAAAATGCCACTTTTAGAAAGTGTATAAAGAAAATGAGGCAAACCTAGTAACCCCAGGGCCCAGATATATGAATCTTCTAAGAAACATATGCCCCCAAGGGGGTGGGGGTGGCCCTTAACTCCCACGGTAACAATTCCTTTTGAAAGAACCATATAAACCTAAAAGGTCAAAGGAACTTATAAATATATCATTTTATTCAATTATTAACATGATTTAGCAAAATGAGGTGCTCCCAAGATAACGGCGCAGTGAGATGTGATTAGTGTGAAAATATAAAGTGTCAAGTGTTATCTACAATATATACAGCTTGTGGTTAAAAATATAAGAGAAAGAGTGAACTTCTAGGGGACCCCTTCAGTCCAGGTGTCCAGAAGTCACTTATTACACTCTGAAAGTAATTGTTGCCATGGGAGTCAAAGGCCAACCTCTTTTAAAACCCCCACCCCCTTTGGGGCCAAAAATGTCTTAGAGAGTGGGCATTTTATTGCTTAATCATTTTGTGCCTCTGCCTGCCTGTGGAACCCACGTGTGGGTCAGACTGACAGTTGGGCTGTTTGTGAATTCCCTCTAGTCAGTGACACACGGGGAGCTGAGGAGTGTCCTGCATATCCTAATGAGTCTCCTGGGCTGAGTGGGGAGGGAGTAGCTGACACTTGTACCTAAAAGGGCTGTGCCTGCCCTCACACAATGAAGACTCTGACCCCTGGAGGTTTCTGGGGCCAGGCCTGGGCAAGGCAGGATCTTGTGTACATCAGAGACTTTCCTTTGAATTTTTCCTACTTCAAAGGCAGAAATGAGTATAAGTAGTGGACCCAAAACCCCAGACTTTTAGATTACTTCTGGACCAAGAGGAACCTCTGCCAAGGAGAAGAGCTTGATACTTGAGGAGGACCTGGTGCTGGCCTTCTGCTTCTGCCTAAGAGGGAGAGGACTGGACTCTATTTTCTGCAATCCTGCTTGTGAAGTGTCTACAAGGGCTTGAACTGAGCTTGCCTCCTGTTTAGAAGTCTCGGGGACAAAAAAGGCTTCACTCACCAGCCTCTGGGTTCACTTGCTGTGGATCCTAACTTGCCAGATGGTGCCTATTCTAGTCTCTGGGCCCCTTCGAGTGAAAGCTGCCTGAAAAACAAGAAAAGACAGTTACACTTACTCCGGACACTGCCAGGACAGACACTGCTGCCTAATGCCGCAATGCCATTTGTAACTGAAGCCGTGATCCCCGCTGGAGTGCAATGACCCCACTTGACACCGCATGCCTGACACTGCTGCAGCCCCGCTGATATCCTGTGACTTTGTGAGTCCTGAGTGCTGTCATCGATGACCGACACACCGACTCCGCCCCGGCGCTTGCAGCCTTGTGGTGTGACCCAGTGAGGCCGTTCCATTGCTTCTTGACCCGCTGAACATGGACCCCACCCGAGCATAAGTAACGTGCGCCGCATTACCTCCCCTGCTCTGCAGTAAGGAACCGACAGCTGCACTGGATCCAGTGACACCTCACCTCCCCAACCCCCGGCTTGTTTCTTTGTTAACAAAGTTACTGTACCTGGGGATCCGTGTGATTCAGTGACCGGCACCATTGGTGTTGGATTGTTGGGAACAACTCCGTCACAATGCCGTGATAGCACCAAATTGAAGTATTTGGGTTTTCTAAGAGCTATATTGAAGTTTAATCTTTGAAAATTCATAACTTTGCTTGTTTATGTTAGATTGTTGTTGTTTTGGTCTTGTATTACTTAGAAAAAGATTGGCTGTATATCTAAAATGGTGTTGGGTGCTTTTGTGGTGTTTTCACTGTGTAAGTGTGTGTGTGTGTGTGTGTGTGTGTCTGTCTACTTTACACATTGCCTCTCAGATACCTTGTGCCAAGCTACCAAGGGGGTGAGCAGGGGTTATCCTATGTGTGTATCTCCCTTACCCTGACTGGAGTGAGGGTCCCTGCTTGGATAGAGTGCAAAATGACTGCCAACCAGAGACCCCATTCCTAACAGTCCCCATACATTAAGTCCAGAATGTTATCTCGACCAAATAGTGGAAATGTCATTTGGGACTGCTTAGTTATTATATTCCTGTACAGCAATCATTCAGCAACAAAATTTAAGGTCGGGAATAGTCACAGGTAAGCCATACCCATAGTGTCATCATAGATGGATTGGGTCTTTGTCAAATGTAATGTGCAGGGTTTGATTCCAGGTATGTAAACTAACTCTAGGGACTCGCCAGAGGAAAATTCTGTAGAAGATGTATATGAACCTTTGCAAGACAGATTCCTTTTAAAAAGGACTACTCTCCCAAAGATATTGAGTGGAAGATGAGGCAGAGTTGCGTCTTTGTGTGTCCTGGCTAGTAGTGGGGCTAGATTTAGGTTGCATGTGAGTCCAAGTTCTAATGCAATATGTATGCAAAGATATTTGAAACCGAGTTTGCAGCTGCAAAGACGCAATTGCCACTATACTGTTACCGCATTGGCACAAAAAGGACATGAAGCAACATTCTGTCTAGATAACCTTTAGGCTAGAGGCTTAACCATATAGTTCTAGCACGTTGATTAGTCAGGTTCCTGTATCTAGTGGATGACCCATGAATATATAGGACATTTGTCTGCACAGATTTCAATGCAGCCTTCCAAATCCCTTTCCTTGTTTAACCCAGGCTCCTGGGCATCACATCTAATCCATACATTCAGTTCTGTAATCTGTTGAACGGAATTCTAAAACTCTATTCAAGTGAGATTTAAACTCTGCCAGTCAAAAGGAATTTAAAGCTACTTGAACTTATTTAATTTTGGAAGTTGGAGTCTGAACAGCAAGAGTTTCAAAGGAGCCAAGCTTTGGAAGAGTACAGCAGGGGATTTTCACATGTGGAAAATGGTCAATCTGACCTGATGCTTATCTCCTATTCTACGAACTGGTTGAAAAGCTGCAGTCCCTCAAAAGTTTATTTTAAAACTGCCTTCCTTTTAGTACTGTGCATAGCTGCATGAAGAGCTTGAGATAAAGTGCCCTTTTAAAGATCTTATATGAAACGTATGAAGCAACTTTTAACTAAGTATTGGCTAGTGCAGCTGCAAGTCCACTCTGAGGGAACAGCCCAAACTGTGTCCATCAACTCTTCTTCGCCCTGAAGAGATGCGAGTAAAGTGCGACTAAACTCCTCAGTAACAAGAACCTAAAAGTTGCGCTACTCGGCAATAAAAATGTTAGTCTTACTATGGAGGCGTTGCTGACGTGATGGTATAGTTTAAAATGAATATAAATTGGCAACAAAGTGGACTTATTTTAGCTAAGCACACATCCAATGAACTTTAACTTTCATGCAGGCTGAAATGTTTTTTTTTTGTTGTTTTTTTTAAATATATATATTTTTTTTTTAAATCACCGACGCAAAAATGCTTGCAAAGCTACCAACAAGATGTTGCTAGTGGCTAAATATTCCTGAATCCACAGTACATGACTGTTGGAAGCAAGCATTGGCAAATCCAATAGTCCTCGCCTATTGTTGCTTTATCAACTCTTTTTGAAAAAAAAATTAAGTCCTGCATCATGGAAGCTGGCCACTCTGGCTAAAACAAAAAGTAAAAAAGAAAAGGCATGAGGGTGTGCCCACCAGGTCATTTTGTAAGAGTGTGCATGCGTCAAACACACATGGCCTTGCCTACAGAAGCACATGGGCCTTTTTTGCTTTTTACTCATCTTTCAAACATGGATTAGGTTAAAAAAAAAAAAAAAAGAAAGACATTGTTCTTCTTCTTTTTTTTTTTTTTTTTTTTTTTTACAAATATATGAGTGTGTTATGGGATTGGCAAGCAATATGAAAGAGAGAACACAGGATAGAGGGAGAAACAAAGCCAAAAGAGAGAAACGTGGGGAAAGAAGAACGCGAGAGAGGGCAACATGAGCTCAGGTGGGAAAGAAATGTGCATGAGTGAGAGAGCCAAGTGGTGGTGGGGGGGGCGATGCATGAAGGAGATCTCTGGAAAATACATGCAATTTTATGGAATGCTTAAAAAAAGAAAGACGTAGTTTCCTAAAAGTGAGCAGTGTAAGGACACAAGTTAGCCAGTCAAAGAGATGGATACATTGCTATGGGCAGCTCAATGCCCATGTAGGAAATCTAATGAAACTATCATCATCACTAGAAGACAGCTGTATGTTGATTGAAGTATTCAACAGTTGCTTTTAATTTTACTGTAACTAAGTGAGAAAAAATAAAGCTTGCATGGTGGGGGCGATAATAAAGGGGCGCTCTGAATTAAACATCGGCGCCCTCAAGCTAGTCTGTGGTGAACATTCAGTACTGAATGTGGTAGAGTTTGAAATTTTGATAGGGGAAAGCCTGACACCTCTTTGCATGGTGGGGAATTTAATAAAATATCTACTTGTCCATGGGACAGGTTGCTCCTTAAATCTACTTATCATGTACAAAACAATATACTTGTCCCTTTGGCGCCATATCGTGCGGCGACAAATTATGGCAGCAATCTCATTATGTAAGAGCTCTGATAATAGCTTCTCTGATTATGCCAGGGTCCGTACTATGGTAGGGCTTGAATCTAGCAATTTTAAGCCCCACTATAGCAATTTCCTTATTGTGCCACCTTTCTGCAGCTCTACATACGGAGAAAGCAGTAAGTAATAGTTCCAGGGCTGGAATGCCTTTGAGTCTCTGCAAACCTACTAACTTACAACGTTTTAAGGATTTTCACCAGCTCTTCTTAAATCATTTCTCATACTGAAAAAGGTTGGAAATTTATTCTTGACTTGGGCGGAAATAGAAGTTTTTCAAGGGTTGGGGAAAAAGGGGTTCGAGATAAAGTCAACTTGTAATTGCTCAATAGATTTTTGCATGAGCAAATCAACACATACATATTTGCTTGTGCTAAAATACAGTTCTCACATTTTCTAGGAGTACGTTTTCCTGGTCTACTTATATAAATTCTTGTGAATTCATGAAAGCCACTAATGCAAAGACATGTACCATGGGTGCACTATTGTGACTTTCCTTCAGAATTCGGCCCCTAATTAGGTCTGGCATTAACCAAGACATTTTGTTTTGTTAAAATTCTATTTCTCTCGCTATCCATGTATTGGCTGGCTTTACTGTGAGTGTCGGCATTGTGCTCTTCCACCAGTGCTAGGAACTACTGTGGTAAAGTGTGCTTTTTGAGACCAAAACAACACTTTTTTCTTTTTTCCAATGTTTGTTAAAATTGTGAGGGCCTGGCAGCTCCCACAACAATAAAGTGTTACAAAAGCCATGTCAAAACAAGAGACGCATTGACAAAACCAAAAGACTGACAACCAGTATCTGATCTTTTGGCTTTGACAGTGCTTGTTTATTTTCATGTTTCCCATAATCCTGTTGAAAACGGTTACACTGATTTTTCCATTATGATTTTTATTAAATTCTAGCATCCATCAACACATTTTACTAAATGATGCTTCAAAGAAATAGTATCTAAAATTTCACAGTAACTTAGCAAAACGTTTTTTTTCCTCACATGCATTTTTTTTCTGATTATTTTATTTTGAAAGCAAAGAATCATCAATCTTGCTTACAGGCTTCTGCAGACATTTGCATCTAATCAGAGAGTATTCTATGAGCATTATATGTAGCCTCATATTGTTAAACTTTGCAAATGTGTACACTTTTTAAACTAGATCAAATGACAGGAGTGCAGAATGATGTTAAGTTTATTGTTAGCGCTCACCCTAGTAATAAAGGCTTTGCATTAATGAACCATAAGTACAAGTTTGAACAGCATTAACATAAGGACAAGCACATTATCTCAACTGCAGACAGTTCTCTTCCCTGTAAATTGGCAACTAAAGGTTTTGTGCTGCAGGGGATTGGATCTACTTGTCCCAAGGACAAAATAAACATGAAAACGTATCCCTAACCCCAGACATAGGCGTCGGGTATAGGAATTCCACACCCCTGCTTTTATCTCTAAATGTACATGCATGGGATTATTCACAAGATGCTCATTGGCTCTGGATTGAGGATGAAGGTCAGTCAAGGTGTTGGAGCCTGGATATTTTTAGGTGTCACTTACAAACATCTTTTAGCTGTCTTTTTGCGGAGGACCTCTTGGGAACCATACCAGAAACTTGTGATGGTCGTGAAGCCTTCCCATTGCTTAACATTGATTGGCTTTCTTGTTATTCTAATTTGCTTGCCTCTGACTCAGTGGCTTTACTTCTTCTTTTTGTGTTTGTCCTCTCTGTTTGCTTATAGCTTCTTTACCATCCTTCTTAGTTGGATGGGTTGAATCCTTTTACTGCCCACATTCAGGGATTTACTTTTACCTGTTTATTATAGTGCTTCATGAGAAGGCATTTGGTTCCTTCTGCCCACACTCCGAGTTACCCCTTCCTCTCCGCCTCTGTTTTTCCCCATCCACTGCTTTTTTTCACCTTTTTCCTGTCAGTCTTCCAAAGGCTCCATGCCCCCCAACTCCCTGTTGCTTCCTCACAGACCCCCTTCGCGTTGTCTTCTCCTACCTGAACCTCCTTTGCCCCACTGCCCTTCCATCACTTAAAAAAAAAAAAGAAATCATGTTTATTATTTGTTGGGCCAGACAGTAGCATTTTCAATATATTCTGCTGTAAGATTGCCCCCCCCCCCCCCAATCCTGGAATAGTATATGTTTTAAAATGGTAGCCGTGTGACGTTCTACCCATGCAGCCAGTCATACCCTGGATGTTTTTTTTTTACAATCATGCAAAGCCATATGTAGGTTCATTGCTCCCTTTTACCTGGTCCAACAATTTTGCTATCCCGATCAGGTTTATTCTGCATTGCAGGACTCTGCTTTCCAGTAGGATTAGGACCGCTGCCTTTGTTCACTCATGGTATAGACTAGACCACGATATGTTAAGTGCAGTATTTTAGGCACATCCTTCCATCACTAGAAAGAAATGGCAACAGCATTTAATAATATTAATGACCGAATCAAGAAAGCATTTGATATTCTGTCCCCCTTCTGGCTTCCAAAAATACTAAAGGGTCACCCCTGTTTCCCCCTAGGTATTCGGAAGACCTTTGCCAAGCAGAACGGTCATACAAATAACTGGAATGTTCTTGAAGACATAATTATATTGAGGAATTAAAATCTCACTATAAACTGGCCTTACTGGTATATTAAGCATCTATTAAATCCACCTAAGCTTCCTATTATACTGCCCTAATTAGCAGCTCTAAAGATCCATCTTGTGACATTTTTCAGCTAGTCTCAATTGTCCACTCCGGAAACCCGCATTAACTCGTTAGCTCTTCTCAAGAACTTTGCTAACACAGCCACTTTCTTTTCAGAGAAGATTGTGAATATCTTTACTGAGGCTTTCATTACAGTTCTATATCTATGCTCTCTGATTTATTTACTTAAGGCTCTTCTCTGGAAAACATTTCTTTGATTTGAGGTGATTTAGGGGACTGAGCTTCTTCATTCTCTTGAATTGAGATCTCCTTTAGACCCCTCTGTTCTTCACCAGATAGATGTCCCAATTGTCCCTACACTCACTTTTAGCTGCAGTCTCTCTATAACCTCTACTACTGTGCCACCAACCTGGAAAAAGCCATTATCCTTTCTCTCTTGAAGAAGCCTTCAGGGATCTATCGGCTTATCTTGAAACCCACTAACTACTTGACCTTTCCCAAGCAGACTTTAGAACTACGCGCAGCACAGGATTAGCCTTGTTGACTATTGCGGACAATATCAGGCTGACCGTAGACCAAAGTTATTCATGTGCCCTTAGTCTTTTGGACATTTCTGAGGCGTGTGACAGTGTGTTGCACCGTTCTCTTGTTTAGCATAGCCAAGCTCGGTGTATGTAGGAATGTTAAGAAATGGCTCCATTCTTTTCCCTTGGATGAACCTAAGTGGTCAGTATGCCTCCTTTTCAAACAAAGGCCCCTTGACCTTGGGTGAAGCACCCTTTAAAAGTCCTTCTTTGAGCACAGTGGTTTTTAATAACTACATGTCTCCCTTGGATACAAAATCAAAAACCTTGTTTTTTCATTATTATTATTATATACTGATGATAAACAAATCCTCATGACTATTTCTGAAACTACAGCCCCACCATAAGCCACTTTCAACAATATATGGCCACCATTGCTGAGAGAATGAAATTGAGGTGTCTTCATTTATCATTCGCTACGTAAGGTAATCCTGTAGCAGCCATGTGATTTCTTTTGCTGTGTACTCTGTATAAAATCTTTCCACTGCCCCCTATTAACTTTTAAGATGGTTGTCCAGGCTCTCATTGCTTCAAGACTAGACCGTTGTAACTCTTCATAGCTGTGTGCACTGCAGTACATTGTACAATTTTTTCCGATAGTGCAAAACCTGGCAACTTGCTTTAACCTTGACATTCCTGAAACCCAACTGGTGAAATTTCAGAGGCGTCTCCTGCACCGACTTCTGGTTGGAAAAGTTTCTGCTTTAAACTTCTGTCTTAACCACACCACAAAGCCTTATACAGTTTTCTCCTCTTGTATCTTAAAACTAGGCTCACACATCTCCAGCCTACTCCCTCAGATCAGCATCACACTTTTTACTGTTGAAGAGTTAATCATCCAGATATGGTGGACTATCTTTTTCTCACCTGGCTGCACAATCTTGGAACACCTTTCCCTCTTGGGATTTGGTTGAAGACTTGGCTATTTCAGTCTTCTTGGCTCACATGGACATTGTCTTTAGCGACAAGACACCCTTCGGCTATCAGCTCCTCTATGCAATTTTTTTTTCATTCTTTGAGCAGTGACATAAGCCTGTGCACTTCTCAAAATCTCCTTCCTTTGTGACTTTTCTGGCCATATTAACCGTTGTTTTCTTCCCCAGTGTTACATCATGCATCCAATGCACAAAGATGTACCATTTCTTTATTATAATGCACTGCAGAGAGTGACTGCTGATATAATGCGACAGCAGAACACTGAACACAAGCCAAAGCTGCTTTGCAGAGACATCTGGGGAAAGAAGAGTACCTAGGCTATGCTGGCAGGACTCTGGGAGCCTTCAGAGTTCTTCGGCAGTGCTTTGTACAGGCTATGTAATCGCTGGTTCCCTCACTTCCATTTAAATGTTGTTTACAATCCCTATTTTAAAATGCACTTGGCACAACACCCCTGGACCGAGTACAATGTGCCTTTGCGATTTACTGCCAGCCTCTATTTAAGCCACAAAGGCTTGAAGGATCCTGTTACCTGGCATCCTTAGGGTGGTCTTACCACATACCTTTTGCCTTTACCTCAGTTTTGTTGCTGTATCTTTTTGAGGTCCTTAAGACTCTGAGCACTTTACCACTGCTAACCAGTGCATGTGCTTCCCCCCTAAACATGGTAACCTTGGTGTATCCACAATTGGCATTTTAATTTACATGTAAGTCCCTTGTAAAGTGGTATTCCCTATACCTAGGCCTGTAAATTAAAAGCGGCTTGTGGGCCTGCAGCACTAATTGTGCCACCCACTTCAGCTAAACAGGTTTTCTGCCTGCCACTACAGAGCCCGTGTGTGCAGTCTCATTTCCACACCGCCTCAGCATCTAAAGCCTCTTGCCATGCCCTAAACTCCCTTTTTCTTACATATAAGCCACCAGTAAGGTAGGCCATAGGTTTCCCAGAGGGCAGGGTGCCATCTACGCAAATTGCTGGACATGTATTATGTTTTTTTCATGTCCTGGTAATGAAAATCTCCCAAAGTCGTTTTTCATTGCTGTGAGGCCTGCCCCTCTCATAGGCCTGCATTGGGAATTACTTATAATACCTTTAGGCTGTAAATCCTGACAGGATAGGAGCAATCACATTATGTTTAGTACCATTGGAATGATGATAATAAATCCTCTTTACTAGTAAAGTCAGATAAAATGTATAACTATTTTAGAAATGCCACCTTTAAAAAGTGGGTATTTCTCTGCTCTGACTGCCCTGAGTGCTCACAACCTATCTCCTATACACGTCTGCCCTCGGCTGGTTGACAGCTGCACTTGTGCATTCCATCCAGACACCCACAATACGGGATACTCAACTGCATCTTCATTCATCAGCATACTGATGGGTCTTCCTGAGGAGGTGGCTTCCCTTCCTGCCCCGCCCGCACCCGAACTTCGACGCTTTTCCACTTCAGTTGGCCGGCTGCCTCACACGGACTCTGTTGCGAGTCTCCTTCAGGTTGAAACCTGTGCCACCATGTAATCGAGATACGTGGCCTGTGCTTGCCTTGGCTCTGACACCTTCCTGCTCTTTCACAGCGGTGGCTGCCGCGATACAGCCTACCTCCAGCCAGTGGCTGCCGCAGTGCCCTGACAGCTACAGACCTGAACGGTCTGAGGGCTTCTGTTTCGCTCCCTGCAATTAAGGGACAGTCATCATTGTAATGTCAATCAAATGGACCCTTGGGTCAGTCTCGAATGACCTCAACAAGACTTTGCTGCGCTCATCATAGAGCGACACGCAAACTTCCCCGAACTATCATAAAGGCTCTAATAGGAGCCCTGCATACAATTTGCTTATTTGATACTCTTTAAATGTGAATGTCTGTTGGATGTTTCATGGTTTTGGTCATGATTCGTTCGTTCAGATAAAGTATTTCAATTTTATTTTTTTAAATATACAAACCTGTGTGGAGTCTTTTTGTGGTGTTTGTCACTATATTTACTGTTTGAGTGTTCCACAAATACTTTACAAATTGCCTTCTAAGTCAAGCCTGCCTGCTCCGCGCCAAGCTAACAGAGCGTGAGCACAGGCTGATTTATGTTGTGTAATTAATTTACCCTGACTAGGATTGTGGTCCATTCTTGGACAGGCTGTATACCTTTGCCAACTAGAGACCCAATTTTTAACAGAAACACACTATTTTACCTTCACTTTGAATTAAGAAATGACTTAATGAAAATTAATTGCAGCCAGCAACGACAACACATGAGGGTTGGTATGTGGCGACATTTGAACAATAGATGAGTGTGCGTAGACACATTAATTCAATATTCAATTGGGAAACTGCACTTGGAAGGAGCCAACAAGTGTTTTTTAAGTTCTGACTAGAGACAGTTGACCGAGTGCAATGTAGACCGGTGAGACGACGTGGCTATAGTTAATATCTCTGATATATTTTAAAGCATTGTTACCATTTCTGTTGCATACAGTACTGTTATCTACATTATCAGCTGGTGCGCTAAAAGACAAGCCTGTATGTGCCAGTATGTGCCTGAACAGCGCCCAAAGCCACGACCGCTGGTTCTCCCTCCCCCCAGAAGATACACCATTGCCAAATTCTGCACCCTCAAACCTGGACGCCACAAAAAACATTGCCACTGCGCCGACCCACGCTCCACGTTAGGACCTTTCACCTGCACTCACTGACACTTCACCTGCCACAGCGCACGCACCAGCCCACCGACCAGCCCTACCCCGAACACACCACAGACACCACCTGGAAAAAAACACCAACTCGCGTGGGTCCTTTCCAACACACGCTCACTGCGCAAGGATTCCACCGAATTATGGGACCTCATTGCCACCCTTGCACCCGACATCGTCGTTCTCACTGAGACCTGGCTGTAAGAGACTGGCCTGGTTTGTAGTGGGTACACTAGGTACTTATACCATATACCAAGTCCGGTTATCCCTTTATTAGTGAAATGTAGACAGTGTTCTAGCAGCTTAAGCTGACTAGAGGTAGCTGTAGCAGAGCAGCTTAGGCTGAACTAGGAGACATTCAAAGCTCCTGCAGTACCACTGTAGTTATACAGTGCTTATACACAACAAAAGACAATAGTCGGTGTAAAAATAAATGAAGGTATTTTATTTTAGTGACACAAGGCAAAAAATATTTTGGAGGCAATACTCCTTCTGGAGGTAAGTCTTATACACAATATATACACTAGAAACCAAAATCAGGTAAGTAAATAGTCATATAATAGTGCAAACAGTAGAAAATACAATAGAATGCAATAGGCCTGGGGCAACACAAACCATATACTAAGAAAGTGGAATGTGAATCACAAATTCCCCCCTAGGCAAGTGTAGTGTGTAGAGGAGCGCTGGGAGTGTAAGAAAACATCAAAGGTAAGTAAAATACCCCACCCCAGAGCCCAGAAAAGTAGGAGTAAAGCACTGCAAGTTTCCTCAGGACACACTACAAGTTGTGATTAGAGTATTGCAAGAACCAAGCAAGACTGCAAGCAACAAGTGGTGGATTCCCGGACCTGAAGACCTGTGAAGAGAGGAGACCAAGTCCAGATGTCGCAGAATATTCCAGGAAGGACAGGAGCCCCTGCCAACCTAGAAGATGGTGCAAAAGAGGATTCTCCGGTTAGAAGAAGTCTGCAGAAGAGCACCAAAGAAGATGGCTGCGGGTTCCTGCATGGTGCAGGATATGTCCCATTGAGATGTTGGATGCATGCAGTTTGCAATGCTGGATTTTTCCAACAATCCTTGGTTCAAGCAAGGTCGCATTTTGCGTCAAAATGACACTGCCTGGACCCAGGAGGGACCTGGGGGCCTCAACTCTGACTGAGGGGCAGATGGGGCTCCCAACACTGGAGAGAACCCACAGATGACCAGGCAGCACCCACGAGAGTCCCAGGACACTGGGACAAAGAAGGTGCAAATTGCAGTTGGTGCAGCACACCAAAAGAAGGTCCCAAGCCGCCGGAGAACAACCCAGCGAGTTGAACATTGCAAGATGGAGTGCTGGGGACCTGGGCCACACTGTGCACGAAGGATTCTTGCAAAAAGTGCACAGAGGCCCCAGGAGCTAGAGATGACGCAGTGCACAGGGGTACTGTCGCAAACCGGGAAGGCAAGCTCTTACCTCTGCCAAGTTTGGACAGATGGACCTTAGGACAGTCTGGATTGAAGGGGTCCTCTACCTGTATTCCAGAGAGCATGCTAGTCGCCAGGAGAGGTTTCCCAGAGAAACGGTCGTCGTCTTGGAAGGTGCCTTCGGTTCTTCTGGTGCAGGGTGAAGGAAGGGAGTCCTCAGAGCATGCACACCTTGGAAACTGTTGCAGTTGCTGGCTGCAGCTGAAGTTGCAGGGTCACAGTAGCCTTTCTGGATACTTTGTTGCAGTTACAGCGGTTCCTTGAGCAGTCTGCTCTTGATCCGACGGTCAGAAGCTGAAACAGAGGTTGCAGAGTATTCCTGGAGGATTCTGAAGAGAAACCCTCAGGAGAGAACCTAAATAGCCCTGAGAGGGGGATTGGCTACCTACCCAGGTATGCACCTATCAGGAGGGGACTCTGACATCACTTGCTGCACTGGCTACTCCGAGATCCCCAGGGTGTCCCCACACCTTGGAAAACAAGATGGCTAACGCCTGGGACACACTGGAGGAGCTCTGGGCACCACCCCTCGGGTGGTGAAGAACAGGGGAGTGGTCACTCCCCTTTTCTTTGTCCAGTTTCGGACCAGAGCACGGACTGGGGGTCCCTGAACTGGTGCAGACTGCCTTATGCAAGGAGGGCACCATCTGTGCCCTTCAAAGCATTTCCAGAGGCTCTGGTAGGCTACCCCTTCCAAGCCTGTAACACCTATTTCCAAAGGGAGAGGGTGTAACACCCTCGTCCCAAAGAAAATGGTTTGTTCTGCCTTCCTGGGACTGAGCTGCTCAGACCCCAGGAGGGCAGAACCCTGTCTGTGAGGTGGCAGCAGCTGTAGCTGCAGTGCAAGCCTCAGAGCCGGTTTGGCAGTACTGGGGGTCCATCGTGGTGCCCCCAGGATGCACGGGATTGGCCTCCCAATTCCAGATTTGGAATGGGGGGACAATTCCATGATCTTAAACAACTTACATGGCCATATTCTGAGTTACCATTGTGAAGCTACACATAGGTATTGTCCTGTATGTAGGGCACGCGTGTAATGGTATCCCTGCACTCACGAAGTCTGGGGAATTGGCCCTGGACAGCGTGGGACACCTTTGCAAGTGCAAGGGTGCCCTCAAACTTAGTACCTTTTCACCTAGCCTTCCGTAAATAAAGGTTAGACATATAGGTGACTTACAAGTTACTTAAGTGCAACGAAAATGGCTGTGAAATAGTGTGTGCACTATTTCACGCGGGCTGCAGTGGCAGACCTAAAGAAGAGTTTGTCTGAGCTGCTTATGGGTGGCAAAAGAAATGCTGCAGCCCATAAGGATCTCCTGGAACCCCAATGCCCCAGGTACCTAGGTACCATATACTAGAGACTTATAAGGGGGGTCCAGTGTGCCAATTGGAATATGAAGTCACTAAACTATAGTGTCTAATTTGGAAAGAGAGAAAGCATAAGCACTGAAGTTCTGGTTAGCAGAACTTCAGTGACACAGTTAAGCACTACTGACAAGATACACATTAGGCCACAAACTGAGCACTGGGGTCCTGGCTAGCAGGATCCCAGTGAGACAGGCAAACCACACTGACAAATAGGGTTTTAACCATGAGCTCTAGGGTCCTGGCCAGCAGGATCCAAGTGACACAATAAAAAATACTGACATACACTCAAAAACAGGCCAAAAGTGGGGGTAACCATGTATGCTAGAAAGAGGCTACTTTCTCACACTGGCTCAACCCCACATCCGCCCCAGACATTGCCATAGTGATCCCCAACGGATATGAAAGCACTCACCAGGACTGCACCAACAAGCCGGGAGGAGGAACAGCCATCCTCCACAAAGAGACTGTATAGTGCAGCATCCCCGACAACACCACCACCCCCATGGAAAATTCTCAACTTCACGTGGACAACAAAACAACCATCAGAGGCACTCTCGACACCAACCTTGAAAAGGGAGTGAAAAACTTCAGTGCCTGGGTCACCAACTGCACTGACAGAATCATACCCATAAAGAGCAACAACGACAGAAAACCCTCCAGAAAGGCCATTTGGTACACAAGAGCTCAGAACAGCAAAACAAGACAGCAACAGCTGAAGAGGAGATGGTGCGCCAGCAAGGATTCCTCTGACAGAACAGCCTTCAAGTTTCCTCTGCCGACCCCAGTGAACCCAAAAACTACTGGCCAATCTCCCTGCTCCCATTCCCAGCGAAGGACCTGGAAAAGATCATCAATAGCAACTCGTGACATACCTGGAGTAGCACTGTGCTTCCCAATCTGCCTTCTGCAGCAATCTCAGCACCAAAACTGCTCTGATCGCCGCCACCAAGGACATATGAGCCCTTCTCAGCCAAGTAGAAACAGCAGCTTTGATTCTCCTTGACCTCTCGGCAGCCTTAGACACTGTACCCCACTCCACACTGATAGAAAGACTCCACCATGTCCGCATCCAAGAAGACGCGCTCGGATGGATCACTTCCTTCCTCACTGAAAGAACCCAGAGAATCCACCTATCTTGTCTGAATCCAAGGAGATCACCAACGGTGTCCCCCAGGGCTCATCACTTAACCTCATGCTCTTTAGCACGTATGACCCTATAGCCAGCATAGTCCGATTCCACGGTCTCAACATAAAATCTTACGCAGATGACAGACAACTCATCCTCTCACTCACCGATGATCCCCACCACCTAAACAAACTTCAACCGATGCATGACAAGTGTCACTGACTTGATGAAGAACAACTGAACACAGACAAGATGAAAGTACTGATCTTTGGCAATAGCAGCAACACATGGAACAACTCCTGGTGGCCATCAGACCTAGCACCCGCACCCACTCTTTGACCTTGCCAGAAACTTCAGAATCATCAACAACACTCTCACCATGAAATCAGAGATCCATGCCATCTCTTCCGCCTGCTTCCACACTTTGTGCATACTCCATAAGATATTAAAGTGGCTACCACTATACATTAGACGCACCGTGACACAGGCCCTCATCATTAGCCGATTGAACTATGGCAACACCTTTTACGTAGGAATCCCCGCACACCTCCTACAGTGACTGCAGACCATACAGACAATTCTGATGGATACAACTACCTGTGGATTCCTCACCTTATGAATTCACCCTTGCGCCAGCATCCAACGGAAAATCTTCTTCCCAGCTCTCCACGTCGACGAGGACGTCACAATTGCACGGCTCCACGCGACTCCGTCTGACTGTGCCAATAAGAGGTCCTCACCGGCGTGCTGACGTCCGTTCCCTTTTTTCCGTGCCTTCGACGCTAACAGTTTTCTCCTAGCTCTCACTTCTGTTGGAGGTTGCTATCAGAATTGTTAGTTACAGTGTCTTCCCCCTAGGAAGTCTGGTTTCAAGCCAGTGCTGAGAGTGCGGGGTTGCATGTCGGTCATTGACCCTCATGAAGATTGTCTTTGGTGCCTTAGCTCTGAGCATGACGTTGAGGAGTGTGCGTCATGCCAGAGCATGAATCCAAAGGAGTTAAAGGGAAGGGAGGCCAAAGTCTTTTTGGCTAAGGCGAAGAAGGGTCATAGGAGCCATCATAGATCCTTTTCCCATGCTTCTTCGAAGAAGCATAAGAAATTGCGCCGTCATGACTCCCGGCGTCATTTCCCATGCTTCTTCGAAACAGGTTAAGAAATTGCGCTGTCATGACACCCGGCGTCATTCGGCTCGGAGCCGATCGAGATCTCAGTCTTGTCAGCGACGTGGGAGGTGAGTCCGACGATGACTCCATAACCCCAGCGCCCTGAGGCTTCTCCGGCGCCGTCTGTCTTTGAGGTTGTGGCGCCTCCGGACAGTCTTCAATTTTCACCTGCTGCTCAGGAGTCCGATGTTCAGCAAGCACAAGTGCATCAGGGAGACAAGCGGTATCCTGCCTTCCCGGCTCCAGGAGCGGATCCGGCGGCATTTTTTAATGCCATGTTCTCTATGTTCAATGTGATGGCCCTTGCTGGTGCACCGGCTGGTCCCACGAGTCAATTGGCATTTTCGTTGGGCTCCCCTGCTCTGTACAAGGTGGTGCCGTTTATGCCATTCTAACCGGCTGAGAGTACCGGGTCCCATGACGTCACCTTCTAGATCTATGGCTCCCGTTTCATCACCCCGTCAGCAGGCGCCGATGGTGGAAACGCGAGCATCCTTGGCGCCATTAGGATCCGTTCCGGCGCCAGATCCGAGTGATGGATTTGAACAGAGTCAACTTTCCTCTCCTGTTCCACGCCAGGTGTTGAAGCTGGTGTCTTCGACGTCGGCAAATTCCATGTCGACGCCGAGGTTGGAGGCTCGTTTGAGGTCACGCAGGAAGGCCTTCCGTCTCTTAGAGGAGGAAGAGAATCAAAGGCAGTTGTTGGAGGATGGTTGAGCCCTTGGGAGAGTATCAAGGCCTGGAGTCGGCCAGTGGACTGGATACTTCCCCGGAATGGGACTTGTCTTCACAGGGGAATTTACGGAGGAGGCAGCTTCTTTTCACACAGTGATCAGGAAGGCAGCAGACTTTTTGAACTTCCATTGCCTGCTGCGGAAGTTAAGATGAACATTTTAACGTAGGTCCTGCATCCTCCTTCGGCTTCTGCAGACCCTTTGCTTCCATTTAACGAGGCTCTTACGGAGCCCATATTAGAACTTTGAAGGAAGCCTGTATCGTCGCCTGCTGTGAATAGAGCTGTGGCAAGGAGATACAGAGTGGCGCATGGTGATCTGTTTTTTTTTTATCATGACATCCTACCCCGGAGAGTGTGGTTGTTCAGGCCTCTTGCTCTACACGGTCTGCTCCAGGCTCCTTCCCTGTGATTCCATCAGACAGGGAATCCAAGTGGATGGAGCAATCCGCAAAGAAGACTTTCTCGTCTTTCAGCATGGCTCTCAAGGCTGCAGACGCTACCTTTGTGTTGGATAGATATGTCCACGCCCTAATGGACTCCGTGAAGGCCATGGTTCCTGACCTGCCGCAGGATGTACAGAGACCATTTGGAGAACTCCTGTCTGATGTGCAGTCCGTGGCGAAACAAATAATCCAGTCTGGCCTGGACTCTACGGACTCGGTGTCCAGGGCAATGGGTACATCTACTGCTACCAGGAGGCACGCTTGGTGGAGGTCCTCTGGGTTTTCTTCAGATGTACAGACCACTTTGTTGGATTTACCTTTTTGATGGGGAAAAACTGTTTGGAGATAAAGCGGACTCTGCCCTAGAGCCCTTTAAAGATAACCGGGCCATGGCAAAGTCTTTGGGATTGCAAGCCTCCTCTGCTACCCCTTTTAGGTCCTTTCAGAGGTTCAGGGGGTTTGGACGTGGAGCAGCTTATCGAGGGAGACCCCTGTCCTCGGTCCAGCAGCCCACCAGCCTCCCATATCGTTCCTTTAGAGGGTGGGGGAGGGTTAGGAAAAGAGGGGCCACCCAACAGCACCCTACGTCATCCTCTTCTTCAGTAGGACAACAGCAAGGGAAGCAGCCCTAGTTTTCCCCCCTTTATCGACCATACTTCTCCTGTAGGGGGAAGATTACATCTTTTTTTCCACGAGTGGGAGTTAGTTACATCAGACTCATGGGTTCTAAATATTGTGAGAAAATGATATGCTCTCCCTTTTCAGGAGTTTCCTCCTTCCATCCCTCCCCGTCCCTCGTTTTGTTCCGAAGACCATCTCCTGTTGTTAAAATAGGAGGTTCAGACCCTATTGTCAAAAGGTGCGGTGGAGTTTGTTCCAGAGCAGGAAAGGGGTCAGGGTTGTTAATCAAGATACTTCCTGATTCCCCCACCCCCCCAAGAGGGACGGTCGTTTGAGACCAATCCTAGACCTGATGATTTTGAATTGGTTCCTCAAACAGGAGAAATTCAAGATGCTGACTCTAGTGCAGGTACTTCTGGCGTTGAACAAAGCGGATTGGATGGTGTCTGTTGACTTGCAGGATGCGTACTTTCATATCCCTATACTCAAGTCGCACCGGAAGTATCTCTGGTTTGTTGTGAGGTCGCAACACTACCAGTTTGCGGTCCTCCCGTTTGGTCTTACTTCAGCACCTTGAGTTTTCACGAAGGTGATGGCAGTGGTGGCAGCAAGTCTCAGAATGAAGGGTATATCGGTTTTCCCTTACCTGGACGATTGGTTGATCAAAGCCAAGTCTCCAGAGCTTGTGTTGCGTCACTTGCAGATGACAACTCAGTTGTTGTTCAGACTGGGTTTTTCGATAAATGTGCCCAAATCTCACCTGGAGCCCTCTCAACGCATCCTGTTCATAGGGGCTGTACTGGATACAACATTGAATTTGGGCCTATCCTCCGCCTCAGCGGATTCAGGCGTTGATTCCAGTGTTTCAAAATGGAGTGGTTGTTCCAGTCCTCAAGGTCTTACGCCTGCTCGTTCTGTTTGCTTCTTGCATTCTGTTGGTCACTCATGCACGTTGGCACAGGACGGCTCTCCAATGGTGCCTTTGCAGGCAGTGGTTTCAACACAAAGGGGATCTCGGAGTCGATAACAATCTCCAGAGACGCTGCAGCGGATTTACGATGGTGGGCTGTGGATGGCAACCTTTCTCAAGGAAGGCCGTTTTCACTGCTGCCTCCGATGGCCACGGTCACGACGGATGCTTCCACTCTAGGGTGGAGAACTCATCTGGGGGACCTGGAGATCAAGGGTCGTTGGTCTCCAGTGGAACAGACTTTACATATCAATCTGTTGGAATTGCGGGCGATACGTCTGGCTCTCAAGGCCTTCCTCCCGTCCCTTAGCGGTCAGTCAGTTCAGGTCCTGACGGACAACACTATCGCAATGTAGTATATAAACAAGAAGGGAGGAGTAGGGTTGTATCTTCTCAGCAGAGAAGCTCTGCGTCTCTGGTCCTGGCTTCAGGACCATCAGATTTTCTTGATAGCAAATCATCTGGCCGGGGTGCTCAACATGCGTGCGGACTCTCTCAGTCGGCATCTTTCGGCCGATCACGAGTGGCGTCTACATCCGCATCTGGTCCTGCATGTCTTTCAGATGTGGGGTTCTCCGGTGATAGATCTGTTTGCCACTCGGGAGAACGCGCACTGCCCGTCATTCTGCAGTCTCCAGGATCCGGTGCAAAGAGCTTTGGGGGTTGCATTTCAGATCTCTATGTGCAACAAGTTGCTTTACACGTTCCCCCCCCCTCCCCCCCCCCCCCAATACCCTTGATTCCTCAAGTTCTGTTGAAGATTCGCCAAGATAAGGCTCAAGTAATTTTAATAGCCCCGGAATGGCCAAGAAGGGTGTGGTACACGGACCTTCTCCAACTCTGTTTGCCCTCCACTTTGTCTCCCACTCAGGGCAGACCTCCTCTCGCAGTCGCAGGGGCAGGTTCTACACCCCCACCTCCCAGAGCTTGCACCTTCATGCCTGGAGTTTGAACGGGGCAACCGGAGTTCTTTCTCTCTCCTACCAGAGGTAGTGGATGTTATTTTATCAGCCAGGCGACACTCCACTAAGTCAGTTTATGTTGGCAGGTGGGCAAAATTTGTGGCTTGGTGTGGAGAAAAGCAAATTGATCCGTTGAAGGCCCACCTTTCTGTTATTTTATTATTTGCTTTGGACTTAGCACAGAAGGGTTGTGCACTGGCTACGGTTAAAGGTTATTTAGCTGCTCTGTCAGCTTTTCTTTGTCTCCCGGATTAACCCTCATTGTTCAAATCACCTATTGTGGTTAGTTTTCTTAAGGGTTTGCTTAATAAGTTTCCTCCCACTCCTTTTCATGTGACTCCGTGGGACCTAAATCTTGTTTTAACCTTTTTAATGGGGTCACCTTTTGAGCCTGTGCACTCTTGCCCCTTAAGGTTTTTAGTGCTAAAAAACGATTTCTCGTTGCCATAACCTCAGCTAGGCGGGTTAGTAAGCTTCAAGCTCTTTCCGTTAACCCCCCCTTTACCTTGTTTTTCCCAGATAAAGTGGTGTTGAAAACCAGGGCGGCTTTCCTTCCAAAAGTTATCACTCTTTTTCATATAGCGCAGACTATTACCCTTCAATCTTTCTACTGTCCTCCTCACCCCTCAAAGGAGGAAGAAAGGCTTCACCGCTTCGACCCTAAAAGGGCGCTTAGTTTTTACATTGAAAAGATGAAGGACTTTCGCCTGGAAGATCAGCTGTTCGTGGGGTACATTGTATAGAGGAAGGGCAGAGCAGTCCATCAAAGAACAATCTCCAGGTGGGTTATCCTTTGTATCAAGATCTGCTACTCGTTGGCGAAAAAGGTTCCTCCTGAGGGTATCAGAGCCCACTCTACCAGAGCTAAGTCTGCTACTTCGGCCCTGGCAAGGGGGGTTCTGGTGGTGGATATTTGCAAGGCAGCAACTTGGGCATCCCTCCACACCTTCGCAAAGCATTTTTGCTTGGACTCTGGGGTTCGGAGGGATTGCGATTTTGCACGATCTGTGTTGCAGGATTTCTTGGTGTGATCAGGCAGGCACCCACCTCCGAGTGCGGTCCTGCTTTGGGACTCTATTCATAAGGTGAGGAATCCACAGGTAGTTGTATCCATCAGAAGAACAAGTTACTTACCTTCGGTAACGCTGTTTCTGGTGGATACAATAGCTACCTGTGGATTCCTCACAGTCCCACCCGCCTCCCCGTTGCCTCTCTGATTGCACTAGGATATGTGGTTGTAAAGATGTATGTATATATTGATATTTTTACTGTATATATAAATGATGGTTTTGATTATGTTGCATCATGAAGGTTTTGTGTAGATATGTATTTATTGGAGTTATTTTGGAGTCGGTTTTCACCTGTTCGCCTCAAAGGCACGTAAAAAATGGGTGAAACTGTCGTCAGCACGCCGGCGAGGACCTCTTATTGGCACGGTGACGTCAGACGGAGTCGCGTGGAGCTGTGCAATTGTGACGTCCTCGTCGACGTGGAGAGCTGGGAAGAAGATTTTCCGTCCGATTCTGGCACAAGGGTGAATTCATAAGGTGAGGAATCCACAGGTAGCTATTGTATCCACCAGAAAAAGCATTACCAAAGGTAAGTAACTTGTTCTTCATCCTCTGCCTTACCAGATGAATCCACATCACACCCCACTCAGGCAACTCCGCTGGATCTGTGTGTAGAAGAGATGCCAATTCAAGCAGCTGACCCACGCACACAAGGGTCTATACAACCTAGGACCCGCGTACATTAACCACCACCACCTGACCTTCCACCAACTGTCGAAGCCTACGCTCTGCCTCCCTTTTACTTTCCAATACTCCACTCATCTATTGAAGCAGAAGTGGAAAACACTCCTTCTCTCACATCGCAGCTAAAACCTGGAACAGCCTCCCCACTCACCTCTGGACCATCACTTCACTTCCGGAATTCCGAATGGCCTTCAAGAGCTGTCTGTTCAAATAAGTCTCCAGGACGTGCAAGCACCTAGTTAACCTATCAGGTGATTAGCCACACTTTATAAATCCTGATTGATTGATTGATTGACCCCTGTCCCAGGAGTGACTTTCAGGCAGTCCTGGCTTTTCAATCTGCAATACTGTGCACAATGGGAATTGTATTTCATATGGGAATATCAAAGTACAATAATTTGAAGACTCATCCTGTTTAATGCTTTTGTTGACTAAAGTCATCCTCATGACATGCAACCAATTAAAAGCTATCAAATTATTTGATATTTGTAGGAAGTTGGCTCTGTATGCACTATTTCAAAGTAAGGAATAGTATGCACAGAATCTAATGGTTCCCCTTAGAGGTAAGATAGTGGCAAAAAGAGATAATACTAATGCTCTATTTTGTGGTAGTGTGGTCGAGCAGTAGGCTTATCAAAGGAGTAGTGTTAAGCATTTGTTGTACATACACACAGGCAATAAATGAGGAACACACACTCGGAGACAATTCCAGGCCAATAGGTTTTTGTATAGAAAAATATATTTTCTTAGTTTATTTTAAGAACCACAGGTTCAAATTCTACATGTAATACTTTGCATGAAAGGTATTGCAGGTAAGTACTTTAGGAACTTTGAATCATCACAATAGCATATATACTTTTCAAATAAAACACATATAGCTATTTTAAAACTAGACACTTAGTGCAATTTTCACAGTTCCTAGGGGAGGTAAGTAATTGTTAGTTCTTGCAGGTAAGTAAACCACCTACGGGGTTCAAGTTTGGGTCCAAGGTTCAGAGCAACCTCAAAGTAACCACACCAGCAGCTCAGGGCCGGTCAGGTGCAGAGTTCAAAGTGGTGCCCAAAACACTTAGGCTTCAATGGAGAAGGGGGTGCCCCGGTTCCAGTCTGCCAGCAGGTAAGTACCCGCGTCTTTGGAGGGCAGACCAGGGGGGGTTTGTAGGGCACCGGGGGGGACACAAGTTAGCACAGAAAGTACACCCTCAGCAGCACAGGGGCGGCCGGGTGCAGTGTGCAAACACACGCCGGGTTTTCAATTGGAATCAATGGGAGACCAAGGGGTCTCTTCAGCGATGCAGGCAAGGGGGGGGGCTCCTCGGGGTAGCCACCACCTGGGCAAGGGAGAGTGCCTCCTGGGGGTCACTCCTGCACTGGAGTTCCGATCCTTCAGGTCCTGGGGGCTGCGGGTGTAGGGTCTTTTCCAGGCGTCGGGATCTGAGAGTCAGGCAGTCGCGGTCAGGAGGAGCCTCGGGATTCCCTCTGCAGGCGTCGCTGTGGGGGCTCAGGGGGGACAACTTTGGTTACTCACAGTCTCGGAGTCGCCGGAGGGTTCTCCCTGAAGTGTTGTTTCTCCACCAGTCGAGTCGGGGTCGCCGGGTGCAGGGTTGCAAGTCTCACGCTTCTGGCGGGAAACGCTGTTGCCTTTAAGTTGCTCCTTTGGAAACAAAGTTGCAGTCTTGGGTGAACAGGGCCACTGTTCTCTGGAGTTTCTTGGTCCTTTTAGAGCAGGGCAGTTCTCTGAGGATTCAGAGGTCGCTGGTCCTGGGGAAAGCGTCGCTGGAGCAGTTTTCTTCCAAAGGGGGGAGACAGGCCGGTAGAGCTGGGGCCAAGGCAGTTGGCGTCTCCATCTTCTCTGCAGGGTTTTTTCAGCTCAGCTTCCTCTTCTTAGGTTGCAGGAATCTGAGTTCCTAGGTTCTGGGGAGCCCTTAAATACTGAATTTAGTGGTGTGTTTAGGTCTGGGAGGGCAGTAGCCAATGGCTACTGTCCTTGAGGGTGGCTACACCCTCTTTGTGCCTCCTCCCTGAGGGGAGGGGGGCACATCCCTAATCCTATTGGGGGAATCGTCCATCTGCAAGATGGAGGATTTCTAAAAGTCAGTCACCTCAGCTCAGGACACCTTAGGGGCTGTCCTGACTGGCCAGTGACTCCTCCTTGTTTTTCTCATTATCTCTCCTGGACTTGCCGCCAAAAGTGGGGGCTGGGTCCAGGGGGGCGGGCATCTCCACTAGCTGGAGTGCCCTGGGGCATTGTAACACGAAGCTTGAGCCTTTGAAGCTCACTGCTAGGTGTTACAGTTCCTGCAGGGGGGAGGTGTGAAGCACCTCCACCCAGAGCAGGCTTTGTTTCTGTCCTCAGAGAGCACAAAGGCTCTCACCGCATGGGGTCAGAAACTCGTCTCTCAGCAGCAGGCTGGCAGAGACCAGTCAGTCCTGCACTGAACAATTGGGTAAAATACAGGGGGCATCTCTAAGATGCCCTCTGTGTGCATTTTTTTAATAAATCCAACACTGGCATCAGTGTGGGTTTATTATTCTGAGAAGTTTGATACTAAACTTCCCAGTATTCAGTGTAGCCATTATGGAGCTGTGGAGTTCGTTTTTGACAGACTCCCAGACCATATACTCTTATGGCTACTCTGCACTTACAATGTCTAAGGTTTTGCTTAGACACTGTAGGGGCATAGTGCTCATGCACCCATGCCCTCACCTGTGGTATAGTGCACCCTGCCTTAGGGCTGTAAGGCCTGCTCGAGGGGTGACTTACCTATGCCACAGGCAGTGTGAGGTTGGCATGGCACCTTGAGGGGAGTGCCATGTCGACTTAGTCATTTTATCCCCACTAGCACACACAAGCTGGCAAGCAGTGTGTCTGTGCTGAGTAAGGGGTCCCCAGGGTGGCATAAGATATGCTTCAGCCCTTAGAGACCTTCCCTGGCATCAGGGCCCTTGGTACCAGGGGTACCAGTTACAAGGGACTTACCTGGATGCCAGGGTGTGCCAATTGTGGAAACAATGGTACATTTTAGGTGAAAGAACACTGGTGCTGGGGCCTGGTTAGCAGGGTCCCAGCACACTTCTCAGTCAAGTCAGCAACAGTATCAGGCAAAAAGTGGGGGGTAACTGCAACAGGGAGCCATTTCTTTACAATATTCATTTCTAATTTCTACGTCATCCGCATTGCAGTATTACGGAATTAGGCCATGTAAAGTTTTTGCCTTGAATTTTTGTGAAATTGCTCCATTTTGGGCCTAGGTTCAGGGACAGGTGTTTTGGGAGTTCCTAAAGTTTAGCTTTTTATTATTCCTTTCTAAAAAAAAAGGTAATACTCCCCTTTCATCACAGCCTGAAAAGTACTGCTGCTTATTGATTTATGGCTTCTCGGAGTTCCTTTTTACCAATTATACACTGACATCTCTTATATGAAATAACATCCTACCCCCCCCCCCCCCCCCACCCCACATAAGCTGGGTCTCAGAGTGCTGCTGTTTATTGATTA
This sequence comes from Pleurodeles waltl, assembly GCF_031143425.1. Taxonomy (NCBI): domain Eukaryota; kingdom Metazoa; phylum Chordata; class Amphibia; order Caudata; family Salamandridae; genus Pleurodeles; species Pleurodeles waltl. The sequence continues at coordinate 540,094,271 of NC_090448.1, forward strand.
TGGCCACACAGTACTACTTCTTACTATTCATCGTGACTAGTGCTGTATCTTCTTAATTTTTGAAAACTGTGCTGCTGCTCCTTAATCATGGTCCAACAGTGCTAAGTATTAATAATACTAATCCACATTGCTCTTTAATAATAGTTATTGCATGCAAAGTGCTTCTCTCAGTCATAAATTACATCCATAATTTGCTGCTTCTTTATTAATCATTTCACACTCAATACGGCTCCTATTTAGATCTCACCTACAAACTCATTGTGTATATTACTAATTGGTTATCAGTGGTTGACTTTATAGTCCATCTTATTTGCTTGCTTCTAATTTAGCGGCTTTCCTTCCCATGGGGTAACTCTTCTTTACCATCCGTTTGATTGCATGACTCCTGTCCTTCCACTGCTTACATTTAGGGAGCTGCTATTTTTCTTTTACGTTCATCACACCATGTGTAAAGAAATGGCTCCCTGTTGCAGTTACCCCCCACTTTTTGCCTGATACTGATGCTGACTTGACTGAGAAGTGTGCTGGGACCCTGCTAACCAGGCCCCAGCACCAGTGTTCTTTCACCTAAAATGTACCATTGTCTCCACAATTGGCACAACCCTGGCACCCAGGTAAGTCCCTTGTAACTGGTACCAAGGGCCCTGATGCCAGGGAAGGTCTCTAAGGGCTGCAGCATGACTTATGCCACCCTAGGGACCCCTCACTCAGCACAGACACACTGCTTGCCAGCTTGTGTGTGCTGGTGGGGAGAAAATGACTAAGTCGACATGGCACTCCCCTCAGGGTGCCATGCCAACCTCACACTGCCTGTGGCATAGGTAAGTCACCCCTCTAGCAGGCCTTACAGCCCTAAGGCAGGGTGCACTATACCACAGGTGAGGGCATATGTGCATGAGTACTATGCCCCTACAGTGTCTAAGCAAAACCTTAGACATTGTAAGTGCAGGGTAGCCATAAGAGTATATGGTCTGGGAGTCTGTCAAAAACGAACTCCACAGCTCCATAATGGCTACACTGAATACTGGGAAGTTTGGTATCAAACTTCTCAGAATAATAATCCCACACTGATGCCAGTGTTGGATTTATTAAAAAATGCACACAGAGAGCATCTTAGAGATGTCCCCTGTATTTTACCCAATTGTTCAGTGCAGGACTGACTGGTCTGTGCCAGCCTGTTGCTGAGAGACGAGTTTCTGACCCCATGCGGTGAGAGCCTTTGTGCTCTCTGAGGACAGAAACAAAGCCTGCTCTGGGTGGAGGTGCTGCACACCTTCCCCCCTGCAGGAACTGTAACACCTAGCAGGGAGCTTCAACGGCTCAAGCTTCGTGTTACAATGCCCCAGGGCACTCCAGCTAGTGGAGATGCCCGCCCCCTGGATCCAACCCCCACTTTTGGAGGCAAGTCCAGGAGAGATAATGAGAAAAACAAGGAGGAGCCACTGGCCAGTCAGGACGGCCCCTAAGGTGCCCCGAGCTGAAGTGACTCTGACTTTTAGAAATCCTCCATCTTGCAGATGGAGGATTGATTCCCCCAATAGGGATAGGAATGTGCCCCCCTCCCCTCAGGGAGGAGGCACAAAGAGGGTGTAGCCACCCCCAGGGCTAGTAGCCATTGGCTACTAACCCCCCCAGACCCAAACACACCCCTAAATTCAGTATTTAGGGGCTCCCCAGAACCAAGGAACTCAGATTCCTGCAACTTAAAGAAGAAGAGGACTGCTGAGCTGAAAAACCCTGCAGAGAAGAAGACGACACCAACTGCTTTGGCCCCAGCCCTACCGGCCTGTCTCCCTCCTTCAGAAGAAAACTGCTCTAGCGACGCGTTCCCCAGGACCAGCGACCTCTGAATCCTCAGAGGACTGCCCTGCTTCCAAAAGACCAAGAAACTCCCGAGGACAGCGGCCCTGTTCAACAAAGACTGCAACTTTGTTTCCAGAGGAGCAGATTTAAAGACCCCTGCAATCCCCGCAAGAAGCGTGAGACTTGCAACACTGCACCCGGCGACCCCGACTCGACTGGTGGAGAAACAACGCTACAGGGAGGACCCCCAGGCGACTCCAAGACTGTGAGTAACCAAAGTTGTCCCCCCTGATCCCCCACAGCGACGCCTGCAGAGGGAATCCCAAGGCCCCCCTGACCGCGACTGTCTGAATCCAAAATCCCGATGGCTGGAAAAGACCCTGCACCGCAGCCCCCAGCACCTAAAGGATCGGAACTCCAGTGCAGGAGTGACCCCCAGGAGGCCCTCTCCCTTGCCCAGGTGGTGGCTACCCCGAGGAGCCCCCCCCTTGCCTGCCTGCACCGCTGAAGAGACCCCTTGGTCTCTCATTGAAACCTATTGCAAACCCAACGCGTGTTTGCACACTGCACCCGGCCACCCCCGTGCTGCTGAGGGTGTACTTTTTGTGTGAACTTGTGTCCCCCCCGGTGCCCTACAAAACCCCCCTGGTCTGCCCTCCGAAGACGCGGGTACTTACCTGCTGGCAGACTGTAACCGGGGCACCCCCTTCTCCATTGAAGCCTATGTGTTTTGGGCACCACTTTGAACTCTGCACCTGACCGGCCCTGAGCTGCTGGTGTGGTGACTTTGGGGTTGCTCTGAACCCCCAACGGTGGGCTACCTTGGACCCCAATTTGAACCCCATAGGTGGTTTACTTACCTGCAAGAACTAACAATAACTTACCTCCCCCAGGAACTGTTGAAAATTGCACTGTGTCCACTTTTGAAATAGCTATATGTGTTTTATGTAAAAAGTATATATGCTATTCTGATTATTCAAAGTTCCTAAAGTACTTACCTGCAATACCTTTCAAATGAGATATTACATGTAGAGTTTGAACCTGTGGTTCTTAAAATAAACTAAGAAAATATATATTTCTATGCAAAAACCTATTGGCCTGGAATTGTCTCGGAGTGTGTGTTCCTCATTTATTGCCTGTGTGTATGTACAACAAATGCTTAACACTACTCCTTTGATAAGCCTACTGCTCGACCACACTACCACAAAATAGAGCATTAGTATTATCTCTTTTTGCCACTATCTTACCTCTAAGGGGAACCCTTGGACTCTGTGCATACTATTCCTTACTTTGAAATAATGCATACAGAGCCAACTTCCTACACCATGTGATTACATATGTTTCCCTGCTTTCCTGCACCACTTTTGCTTCTTCCCCTTTGCACCTCTGCTCTTTATTTTTTTTTATTTTTTTTTTTTAAACACCCACCCCCAAATGATTTGCTACCATTTGGCAGCTTTTTACTTGCTTACCTCTGCTCCTCCAGTGCTTCTTTTATTTTTTTTAATTCAATAATTTTATTAAACTTTGAGGTCACCGCAGTTTCACATTGCTGCTGGGGCACTCCTTTTTTATAAATGTGCTTTCACACAGTTTATTAAAAAAAATGTTTTAACTTTTTTTTTATCTACTGCTCCATGATGGTTGTCAGACACCTTGAAATGGCGATTAGAAGAAATGGTCATACAGCGCTGTAAGTGGTGACACATGCATGCTCATGCTAGGGACACTAGTATTATTATGCATGTGGACACATGCTTGGTGACCGATGATAATGGTCCTGGGATAGGTAATCTGTCTTTTTTTTTATTTTTTTTACTGATTCTGTTCAGTATCAGCAAAACACGTTGTCAAAACCGAAAATTAAACTAATGTGCTTCAAAGATATTCTTTTGGCTTTGCCAATGCTTGTTTTAGTAAAATTAGAGAATAGACTGCAGAAACAGATAAAGATGGAAAACAGCGCTTCAGATGAACAGCTGAATGTTTTTGTTTGATGTTGGAGCCTGAGGTTTGTTCCATATGTAGCCTGAAGGCAGTTAAATGTTTTATCAGATTTATTCAGTCTTTTTAATTTCTTTATGTATGTTTTTCTCGGGGGGCGTGGGGACAAGTGGACAGGGACGAGTGGAAACCAAATGACTCCTCTTTTGAATGACTGTTGGTATACTCCACTGTTATTGCACGATTCTGGCTTTCAAGGAGTGCGAGGTGTGGTGGAGTAGGTGCATGTTAGGGATGACCAGCTGTTTGCTACCAAAAGATCAGCCCTTTATACTAGCCTACCTTGGGTGTAGTCATCAGTTATTGAAATAAGTCAAGCAAAGTACTTAACGTATAGGGAATAAAAGACCAGTTATATTTCTCTGTTAAATTTGAATATGTCTGTTGAACTACTGACAGTACCTAACCATGCGTCATTGAGGCCACATTAAAGACAGTTGCTTGTAACAGCTCAATTTATTACTCCAGTTTATCACATTGCCAGTCGACGGCCACTATAGTTTTGTAAAGAGACAAATTTAAAAAAAACTTAAGAATTTTCGGTGGAGGGCGTTTATTTGCAAAAATCAGATGCAAGATCAGCCTCAGCCAATGGAGAGATTAGTAATATTGGAAAAAGCAGGCAATGTTAAAATGATATTTGATACTTCAGGTACCAATAAAAAGATGACAGGATATTGTACCCTCCCTGCTACTGCTTGGTATGTGGGAAATTACTCCAGGCAAGTGGGGACAGTATGAAACCAATAACAAATCGAAAGAGCAAAGAGATGGGCATTGGAGAACTTAGAAGGTGTTCTTTTTTCATAAATATTGCTTTCTTTTCATTGGTTAACCCGACTGGAAGCTTGAGTGGTCCTCCTCTTGTACTAACTGTAGAAAGTATGCCTTGCAAAGAAGCTCCTTGCCGGCAGGTGTGGGAATAAACCTATAGCATGGGAAGTCCGCTGGCATTACTGCCAGATGGCTTAATAGTACTTTACGTGTGCTACTCTAGCAAGGCTACAAGTTTAACTGAGCCTCTAGTCAATTACAGCAAGGAGCCAGCGGAGGATGGCATCTGATTATTTTGCAATTACACTATGCATTCCTTAGGGTTGGTCTTCATCCATGGGTGAGGGTGCACCATCAATGTGTAGCTATGAAGCTCTTGGTGAGTTTATGAGCTGCCGACAAGCCCACAGCCACATTAAATAGCTTTAACCAAATTTCACATCATCCATGCAGTCATAGTGTTTGTGGCCCTTTCCAGAACTGCCTTTTCTTATGGAGCCAAAACCTCTGATAAATAGATTATTTTTTAGAATATCCTAATATTTTGTGCTGATTCCACTGAAGTAACAGAAGCCTTTTTTAAATTCAAACTTGCAAAAAAAAAAAAATAGTAACGTTTGTTCACACAAAAGCATTTTTGAATTGTAAAGTACATGGGGCTTATTCTCTTCCATCTGTACATTTGGAGTATGTTTATCACATTTTTTTCTGTCAGTTGTATATTTCAGCCTAAAAATGACACTTTTTAAAAAATATATATATTTTTTTTTACAGTATGACCTGTCTGCTTCCACGTTCTCGCCTGATGGCAGAGTGTTTCAAGTTGAATATGCCACAAAAGCAGTAGAGAACAGTAGGTAAGAAGATAATGCGTTTGTTTCTTTACTGTCAGTACTGCATGTGAGACTACAGTAAAAGTTGTCAGTGTTTTCCCCTGTTCACAGTTGCAATCGTTTTGAGTTGGGACTGAGATGAGGTTCCATATACCAAGGTAGAACATTTCAGACATCAGGTTTCCTTTTCACCCGCAACCCTTTCTTCCTTCTTTCTTAATCACTCATGGTGCCTAGACCTTTCAGTGTTGCAAGCACTACAAGACATCTTTCTACTCTCACCTCCTGGTCTGTAGGAAAAGGGCAACTTCAGGGGCATAAAATTGAGTGGATTAGACAGCAAACCCCGTTGCACATGACTGGTGCACTTGGAACATGTTTGAAAAGCTAAGAGCAGAGATCATACAGTGGAGCTGGAAACAGATGATATGCCCTACTTAGCACACCCGTCGGTATAAGAGGATCATATTTGTCCACCTTGCAGAAGGCAGACATCTCCAAGAAAGATTTGTTCATCAGGCTAATGTATTTTCTCGATAGATCTACGTCTAATCTGAATATCCTGGTTTGAGTCTCTGCAAGCTCAAACAACTTCTAATCCTTCATCCCGAGATGAAATGTGTATCTCGGAGTTTAGTAGTATTTTTTGGGACGAAATTTGTCTTCATAATTTGAATTTATAGTGATTGTAGGACTGAAAGCCAAGGAAATATTTATAGTGTTCTTGTTAAAAATGTATGCACTCTGCCATTGGAATTGTCTGCCCCCCTCGTTATATTTAACCTTTCTATGTTCCTAATATACTTTTAATTATATTTTGCAGTACTGCCATTGGCATCAGGTGTAAAGATGGTGTTGTCTTCGGCGTGGAGAAATTGGTTTTGTCCAAACTTTATGAAGAAGGTTCAAACAAACGAATCTTCAATGTAGATCGACATGTAGGAATGGTGAGTAGTTTGTTTTCCACTTGCATTAATAGCTTTTCTACTCTATAGAATAGCAATCAAATTACAATGGAATTCTTTTATTGTAACATTTCATGAAAATATCGTTACTGTGCGGTCTAATTTTATACATTGGTTACTGTTACCTGTTTACAGGAACACAAATTTGGTTTTTAGCCAATCATTATAGTGTGGTGTTTTCTTCTGCTACTTTCGGGAACACATCCTAGACACATTTTATCATTAATGGATTTGTGAGCAACTTGAGTGTAGATGGTAGAGTACAAAGCATTGTATTAATGGCATCCATTTATGTTTGTGTGTGCTGGAAACTGTCAGTCTGGTTGAAAGAGGCCTAACTCCTACACAACACCTTTTTTGAACATTTGCCGGGATAGAAAATGGCTTCTACTACTTTGTGGGTTATATAAATTGGATTTAACTGGTTAAAAAAAAAAACTTTTATATTCTATTTCATAATAATTGTATTCATTTTTGAGATGTAATAACAGTGTTTCATTTAATGATCCATCCGCTCTTCTTTGACCTGTTACCAAAAGTATGCACTATCAGGGACTTCTACCAGGTCCGAGAAACAGGCATTGATTGTATCAATACCCCTGGACTCATGCCAGTACATCAACACATATCTCAAAAATACTTAGCATCTTAGCCAACTAATATTGTATTTCTTTTATGTATCGCTTACCACCCTTGATAACGTGTTGAAGCACTTCATTCTGGCCAACAATCTATTCCAGGACCCAAGGTTCGTGTTTTGTGCCAGTTATCATGATTAGTCTTGTCAGGGAAACCATTTCATGTACGTACTCCAGCTTATTTGTGATAGATTAAATTAATTGAAGTTATATGTGAATATTTGTGTGGGGATATGTATATAATAGGTAGGATTAATAGATGAGCTAGAGGAGAGTTTGTGATCTTTGAAATAGTGTTGGTAATTTGCAGAAGTACATAATCGGAGAGTAAGTCAAACACGCATGTAAGCTTAGTGTAGTTTGAGAGTAGAGGCATGTAAAGGATGAAAAGTGTAAAGAGAGGGTCATTCAGAGATAAAAGGAGAGATGACAATCGGAGAACGGTTAAGGTCAGTTTTTCATGCAGAGTTTTCGGAGTATAGAGCAGGCTTTGTAAATGGCATGAAATCTACTTCAGCAAGGAGAGCTGGTCTGCTCAGAAGTTGGAAGCATAGGGAAGCATAAAGTAATGGCTGTACACATTTATAGAGAAATATCATAGTCTTTAAACTGGGCTCGTCAGAAGCAGTAACACATGAGGTTAGCAAAGTGGGAGAACATACAGAGTAAATAATGCAAACATCAAAAAAGGAGATTCTGCAAAAACGTGTCATACTGTGGGTGAACAGTAAAATGTGTTTGTAGAGCAAATATTTGTTTTCCTTTTAGCGGACTGGATGGGAATGGGGTGTGACTAGACAATTGTAGGATTTAAATAACTGTGTCAGGGAATGGCAATAGGGTGAACAGATGGTGTTGTAATCTTTCCTCCAAGTGAATACCTGCGAATTCCGGGGAGACAGTGAGGATAGAGGAGGAGGAGTTCAGAATGGAGACTTGCCTCAAAAAATTACTTTCATGTCCTCCACATCCCCAAAATAATGAAAGAATAGGGAGAAAAGGCCGGGCATTCAACCTGGTGAATATCATTCATTTAAAAAATGTAATTGATGTGGGTTCAACCCATAAGAGTTGTTAGTCAGTTTTTTATGACAGTATTGTTATGTGCAGATGACAAACACATGTTTATTGTCTCACGTTAGGGTCTGCCTTAGTGCTTGTAAACAGAGGCAGTGCAAGAAATGAGCTTGCTTGTTTAGTACAGACCAATGCAGGTGCTTAGTGTGCTGTAGTTATGGAGGCTGTGATGAAAAGCAGAAATGCCACAATCCCATAATGAAGCTCGTGGGGCAGGCAGCACAAATGTATCTTCGACGTGTGAATATGTATCTCGATCATTAACACTAGATAACTTTATAGAAGAGTGGCACAGTGCTTGGTTTGTCCCAGTGGAAGTTTGAGACTATAATGTTGCAAACCTTGTCTTTACCCAGCTGTGAGCAACATTATCAGCAATGAGGTCACCCATCAGTAGTGACAAAGATCTGAGACAAAATGTGGTGCAGCAGCTCAGCCTATATTTGGAGATCACCCTTTTGGACACAATCGGAAGTTTGCCACTGACATAGAAGGTGATAAGATTATGTTCTGGTGTTTCTTCATGAAAGCAAATTCACCATCTTGAACTGAAGGCTGTACTTTTTTGGGAAGATAGAGGGCTGCGTTAGGACTCCTTAATCAAACGTTTACTTTCTTTAAGTTGACTCTCAATAGAAATGGATAGAGTCCTTTTTTCCCATTCTTTCCCTTATACTTTTCGGAGCTTCGCGTGACACGGCTTTTGTGATGTTCTTTCATTCCTACATAGACCTCCTTTTCTAAATCAAAATTGTTGTGTGAACACAGGCTGCAGAACACAGTAGCCTTCTTGGCAGTTGAGAAGCGTTTGTTTTTCTGTCTTGAAGTTCATGTTTGCTAAAGGGTCATGTGTCTCATGTACATAGGTTATTTTATATTTAGATACCACAGCATATGAGAGACTTCCACCGTTCTTGCCCTCACTTTTGAGTTTGCCTTACCTAAGAAGAGGGTGCAGGTTCCCTGGCTGCCTTTCTCTTAGGAAACTTTGGAAGCCTTCTTTGTTATAGTACTAAGCTACTCACAGTTCAGAATTGTGTTCAGATTGGTTTTCTCTATGACATTTCTCACTTCAGGCACACTTGATTTTCACACTGATGGGACCGCCTTCGTAGAATTCAGATATGAATTGCAGGGAATTAAGTCTGTCAGCCTATTCAATATCCTCCACTTTCACCGCCCGTTAATTTAAATCTCGTCATTTAAATGTATTTTTTCAATTCCAACTGTTGACCATACATCTTGTGCCGTAGAAGAGGAGACAACTAAGCTCAACACTGAGATTCTTCAACGAAGCAGCTGCAAGAGAGTGAAAATATTATGACTCGTTACAATCCCATCCCATTCAGAACATACTGAACTGCCTCCCTTTCTCTGATTGCTTTGCTTGTTTTATTTACTGTTTTCATGAGTTGCAATTTGTTTTCTCTGACAATAATACGGTCGCTTTGTAAACATAGCCTTAGCAGATCGCATACATGGTAAATTATTTTGATTCTGGGGTGAGTAAAAGAATAATTATGTCCTCTTTGTGAAGTAAAAAAGTATTTTTGCATAATGTGCCACGCCAATTTTAGGCTTTTCTTCTACATTTTTAATACCAGAATCAAAATAGACAAGTGTGACTAGGTATGCACTCAGGACGTTAATAGCTACATGTGTAATCTTGGACGGTTAATCCAATGCTGCAGTGCCACATTGAAAGGTATATCACCTACGCGTTTTTTTGTTGATCACTTAAAAGACAGAGGGCCTGATTACAACTTTGGAGGACGGTGTCAGTCCGTCCAAAATGTGACTGATATCCTGCCCACCGTATTACGAGTTCCATAGGATATAATGGACTCGTAATACGGTAGGTGGTATATCCGTCACATTTGGAACGGATTAACACCGTCTTCCAAAGTTGTAATCAGGCCCAGAATGTCTTATTGTCTAAACCTGCACTTAAAGGCTGGTTTTCAACCAAAAAAAACACTCGGAAACCACAGATTGACAGCTACCTTTGGAAATGACCTATTACTCACCCCTAAAGTGAAAGTGCACTACACTTTTCACAGACGATCCATAATCACTACAAAACATGTCTGATTGCTAAAAATATGAGACATGTTTGTCTTTGACCTTCAGTGTAGGTATGTTGTGAGGCATAACAGCCTACAGATTGATGTTATTCTGGGCGGTATTTTTGTTTTGTGGAAATAAAATAAAAAACTGTGTTCTTTGAAATTTTGCACTACCATTCCTTCTTCCTGTTCCTGGATTATAAAATAGAATGCCTAAAAGTGCTATAGCAGACCTTGTGGGATTTGTAAATGAGTGTGTTTTCACACACATCATAAACCAAATTATTTTTGTTCCAACATGTTGTTTGATTGTACATCTCCTGAAAGGCACAATTATAGTGTTACGTGTCGTGTATTGTTTTATTTCAGGCAGTGGCTGGCCTCCTGGCAGATGCTCGTTCTTTGGCTGACATTGCAAGAGAAGAAGCTTCTAACTTTAGATCAAGTTACGGCTATGACATCCCGTTAAAGGTGAGGTGCTGGGGTTTCCACTAGATGGCATGCTTTTCATCGTGCAGCCTTCTTGATGGATAGCAAAGAATTTTATTTCCTATCAAGAGATTGTATATTTCAGGGCATTGACATATTAAGTAACTGTTGTCCAGCAGCTACAATGATGTTTGGTCTTCATAGCCTTTCTGTATTTTAGTATGGATTACACCCAAAGCACAGAGCTCATTCTCCTGGCAGATTTAGACAACCTTATCATGACAGCCCTTGACTGACATGGTAAATCTTTGATACGCTCCATCATTTTGTAGCTCTTGTCACAAGATCACCCATAACGTATGCGAGTTGTTCCTTTTAGACACATGCCAACCATACCGTATTTAACACATTCAAAGTGCTTGAGTTTAGCCATCTTGAATTGCAGAATTCTGATTGCTATACTGAATTTTCCAGATAAGAGTCCGGTTCGGGTCTGCTATGGAGAATGAGCTTATACATTTTTTTATTTTAAGGAAACTATTTCAGTGAGTGCATATGTTAGAACAAAAGGCACATTTTTGGAAAATTTAAATATATTACACCCAACTTTCAAAACTAAGGATTCTAGAAATCCTACATCTCCCCTAGCTTCCACGGGTTCCTTTTCTCCTGCATTTTTGTTGATATATATGTGAAATCTTTCTTCTCCTAATTCCCTTCTTCTAAAGGGTGCCTCACATTCTGTTGACACACAGCTGTACTATTTCAAATCATTTCTACTCTCATTACAAGTGCTCAGTGGCCATTGTCTCGTGGATGAAATCCAACTACCTTCAATAACACTCTGACCAAACAATGAGTATTGTTGGTGATAAAAGCATATCTGCCATGCCTGCTCTGCCCTCAATTCTTTCCCACTCCCAGATCTTCTCTCTTCACTTTGTCATTCCCTTCCTTTGTCCTCTGTGTCAGTATAATTTATTTAGAAACACCTTTTACTGCAAAATTAATTTTGTTACATATTGTTTCAATGATACAGACTAACTTATCTCTTCTTTTGATGGGCTTGGCAACTGGGGTTATTGCAGCACCTGCTGTATTGGTATTCCACCCAACTTCTTAAGAGGCTGATAGAAGAGTGAATTACAACAGTATTATTTGCAGTAGAATCCCAAAGAGTCAGCGGTGCCTGGTCCTATATCAAAGGATGCTTTATTTTAAATTGTGCTCTTTTGAAAGCCGTAATGTAAGGAAATGCCTCCTTGGCATGGTTACCCCCTGACTTTTTGCCTTTGCTGATGCTATGTTTTGAGTTGAAAGTGTGCTGAGGCCTGCTAACCAGGCCCCAGCACCAGTGTTCTTTCCCTAACCTGTACTTTTGATTCCACAATTGGCACACCCTGGCATCCAGGTAAGTCCCTTGTAACTGGTACCTCTGGTACCAAGGGCCCTGATGCCAGGGAAGGTTTCTAAGGGCTGCAGCATATCTTATGCCACCCTAGGGATCCCTCACTCAGCACAGACACACTGCTTGCCAGCTTGTGTGTGCTGATGAGAACAAAACGAGTACGTCGACATGGCACTCCCCTCAGGGTGCCATGCCAACCTCACACTGCCTATGCAGTATAGATAAGTCACCCCTCTAGTAGGCCTTACAGCCCTAAGGCAGGGTGCACTATACCATAGGTGAGGGCACCAGTGCATGAGCACTGTGCCCCTACAGTGTCTAAGCCAAACCTTAGACATTGTAAGTGCAGGATAGCCATAAGAGTATATGGTCTGGGAGTCTGTCAAACACGGACTCCACAGCACCATAATGGCTACACTGAAAACTGGGAAGTTTGGTATCAAACTTCTCAGCACAATAAATGCACACTGATGCCAGTGTACATTTTATTGTAAAATACACCCCAGAGGGCACCTTAGAGGTGCCCCCTGAAACCTAATCCAACTACCCGTGTCGGCTGACTGGTTCTAGCAGCCTGCCACACTCGAGACATGTTGCTGGCCACATGGGGAGAGTGCCTTTGTCACTCTGTGGCCTGTAACAAAGCCTGCACTGGGTGGAGATGCTATCACCTCCCCCAGGCAGGAGCTGTAACACCTGGCGGTGAGCCTCAAAGGCTTACCCCCTTTGTTCCAGCACCGCAGGGCACTCCAGCTAGTGGAGTTGCCCGCCCCCTCCGGCCACGGCCCCACTTTTGGCGGCAAGGCCGGAGGAGATAATGAGAATAACAATGAGTCGTCACTGGCCAGACAGGACAGCCCCTAAGGTGTCCTGAGCTGAAGTGACTCTAACTTTTAGAAACCCTCCATCTTGCAGATGGAGGATTCCCCCAATAGGGATAGGAATGTGACCCCCTCCCCTTGGGAGGAGGCACAAAGAGGGTGTACCCACCCTCAGGGCTAGTAGCCATTGGCTACTAACCCCCCAGACCTAAACACGCCCTTAAATTTAGTATTTAAGGGCTTCCCTGAACCTAAGAATTTAGATTGCTGCAACTTACATAAGAAGAGGACTGCTGAGCTGAAAAACCCCTGCAGAAGAAGAAAGAAGACACCAACTGCTTTGGCCCCAGTCCTACCGGCCTGTCTCCTGTCTTCTAAAGAAACCTACTCCAGCGACGCTTTCCCCAGGACCAGCGACCTCTGAATCCTCAGAGGACTGCCCTGCTTCAAGAGGAACCAGAAACTCCAGAGGACAGCGGCCCTGTTCCAAAAAGACTGCAACTTTGTTTCAGAGGAGCAGATTTAAAGACCCCTGCAAATCCCCGCAAGAAGCGTGAGACTTGCCACACTGCACCCGGCGACCCCGACTCGACTGGTGGAGAACCAACACCTCAGGGAGGACCCTCCGGCGACTCCGAGACCGTGAGTAACCAAAGTTGTCCCCCCTGATCCCCCACAGCGACGCCTGCAGAGGGAATCCCGAGGCTCCCCCTGACCGCGACTGCCTGACTCTAAAATCCCGACGGCTGGAAAAGACCCTGCACCCGCAGCCCCCAGCACCTGAAGGATCGGAACTTCAGTGCAGGAGTGACCCCCAGGAGGCCCTCTCCCTTGCCCAGGTGGTGGCTACCCCGAGGAGCCCCCCTTGCCTGCCTGCGCCGCTGAAGAGACCCTTGGTCTCCCATTGATTTACATTGCGAACCCGACGCTTGTTTGCACACTGCACCCGGCCGCCCCAGTGCCGCTGAGGGTGTACTTTTTGTGTGAGCTTGTGTCCCTCCCGGTGCCCTACAAAACCCCCCTGGTCTGCCCCCCGAAGACGCGGGTACTTACCTGCTGGCAGACTGGAACCGGGGCACCCCCTTCTTTCCATTGAAGCCTATGCGTTTTGGGCACCACTTTGAACTCTGCACTTGACCGGCCCTGAGCTGCTGGTGTGGTGACTTTGGGGTTGCTCTGAACCCCCAACGGTGGGCTACCTTGGACCCCAATCTTAACCCCGTAGATGGTTTACTTACCTGCAAAAACTAACAGTTCGATGGCATGTGTAGCTGCAGATACACATGCTGTGCACAGTCCGCCGTCTGGTGTTGGGCTCGGAGTGTTACAAGTTGTTTTTCTTCGAAGAAGTCTTTTCGAGTTACGAGACCGAGGGACTCCTCCCCTTTCGGTTCCATTGCGCATGGGCGTCGACTCCATCTTAGATTGTTTTTTTTTCCGCCATCGGGTTCGGACGTGTTCCTTTTCGCTCTGTGTTTCGGGTCGCAAAGTTAGTTCGAATCTCGGAAAAAATCGTCGGTATTGTTTCGTTCGGTATCGGGTTAGTTAGAACAAATCGACACCGAATCTTGAAGAGCTCCGGTGGCCCTTCGGGGTAATTTCGATCCCCCGTCGGGGCCTGGTCGGCCCGACCGCGTGCAACTTCAAGACTGATGGAACGGACCCCGTTCCGCTTCTGTCCTAAATGCCATCACAAATATCCGTATACGGATCAGCATCTGGTCTGTAACTTGTGCCTGTCCCCGGAGCACAAGGAGGATACGTGTGAAGCCTGTCGAGCGTTTCGGTCGAGGAAGACGCTCAGAGACCGAAGAGCCAGAAGATTGCAAATGGCGTCCACGCCGACAGGACAACATCGGTTCGAGGACGAAGAGGAAGCGTTCTCCATCCAAGAGTCGGATTCGGGGGAATCCGACGCCGAAGACATAACAACCGTGAGTAAGACGTCGAAAATTAGGACTCACGAAAAGTCCACAAAAGCCCAGGGGACGCCACTGCCAACAGGCCATGGCTTAACCCAAAAAATAGGTGACCGAGCCAAGGCACCGAAAAAGGGCATGCTGGTGTCGAAGTCATCCGACTCCGGTCGTGATACCGCCACACAGCAACCTCGGAGCCGAGACACCGGCTCCGAGACAATTCGGCGCAGAGACAGCGGCACCGAAGATGTTCGGCACCGAGATACCATGCCGAAATCAAAAATCTTCTTCGGAGCCTAAAAAGCCTACCGAAAAGGTTTCGGTACCGAAAAAAGCATCGGAACCGAAAATTAGTTCCTATACAGAGGAACAAGGACTAAACACCCAATTGCATAGATTTGGTGAAGAGCTTCAAACTGTAGAAACTGACTACACTCAAAGGAGGCTTCACATCCAGGAAGACACAGGGAAGATAACCACTCTTCCCCCAATCAGGATGAAAAGGAAACTTGTTTTCCAACAAGGGGACAAGCAACCACAAGCAAAGGTGGTAAAGAAAGTAACACCACCACCTTCTCCACCACAATCAACACATGCATCACCGGCGCAAACTCCACCACTAACGCACTCACCAGCTCATACCACAATGAGCCAGGATGATCCCGATGCATGGGACCTCTACGACGCCCCAGTGTCTGACAATAGTCCAGACTCATATCCAACTAAACCGTCACCACCTGAGGACAGTACATCATATGCACAGGTGGTCGCAAGGGCAGCCGAATTCCACAATGTCTCACTACATTCGGAACCTATTGAGGATGACTTTCTCTTTAACACCCTGTCCTCCACCCATAGCCAGTATCAAAGCCTTCCCATGCTCCCAGGAATGCTAAGGCACTCAAAACAAATATTTCAGGAGCCAGTTAAAGGCAGAGCCATAACTCCAAGGGTGGAGAAAAAATATAAGGCACCTCCCACAGACCCAATATTTATTACAACACAACTAACACCGGACTCAGTAGTTGTGGGGGCAGCTCGTAAAAGAGCCAACTCTCAGACATCAGGCGACGCACCTCCTCCAGACAAGGAGAGCCGCAAATTTGATGCAGCGGGAAAAAGAGTTGCAGCACAAGCAGCAAATCAGTGGCGTATCGCCAACTCGCAAGCACTCTTGGCAAGATACGACAGGGCTCATTGGGATGAAATGCAACATCTCATCGAACACCTTCCCAAGGAGTTCCAAAAAAGAGCACAACAAGTGGTGGAAGAGGGACAAAGTATCTCGAACAATCAGATACGGTCTTCCATGGATGCAGCTGATACAGCTGCAAGGACAATAAACACTGCAGTCACAATACGAAGGCACGCTTGGCTGCGCACTTCTGGGTTCAAACCCGAAATCCAACAGGCTGTGCTCAATATGCCGTTTAATGAACAACAATTGTTTGGGCCGGAGGTAGACACTGCCATTGAAAAACTAAAAAAGGACACCGATACAGCCAAAGCCATGGGCGCACTCTACTCCCCGCAGAGGCACATTTCGGAAGACACCCTTTAGGGGAGGGTTTCAGGGTCAACCCACAGAAACCAACACTTCACAGACAAGACCACCTACCTACCAGGGTCAATATCAAAGGGGAGGTTTTCGGGGACAATATAGAGGAGGCCAATTCCCAAGAAGTCGGGGAAAATTTCAAGATCCCAAAACCCCTCAAAATAAACAGAGACTCACAAGTCACACAACCCCACCACACAACACCAGTGGGGGGAAGACTAAGCCAATTCTACGAATCTTGGGAAGAAATAACAACAGACACTTGGGTCTTAGCAATTATCCAACATGGCTATTGCATAGAATTTCACAAATTCCCTCCAAACGTCCCACCGAAAACACACAATATGTCAAAACAGCATATAGATCTTCTAGGACTAGAAGTTCAAGCATTACTACAAAAGGACGCAATAGAATTAGTACCAAGCCTACAAAAAAACACAGGGGTTTACTCACTGTATTTTCTAATACCAAAGAAGGACAAAACTCTGAGACCAATACTTGATCTCAGAACACTAAATACCTACATCAAATCAGACCACTTTCACATGGTCACATTACAAGACGTTATCCCACTGCTCAAACAGCAAGACTACATGACAACATTAGACCTAAAGGATGCGTATTTCCACATACCGATACATCCTTCCCACAGGAAATACCTAAGGTTTGTATTCAAAGGAATACATTACCAATTCAAAGTGTTGCCATTCGGAATAACAACTGCGCCAAGAGTCTTTACAAAATGCCTGGCAGTAGTAGCTGCACATATCAGAAGGCAGCAAATACACGTGTTCCCTTACTTAGACGATTGGTTAATCAAGACCAACACGCTAACAAGGTGTTCACGTCACACAAAGTATGTCATACAGACCCTTCACAAGCTGGGTTTCTCCATCAACTATGCAAAGTCACACCTTTTGCCGTGTCAAACACAGCAATACTTAGGAGCGACAATCAACACAACAGAAGGGATAGCCACTCCAAGTCCACAAAGGGTCCAAACATTTCACAAGGTGATCCAGGCCATGTATCCAACACAAAAGATACAAGCAAAAATGGTATTAAAACTCCTAGGCATGATGTTTTCATGCATAGCCATTGTCCCAAACACAAGATTGCACATGCGGCCCTTACAACAATGCCTAGCATCACAATGGTCACATGCACAGGGTCAACTTCTAGATCTGGTGTTGATAGACCGCCAAACATACACCTCGCTTCTATGGTGGAACAGTACAAATTTAAACAAAGGGCGGCCTTTCCAAGACCCAGTGCCACAATACGTCATCACAACGGATGCTTCCATGACAGGGTGGGGTGCACACCTCAATCAACACAGCATCCAAGGACAATGGGATATACATCAAAAGAAGTTTCACATAAATCACTTAGAACTGTTAGCAGTATTTCTAGCGTTGAAAGCATTTCAACCCATGATAACCCACAAATACATTCTTGTCAAAACAGACAACATGACAAAAATGTATTATTTAAACAAACAGGGGGGGGGACACTCAACACAGTTGTGTCTCCTAACACAAAAAATATGGCATTGGGCAATTCACAACCACATTCGCCTAATAGCACAATTTATTCCAGGGAGCCAGAACCAGCTAGCAGACAATCTCTCTCGGGATCACCAACAAGTCCACGAATGGGAAATTCACCTCCAAATACTGAACACTTACTTTCAAATTTGGGGAACACCTCAAATAGATCTATTTGCAACAAAAGAAAACGCAAAATGCCAAAACTTCGCATCCAGGTTCCCACACCATCAATCCCAAGGCAATGCTCTATGGATGAATTGGTCAGGGATATTTGCGTACGCTTTTCCCCCTCTCCCTCTCCTTCCATATCTAGTAAACAGATTGAGTCAAAACAAACTCAAACTCCTACTAATAGCACCAACATGGGCAAGACAACCTTGCTATACAACACTACTAGACCTGTCAGTAGTACCTCATATCAAGCTACCCAACAGACCAGATCTGTTAAAACAACACAAACAACAGATCAGGCATCCAAACCCAGCATCGCTGAATCGAGCAATTTGGCTCCTGGAATCCTAGAATTTGGACACTTAGACCTCACACAAGAGTGTATGGAGGTCATAAAACAAGCTAGAAAACCTTCCACTAGACACTGCTATGCAAATAAATGGAAAAGATTTGTTTGTTACTGCCATAATAATCAAATTCAACCATTGCACGCATCTCCAAAAGATGTAGTAGGATATTTACTACATTTGCAAAAATCAAATCTAGCTTTCTCTTCCATAAAGATACATCTCACCGCAATATCTGCTTACCTGCAGATTACTCATTCAACTTCCCTATTTAGAATACCTGTCATTAAAGCGTTTATGGAAGGCCTAAAGAGAATTATACCACCAAGGACACCACCTGTTCCTTCATGGAACCTCAACATTGTCTTAACAAGGCTCATGGGTCTATCTTTCGAACCCATTCATTCTTGTGAAATGCAATACTTAACGTGGAAAGTTGCATTTCTCGTTGCCATCACATCTCTAAGAAGAGTGAGTGAGATTCAGGCATTTACCATACAAGAACCATTTATTAAAATACACAAGAATAAGGTAGTTCTAAGAACAAATCCAAAATTCTTACCAAAGGTTATCTCACCGTTCCACTTGAATCAAACAGTAGAATTACCAGTGTTCTTCCCACAGCCAGATTCCGTAGCTGAAAGAGCACTACATACATTAGACATCAAGAGAGCACTAATGTACTACATTGACAGAACAAAACAAATTAGGAAGACAAAACAACTATTTATTGCCTTTCAAAAACCTCATACAGGAAATCCAATTTCAAAACAAGGCATTGCCAGGTGGATAGTTAAGTGTATTCAAACCTGCTATCTTAAAGCAAAGAGAGAGCTGCCTATTACACCAAAGGCACACTCAACCAGAAAGAAAGGGGCTACCATGGCCTTTCTAGGAAATATTCCAATGAACGAAATATGTAAGGCAGCAACATGGTCTACGCCTCATACATTTACCAAGCACTACTGTGTAGATGTGTTAGCTGCACAACAAGCCACAGTAGGTCAGGCTGTACTAAGAACATTATTTCAAACTACTTCAACTCCTACAGGCTGAACCACCGCTTTTGGGGAGATAACTGCTTACTAGTCTATGCACAGCATATGTATCTGCAGCTACACATGCCATTGAACGGAAAATGTCACTTACCCAGTGTACATCTGTTCGTGGCATGAGTCGCTGCAGATTCACATGCGCCCACCCGCCTCCCCGGGAGCCTGTAGCCGTTTAGAAGTAGATCCTAAACAATTGTACATTTGTAAATATATTACTTTAACCTTTATTATGTACATACGTATTCATTCCATTGCATGGGCACTATGACTAACATACACAACTCCTACCTCACCCTCTGCGGGGAAAACAATCTAAGATGGAGTCGACGCCCATGCGCAATGGAACCGAAAGGGGAGGAGTCCCTCGGTCTCGTGACTCGAAAAGACTTCTTCGAAGAAAAACAACTTGTAAAACTCCGAGCCCAACACCAGACGGCGGACTGTGCACAGCATGTGAATCTGCAGCGACTCATGCCACGAACAGATGTACACTGGGTAAGTGACATTTTCCTTACTTTACCTCCCCCAGGAACTGTGAAAATTGCACACTGTGTCCACTTTTAAAACAGCTAAATGTGTTTTATGTAAAAAGTATATATGCTATTGTGATTATTCAAAGTTCCTAAAGTACTTACCTGCAATACCTTTCAAATGAGATATTACATGTAGAATTTGAACCTGTGGTTCTTAAAATAAACTAAGAAAAGATTTTTCTGTAACAAAACCTATTGGCCTGGATTTGTCTCTGAGTGTGTGTTCCTTATTTATTGCCTGTGTGTATGTACAACAAATGCTTAACACTACTCCTTTGATAAGCCTACTGCTCGACCACACTACCACAAAATAGAGCATTAGTATTATCTCTTTTTGCCACTATCTTACCTCTAAGGGGAACCCTTGGACTCTGTGCATACTATTCCTTACTGTGAAATAGTGCATACAGAGCCAACTTCCTACACGTAATAAAACAACCACTTGGCTTTTATGTCTTTTTGTACTCATTTAAAATTAGATATGCACTATACTTACGTAAAGAGGCCTTTGGCCAGCCCTCTTTCTCCTTTGGTCTGTTATTATGTCATTCACATTTTCCTTCCACCCAGTACAGCATATAGCTTGAGACAAAGGGTCCGCCCCCTTCAGCCATTGGCTGACTTTGCTTCGAGTGATGGCATTCTGCCCTTTCGCTTGGACTGCATCTACACAACAAAATGGTTGTCTTTAGTGGTTGGCACTATTATGACAATGATTTTTCGATTAAAAACAATTTTTTTTTTAGCAAACGTTTTAGTTTTGTTCTCAAATTGATAGGTACCAATGGCTTCCCCAGTAATCATCTATTAAAAAAAAAAATAGAAAAAATGGTTGCCAAAACCAGACAAGAACTATTGGCTTGGCGATTGCCAGAAGTATTGGGCCTCTTTCCTTTGGGAACTCTTCTTTGGTAAATACAGGGATATACTCCTTATATTGAATGAGGCAGATGCTAAGTCCTAGGACCTCATGAAGGATACCCTGATTGAGGGCTTTGAACTCATCACTGAGGAATAAATGATCAGGTTCAGGGAGACTCGAAAAACAAACCAGAGTCAGACCTAGGTACTTGCTATTTTAAGGTTGAGCTTAAGCGTTCGACTTCGTGTATACTTTTAGTATACTTCTTATGGCTTAAAGCGATTTCATTTTGTTAGTTGCAGCGTCCCTTAAACATTCTTGCTCATTAGTGGTCAGTTCTACCTTTTTCTCCCTTCTTTTTCTGTGACCAACTACTGTGTTATTTTACTTTGGTTTCTTTATCTGTTGCTGTAACAGACTACTTTGGCATTTCTTTGGTGCTCCCTTTCACTGTGGGAGATTTAGACTGGTAGCTACCTGCGTTTTATTGCAGCATTCCATTCCTCCCTTGTCGCTGACATTTGTATTGGCACTATTCAAGTGCGATCCTCACCTCTGGCTCCTAAAATAAACTTATTTTACAAAAGAAACACCTGGTCATGAAAGCCACAATATACCCTCCAGGCTAACACTCCGCAGCACTGGCACACCAGTACTAGGTTTCACACATACCATTAACATACCTCACTTCTGACCTTGTGCACCCGTTATTATTCTAGTACTGCAGCCCATATACTACTGCCAGTGCACCTCAACCCTAACCTGCAGTGCCCCATAATTCCAGTATCAGGAATTACACAGCACAACGTTCCTCACCTGCTGCCTTTCTGTTATTCCAGCCCAGGGCGGGGACACAGCTCTGTCTATACCCCCAAATCGGATCTGAAGCACCACAATATTGCTGTATTGGGGTTCACATACATCTCTGCTAATGCACTGCCTGCTGTTCTGCAGTGGCTCTTGCTGTTTCACACTCCGACTTCTGTTTGAGGATGTGGGCAAACCAATTAAATCTATTCTTAGTTGCCATCTTTATTTGGGAGAGTCTGTTCAAACTATCTAGCTAATTTCTTTCCTTTACCCGGTTTACTCTCAATGTTTTCCTCCTCCAAGTTTCTTTTTCCAGCTCCTTAAATCTACACGTTATCAATTTTGCTCTTTCTTTCAAATGTTTATCTCTACTGCTCACCCCCCTTTTTTTTTTTTATTTCTCTCTTCCTGCCTCCTCTTCCAAACTGGCAAAAACTTGGTTATTTCTTTCCCTGTTTTGTTCCTCTTTTTTTCTTCATCAGGCGTTCATTCTTTAGCTATTTTTGCTCTTTCCTTCATTCTTTCTTTGTCTTTTTTATTTGCTATTTCCTTTGACTCTGTATGCGTCCTTTCACTTTTTTTTTTATAGATCTTTCTTCCTTCCTTTCTCTGGTGTTTTTTCTTATATTTACTTGTCAATTCACGTTTTACTATAAACCCCTCTTTTTCCTGTCTGGATGTGGAAGCCACAAGTTACTTGTCAAAACCCAGAATGTCAAAGTGGTTTTCCTATTCTGTGTGTGTGGGAAATGTCAGTACATACATGCCCTGGTTCTTTTGCTACTTGTTTCTCTCACCATTTCTCGTTTTCTCTAATGTTCATTTTTGTCTCTTTTTTTTTCCACACTTTTCATTATTTATTCCTCTTTCGTTCACTAGCTTTCTTCCCTTTTTTCTTTTGTCTCACACGTTTGCTCTATTTCGTCTCTCAGTTGTTTTCATGTTCTCATTCTTTCTTTCCCTTCTTTCTTTTATTTCTTTACAGCCCCTTCTCTTTGTTTTCCTTTGTCTGTTGTATTCCTTTCGCTTCTCTTTTTCTGCCCCATCCTCTTTCTCTCCTGAGGCCTAGTTATCAATGGAGCAACAGTTGCAGTGGCACTGGGGCCCAGAGACCTAGGGACCTCACTCGACTCTAATTACTGCTCTGTTTTCCTACCGAAATTCCAGTCAACCATTTTCCTTTCTTACTCCAGGGCCCAGGACATTGTCACTACGCCACTTGTCCTCTCTGTCTTTACTCCCGAATCCCCTTTTTTTTCTTTCACCCTCCAATCTGTCCAAAATGATATTTTTGGTATGGTGGTTTGATCATTACACTCTAATGCCAAATGTTTATTTCTGATAAAGGTTTATATGATGATTGTATATGTTTTAATATAGAGAAAGAAGGTAAATGAAAGCGCTTTAGTTAAATGCTGGGCCACTGGAATTATATGGCAGGAAAACACAAAATTATGAGGCAGGGTTGACCAGTTTATGTGACAAGAAAAGTCCAGTTATGAATTTACAATGTCAGTAGCTCTAACTCAAGAAAATGCAGGACCTGCTGCATTGCCAATGCTTTTTAATTTTTTTTACTATGAACAATTGCAGAATATGCTTCCTGCAACTCTGTTCTTCTCTCCGAGATCTGCATTCTTGTAGGAAGTTGGCTCTGTATATACTATTTCAAAGTAAGAAATAGTGTGCACGGATTCCCCTTAGAGGTAAGATAGTGGCAAAATTAGATAATTCAAATGCTCTATTTTGTGGTAGTGTGGTCGAACAGTAGGCTTATCAGAGGGTAGTGTTAAGCATTTGTTGTACACACAGAGGCAATAAATGAGGAACAGACACTCAGAGACAATTCCAGGCCAATAGGTTTTTGTATAGAAAAATATATTTTCTTAGTTTATTTTAAGAACCACAGGTTCAAATTTTACATGTAATACTTTAAATGAAATGTATTGCAGGTAGGTACTTTAGGAACTTTGAATAATCAAAATAGCACATACAGTCTTCACATAAAAGACTTACTCAAGGCCAATAGGTTTTTTATATAGAAAAATATATTTTCTTAATTTATTTTAAGAACCACAGGTTTAAGATTTGCAGTAAACACTTTAAGTGCAAGGTACTTCACTTAGATACTTTAGGAACTTTGAATTAAAGCAATATTGCATACATTCTTTGTAAAAATGGCAATAAGCTATTTTCAAAGTGGACACAGTGCAAAAATCAGCAGTTCCTGGGGGAGGTAAGTAAAGGTTAGATTAGGAGGTAAGTAAAACACTTACAAGTCTCCGTTCTGGGGCATAGGCAGCCCACCCTTGGGGGTTCAAGGCAACCCCAAAGTTACCACGCGAGCAGTTCAGAGCTGGTCAGGTGCAGAGGTCAAAGAGATGCCCAAAACAAATAGGCGCCTATGGAGAACAGGGGTGCTCCGGTTCCAGTCTGCCAGCAGGTAAGTACCAGGGGGGTTTTGTGGAGCACTGGGGGGGACACAAGTAGGCACACAAAACACACCCTCAGCAGCACAGGGGCGGCCAGGTGCAGTGTGCAAAGCAGGCGTCAGGTTTCAGGTAGAAAATAGTGGAGGGACCCGGGGGTCACTCTAGTGGTGCAGGCAGGCATGTGGGGGGGGGGGCTTCTCAGTACAGCCACCACCTGGGCTAGGCAGCAGGTCGCCTGGAGGTCACACCTGCGCTGAAGTTCGGTTCCTTCAGGTCCTGGGGGCTGCGAGTGCAGTGT
Organism: Pleurodeles waltl; assembly: GCF_031143425.1. Classification (NCBI taxonomy): domain Eukaryota; kingdom Metazoa; phylum Chordata; class Amphibia; order Caudata; family Salamandridae; genus Pleurodeles; species Pleurodeles waltl. The sequence continues at coordinate 540,118,624 of NC_090448.1, forward strand.
TGGTTCCAGGCGTCGGGTCCCTTGTTACAGGCAGTTGCGGTCAGGGGGAGCCTCTGGATTCTCTCTGCAGGTGTCGCTGTGGGGGCTCAGTGGGGGGGGGGGTCGCGCCTGGTTACTCACGGGCTTGCAGTCGCCGGGGAGTCCTCCCTGAGGTGTTGGTTCTCTGAATCTCGAGCCAATGGCGTTGGGTGCAGAGTGAGAAGTGTCACGCTTCCAGCGGGAAACGTGCAGTCTTTGGAAGTTGCTTCTTTGTTGCAAAGAAGTAGCTGCTTTTGAGCAGGGTCGCTGCTCACGGGAGTTTCTTGGTCCTTTAGTCCAGGGCAGTCCTCTGAGGCTTCAGAGGTCGCTGGTCCCTGTCGATTGCGTTCCTGGTTGCAGGTTTTCTAAGTTGGAGACTGGCCGGTAGGGCTGGGGCCAAAGCAGTTGTCGTCTTCCTCCTTCTCTGCAGGCTTGTGTGTCAGCAGTCCTTCTTGTTTCTACAGGTTGCAGGAATCTACTTTCCTGGGATCTGGGGAGCCCCTAAATTCATGAATTTAGGGGTGTGTTTACGTCTGGAACGGCAGTAGCCAATGGCTACTGCCCTTGAGGGAGGCTACACCCTCTTTGTGCCTCCTCCCTGTGGGGAGGGGGGCATGTCCCTAATCCTATTGGGGATATCCTCCAAACTCAAGATGGAGGATCTCTCAAGGCAGGGGTCACCTCAGCTAAAGACACCTTAGGGGCCCTCCTGACTGGTGGGTGACTCCTCCTTGTTTTTCTCATTATCTCCTCCAGCCTTGCTGCCAAAAGTGGGGGCAGTGGCCAGAGGGGCGGGCATCTCCACTAGCTGGGATGCCCTGGGGCGCTGTAACAAAAGGGGTGAGCCTTTGAGGCTCACCACCAGGTGTTACAGTTCCAGCAGGAGGAGGTGAGAAGCACCTCTACCCAGTACAGGCTTTGTTCCTGGCTATAGAGTGACAAAGACACTCTCCCCATGTGGCCAGCAACATGTCTGGTGTGTGGCAGGCTGGTAGAAACTGGTCAGCCTACACTAGAAGTCGGATTGATATTCAGGGGGCATCTCTAAGATGCCCACTGGGTGTATGTTACAGTGAATTGCACACTGGCATCAGTGTGCATTTATTGTGCGGAGAAGTTTAATACCAAACTTCCCAGTTTTCAGTGTAGCCATTTTGGAGCTGTGGAGTTCGTGTTTGACAAACTCCCAGACCATATACTCTTATGGCTACCCTGCACTTACAGTGTCTAAGGTTTTGCTTAGACACTGTAGGGGCATAGTGCTCATGTACATATGCCCTCACCTGTGGTATAGTGCACCCCGCCTTAGGGGTGTGAGGCCTGCTAGAGGGGTGACTTACCTATGCCACAGGCAGTGTGAGGTTGGCATGGCACTCTGAGGGGAGTGCCATGTCGACTTAGTCTTTTTTTTTTTTTTTCCCACCAGCACACACAAGCTGTGAGGCAGTGTGTATGTGCTGAGTGAGGGGTCCCCAGGGTGGCATAAGACCTGCTGCAGCCCTTAGAGACCTTCCCTGGCATCAGGGCCCTTAGTACCAGGGGTACCAGTTACAAGGGACTTACCTGAGTGCCAAGGTTGGGCAAATTGTGGAGACAAAGGTACAGTTTAGGGAAAGAACACTGGTGCCGGGGCCTGGTTAGCAGGGTCCCAGCACACTTTCAATCAAAACTTAGCATTAGCAAAGGCAAAAAGTTAGAGGGTAACCATGCCAAGGAGGACACTTCCTTAAAATTTTGTTAAAAAAAAAATATATATATAAAAAAAATGAAACACTGTGGTTTTAGTGTAGTTTATGTTCGGTTTCATGCTTTGCTTTTTCAAGTTGTGAAGTAGAAAGTCGTATGATTTTATTTTCTTTCTCTTTACAGCACCTTGCAGACAGAGTGGCTATGTATGTACATGCCTACACATTGTACAGCGCTGTTAGACCGTTTGGATGCAGGTATATGTTTTAATGGGCTTGGCTAGGGGTACAGAGTTGGAGTGGGAAACAGCAGTCATAGTACAATATATCTTACTCGGATTAGTGCTGCACATCTTTCTTTGTTCGGATGTGGTGATTGGTTCTGTTCATGTTAGTCTGTTTATGAAGAAAGTGAACACTTTATAATAGTAAAGTCAGCTTAATACATCCTATATAACCACTGGTGGAAGAGTCTATTACCATGTGAGTCGTGAGAGCTATCCCTTTGAATCATGTCTTTTCAGTTTTAAAGACCTAATACACATGTCTAAATGGAGTTGTAGGTGTCTTTAATGTTAAAACATTATTTTAAAGAATCACAGTTTGTCCTTTTGTAGACCGCTTTTTCAACCACAATTCATTTTCTCTCTGAACTTTTTCAGTTTTATGATGGGATCTTATAATGAAGATGACGGAGCTCAGCTTTATATGATTGATCCATCAGGTATCTCTTATGTAAGTATTGTTATATTTCATTTCTATATTCACAATTTTGGTTTTGTCTCAGCTTAACATTTACCACCTGAAGATTAATTAAGATGACTATGAACCTGTGAGTTCTTGGTGCTGCTGTTCCTTTTCGTTTGTACTTCTTGATATTGCAGTGCAGAGCGCTCCTCATGTACTCCATTTCACAGATATCTTTTTTTTGTTTCATGTTGTAGATGTAGGTCATACTTCTGAAGATACTGTGTTGTTTTTCACTCTTTAATTTGATGCTGTGGAGCATTTTGTTATGAGGAAGGAAAAAAGGGATTGTATAAAACAAATAAGTGCCACAGCTCTCGTCAGGAAGTCACTACAGCTAGCATCACCTATTGCCCCAACCAAGTTGCCAATGATAGTACCAAAATGACTACTAACCATTACACTACAACAAGTGTGGCAATTCGGACTATTCCAGGCCCCCAAAGCTATAAGAATGGCTTGGGCGGCAGGTACTAGTCCTCTTTAATGTATATTGAATAATAATAAACTGTTGTTGTGGTCATCACTAAATTAGCCAGACATTGTCACAAGTGCCGGTGTTTACAATTACAGTTTACAATTAAGTGCACTGGAAACTACTGGCGCAAATTAAGCACTGGTTAGCAGAGAAGAAATAACAGACTTAGATGAGCCATATGCCTGGTGATATGAGTATGTCTTCAGAGCATTGTGGTATGCTCAGATGCCCTCCACAAGGCAGAGAGACAAGGAAGCATTCCAAAGGGGCCTTGATATTACAGAGTTGATCTAACCATTTGTACATAAAAAGGCACAGTATCAGACCATGCCTGAAAGTCGACCTTTCTCCTCTGGCGGTATTGTTTGGAAAGATCAAAAAACTATTTTGAATCTCTACTTTTCAAGGCCATGTGAGTCCCTACAGAGAGTTTTGAATTCAGTATTTTGCTGAAGTGTTTAAAGATGTCCTGTGCAGCTGATAAAACATGGGCCACACCACAAGGTCATTTGAGAGATTAAAGAGAAGGGACTGAACTTTACATCTTGAGTGCAGTTTCTCCAAAGGCTTGGATTGAGCTTACCGCCTGTTAAGAAGTTTCAGGGGCATCAAAAACTTCACCTGCCAGCACCTGGGTAGTCTTGCTGAGGAGCCTGACTTGCCAAGTGGTGCCAATCCAGTTCTGGGCCCTTGGAAGTGAGTTCTGGTGAGAAACAAGTAGATCCAGGCACACACCATCTGCAGACGACTCCAGAACTGGCGCCGGGGGCGACTCCACATCCTTGCCTGCAACCCAAAGCAGTGGTCCCAGCTGGAATGTGAAAACCGCAACCAATGCCGCCGCAACCTTGCTGAAGTCCCACGAGTCCCAGTGTCACTGATGTCTGTGACACCAGACTCTGCTGCGGCACCAGAAGCACTGGGGCATGAACATGATCCCATGAGGTCACCCCCTGTGTCTTGACCCACCAGATTCATCGACCCCGCCCGTTTGTCAGGGACCAATGCCTTGCACCGATGCTGCATCACCTACCCTGCTCTGCAGTAAGGAACCAACGTTGCACCAGATCCAGCGACGTCTCACCTCCCCTACTCCATGCACCAGCTGTTTCTTTGTTACCAAAGGTACTGTACCTGGAGATCTGTGTGACTCTGAAACCGGCACCATTGGCTACGGAATGTTGGGAACGACATAACACCAAATTGCAGCATTTGTGCTGCACACTATTGAAGTGTAATCTTTGAAAAATCATAACTTTGCTTGTGTATGTTGGATTTGTGTTGTTTTGGTCTTATTTTACTCAGATAAATATTGACTATATTTCTAAAGTGTTAAGTGCTTTTGTGGTGTTTTCACTGTGTTAATGTATTTGTTTGTACAAATATTTTACACATTGCCTCTGAGATAAGCTTGACTGCTTGTGCCAAGCTACCAAGGGGGTTAGCAGAGGTTATCTGAGCTGTGTATCTCCTTACCCTGACTAGAGTAAGGGTCCCTGCTTGGACAGAGTGTAAACTGACTGCCATCCATAGACCCCATTTCTAACAAATATCTTGGGCATATTTATCATCTGATAGCATAAAACCTAAAAGGTCACTCATTAAGGTAATCAAGGAAGAAAAGACACCAGTGGACTAAGATTCATTGAGATCGTTCCTGGTTCTTGCTGAATACTATGCATGTTTTGTCCAGGTTATGCACAGGCTGTAGAGTCCATGAGTGTTACTAAGAAAGAGGCAGAAATTCATATGGTCATATAAACTGGAGAAAGACTCTGAGAATGTCTGCAGTCTAATTGTATCAGCTCTAGCGTTACGTGGATTCTGTGTGAATTGCCTATCTGTCATCACGGTGGATGCCAGCACCGGTAGTTTAGGGACTGTGTTGAGTCAACAGGTTGCAGGTAGTGAAAAATCATTGCCTTTGGTCCAAGGAAATTAAGGCTGTACGAGTGTCAGTACTACACCACTGAGCAGCAAACTGTAGCATGCGTATGCGCTGTACATAAATTCAGGATACACATATGGGGTACCAAGCTTGAGTTGAACACAGACCACAAAACACTAGTGCATGTTTTCATCAATTGCTCTGCAATAATATGGTCCGCCAGGCTCGCCAGATGTGTCTCTAAATTGCAGGAGTACAATTTCATCACCATTGCGCATGCTCTTGATGTCGAGGATGATGTTTTGCCAGAAGATATGGAATGTGTAGCGTTGTTAGATGCAGTGGCTAGCGCTTAAGCTGAAGATGGCATCTTGAGTAAGGTGATTGAGTACATTGAGCATGGTTGGCCAGAGTGGAGGTGTTTAAAGGAAGATCTGAAAACCGTTTCCCAGATGGCAGAGGAGTTACCTGTGGTCAGTGGAATCACGCTTGGAGGAGATTGTTTTGTTTCACCTACAAAATTGCACAATGCCATTGTATCTCAGGCACATTTAGGCTATGTAGGGTCCACCAACACATGCATGAAAATCAAGCAGCACTACTGGTGGCCTGCTTTGGACAGTCAGGTCAAGCTTATGATTGACAAATGTCCTGAGTGTCTCCTATCCGACAATCATCCGACAATCATTGGAGGGGTATGCATACACCCCTGCATCTGACACCTTTTCCGAAGAGTGCTTATGGAAAAAGTGCGTCTGGATTTTTCAGGGCTTTTTTTCTCATTACCGAGTAACATGAGGTATACCATATTCATTGATTACTTTTCAAAATGGATGCGTCATTCATTAGTGGAGTCACCAGACACTAAAACGGTTGTCAAATCTTTGGATCATATTTGTGTTTTGGGGGCTACACCCAATATTGTGGTTACGAACAATGGTACACACTGTGCCCGACTGCATGAGAAGATTTTTGGCTAGCATGGATATCATACAACTCAGTCTAACTCTGTATTTGCCTTTCTCAACGGTTCTAGTTGAGCCGGGCAACAGTCATTTAGGAGGGTGTGCAGACTGCTTTGTCTTCTGGGTTGGACGTAGGCACGTTTGTCACGCTTATAGTATGTCTCCACATTGTACCACAGGCCTGACCCCTTTTTTTTTTTTGTATTGTTGAGGGGCAGGAATGTGTACATGCCATTGTTTTCATCCTGGCCGGGTGAGAGAACTCACAATGGCTGGAGTGTGAATAGAGATGATCTAGCTTCAAAGGTGATTTTGCAACAAGCGAGCATGAAGCAAACTTTTGATAGAAAACATGGTCAAACAGTGATAGATCGAATGATAGGTGACTGGGTCATGATTAAAAATCCCATGAGAAATAAGAATGGAGAGTCAAAATTCTCTGTGCCTGTACAAGTGAACAGGGTCAGTAAAAGTGGTGCGCTTGTTTTGGGAACAAGTTGGAGGAACAAGAGGCAGTTAGTGAAATTTGCACCTGAACAAGTGAGTATAGTGCACAAGAGGAAAGGCCCTGGTCAGGATGCTGACTGAGCACATTGGCTACAACCCATAAGTACTCAATTTGATTCTGACAGTGGTGCAGAAGGAAACTTGTGTGTGCTTTGGGGATTTGCCATAGTGGGTTGCACTGCTGAGAGATTGGGTTGGGTATAAGTTCTGTAGGTACCCGCACCAGAAGGTTCCCAAGAGAAGAATGAATTTGTACTCTCATAATCCTTATATGGTATGGTCGCTGGATTGTTAGATATTTACGTTGAATGGTTTGGTGGTGATGCTCCCTGTAATTTTCTATAAAGTTCTCATTCTGTAAGTTTTATTACATCCGTTTGTTATTTTTGTTTTTGTTTCTAAAGGGAGGGGGAGCGGGAGCGGGAGAGAGAAGGTGATGTGGTAAAGTGCATTGTTCAGTGTTCCCTGTAGATTCTATGCACGTGTGGTTATTGTTGCTTGACTTGTCACGCGCTGCACAAACAAAGTGAGGATTCCAGACAGCAGTCAGTTAGCTGTTGGGATCTGCTCTTGCTGGATGTGTTGCATAGTGGGCATACATTTTGCACTGTTTATCTTACTTTGTTTGCTGGACCCTTCTTTGACATTTGTAGCATACATGCACTAAGGCAGGAGACAGTCACACAACACTAGGGCATGAAGCCTCTGTTGCAAACACTTGAGCAGAAAGCTACAAACAGACTCTGGGTTTGAATTAGGTTTTGGCCTGTTTCCTCCACACTGCTCCACACATCATCTCGCTTACTCATACTAACAGCAAATATTGCAGGGGGCAAAAAGGGTCATGTAGGAAGTTGGCTCTGTATGTGCTATTTCAAAGTAAGGAATAGCATGCACAGAGTCCAAGGGTTCCCCTTAGAGGTAAGATAGTGGCAAAAAGAGATAATACTAATGCTCTATTTTGTGGTAGTGTGGTCGAGCAGTAGGCTTATCAAAGGAGTAGTGTTAAACATTTGTTGTACATACACACAGGCAATAAATGAGGAACACACACTCAGAGACAAATCAAGCCAATAGGTTTTGTTATAGAAAAATATATTTTCTTAGTTTATTTTAAGAACCACAGGTTCAAATTCTACATGTAATATCTCATTTGAAAGGTATTGCAGGTAAGTACTTTAGGAACTTTGAATAATTACAGTAGCATATATACTTTTCACATAAAACCCAAATAGCTGTTTTAAAAGTGGACACAGTGCAATTTTCACAGTTCCTGGGGGAGGTAAAGTATTGTTATTTTTATCAGGTAAGTAAGTCACTTACAGGTCTCAGTTTTGGGTCCAAGGTAGCCCACCGTTGGGGGTTCAGAGCAACCCCAAAGTTACCACACCAGCAGCTCAGGGCCGGTCAGGTGCAGGGGTCAAAGAGGTGCCCAAAACACATAGGCTTCAATGGAGAGAAGGGGGTGCCCCGGTTCCAGTCTGCCAGCAGGTAAGTACCCGCGTCTTCGGAGGGCAGACCAGGGGGTACACCTTCAGCAGCGCGGGGGCGGCCGGGTGCAGTGTGCAAACAAGCGTCGGGTTCTCTGTAGATTTCAATGGGAGATCAAGGGATCTCTTCAGCGTTGCAGGCAGGCAAGGGGGGGGCTCCTCGGGGTAGCCACCACCTGGACAAGGGAGAGGGCCTCCTGGGGGTCACTCCTGCACAGGAGTTCCGTTCCTTTAGGTGCTGGGGGCTGCGGGTGCAGGGTCTTTTCCAGCCGTCGGGAAATGGAGTTCAGGCAGTCGCGATCAGGGGGAGCCTGGGGATTCCCTCTGCAGGCGTCGCTGTGCGGGCTCAGGGGGGACAACTTTGGTTACTCACGGTCTCGGAGTCGCCGGAGGGTCCTCCCTGAGGTGTTGGTTCTCCACCAGTCGAGTCGGGGTCCCCGGGTGCAGTGTTGCAAGTCTCACGCTTCTTGCGGGGAGTTGCAGGGGTCTTTAAATCTGCTCCTTGAAACAAAGTTGCAGTTCTTTTGGAGCAGTGCCGCTGTCCTCGGGAGTTTCGTGTCTTTCTTGAAGCAGGGCAGTCCTCAGAGGATTCAGAGGTCGCTGGTCCCTTGGAAAGCGTCGCTGGAGCAGGTTTCTTTGGAAGGCAGGAGACAGGCCGGTAAGTCTGGGGCCAAAGCAGTTGGTGTCTTCTGTTCTTCCTCTGCAGGGGTTTTTCAGCTCAGCAGTCTTCTTCTTCTTCTAGTTTCAGGAATCTAAAGTTTTAGGTTCAGGGAAGCCCTTAAATACTAAATTTAAGGGCGTGTTTAGGTCTGGGGGGTTAGTAGCCAATGGCTACTAGCCCTGAGGGTGGGTACACCCTCTTTGTGCCTCCTCCCAAGGGGAGGGGGGTCACATCCCTAATCCTATTGGGGAATCCTCCATCTGCAAGATGGAGGATTTCTAAAAGTTAGTCACTTCAGCTCAGGACACCTTAGGGGCTGTCCTGACTGGCCAGTGACTCCTCCTTGTTATTCTCATTATTTTCTCCGGCCTTGCCGCCAAAAGTGGGGGCCGTGGCCGGAGGGGGCGGGCAACTCCACTAGCTGGAGTGTCCTGCGGTGCTGGCACAAAGGGGTGAGCCTTTGAGGCTCACCGCCAGGTGTGACAGCTCCTGCCTGGGGGAGGTGTTAGCATCTCCACCCAGTGCAGGCTTTGTTACTGGCCTCAGAGTGACAAAGGCACTCTCCCCATGGGGCCAGCAACATGTCTCGGTTGTGGCAGGCTGCTGGAACCAGTCAGCCTACACAGATAGTCGGTTAAGGTTTCAGGGGGCACATCTAAGGTGCCCTCTGGGGTGTATTTTACAATAAAATGTACACTGGCATCAGTGTGCATTTATTGTGCTGAGAAGTTTGATACCAAACTTCCCAGTTTTCAGTGTAGCCATTATGGTGCTGTGGAGTTCGTGTTTGACAGACTCCCAGACCATATACTCTTATGGCTACCCTGCACTTACAATGTCTAAGGTTTGGCTTAGACACTGTAGGGGCACAGTGCTCATGCACTGGTGCCCTCACCTATGGTATAGTGCACCCTGCCTTAGGGCTGTAAGGTCTGCTAAAGGGGTGTCTTACCTATACTGCATAGGCAGTGAGAGGCTGGCATGGCACCCTGAGGGGAGTGCCGTGTCGACTTACTCATTTTGTTCTCACTAGCACACACAAGCTGGTAAGCAGTGTGTCTGTGCTGAGTGAGGGGTCTCCAGGGTGGCATAAGACATGCTGCAGCCCTTAGAGACCTTCCCTGGCATCAGGGCCCTTGGTACCAGAGGTACCAGTTACAAGGGACTTACCTGGATGCCAGGGTGTGCCAATTGTGGATACAAAAGTACAGGTTAGGGAAAGAACACTGGTGCTGGGGCCTGGTTAGCAGGCCTCAGCACACTTTCAATTCAAAACATAGCATCAGCAAAGGCAAAAAGTCAGGGGGTAACCATGCCAAGGAGGCATTTCCTTACACCCTGTAAGCCAATAAGTGTCTCCTGAACTATCTGCATGGTGTACCCCTATATTGGTCACTACATAGATAGGCAGCTTCCTACAATATGTATTAAAAAAAAAACTGTGACACATGACTACATGATTTTGTTTTAAAAGTTAAACCAGTAGATTGCTTCCATGTCAAGACCTACTTAGCAACATTTCGTTGGGATGAATTTCCTCTGCATGACTTTGGGAAGTTGTACCATCCTCACTTTGTCCTTTACTGGATAACCATGTGCAACTATTTTTCTGTGTGCCTGGCACTCCTGCATCCCAGCTGATGGACCCTGGTTTAAAGGTTATGAGACATCACTCTATATCTCCAGTTTCGAGCTGGCACACAGAGCACATCTCTAGTCAAGGATAAGCACCATTCTCTCTACCCTGACTAAGAGAGAAGGGCAGTGGATACAGCAGTTCTGGTAAGTAAGGGGCACAGACCTGTGTGCTTGTTTCCCATGTAGGGACAGCCTACCGACTCCCTCTGTAAAATTATGAGTGTCTGGATTGAAAATGGTGGGGTCGTGTGACTCCGTGTGCGCACCTCAAGATCGTAGTCTACTTGCTGTGATGCTGCCTAGGGTGCATCTTGGAGCCTGCGCAGTCTCCTGTCCCCCCCACTCCAAAAGAATTTGTTTTTTTTAGGGCGGGTGGGGTAGAAAACCCTTGAGCCCTTTCAATGTAACATTACCTTTCCAGATTGAGAGAATACCCCTCCAGTTTTAGGCTATATTTCAGTTAGTCAGTTCCACATATTAGAGCTGATGTTCTCAATGGGGAGGTCAGCCAAATTGATTGTTCAGACAAAGTATTGATAGTGCGCAAATTTAATTATTACTAGGTTATTTCCCTTTTTTAAAGTAATAACATTTAATTATTTAGAAGCCCTTTGTAAAATGCTGTGCCTTTCCTTATTTCTTTAAGGGCTATTGGGGCTGTTCAGTTGGCAAAGCACGGCAAGCTGCAAAGACAGAGATTGAAAAGCTCCAGGTAAAATGATGTTAATTCTGTATGTTTTTGAGCCATTACCCATTTAACCATTTTGTGGTATGTATAATGCACATATCTATAAAACCACCATTGTATTTAGTAATTTCCCTGAAAACTAAAGTTTAAGGCTGGTCTCTGTGAATCTGCGGGCTACAAACCGGTCCAATACAAATGGAGGAGTCGTATGCAAGGTTTCACTCACAAAACTCTGCCCCCCTCTTTATCTTGGGCTTGCAGGAGAACTTCCAAGATTGCTCCGATCTGCGGTTCGCCATGTGCTATTCAAACTATTAATAAATGTAAGAACCAGTATTGTGCTTTGCTCCTTATCTTAAAGAACTACAATGTTTTACATGGAAGTATAAGCAGTGTCTATTATATCCCTCCTAAACAAATAGTCAGAGAATGAAAAAGTCATACTATCTGCCTCTCCCTCTCTTTCTCTGTTATATATATATATATATATATATATATATATATATATATATATGTTCGATGGCATGTGTAGCTGCAGATACACATGCTTTGCACATCCCGCCATCTAGTGTTGGGCTCGGAGTGTTACAAGTTGTTTTCTTCGAAGAAGTCTTTCGAGTCACGAGATCGAGGGACTCCTCCCCTTTCGGCTCCATTGCGCATGGGCGTCGACTCCATCTTAGATTGTTTTTTTTCCGCCATCGGGTTCGGAAGTGTTCTTTTTCGCTCCGTGGTTAGGTTCGGAAAATTAGTTAGAATCTCGGAAAATTTGACGGTATTGTTTGCGTTCGGTATCGGGTTAGTTACTACAGATCGACACCGACTTTTGAAGAGCTCCGGTGGCCCTTCGGGGTTTTTTCGATCCCCCGTCGGGGCCTGGTCGGCCCGGCCACGTGTCTCTTCAAGGCTGATGGAACGGACCCCATTCCACTTCTGCCCAAAATGTCACAACCAGTATCCTTATACAGATCAGCACCTGGTCTGTAACTTGTGTTTGTCTCCAGAACACCAGGAAGATACTTGTGAAGCCTGTCGAGAGTTTAGGTCGTGGAAGACATTAAGAGACCGAAGAGTGAGAAGACTGCAAATGGCGTCGGCACCGACAGGACAAAGGCTTTTGGAGGAGGAAGAGGAAACCTTCTCCATCCAGGAGTCGGACTTGGACGAGCTCGATCCTGAAGAAACGCCTAAAACCGTGAGTAAGACGTCGAAACATAAAACTCAAGAGAAGACCACAAAAGCACAGGGGACGCCACCGCCAACAGGCCATGGCTTAACCCGTAAAATAGGTGACCGATCATCGGCACCTAAAAAGGGCACGCTTGTGTCTAAGTCATCCGATTCCGGTCGAGATACCAGCACACAGCAATCTCGAGCCCGAGACAGTGGCTCCGAGCAAGTTCGGCACCGAGACAGTGACACCGAAATGGGTCGGCACCGAGAAAGCACTACGCCGAAAATAAAGAAAGTGTCGTCGGAGCCGAAAAAGGCTACCGAAAAGGTTTCCATTCCGAAACATCCAGCCTCGGAACCGAAATCAGGTTCCTACACAGAGGAACAGGGATTGTCCTGCCAAATACAAGGACATAAGTTCGGACAAGAGCTGGAGTCAATGGAGCCAGACTACACTCAAAGGAGGCTCCACATTCAAAAGGACACAGGGAAGATAAGCACTCTTCCCCCAATTAAAATTAAAAGAAGACTTGCCTTTCAAGACAAGGACAAGCAGCCACAGGCGAAGGTGGCAAGACAGACAACTCTGCCACCATCTCTACCACCATCAATGCACACATCACCGGTAGTCACTCCACCACTGATGCAATCCCCAACACATACTGCGATGAGTCAGGACGATCCCGACGCATGGGACCTTTATGATGCGCCAGTATCAGATAACAGCCCAGACTGTTACCCAGCGAGACCGTCCCCACCTGAGGACAGTACATCCTACACGCAGGTGGTCTCTAGGGCAGCGGCTTTTCATAATGTCACCCTGCATGCAGAACCGATTGAGGATGACTTTTTGTTTAATACACTATCCTCCACTCATAGCCAATACCAGAGCTTACCTATGCTACCTGGAATGCTAAAACACTCAACAGGTGTTTCAGGAGCCTGTGAAGGGCAGGGCCATAACTCCAAGGGTGGAGAAAAAGTACAAGCCACCGCCTACAGACCCTGTGTATATCACGCAGCAATTAACACCAGACTCTGTGGTAGTAGGGGCAGCTCGCAAGAGAGCAAACTCTCACACCTCGGGAGACGCACCACCTCCAGACGAGGAGTCGCAAATTTGACGCTGCTGGGAAAAGGGTTGCAGCACAAGCAGCAAACCAATGGCGCATTGCCAACTCACAAGCGCTTCTGGCAAGATATGATAGGGCTCATTGGGACGAAATGCAGCATTTCATAGAACACTTACCCAAAGAGTTCCAAAAAAGGGCACAACAAGTGGTGGAGGAAGGGCAAAGTATCTCAAATAATAAGATACGGTCAGCAATGGATGCAGCAGATACAGCTGCAAGGACAGTAAATACTGCAGTAACAATAAGGAGACACACATGGTTGCGTACGTCAGGATTCAAGCCGGAAATACAACAAGCTGTGCTGAATATGCCTTTTAATGGACAGCAGTTGTTTGGGCGGGAGGTGGACACTGCTATAGAAAAACTTAAAAAAGACACTGATACGGCCAAAGCCATGGGCGCATTCTACTCCCCACAGAGCAGAGGCACATTTCGCAAAACACAGTTTAGAGGGGGGTTTCGAGGACAGGCTACAGAACCCACAACCTCACAAACAAGGCCCACTTATCAAAGTCAATATCAGCGGGGAAGTTTTCGGGGGCAATATAGAGGGGGACAATTCCAAAAGAATAGAGGGAAGTTCCAAAGCCCCAAACCTCCTCACAACAAGCAGTGACTTCCAAGTCACAAATCCCCAACACATAACACCTGGGGGGGGGGGGGGAGACTAAGCAATTTTTACAAACATTGGGAGGGGATAACAACAGACACTTGGGTACTGACATTTATCCAGCATGGTTATTGCATAGAATTTCTCAGATTCCCTCCAAACATTCCACCGAAAACACACAATATGTCAAACCAACACATGGATCTTCTAGGACTAGAAGTCCAGGCATTGCTACAAAAAGGAGCAATAGAATTAGTACCAATTCAACAGAAAGGAACAGGAGTTTACTCTCTGTGCTTTCTCATACCCAAAAAGGACAAAACACTGAGACCTATATTAGATCTCAGAACATTAAATACCTACATCAAATCAGACCATTTTCACATGGTGACATTACAAGACGTAATCCCACTGCTCAAACAACAAGACTACATGACAACACTAGACCTAAAGGATGCATATTTCCATATACCAATACATCCTTCACACAGAAAGTACCTAAGATTTGTATTCCAAGGGGTACATTACCAATTCAAGGTCTTGCCATTCGGAATAACAACTGCGCCAAGAGTTTTTACAAAATGCCTGGCAGTAGTAGCTGCGCATATCAGAAGGCAGCATATACATGTCTTCCCGTACCTGGACGATTGGTTAATCAAAACCAACACACTAAAACGGTGTGTACAACACACAAAGTACGTCATAGAAACCATACACAAACTAGGTTTCTCAATCAACTACACAAAGTCGCACCTTCAGCCGTGCCAAACACAGCAATACTTAGGGGCAACAATCGACACAGCAAAAGCGATTGCCACTCCAAGTCCACAAAGAGTAAATGCATTTCACAATATAATACATGTCATGTATCCAAACCAAAGAATACAAGTCAAAATAGTAATGAAACTTCTAGGCTTGATATCCTCATGCATAGCCATTGTCCCAAACGCAAGATTGTACATGCGGCCCTTACAACAGTGCCTAGCATCACAATGGTCACAGGCACAGGGTCAACTTCTAGATCTAGTGTTGATAGACCGCCAAACATACACCTCGCTTCAATGGTGGAACAATATAAATTTAAACCAAGGGTGGCCTTTTCAAGACCCAGTGCCTCAATACGTAATAACTACAGATGCCTCCATGATAGGGTGGGGAGCACACCTCAATCAACACAGCATTCAGGGGCAATGGGACTCTCGGCAAAGACAGTTTCACATAAATCACTTAGAACTATTGGCAGTATTTCTAGCGTTAAAAGCATTTCGACCAATAATAAGCCACAAACACATTCTTGTCAAAACAGACAACATGACAACAATTTATTACCTAAACAAACAGGGAGGAACACACTCAACACAGATGTGTCTCCTGACACAGAAAATATGGCATTGGGCGATACACAACCACATTCGCTGCATAGCACAGTTCATTCCAGGGATTCAGAATCAATTAGCAGACAATCTCTCGGGATCACCAACAGATCCACGAATGGGAAATTCACCCACAAGTACTACCCACTTACTTCCAAAATTGTGGAACACCACAAATAGACCTGTTTGCAACAAAAGAAAACGCAAAATGCCGAAACTTCGCATCTAGGTACCCACAAAATCAGTCTCTGGGCAATGCGTTATGGATGAGTTGGTCAGGGATATTTGCATACGCTTTTACCCCTCTCCCACTCCTTCCATATCTAGTAAACAAGTTGAGTCAAAACAAACTCATACTCATAGCACCAACTTGGGCAAGACAACCTTGGTACACAACACTACTAGACCTTTCAGTAGTGCCTCATGTCAAACTACCAAACAGACCAGATCTGTTAACTCAACACAATCAACAGATCAGACACCCCAATCCAGCATCGCTGAATCTAGCAATTTGGCTCCTGAAGTCTTAGAGTTCGGACACTTAGACCTTACACAGGAATGTATGGAAGTCATAAAACAGGCTAGAAAACCAACCACTAGACATTGCTATGCAAATAAGTGGAAAAGGTTGGTTTATTATTGCCATAATAACCAAATCCAACCCTTACACGCATCTGCTAAAGACATCGTAAGCTACTTGCTACATTTGCAAAAGTCAAAACTAGCTTTTTCATCCATTAAGATACATCTTTCAGCTTACTTGCAGATTACCCACTCAACTTCACTGTTTAGGGTACCAGTCATAAAAGCCTTTATGGAAGGCCTAAAAAGAATTATACCACCAAGAACACCACCAGTTCCTTCATGGAACCTCAACATTGTCTTAACACGACTCATGGGGCCACCTTTGAGCCCATGCACTCATGTGAAATGCAATATTTAACATGGAAAGTTGCATTTTTAATTGCCATCACATCTCTAAGAAGAGTCAGTGAAATCCAAGCATTTACCATACAAGAACCATTTATTCAAACACACAAGCATAAAGTAGTTCTACGGACAAATCCAAATTTTTTACCAAAAGTCATATCACCGTTCCACTTGAATCAAACAGTAGAACTACCAGTGTTCTTCCCACGGCCAGATTCTGTAGCTGAGAGAGCACTACATACATTGGACATCAAAAGAGCGTTAATGTACTACATTGACAGAACAAAACAAATTCGGAAAACAAAACAATTATTTGTTGCTTTCCAAAAACCTCATACGGGAAATCCAATTTCCAAACAAGGCATTGCTAGATAGTTAAATGCATTCAAACCTGCTATCTCAAAGCAAAAAGAGAACTGCCTATTACACCGAGGGCACACTCAACTAGAAAGAAAGGTGCTACCATGGCCTTTCTAGGAAACATTCCAATGACTGAAATATGTAAGACAGCCACATGGTCTACGCCTCATATGTTTACCAAGCACTACTGCGTGGATGTGTTAACAGCACAACAAGCCACAGTAGGCCAAGCAGTACTACGAACATTGTTTCAAACAACTTCAACTCCTACAGGCTGAACCACCGCTTTTGGGGAGATAACTGCTTACTAGTCTATGCAAAGCATGTGTATCTGCAGCTACACATGCCATTGAACGGAAAATGTCACTTACCCAGTGTACATCTGTTTGTGGCATGAGACGCTGCAGATTCACATGCGCCCACCCGCCTCCCCGGGCACCTGTAGCCATTTGCAGTTGATCTTGAACATGTGTAAATTTGTACATATATCACTTTAAACTACATTATGTACATACATGTTTACTCCATTGCAAGGGGACTATTACTATGATACACAACTCCTATCTCACCCTCTGCGGGGAAAACAATCTAAGATGGAGTCGACGCCCATGCGCATTGGAGCCGAAAGGGGAGGAGTCCCTCGATCTCGTGACTCGAAAGACTTCTTCGAAGAAAACAACTTGTAACACTCCGAGCCCAACACTAGATGGCGGGATGTGCAAAGCATGTGAATCTGCAGCGTCTCATGCCACGAACAGATGTACATTGGGTAAGTGACATTTTCCAAATATATATATATATATATATATATATATATATATATATATATATATATATATATATTGTGTTAGATGGCATGTGTAGCTGCAGATACACATGCTGTGCATACGTCTGCCATCTAGTGTTGGGCTCGGAGTGTTACAAGTTGTTTTTCTTCAAAGAAGTGTTTTTGAGTCACGGGATCGAGTGACTCCTCCTCTTCGGCTCCATTGCGCATGGGCATCAACTCCATGTTAGATTGTTTTCTTTCCACCATCGGGTTCGGACGTGTTTCCTTTCGCCCCGATAGTTTGAGTTGGAAAAGCTTGAAAACTCATTATTTCTCTTTGGTTTCGATCGCGTTCCACCTTCTATCGACACTTCGGTACAGTCGGATCAAACATCTTTACTCGCCCTTCGGGGCGCCAGCACCCAATTCTAGCCTCATGGACAGGACTCCATTCCAATTCGGTCCTCGGTGCCACGCTAAATTTCCTTACACAGACCAACATCTCGTCTGTAATCTATGCCTTTCCCCAGACCATCGGGAAGAAAATTGTTAGGTCTGCAGATCCTTCCGATCCAAGAAAAGGCTCTGAGACAGAAGAGCACAGAGACTCGAGATGGCATCAAAAAACAACGAACGTCTCGACGTCGAAGAGGAGGAGATCATGCAGACTCTGCTGTCTCCGTTCGAGGATCCGACTCCGAGCAGGAATCCGAGGAGGACAGACCAGTCACGGCAGAACAGCACGTGAGTACGCCTGCCCCTGTCCCATCCAAGCCGAAACATAAGGCCTTGGGGACGCCGCTGCCTGAAGGCCATGGCTCGACCTGAAAAAAGACCTTCGGTGACCAACCCACAAATTCGGCACCGAAAAAGGCCACTCCTCTGAAGCCATCTGACTCGAGTCGAGGCTCTGTCTCAGAGACGAGCAAACATCTCTCTTTTGAGGCGAAATCTCGAAAATCGTTTTCGGAGCCGAGGCCATCCTCAACCCCTACTTTTTCGATACCAAAAAAAACAGCTTTGGAGCCGAAAAAGCCTATTTATACTGATGAGCATGGACTTTCACAAGTACTTAAAGAAAGCCACAAAGCTACTGAGGGGGACTCACAAATAGAGGCAATGGATGAAAGGCAAGCTAGGATTCACATCCATAAAGAGACTGGCAGAATTTTAACCGCACCTCCTCCAAAACCAAAGAGAAAATGAGCCTTTCAAGAGGGATTGGACACTACACAGCCTCCAGCTAAAGTGCCAAGAACAAAGGAGAACCCTCCACCTCCTCAATTTTCTCCTCCTCAGTCTCCTCACTCTCCACACTTACAGATTTTTCCGCCTACCAGTCCTACACCTATGCAGTCACCATTACACTCATTTGATTCGCAGCAGGACAATGTGGATCCATGGGATCTTTATGATCCAGACAATAACCCAGATTGCTATCCCTCTAAGCCTTCACCACCACAGGATAGTACAGCCTACACTCAAGTCATAGCTAGGGCGGCATCGTATTACAATGTTGTAGGAAGTTGGCTCTGTATGCACTATTTCAAAGTAAGGAATAGTATGCAAGAGTAAGAGTCCAAGGGTTCCCCTTAGAGGTAAGATAGTGGCAAAAAGAGATAATACTAATGCTCTATTTTGTGGTAGTGTGGTCGAGCAGTAGGCTTATCAAAGGAGTAGTGTTAAGCATTTGTTGTACATACACACAGGCAATAAATGAGGAACACACACTCAGAGACAAATCCAGCCAATAGGTTTTGTTATAGAAAAATATATTTTCTTAGTTTATTTTAAGAACTACAGGTTCAAATTTTACATGTAATATCTCATTTGAAAGGTATGCAGGTAAGTACTTTAGGAACTTTGAATCATTTCATTAGCATGTATACTTTTCACATAAAACACAATAAGCTGTTTTAAAAGTGGACACAGTGCAATTTTCACAGTTCCTGGGGGAGGTAAAGTAATGTTAGTTTTAACAGGTAAGTAAGTCACTTACAGGTTTCAGTTTTTGGTCCAAGGTAGCCCACCGTTGGGGGTTCAGAGCAACCCCAAAGTTACCACACCAGCAGCTCAGGGCCGGTCAGGTGCAAAGGTCAAAGAGGTGCCCAAAACACATAGGCTATAATGGAGAGAAGGGGGGTGCCCCGGTTCCAGTCTGCCAGCAGGTAAGTACCCGCGTCTTCGGAGGGCAGACCAGGGGGATTTGTAGGGCACCGGGGGGGACACAAGTCCACACAGAAAGTACACCCTCAGCAGCGCGGGGGCGGCTGGGTGCAGTGTGCAAACAAGCGTCGGGTTTCCTTTAGTTTTCAATGGGAGACCAAGGGGTCTCTTCAGCGATGCAGGCAAGGGGGGGGCTCCTCGGGGTAGCCACCACCTGGGCAAGGGAGAGGGCCTCCTGGGGGTCACTCCTGCACAGAAGTTCCGTTTCTTTAGGGGCTGGGGGCTGCGGGTGCAGGGTCTTTTCCAGCCGTCGGGAAATGGAGTTCAGACAGTCGCGGTCAGGGGGAGCCTGGGGATTCCCTCTGCAGGCGTCGCTTTGGGGGCTCAGGGGGGACAACTTTGGTTACTCACAGTCGTAGAGTCGCCGGAGGGTCCTCCCTGAGTTGGTTGTTCTTCACCAGTCGAGTCGGGGTCGCCGGGTGCAGTGTTGCAAGCCTCACGCTTCTTGCGGGGAGTTGCAGGGGTCTTTAAATCTGCTCCTTGTAACAAAGTTGCAGTTCTCTTGGAGCAGTGCCGCTGTCCTCGGGAGTTTCTAGTCTTTCTTGAAGCTGGGCAGTCCTCAGAGGATTCAGAGGTCGCTGGTCCCTTGGAAAGCGTCGCTGGAGCAGGTTTCTTTGGAAGGCTGGAGACAGGCCGGTAAGTCTGGAGCCAAGGCAGTTGGTGTCTTCTGTTCTTCCTCTGCAGGGGTTTTTCAGCTCAGCAGTCCTTCTTCTTCCGGTAAGTTGCAGGAATCTAAATTCTTAGGTTCAGGGGAGCCCTTAAATACTAAATTTAAGGGCGTGTTTAGGTCTGGGGGGTTAGTAGCCAATGGCTACTAGCCCTGAGGGTGGGTACACCCTCTTTGTGCCTCCTCCCAAGGGGAGGGGGTCACATTCCTATCCCTATTGGGGGAATCCTCCTTCTACAAGATGGAGGATTTCAAAAAGTCAGAGTCACCTCAGCTCAGGACACCTTAGGGGCTGTCCTGACTGGCCAGTGACTCCTCCTTGTTATTCTCATTATTTCTCCTGGACTTGCCGCCAAAAGTGGGGGCTGTGTCCAGGGGGCGGGCATCTCCACTAGCTGGAGTGCCCTGGGGCATTGTAACACGAAGCTTGAGCCTTTGAAGCTCACTGCTAGGTGTTACAGTTCCTGCAGGGGGGAGGTGTGAAGCACCTCCACCCAGAGCAGGCTTTGTTTCTGTCCTCAGAGAGCACAAAGGCTCTCACCGCATGAGGTCAGACACTCGTCTCTCAGCAGCAGGCTGGCACAGACCAGTCAGTCCTGCACTGAACAATTGGGTAAAATACAGGGGGCATCTCTAAGATGCTCTCTGTGTGCATTTTTTAATAAATCCAACACTGGTATCAGTGTGGGTTTATTAATCTGAGAAGTTTGATACTAAACTTCCCAGTATTCAGTGTAGCCATTATGGAGCTGTGGAGTTCGTTTTTGACAGACTCCCAGACCATATACTCTTATGGCTACCCTGCACTTACAATGTCTAAAGTTTTGCTTAAACACTGTAGGGGCATAGTGCTCATGCACTGGTGCCCTCACCTATGGTGTAGTGCACCCTGCCTTAGGGCTGTAAGGCCTACTAGAGGGGTGACTTATCTATACTGCATAGGCAGTGTGAGGTTGGCATGGCACCCTGAGGGGAGTGCCATGTCGACTTACTCGTTTTGTTCTCATCAGCACACACAAGCTGGCAAGCAGTGTGTCTGTGCTGAGTGAGGGGTCCCCAGGGTGGCATAAGATATGCTGCAGCCCTTAGAGACCTTCCCTGGCATCAGGGCCCTTGGTACCAGGGGTACCAGTTACAAGGGACTTATCTGGATGCCAGGGTGTGCCAATTGTGGAATCAAAAGTATATTTTAGGTGAAAGAACACTGGTGCTGGGGCCTGATTAGCAGGGTCCCAGCACACTTCTCAGTCAAGTCAGCATCAGTATCAGGCAAAAAGTGGGGGGTAACTGCAACAGGGAGCCATTTCTTTACAAATGTCGCCATGCATACTGAGCCATTAGAGGATGATTTTCTATTTAATACACTCTCCTCTACGCATGCAACATATCAGTCGCTTCCTATCCTCCCGGCATGCTAAAACGTGCTGACCAGATATTCAAGGAGCCAGTAAAAGCCAGGATAATTACTCCTAGAGTGGAGAAAAAATATACGCCACCTCCTTCCGATCCTGTCTAGATTACCCAACAGTTACCTCCAGACTCGGTAGTTGTAAGTGCTGACAGGAAGAGCGCAAGTTCGCAGTTGTCAGGTGATGCACCCCCACCAGACAAAGAGAGTAGGAAGTTTGATTCTGCGGGGAAAAGGGTGGCATCTCAGGCAGGCAACCAGTGGAGAATAGCCAACTCTCAGGCATTGTTGGCTAGATATGACATGGCCCACTGGGATGAGATGAAAGACATCATACAACTTCTCCCCAAAGAACAGCAAAAAACGGCACAACAGATAGTAGAGGAAGGGCAAGCCATCACTAATAATCAGATCCTGTCAGCCCTAAACTCTGCAGATACAGCAGCCAGAACCATCAACCCTGCTGTAACCATAAGGAGACATGCATGGCCTAGGTCTTTAGGATTCAAGCCTGAAATCCAACAGGCAGTGCTCAATATGTCGTTCAGCCAAAAGCAATTTTTCGGCCCAGAGGTTGACACTGCAATAGAAAAGATGAAAAAGGATTCAGACACCGCAAAAGCCATGGGTGCACTGTATACCACACAATACAGGGGATACTTTCATAAACCCCAATATAGAGGTGGATTTAGAGCCCAAACTGCTGAGGCATCCGCCTCACAGCCAAAGTCTGCCTACCAACCTCAATACCGACAAGGTGTTTTCAAAAGCACTTACAGAGGCCAGTACCTCAGAGGCAGGGGAAAATATCAAACGTCAAAACAAGCCTCACAACAAACTAAGCAGTGACTTGTGCCATTCCTTCCCAATTCACACCTTACCTGTGGGGGGAAGACTGCAAAAGTTCCACAACAATTGGCTAGGCATTACCACAATCAGCTGGGTATTATCAATTATCCGCAATGGCTATTGCATAGAATTGACACAAACTCCACCAAATATTCCAGCAAAACCACACAAGCTGTCCACAGACCATATCACTCTGTTGCAAGAAGAAGTCAAATCTCCATTACAAGCAATAGAAGCTGTGCCACAAAATCAAATAGGGACGGGAGTTTACTCAATGTATTTCCTTATTCCCAAAAAGGACGGGACCTTAAGACCAATATTAGATCTCAGAACCCTCAGTCTTTACATCCTGTCAGAACACTTTCACATGGTGACACTACGGGATGTTATCCCACTACTTCAACAACACGATTTCATGGCAACATTAGACCTCAAAGATGCGTATTTCCACATACCCATCTATCCAGCGCACAGAAAACATCTCAGGTTTGTCATTCAAGGAAAGCATTATCAGTTCAAAGTGTTACCCTTCGGAATAACAACAGCTCCCAGGGTATTCACAAAATACCTGGCGGTAGTCGCAGCCTACCTAAGAAGACAACAAATTCATGTCTTTCCATATCTAGACGATTGGCTAATAAAATCAAACAGTCATACACAGTGTCAAAACCATGCCCATTAGTTAATACAAACCCTGCACACTCTAGAGTTCTCCATAAACTACCAAAAGTCACAACTACAACCTGCGCAAATTCAACAGTATTTAGAGGCGATACTAAATACTCAAAAAGCGCTTGCTAGCCCAAATCCACAAAGAATACAAGCATTTCACTTTATATTAGCACAAATACAGACAGGCCAACAGTACACTGTCAAATTCGTGATGAAAGTATTGGCCATGATGGCATCCTGTATTACGATTGTTTCACATGCAAGACTAAACATACAGCCCTTGCAACAGTGCCTTGCACAACAATAGTCACAGGCGCAGGGTCAACTTCAAGATCTAGTGTTGATATACCGCCAAACATACATGTCCCTTCAGTGGTGGAATTCCACAAACTTAAACAAAGGGCGGCCATTTCAAGACCCTGTGCCTCAGACCATGCTTACAACAGATGCATCAATGATTGGCTGGGGAGCTCACCTCAACAATCACAACATTCAAGGACAATGGGAGGCCGAACACAAACAGCTACACATAAGTCACTTAGAGTTGTTAGCTGTCTTCCTAGCACTCAAAGCTTTTCAGCCTCTTCTCACTCAGAAGAATATCCTTATCAAAACAGACAACATGACAACCATGTATTACCTAAACAAACAAGGAGGGACACATTCGTCCCAACTCTCACTCCTATCCCAAAAAATTTGGAAATGGGCAATCCACAACCAAATTCACCTGGTAGCACAATACATTCCAGGGATACACAACCAATTGCCAGATGTTCTCAGCAGAAATCAACAAACACACGAGTGGGAGATTCACCCTCAAGTACTTCAAAAATACTTTCAACATTGGGGAACACCAGACATAGATCTGTTTGCCACCAGCGAAAACGCAAAGTGCCAAATATTTGCATCCAGATACCCACATCCCTTATCCAAGTGCAATGCTCTATGGATCAATTGGTCAGGGATATTTGCTTACGCTTTTCCCCCTCTCCCACTCATTCCATTTCTAGTCAACAAACTGCATCAAAACACGCTCAATCTGATACTCATAGCACCAACGTGGACACGTCAACATTACACAATACTATTAGACCTGTCTGTAGTACCACACTCCAAACTCCCAAACAGACCTGATCTGTTGACACAAAACAAAGGGCAGATAAGGCATCCAAATCCCAACACACTCAATCTAGCGATTTGGCTCCTGAGGTCATAGAATGTGGGTATCTACAACTACCAACAGAATGTATGGAAGTAATTAAGCAAGCAAGAAAACCCACTACCGGACAGTGCTATGCCAACAAATGGAAAATATTTGTATATTACTGTCAATCTAAACAAATTGCTCCTCTTTCAGCATCAATACAAGATATTGTATGCTATTTGCTTCATTTGCAAAAATCAAATTTAGCTGCTTCTTCCATAAAAATACATCTCACTGTAATTTCCGCATATTTGCAAAATATACAGCACAGCTCATTATTTAGAGTTTCTGTTATCAAAGCCTTCATGGAAGGGTTAAAACGCATCATCCCCCCCCCTAGAACACCTCCAGTGCCTTCGTGGAATCTAAACATAGTGCTTACGCGACTTATGAGCCCACCATTTGAACCTATGAACTCATGTCAAATACAATTCTTGACATGGAAAGTCGCATTCCTAGTCGCAATTACATCATTGCGAAGAGTTAGTGAAATTCAAGCTTCCACAATTGAAGAACCGTTCATACAAGTACATAAACAAAGTGTTACTACAAACTAACCCTAAGTTTCTTCCTAAAGTAGTATCACCTTTTCATATCAATCAAACAGTGGAACTACCAGTCTTCTTCCCACAGCCAGATTATGTGGCAGAGAGAGCCCTGCATACATTAGATATTAAAAGAGCTCTAATGTATTACTTAGATAGAACAAAATCATTCAGGAAAACTAAACAGTTATTTGTGGCCTTTCAAAAACCTCATACTGGTAACCCCATTTCAAAACAAGGTTTAGCAAGATGGATAGTAAAATGCATCCAAACATGTTACCTTATAGCTAAAAGACAACTCTTAGTTGCACCTAAAGCACATTACACAAGGAAAAAAGGGGCTACAATGGCCTTCTTAGGAAATATACCAATGGCTGAATTATGTAAAGCATCTACTTGGTCAACACCACATACATTTACTAAACATTATTGTGTAGATGTTTTAGCAGCGCAGCAAGCCACAGTAGGTCAAGCTGTACTAAGAACATTCTTTTAACCCCTTTGCTGCCAGGCCTTTTCCCCCTCCTGTGGCAGGCTTTTTTTTGGCTATTTGGGGCAGTTTGCGCTTAGGCCCTCATAACTTTTTTCCACATAAGCTAGCCAAGCCAAATTTGCGTCCTTTTTTTCCAACATCCTAGGGATTCTAGAGGTACCCAGACTTTGTGGGTTCCCCTGAAGGAGGCCAAGAAATTAGCCAAAATACAGTGAAAATTTAGTTTTTTTCAAAAAAATGGGGAAAAGTGGCTGCAGAAGAAGGCTTGTGGTTTTTTCCCTGAAAATGGCATCACAAAGGGTTTGCGGTGCTAAAATCACCAGCTTCCCAGCTTTCAGGAACAGGCAGACTTGAATCAGAAAACCCAATTTTTCAACACAAATTTTGCATTTTACTGGGACATACCCCATTTTTACAATCTTTTGTGCTTTCAGCCTCCTTCCAGTCAGTGACAGTAATGGGCGTGAAACCAATGCTGGATCCCCGAAACCTAAACATTTCTGAAAAGTAGACAAAATTCTGAATTCAGCAAGGGGTCATTGTGTAGATCCTACAAGGGTTTCCTACAGAAAATAACAACTGAAAAAGAAAAATATTGAAATTGAGGTGAAAAAAACAGCAATTTTTCTCTACGTTTTACTCTGTAACTTTTTCCTGCAATGTCAGATTTTCGAAAGCAATATACCGTTACGTCTGCTGGACTCCTCTGGTTGCGGGGATATATAGGGCTTGTAGGTTCATCAAGAACCCTGGGTACCCAGAGCCAATAAATGAGCTGCACCCTGAAAACTTTGTATTTCCAAAATGGGCACAAGATAAGGTGTTGAGGAGCAGTGGTTATTTGCACATCTCTGAATTCCGGGGTGACCATACTAGCATGTGAATTACAGGGCATTTCTCAAATAGATGTCTTTTTTACACACTCTCTTATATTTGGAAGGAAAAAATGTAGAGAAAGACAAGAGGCAATAACACTTGTTTTGCTAATCTATGTTCCCCCCAAGTCTCCCGATAAAAATGATACCTCACTTGTGTGGGTAGGCCTAGCGCCCGCGACAGGAAATGCCCCAAAACGCAACGTGGACACATCACATTTTTTGGAAAGAAAACAGAGGTGTTTTTTGCAAAGTGCCTACCTGTAGATTTTGGACTCTAGCTCAGCCGGCACCTAGGGAAACCTACCAAACCTATGCATTTTTGAAAACTAGAGACCTAGGGGAATCCAAGATGGGGTGACTTGTGGGGCTCTGACCAGGTTTTGTTACCCAGAATCCTTTGCAAACCTCAAAATTTTGCTTAAAAAACAGATTTTCCTCTCATTTCGGTGACAGAAAGTTTTGGAATCTGAGAAGAGCCACAAATTTCCTTCCACCCAGCGTTCCCCTAAGTCTCTCGATAAAAATGGTACCTCACTTGTGTGGGTAGGCCCAAAACACAACGTGGACACAACACATTTTTTCACAGAAAACAGAGGTGTTTTTTGCAAAGTGCCTACCTGTGGATTTTGGCCTCTAGCTCAGCCGGCCCCAGGGGGGGGGGGGGGCAGAAATGGCCTAAATACAATTTTCCCCTCCAGGGGAGCGACCCTTGTCCAAGGGGTCGCTCCCCATCTGTAAAACCAAAAAAACATATCCCCATCTGTAAGAAAACATAAACAAAAAACACAAAAAAAAAATTGCCCTGGTGCCTAGAGGTTTCTGCCCCCCCTAGAAATGGCCTAAAAAAATTGCCCAAGGGGTCGCTCCCTTATGTCTATTTCACACAAAAAAAAACATCCCTGGTGTCTAGTGGGCGTTTCAAAAGCCGGATTGCAAGCAATCTGGCTTTTGAAACGCTTGGAGAGACTTCAAAGGGAAGGAAATACATTTCCTTCCCTTTGAAGCCTCTCCTTGCCTCCTCCACGTGATCGAAAGAGAAATGCAAAGCATTTCTCTTTCGATCGCACTCGAAGCTGTGCTTCAAGCAATAGGGGAGGCCCTGTGACAAATCAGCTCGCGCGCTGACGTCACAGGGGGGGTGGGGGGGTTGTATGTGGAAGGGGAAGGGCTTCCCCTTCCATCCCTGCCTTGTGGGGGTGGGTGGGGAGCACAGGGGGGGAGCGCTAGCGCTCCCCCCAGTTCCTGTGACTTGGACGAGGTGACCTCGTCCAAGGCACACAGGAACTGGTGCCGTGGACGAGGTCACTTCGTCCAAGGCACAGAACCGGTTAAACAACTTCAACTCCTACAGGCTAACCACCGCTTTTATGGGAGGAATAACTGCTTTCTAGTCTATGCACAGCATGTGTATCTGCAGCTACACATGCCATTGAACGGAAAATGTCACTTACACAGTGTACTTCTGTTCATGGCATGTTACGCTTCAGATTCACATGCACCCTTCCACCTCCACGGAAGCCTGTAGCACAGCATGTGAATCTGCAGCGGAACATGCCACGAACAGATGCACACTAGGTAATTGACATTTTTTATATATATATATATATATATATATATATATATATATATATATATATATATATATATATATATACATACATATATGTTCGGTGGCATGTGTAGCTGCAGATACACATGCTGTGCATTATCCTGCCATCTAGTGTTGGGCTCGGAGTGTTACAAGTTGTTTTTCTTTGAGGAAGTCTTTTCGAGTCACGAGACCGAGGGACTCCTCCCTTTCGGCTCCATTGTGCATGGGCGTCGACTCCATCTTAGATTGTTTTCATTCCGCCATCGGGTTCAGACGTGTTCCTCTTCGCTCCATATTTCGAATCGGGAAAGTTAGCTAAATATCAAAAGTTTGACAGTATTGTTCGCTCTCGGTACAGGTTTAGTGTTAGTGTAGCAACACCGATAGTAGAATCGCTCCGGCGGCCCTTCGGGGCTTCCGCTCTTCAGCGGGGCCTGGTCGGCACGACCGCATCCATCAACAAAACTAATGGACCGGACCCCCTTCCGCTTCTGTCCGAAGTGCCACTCGAAGTATCCCTATACAGACCAGCACTTGGTCTGTAATCTGTGTTTATCACCAGAACACAGGGAGGATACTTGTGAGGCCTGTCGGGCGTTTCGATCAAAAAAGACCCTACGTGATCGAAGAGCGAGAAGACTTCAAATGGCGTAGACACCGAGAGAACAACTCGATGTCGAAGGGTAGGAAAGAATTTCCATCCAGGGGACGGACTCTGACGAATCCGGAAGTGAACGACCCACGACGGTGCAGAAAACAGTGAGTAAAACTGCCCCATCCAAAACTCACACAGAGATCGTAAAGGCCAAGGGGATGCCACCGCCAGCACACCATAGCTTAACCCATCGAAAAGAAGGTGACCAAACACCGGCACGGAAAAAGGCCAAAGAATTGCCGAAGACTTCCGACTCCGGTCGAGATTCAGGCACCGAATGATCTCGACACCGAGAGTTCGACTCACCCAAGGTGAGAAAAGTAATGTCGGAACCGAAAAAGACTTTATCGGAAACATTGGTACCGAAAAAAGCGGCTTCAGAGCTGAAAAGAAGCTCTTACACAGAAGAGCAAGGACTTTCCAGCCAAATGCATGAAAAACACAGATTTGAGCAGGAAATAAGTATGGGGGAACCAGACCATACACAAAGGAAATTGCATATCCAGAAAGACTGGAAAAATACAAACTCTTCCTCCAATCAAAACCAAAAGAAAGCTGGCATTTCAGGAGTCAGAAATGCAGCCGAAGGCGAAAGTGGCCAGAGATAAAACCCCACCACCAAGGTTTTCGCCTCAACCTTCCCCACTACACTCACCACAGCTGTCCCCGGTAACAACACCTCCAATGCAGTCACCTACGCATACAGGGATGACACAGGATGATCCGGATGCATAGGACTTATGTGATGCTCCAGTATCAGACAACAGCCCAGATTGTTACCCAACAAGGCCGTCGCCTCCAGAGGACAGTACTGCATATACGCAGGTACTATCAAGGGCAGCTACGTTCCACAATGTAGCAATGCATTCAGAGCCAATAGAGGATGATTTCCTGTTCAACACCTTGGTAACCACCCACACTTCCTACCAGAGTCTGCCAATGCTCCCGGGCATGCTCAAGCACGCAAATTAGGTATTCCAAGAACCAGTTAAAGGAAGGGCTACCACGCCTAGGGTGGAGAAAAAATACAAGCCTCACCCAACGGACCCTGTGCTTATAACACAGCAACTTACACCAGACTCTGTGGTTGTAGGAGCAGCAAGGAAGAGGGCAAACTCTCAATCGTCAGGAGACGCTCCACCGCCTGACAAAGAGAGTAGGAAGTTTGATGCAGCGGGCAAACGAGTGGCAGCACAGGCAGCCAATCAATGGCGGATCGCAAACTCACAAGCCCTACTGGCTCGCTACGACAGGGCACACTGGGACGAGATGCAACACATTATACAGCGCTTGCCCAAAGAACACCAGAAACGTGCCCAACAGGTTGTGGAAGAAGGACAAGCAATCTCCAACAACCAAATAAGGTCCGCATTAGACTCGGCAGACACAGCAGCATGAACAGTCAACACTGCGGTAACCATTTGCAGGCATGCATGGTTACGAAGCTCGGGATTCAAGCCAGAAATCCAACAAGCTGTGTTAAACATGGCTTTTAACCAGGAACAATTGTTTGGGCCGGAAGTGAACACAGCAATTGGAAAAAAAAAAAAAAAAAGAAGGACACGGCCAAAGCCATGGGTGCGCTCTACTCCCCACAGAGCAGAGGCACATTTAGAAAGCCACAATTTAGAGAGGGGTTTTGAATGCAAACACCAGAGCCTTCCACCTCGCAAACCAGACCCACCTATCAGGGACAATACCAGAGAGGAGGGTTTTGTGGCTCATATAGGGGTGGATAATTCCCAAGAGGAAGGGGAAAATTCCAAACACCTAAAACAAGTCAAACCAAACAGTGACTTCAATGTCACAAAACCCCAACACTTAACACCAGTGGGGGGGAGACTTACTGCATACTACCAAAACTGGACACACATAACTACGGACGCATGAGTCCTAGCCATTATCCAACATGGTTATTGCATAGAATTCATAAATTTCCCGCCAGATGTGCCCCCAAGGGCACACAATATGTCCAAACAACACTTAGACCTATTACAACTAGAGGTCCAAGCATTGTTACAAAAACAAGCAAATGAGTTAGTACCCAACCATCAGAAAGGAACAGGTGTCTACTCACTATATTTCCTAATCCCAAAGAAGGACAAAACGTTAAGACCTATATTAGACCTCAGAACACTGAATCTCTTCATCAAGTCGGATCACTTCCACATGGTAACACTTCAAGATGTGGTTGGTTCCCTTATTAAAAAAAGAGGACTACATGTCAACGTTAGATCTCAAGGATGTCTACTTTCACATACCCATACATCCTTCTCACAGAAAATACTTAAGGTTTGTAATACACGGCGTGCACTATCAATTCAAAGTGTTACCGTTCGGGATAACAACAGCCCCAAGGGTATTCACAAAATGCCTTGTAGTAGTAGCCGCTCACATAAGGAGACAGCACATGCACGTATTCCCATACTTAGACGACTGGCTAATAAAAACCAGCACTCAACAACAGTGTCTTCTTCACACGCAATACGTTATAGAAACTCTACACAAACTAGGATTTTCTATAAATTACCAGAAATCACATCTGCAGCCATCCCAAATACAACAATACTTGGGAGCAACACTCAACACACAAAAAGTGATTGCCACTCCAAGTCCACAAAGGGTCCAAGCGTTCCAAAATATAACATCAAACATACAGCCAAACCAACACTACCAAGTAAGGTTTGTAATGAAAGTTCTAGGCATGATGTCTTCATGCATAGCCATTGTCCCAAACGCGAGATTACACATGCAGCCCTTACAACAGTGCCTAGCAAAACAATGGACACAAGCACAGGGTCAACTCCAAGATCTAGTGTTGGTAGACCGCCAGACACACTTCTCGCTTCAATGGTGGAACCCAATAAATTTAAACCAAGGGCGGCCATTCCAGGACCCAGTGCCTCAAGACGTGATCACAACAGATGCTTCCATGATGGGGTGGGAGCACACCTCAACCAGCACAGCATACAGGGACAATGGGACAATCAACAAAAGCAACTACACATAAATCATTTAGAACTGTTGGCAGTGTTTTCTAGCATTAAAAGCATTTCAACCACTGATATCCTACAAACACATTCTTGTCAAAACCGACAACATGACAACAATGTATTATCTCAACAAACAAGGAGGGACACACTTGTCACAACTGTGTCTCTTAGCACAAAAAAATTGGCATTGGGCAATTCACAATCATATTCGCCTAATAGCAAATTACATTCCAGGCATTCAGAACCAGTTGGCCGACAATCTCAGTCGAGATCACCAACAAACACACGAATAGGAAATTCATCCCCAGATCCTACAAGATTACTTCCTACGCTGGGGAACACCACAAATAGACATATTCGCAACAAAAGAAAACGCAAAATGCCAAAACTTCGCGTACAGGTACCCACACCCTCAATCCAAGGGCAATGCGTTATGGATCAGTTGGTCAGGGATATTTGCTTACGCTTTTCCCCCTCTCCCACTCATTCCTTATCTGGTAAACAAACTAAGTCAAAACAAACTCAAACTAATACTTACAGCACCAACCTGGGCTCGCCAACCGTGGTACACAACACTGCTGGACTTATCAGTAGTACCTCACATCAAATTACCAAACAGGCCAGATCTGTTAACGCAACACAAACAACAGATCAGACACCCGAATCCAGCATCGCTCAATCTAGCAATCTGGCTCCTGAAGTCTTAGAATTTGGACATTTAGACCTTACACAAGAATGTATGGAGGTCATTAAACAAGCTAGAAAACCCACTACATGACATTGTTACGCAAACAAATGGAAAAGATTTGTTTACTACTGCCACACTAATCAAATTAAACCAATACATGCTTCCGCAAAGGACATTGTAGGCTACTTATTACACTTACAAAAGTCTAAGTTAGCATTCTCTTCAATTAAAATACATCTCACAGCAATATCTGCCTATCTGCAGATTACACATTCAACATCGCTTTTTAGAATCCCAGTCATCAAGGCATTTATGGAGGGACTAAAAAGAATCATACCCCCAGGAACACCACCAGTACCTTCGTGGAACCTTAATATTGTATTAACACGACTCATGGGACCACCATTCGAACCCATGCACTCTTGTGAAATGCAATACTTAATTTGGAAAGTAGCCTTTCTAATAGCTATCGCATCACTTAGAAGAGTAAGTGAGATACAAGCATTTACCATACAAGAACCCTTTATACAAATACATAAACATAAAGTGGTTCTCCGTACAAATCCCAAATTCCTACCAAAGGTCATATCGCCATTCCACCTAAACCAAACAGTGGAACTCCCAGTCTTCTTTCCACAACCAGACTCAGTAGCCGAAAGAGCCTTACATACATTAGACATAAAAAGAGCACTAATGTATTACATTGACAGAACAAAACAATTTCGTAAAACAAAACAATTGTTTGTAGCCTTCCAGAAACCTCATGCAGGTAATCCTATATCCAAACAAGGCATTGCCAGATGGATAGTTAAATGTATTCAAACTTGCTATATTAAAGCTATAAAAGCTATAGAGCTATAAAAAGAGATCTACCTATCACACCAAGAGCACATTCCACTAGGAAAAAAGGCGCCACAATGGCTTTTCTGGGGAATATACCTATGACTGAAATTTGTAAGGCAGCCACCTGGTCTACGCCTCATACATTCACGAAGCATTACTGTGTAGATGTGTTAACAACACAACAAGCCACAGTAGGACAGGCTGTATTGAGAACATTATTTCAAACAACTTCAACTCCTACAGGCTAAGCCACCGCTTTTTGGGGAGATTACTGCTTATTAGTCTATGCACAGCATGTGTATCTGCAGCTACACATGCCACCGAACGGAAAATGTCACTTACCCAGTGTACATCTGTTCGTGGCATGAGACGCTGCAGATTCACATGCGCCCTCCCACCTCCCCGGGAGCCTGTAGCCGTTGTTAGTTGAATAAGAATTGTAAATTTGTAAATAAATATTATTTTAAGACACATTATGTACATACACACCTACTCCATTGCATGGGTACATATAGTATACTCTCAACTCCTACCTCACCCTCAGCGGGGAAAACAATCTAAGATGGAGTCGATGCCCATGCGAAATGGAGCCGAAAGGGAGGAGTCCCGCGGTCTCGTGACTCAAAGACTTCTTCGAAGAAAAACAACTTGTAACACTCCGAGCCCAACACTAGATGGCAGGATAATGCACAGCTTGTGAATCTGCAGCGTCTCATGCCACGAACAGATGTTGTAGGAAGTTGGCTCTGTATGTGCTATTTCAAAGTAAGGAATAGCATGCACAGAGTCCAAGGGTTCCCCTTAGAGGTAAAATAGTGGTAAAAAGAGATAATACTAATGCTCTATTTTGTGGTAGTGTGGTCGAGCAGTAGGCTTATCCAAGGAGTAGTGTTAAGCATTTGTTGTACATACACATAGACAATAAATGAGGTACACACACTCAGAGACAAATCCAGCCAATAGGTTTTGTTATAGAAAAATATATTTTCTTAGTTTATTTTAAGAACCACAGGTTCAAATTTAACATGTAATATCTTGTTTGAAAGGTATTGCAGGTAAGTACATTAGGAACTTTGAATCATTTCAATTGCATGTAAATGTAGGAAGTTGGCTCTGTATGTGCTATTTCAAAGTAAGGAATAGCATGCACAGAGTCCAAGGGTTCCCCTTAGAGGTAAAATAGTGGTAAAAATAGATAATACTAATGCTCTATTTTGTGGTAGTGTGGTCGAGCAGTAGGCTTATCCAAGGAGTAGTGTTAAGCATTTGTTGTACATACACATAGACAATAAATGAGGTACACACACTCAGAGACAAATCCAGCCAATAGGTTTTTATATAGAAAAATATCTTTTCTTAGTTTATTTTAAGAACCACAGGTTCAAATTCTACATGTAATAGCTCATTTGAAAGGTATTGCAGGTAAGTACTTTAGGAACTTCAAATCATCAAAATTGCATGTATACTTTTCAAGTTATTCACAAATAGCTGTTTTAAAAGTGGACACTTAGTGCAATTTTCACAGTTCCTAGGGGAGGTAAGTATTTGTTAGTTTTACCAGGTAAGTAAGACACTTACAGGGTTCAGTTCTTGGTCCAAGGTAGCCCACCGTTGGGGGTTCAGAGCAACCCCAAAGTCACCACACCAGCAGCTCAGGGCCGGTCAGGTGCAGAGTTCAAAGTGGTGCCCAAAACACATAGGCTAGAATGGAGAGAAGGGGGTGCCCCGGTTCCGGTCTGCTGGCAGGTAAGTACCCGCGTCTTCGGAGGGCAGACCAGGGGGGTTTTGTAGGGCACCGGGGGGGACACAAGCCCACACAGAAATTTCACCCTCAGCAGCGCGGGGGCGGCCGGGTGCAGTGTAGAAACAAGCGTCGGGTTTGTAATGGAAGTCAATGGGAGATCTAGGGATCTCTTCAGCGCTGCAGGCAGGCAAGGGGGGGGTTCCTCGGGGAAACCTCCACTTGGGCAAGGGAGAGGGACTCCTGGGGGTCACTCCTCCAGTGAAAGTCCGGTCCTTCAGGTCCTGGGGGCTGCGGGTGCAGGGTCTCTCCCAGGTGTCGGGACTTTGGGTTCAAAGAGTCGCGGTCAGGGGAAGCCTCGGGATTCCCTCTGCAGGCGGCGCTGTGGGGGCTCAGGGGGGACAGGTTTTTGTACTCACAGTCTTAGAGTAGTCCTGGGGTCCCTCCTGAGGTGTTGGATCGCCACCAGCCGAGTCGGGGTCGCCGGGTGCAGTGTTGCAAGTCTCACGCCTTTTGCGGGGAGCTTGCAGGGTTCTTTAAAGCTGCTGGAAACAAAGTTGCAGCTTTTCTTTGGAGCAGGTCCGCTGTCCTCGGGAGTTTCTTGTCTTTTCGAAGCAGGGGCAGTCCTCAGAGGATGTCGAGGTCGCTGGTCCCTTTGGAAGGCGTCGCTGGAGCAGGATCTTTGGAAGGCAGGAGACAGGCCGGTGAGTTTCTGGAGCCAAGGCAGTTGTCGTCTTCTGGTCTTCCTCTGCAGGGGTTTTCAGCTAGGCAGTCCTTCTTCTTGTAGTTGCAGGAATCTAATTTTCTAGGGTTCAGGGTAGCCCTTAAATACTAAATTTAAAGGCGTGTTTAGGTCTGGGGGGTTAGTAGCCAATGGCTACTAGCCCTGAGGGTGGGTACACCCTCTTTGTGCCTCCTCCCAAGGGGAGGGGGTCACAATCCTAACCCTATTGGGGGAATCCTCCATCTGCAAGATGGAGGATTTCTAAAAGTTAGAGTCACTTCAGCTCAGGACACCTTAGGGGCTGTCCTGACTGGCCAGTGACTCCTCCTTGTTTTTCTCATTATTTTCTCCGGCCTTGCCGCCAAAAGTGGGGCCTGGCCGGAGGGGGCGGGCAACTCCACTAGCTGGAGTGTCCTGCTGGGTTGGCACAAAGGAGGTGAGCCTTTGAGGCTCACCGCCAGGTGTGACAATTCCTGCCTGGGGGAGGTGTTAGCATCTCCACCCAGTGCAGGCTTTGTTACTGGCCTCAGAATGACAAAGGCACTCTCCCCATGGGGCCAGCAACATGTCTCGGTTTGTGGCAGGCTGCTAAAACTAGTCAGCCTACACAGATAGTCGGTTAAGTTTCAGGGGGCACCTCTAAGGTGCCCTCTGGGGTGTATTTTACAATAAAATGTGCACTGGCATCAGTGTGCATTTATTGTGCTGAGAAGTTTGATACCAAACTTCCCAGTTTTCAGTGTAGCCATTATGGTGCTGTGGAGTTCGTGTTTGACAGACTCCCAGACCATATACTCTTATGGCTACCCTGCACTTACAATGTCTAAGGTTTTGTTTAGACACTGTAGGGGTACCATGCTCATGCACTGGTACCCTCACCTATGGTATAGTGCACCCTGCCTTAGGGCTGTAAGGCCTGCTAGAGGGGTGGCTTACCTATACTGCATAGGCAGTGAGAGGCTGGCATGGCACCCTGAGGGGAGTGCCATGTCGACTTACTCGTTTTGTCCTCACTAGCACACACAAGCTGGCAAGCAGTGTGTCTGTGCTGAGTGAGAGGTCTCCAGGGTGGCATAAGACATGCTGCAGCCCTTAGAGACCTTCCTTGGCATCAGGGCCCTTGGTACTAGAAGTACCAGTTACAAGGGACTTATCTGAATGCCAGGGTGTGCCAATTGTGGATACAATGGTACATTTTAGGTGAAGGAACACTGGTGCTGGGGCCTGGTTAGCAGGGTCCCAGCACACTTCTCAGTCAAGTCAGCATCAGTATCAGGCAAAAAGTGGGGGGTAACTGCAACAGGGAGCCATTTCTTTACACAAGCCCCCCCCAGCCCACAGGCCAGGAGACTCAGCCCAAGCTGGGAGAGTCTTCCTAGTCTGTCAGGCGAGGAAGAGTAGGAGAAATAGGCTGGTTAGTTGCAGGGCCTACTCTGCCTTACATCCTTCTGTTCAGGTCATTCCCTTTGGGGAACTGACCCACTTCCACAGTGATAGGACCTAGTCTGAATTGCCTCTTGTCTGCCTCTTCAATGTCTCCACCCATTCTTTTTATTTTGGGTTTAGAGGTATCCACCTCTGCTAATCTTATCTTAGCCAGGGTCATCCCTAGCTTACCCAAAGAGGTTACCCAGAGCTGGAGTAACCCCACCATGACCAACAGGGTCAGGGGGCCTAACTTGCTATTTGGCATGGGGTCTGACCACCATGCCAAGGATAGTGCAGCCATAAAGGCTAACACCCAGCAGAGGCCACTGACAGCTGTCAGTGCCCAGAACCACACCTTTAGCTCTTCACCTACAAGGGAAGGGGCTAAGTTACAGGCTTCTTTGGGTTCAGGGTGCCTGTCTGCTGTATTAGAGTGGGGGGTTACCACATTTTGTAGTAAACACCCTTCTTCCACTCTTTCTTCTGTTAGCTGAGGAGCCACCCACTCAGGTTTAACAGTTGCCTGACTAGCCAGGACTTCTTGTGGGTCAGGTTGGACTTTATCAGGGCCATTTTTGGAGTTCTCCCCTACTGGAGCAGAATCTCCCTGGCTTGCTGTAACCTTGGCTAAAGGTTGTCCACCCTTCCTACTCTGTTTTCTTTTCTTCTTCTTCTGGGGCCTGCTTGCATTTACTGCAGAGGCAGGACTTCCAGAATCCTTGGGAGAGGACTGGCACTGGACCAGTTCCTCTCTTGGGCTCTGACTAACCTCTGGGTAGTCATTTCCAAGGAGACAATCAAGGGGGAGGTCTGTACTGACTACTACCCTTCTCCAGCTAAGAGTGCCACCCACTTCTATGGGTACTAAAGCCACAGGCCTCTTAGTGACCCTGTCTAGGCTAACTCTTACCCTGGCAGTCTCACCTGGGATGTACTGGTTTGAGAGCACCAGCCTGTCATGCACAATAGTGTGACTGGCACAAGTGTCTCTCAGGGCAGTGGTTGGGATTCCATTCACCAGTAGGTGGTGGAAGTGTCTACTTCCCTCTGGAATCTCCAACTCACCTGTTGGGCCCTGTTTCCAGTTGAAGGCTAGGAAGACCTCCTCATCTGAGGAGTCATCTCCCATGGCTACACTGGTTACCCCAGGAATTTTGTTCTGGGGTTTGTTTTTGGGACAAGAAGTGTCCTTGGTGTGGTGCCCAGACTGTTTACAGTTGTGGCACCAGGCCTTAGTGGCATCCCAGTTCTTACCCTGGTACCCACCTTTGTTTTGGGTTGTGTCTTGGGGCCCACCCACCTGTTCTGGTTTTTGGGGGCCTACAGAGGACTCTTTTTCTTTGTTTCTAGTGTCACCCACTTTCTCCTGGGGAGTTTTTGTAACCCCTTTCTTTTGGTCACCACCAGTGGAAGTTTTGGTTACCCTAGTCTTGACCCAGTGGTCTGCCTTCTTTCCCAATTCTTGGGGAGAAATTGGACCTAGGTCTACCAGATACTGATGCAACTTTTCATTGAAGCAGTTACTTAAAATGTGTTCTTTCATAAACAAATTATAAAGCCCAACATAGTCACACACTTCATTTCCAGTTAACCAACCATCCAGTGTTTTTACTGAGTAGTCTACAAAATCAACCCAGGTCTGGCTCGAGGATT
Organism: Pleurodeles waltl; assembly: GCF_031143425.1. Classification (NCBI taxonomy): domain Eukaryota; kingdom Metazoa; phylum Chordata; class Amphibia; order Caudata; family Salamandridae; genus Pleurodeles; species Pleurodeles waltl. Next base: position 540,156,995 of record NC_090448.1, read on the forward strand.
TTTGAGCCCCCCTGAATCTAATTCTATACTCCTCAGTGGAGAATCCAAAGCCCTCAATCAGGGTACCCTTCATGAGGTCATAAGATTCTGCATCTTTTCCAGAGAGTGTGAGGAGTCTATCCCTACACTTTCCAGTGAACATTTCCCAAAGGAGAGCACCCCAGTGAGATCTGTTCACTTTTCTGGTTACACAAGCCCTCTCAAAAGCTGTGAACCATTTGGTGATGTCATCACCATCTTCATATTTTGTTACAATCCCTTTGGGGATTTTTAGGATGTCAGGAGAATCTCTGACCCTATTTAAGTTGCTGCCACCATTGATGGGACCTAGGCCCATCTCTTTTCTTTCCCTTTCTATGGCTAGGAGCTGCTTTTCCAAAGCCAATCTTTTGACCATCCTGGCTAACAGGGGGTCATCTTCACTGAGAGCATCCTCAGTGATTTCAGAAATGCTGGACCCTCCTGTGAGGGAAGCAACATTTCTGACTATCATTTTTGGAGACAGGGCTTGAGAGGCCCTGGTCTCCCTATTTAGGACTGGAAGGGGGGAATTGCCCTCCAAGTCACTAATTTCTTCCTCTGTGAAGTCATCCTCAGAGGGGTTGGCTTTTTCAAACTCTGCCAACAGCTCCTGGAGCTGAATTTTGGTAGGTCTGGAGCCAATGGTTATTTTCTTTATATTACAGAGAGACCTTAGCTCCCTCATCTTAAGATGGAGGTAAGGTGTGGTGTCGAGTTCCACCACCTGCATCTCTGTATCAGACATTATTCTGCTAAGAGTTGGAATACTTTTTTAAGAATCTAAAACTGTTTCTAGAATCTAATTCAAACTTTTAACAAACTTTTAAACTCTAAAAAGACAATGCTAAACAGGGACTTAACACACAAGGCCCTAGCAGGACTTTTAAGAATTTAGAAAAATTTCAAATTGCAAAAATGAATTTCTAATGACAATTTTGGAATTTGTCGTGTGATCAGGTATTGGCTGAGTAGTCCAGCAAATGCAAAGTCTTGTACCCCACCGCTGATCCACCAATGTAGGAAGTTGGCTCTGTATGTGCTATTTCAAAGTAAGGAATAGCATGCACAGAGTCCAAGGGTTCCCCTTAGAGGTAAAATAGTGGTAAAAATAGATAATACTAATGCTCTATTTTGTGGTAGTGTGGTCGAGCAGTAGGCTTATCCAAGGAGTAGTGTTAAGCATTTGTTGTACATACACATAGACAATAAATGAGGTACACACACTCAGAGACAAATCCAGCCAATAGGTTTTTATATAGAAAAATATCTTTTCTTAGTTTATTTTAAGAACCACAGGTTCAAATTCTACATGTAATAGCTCATTTGAAAGGTATTGCAGGTAAGTACTTTAGGAACTTCAAATCATCAAAATTGCATGTATACTTTTCAAGTTATTCACAAATAGCTGTTTTAAAAGTGGACACTTAGTGCAATTTTCACAGTTCCTAGGGGAGGTAAGTATTTGTTAGTTTTACCAGGTAAGTAAGACACTTACAGGGTTCAGTTCTTGGTCCAAGGTAGCCCACCGTTGGGGGTTCAGAGCAACCCCAAAGTCACCACACCAGCAGCTCAGGGCCGGTCAGGTGCAGAGTTCAAAGTGGTGCCCAAAACACATAGGCTAGAATGGAGAGAAGGGGGTGCCCCGGTTCCGGTCTGCTGGCAGGTAAGTACCCGCGTCTTCGGAGGGCAGACCAGGGGGGTTTTGTAGGGCACCGGGGGGGACACAAGCCCACACAGAAATTTCACCCTCAGCAGCGCGGGGGCGGCCGGGTGCAGTGTAGAAACAAGCGTCGGGTTTGTAATGGAAGTCAATGGGAGATCTAGGGATCTCTTCAGCGCTGCAGGCAGGCAAGGGGGGGGTTCCTCGGGGAAACCTCCACTTGGGCAAGGGAGAGGGACTCCTGGGGGTCACTCCTCCAGTGAAAGTCCGGTCCTTCAGGTCCTGGGGGCTGCGGGTGCAGGGTCTCTCCCAGGTGTCGGGACTTTGGGTTCAAAGAGTCGCGGTCAGGGGAAGCCTCGGGATTCCCTCTGCAGGCGGCGCTGTGGGGGCTCAGGGGGGACAGGTTTTTGTACTCACAGTCTTAGAGTAGTCCTGGGGTCCCTCCTGAGGTGTTGGATCGCCACCAGCCGAGTCGGGGTCGCCGGGTGCAGTGTTGCAAGTCTCACGCCTTTTGCGGGGAGCTTGCAGGGTTCTTTAAAGCTGCTGGAAACAAAGTTGCAGCTTTTCTTTGGAGCAGGTCCGCTGTCCTCGGGAGTTTCTTGTCTTTTCGAAGCAGGGGCAGTCCTCAGAGGATGTCGAGGTCGCTGGTCCCTTTGGAAGGCGTCGCTGGAGCAGGATCTTTGGAAGGCAGGAGACAGGCCGGTGAGTTTCTGGAGCCAAGGCAGTTGTCGTCTTCTGGTCTTCCTCTGCAGGGGTTTTCAGCTAGGCAGTCCTTCTTCTTGTAGTTGCAGGAATCTAATTTTCTAGGGTTCAGGGTAGCCCTTAAATACTAAATTTAAAGGCGTGTTTAGGTCTGGGGGGTTAGTAGCCAATGGCTACTAGCCCTGAGGGTGGGTACACCCTCTTTGTGCCTCCTCCCAAGGGGAGGGGGTCACAATCCTAACCCTATTGGGGGAATCCTCCATCTGCAAGATGGAGGATTTCTAAAAGTTAGAGTCACTTCAGCTCAGGACACCTTAGGGGCTGTCCTGACTGGCCAGTGACTCCTCCTTGTTTTTCTCATTATTTTCTCCGGCCTTGCCGCCAAAAGTGGGGCCTGGCCGGAGGGGGCGGGCAACTCCACTAGCTGGAGTGTCCTGCTGGGTTGGCACAAAGGAGGTGAGCCTTTGAGGCTCACCGCCAGGTGTGACAATTCCTGCCTGGGGGAGGTGTTAGCATCTCCACCCAGTGCAGGCTTTGTTACTGGCCTCAGAATGACAAAGGCACTCTCCCCATGGGGCCAGCAACATGTCTCGGTTTGTGGCAGGCTGCTAAAACTAGTCAGCCTACACAGATAGTCGGTTAAGTTTCAGGGGGCACCTCTAAGGTGCCCTCTGGGGTGTATTTTACAATAAAATGTGCACTGGCATCAGTGTGCATTTATTGTGCTGAGAAGTTTGATACCAAACTTCCCAGTTTTCAGTGTAGCCATTATGGTGCTGTGGAGTTCGTGTTTGACAGACTCCCAGACCATATACTCTTATGGCTACCCTGCACTTACAATGTCTAAGGTTTTGTTTAGACACTGTAGGGGTACCATGCTCATGCACTGGTACCCTCACCTATGGTATAGTGCACCCTGCCTTAGGGCTGTAAGGCCTGCTAGAGGGGTGGCTTACCTATACTGCATAGGCAGTGAGAGGCTGGCATGGCACCCTGAGGGGAGTGCCATGTCGACTTACTCGTTTTGTCCTCACTAGCACACACAAGCTGGCAAGCAGTGTGTCTGTGCTGAGTGAGAGGTCTCCAGGGTGGCATAAGACATGCTGCAGCCCTTAGAGACCTTCCTTGGCATCAGGGCCCTTGGTACTAGAAGTACCAGTTACAAGGGACTTATCTGAATGCCAGGGTGTGCCAATTGTGGATACAATGGTACATTTTAGGTGAAGGAACACTGGTGCTGGGGCCTGGTTAGCAGGGTCCCAGCACACTTCTCAGTCAAGTCAGCATCAGTATCAGGCAAAAAGTGGGGGGTAACTGCAACAGGGAGCCATTTCTTTACAGTTTTGTTATAGAAAAATATATTTTTTTAGTTTATTTTAAGAACCACAGGTTCAAATTTAACATGTAATATCTTGTTTGAAAGGTATTGCAGGTAAGTACATTAGGAACTTTGAATCATTTCAATTGCATGTATACTTTTCAAGTTATTCACAAATAGCTATTTTAAAAGTGGACACTTAGTGCAATTTTCACAGTTCCTGGGGGAGGTAAGTTTTTGTTAGTTTTACCATGTAAGTACGACACTTACAGGGTTCAGTTCTTGGTCCAAGGTAGCCCACCGTTGGGGGTTCAGAGCAACCCCAAAGTTACCACACCAGCAGCTCAGGGCCGGTCAGGTGCAGAGTTCAAAGTGGTGCCTAAAACGCATAGGCTTCAATGGAGAGAAGGACACAAGCCCACACAGAAATTTCACCCTCAGCGGCGCGGGGGCGGCCGGGTGCAGTGTTAGAACAAGCGTTGGGTTCGCAATGTAAGTCAATGAGAGATCAAGGGATCTCTTCAGCGCTGCAGGCAGGCAAGGGGGGGCTTCCTCGGGGAAACCTCCACTTGGGAAAGGGAGAGGGACTCCTGGGGGTCACTTCTGCAGTGAAAGTCCGGTCCTTCAGGCCCTGGGGGCTGCGGGTGCAGGGTCTTTTCCAGGCGTCGGGACATAGGTTTCAGAGAGTCGCGGTCAGGGGAAGCCTCGGGATTCCCTCTGCAGGCGGCGCTGTGGGGGCTCAGGGGGGACAGGTTTTGGTACTCACAGTCGTAGAGTAGTCCGGGGGTCCTCCCTGAGGTGTTGGTTCTCCACCAGCCGAGTCGGGGTCGCCGGGTGCAGTGTTGCAAGTCTCACGCTTCTTGCGGGGAGATTGCAGGGGTCTTTAAAGCTGCTCCTTTGGATAAAGTTGCAGTCTTTTTGGAGCAGGTCCGCTGTCCTCGGGAGTTTCTTGTCGTCGTCGAAGCAGGGCAGTCCTCAGAGGATTCAGAGGTCGCTGGTCCCTTTGGAAGGCGTCGCTGGAGCAGAGTTCTTTGGAAGGCAGGAGACAGGCCGGTGAGTTTCTGGAGCCAAGGCAGTTGTTGTCTTCTGGTCTTCCTCTGCAGGGGTTTTCAGCTAGGCAGTCCTTCTTCTTGTTGTTGCAGGAATCTAATTTTCTAGGGTTCAGGGTAGCCCTTAAATACTAAATTTAAGGGCGTGTTTAGGTCTGGGGGGTTAGTAGCCAATGGCTACTAGCCCTGAGGGTGGGTACACCCTCTTTGTGCCTCCTCCCAAGGGGAGGGGCTCACATCCCTAATCCTATTGGGGGAATCCTCCATCTGCAAGATGGAGGATTTCTAAAAGTTAGAGTCACCTCAGCTCAGGACACCTTAGGGGCTGTCCTGACTGGCCAGTGACTCCTCCTTGTTATTCTCATTATTTTCTCCGGCCTTGCCGCCAAAAGTGGGGGCCGGGGCCGGAGGGGGCGGGCAACTCCACTAGCTGGAGTGTCCTGCGGTGCTGTGACAAAGGGGTGAGCCTTTGAGGCTCACCGCCAGGTGTTACAGCTCCTGCCTGGGGGAGGTGTTAGCATCTCCACCCAGTGCAGGCTTTGTTACTGGCCTCAGAGTGACAAAGGCACTCCCCCCATGGGGCCAGCAACATGTCTCTAGTGTGGCAGGCTGCTGGAACTTGTCAGCCTACACAGACAGTCGGTTAAGTTTCAGGGGGCACCTCTAAGGTGCCCTCTGGGGTGTATTTTGCAATAAAATGTACACTGGCATCAGTGTGCATTTATTGTGCTGAGAAGTTTGATACCAAACTTCCCAGTTTTCAGTGTAGCCATTATGGTGCTGTGGAGTTCGTGTTTGACAAACTCCCAGACCATATACTCTTATGGCTACCCTGCACTTACAATGTCTAAGGTTTTGTTTAGACACTGTAGGGGTACCATGCTCATGCACTGGTACCCTCACCTATGGTATAGTGCACCCTGCCTTAGGGCTGTAAGGCCTGCTAGAGGGGTGACTGACCTATACTTGCATAGGCAGTGAGAGGCTGGCATGGCACCCTGAGGGGAGTGCCATGTCGACTTACTCGTTTTGTTCTCACTAGCACACACAAGCTGGCAAGCAGTGTGTCTGTGCTGAGTGAGAGGGCTCCAGGGTGGCATAAGACATGCTGCAGCCCTTAGAGACCTTCCTTGGCATCAGGGCCCTTGGTACTAGAAGTACCAGTTACAAGGGACTTATCTGGATGCCAGGGTCTGCCAATTGTGGATACAAAAGTACAGGTTAGGGAAAGAACACTGGTGCTGGGGCCTGGTTAGCAGGCCTCAGCACACTTTCAATTGTAAACATAGCATCAGCAAAGGCAAAAAGTCAGGGGGCAACCATGCCAAGGAGGCATTTCCTTACACAACCCCCCCCCCCCCCCCCCCCCCCCCAAACGAAAGAGGATGAGACTAACCTTTCCCAAGAGAGCCTTCATTTTCTAAGTGGAAGAACCTGGAAAGGCCATCTGCATTGGCATGGGCAGTCCCAGGTCTGTGTTCCACTATAAAGTCCATTCCCTGTAGGGAGATGGACCACCTCAACAGTTTAGGGTTTTCACCTTTCATTTGCATCAGCCATTTGAGAGGTCTGTGGTCAGTTTGAACTAGGAAGTGAGTCCCAAAGAGGTATGGTCTCAGCTTCTTCAGGGACCAAACCACAGCAAAGGCCTCCCTCTCAATGGCACTCCAACGCTGCTCCCTGGGGAGTAACCTCCTGCTAATGAAAGCAACAGGCTGGTCAAGGCCATCATCATTTGTTTGGGACAAAACTGCCCCTATCCCATGTTCAGAGGCATCTGTCTGCACAATGAACTGCTTAGAATAATCTGGAGCTTTTAGAACTGGTGCTGAGCACATTGCTTGTTTCAGGGTGTCAAAGGCCTGTTGGCATTCCACAGTCCAGTTCACTTTCTTGGGCATTTTCTTGGAGGTGAGTTCAGTGAGGGCTGTCACAATGGATCCATATCCCTTCACAAACCTCCTGTAATACCCAGTCAAGCCAAGGAATGCCCTGACTTGAGTCTGGGTTTTTGGAGCTACCCAGTCCAGAATAGTCTGGATCTTGGGTTGGAGTGGCTGAACTTGGCCTCCACCTACAAGGTGGCCCAAGTAAACCACAGTTCCCTGCCCTATCTGGCATTTGGATGCCTTGATAGAGAGGCCTGCAGATTGCAGAGCCTTCAAGACCTTCTTCAGGTGGACCAGGTGATCCTGCCAGGTGGAGCTAAAGACAGCAATATCATCAAGATAAGCTGTGCTAAAGGCCTCCAAACCAGCAAGGACTTGATTCACCAACCTTTGGAAGGTGGCAGGGGCATTCTTTAAACCAAAGGGCATAACAGTAAACTGATAATGCCCATCAGGTGTGGAGAATGCTGTTTTCTCTTTTGCTCCAGGTGCCATTTTTATTTGCCAGTACCCTGCTGTCAAGTCAAAGGTACTTAAGAATTTGGCAGCACCTAATTTGTCTATGAGCTCATCAGCTCTAGGAATTGGATGGGCGTCTGTCTTGGTGACAGAGTTGAGCCCTCTGTAGTCCACACAAAACCTCATCTCTTTCTTTCCATCTTTGGTGTGAGGTTTGGGGACTAAGACCACTGGGCTAGCCCAGGGGCTGTCAGCGCGCTCAATTACTCCCAATTCCAGCATCTTGTGGACTTCCACCTTGATGCTTTCCTTAACATGGTCAGACTGTCTAAAAATTTTGTTTTTGACAGGCATGCTGTCTCCTGTGTCCACATCATGGGTACACAGGTGTGTCTGACCAGGGGTTAGGGAGAAGAGTTCAGGAAACTGTTGTAGGACTCTCCTACAATCAGCTTGCTGTTGGCCAGAGAGGGTGTCTGAGTAGATCACTCCATCTACTGAGCCATCTTTTGGGTCTGATGACAGAAGATCAGGGAGAGGTTCACTCTCTGCCTCCTGATCCTCATCTGTTACCATCAACAGATTTACATCAGCCCTGTCATGGAAGAGCTTAAGGCGGTTCACATGGATCACCCTCTTGGGGCTCCTGCTTGTGCCCAGGTCCACCAGGTAGGTGACCTGACTCTTCCTTTCTAGCACTGGGTAAGGGCCACTCCATTTGTCCTGGAGTGCCCTGGGAGCCACAGGCTCCAGAACCCAGACTTTCTGCCCTGGTTGGAACTCAACCATTGCAGCCTTTTGGTCATACCAAAACTTCTGGAGCTGTTGGCTGGCCTCAAGGTTTTTGCTTGCCTTTTCCATGTACTCTGCCATTCTAGAGCAAAGGCCAAGTACATAGTCCACTATGTCCTGTTTAGGCTCATGAAGAGGTCTCTCCCAGCCTTCTTTAACAAGAGCAAGTGGTCCCCTTACAGGGTGGCCAAACAGAAGTTCAAAGGGTGAGAATCCTACTCCATTCTGTGGCACCTCTCTGTAAGCGAAAAGCAGACATGGCAAGAGGACATCCCATCTCCTTTTGAGCTTTTCTGGGAGCCCCATGATCATGCCTTTTAATGTCTTGTTGAATCTCTCAACTAAGCCATTAGTTTGTGGATGGTATGGTGTAGTGAATTTGTAAGTCACCCCACACTCATTCCACATGTGTTTTAGGTATGCTGACATGAAGTTGGTACCTCTGTCAGACACCACCTCCTTAGGGAAACCCACTCTGGTAAAGATACCAATGAGGGCCTTGGCTACTGCAGGGGCAGTAGTCGACCTAAGGGGAATAGCTTCAGGATACCTAGTAGCATGATCCACTACTACTAGGATATACATATTTCCTGAGGCTGTGGGAGGTTCTAGTGGACCAACTATGTCCACACCCACTCTTTCAAAGGGGACCCCCACCACTGGAAGTGGAATGAGGGGGGCCTTTGGATGCCCACCTGTCTTACCACTGGCTTGACAGGTGGGGCAGGAGAGGCAAAACTCCTTAACCTTGTGGGACATATTGGGCCAGTAGAAGTGGTTGACTAACCTCTCCCACGTCTTGGTTTGTCCCAAATGCCCAGCAAGGGGAATATCATGGGCTAAGGTCAGAATAAACTCTCTGAACGACTGAGGCACTACCACTCTCCTAGTGGCACCAGGTTTGGGGTCTCTGGCCTCAGTGTACAGGAGTCCATCTTCCCAATAGACCCTATGTGTTCCATTTTTCTTGCCCTTGGACTCTTCAGCAGCTTGCTGCCTAAGGCCTTCAAGAGAGGGACAGGTTTCTTGTCCCTTACACAGCTCCTCCCTTGAGGGTCCCCCTGGGCCTAAGAGCTCAACCTGATAAGGTTCAAGCTCCAAAGGCTCAGTTCCCTCAGAGGGCAGAACTTCTTCCTGAGAAGAGAGGTTCTCTTTTTCTGACTGTGTTGCAGTTGGTTTCCCAACTGACTTTCCTTTTCTCTTGGTAGGCTGGGCCTTTCTTCCAGACTCCAGCTCTACTTTTTCACCCTGTGCCTTGCATTGTGCTCTTGTTTTTACACACACCAGTTCAGGGATACCCAGGATGGCTGCATGGGTTTTTAGTTCTACCTCAGCCCATGCTGAGGACTCCAGGTCATTTCCAAGCAGACAGTCTACTGGGATGTTTGAGGAGACCACCACCTGTTTCAGGCCATTGACCCCTCCCCATTCTAAAGTTACCATTGCCATGGGATGTGCTTTAGTCTGATTGTCAGCGTTGGTGACTGTATAGGTTTTTCCAGTCAGGTATTGGCCAGGGGAAACCAGTTTCTCTGTCACCATGGTGACACTGGCACCTGTATCCCTCAGGCCCTCTACACTTGTCCCATTAATAAAGAGCTGCTGCCTGTATTTTTGCATGTTAGGCGGCCAGGCAGCTAGTGTGGCTAAATCCACCCCACCCTCAGAGACTAGAGTAGCTTCAGTGTGGACCCTGATTTGCTCTGGGCACACTGTTGATCCCACTTGGAGACTAGCCATTCCAGTGTTACCTGGATTGGAGTTTGGAGTGGAACCTTTCTTGGGACAGGCCTTGTCTCCAGTTTGGTGTCCAGGCTGATTACAGCTACGACACCAGGCCTTTTTGGGATCAAAGTTTTTACCCTTGTACCCAGGATTGTTTTGTGAAGAGGCTCTGGGCCCACCCTCCTGTGCAGGTTTTTGGGGGCCTGTAGAAGACTCTTTACTATTTTTATTTTTGGCTGTCTCACCACCTTTCCCCTGGGGAGGTTTTGTGACCCCTTTCTTTTGGTCACCCCCTGTGGAAGTTTTGGACACCCTAGTCTTGACCCAATGGTCCGCCTTCTTTCCCAATTCTTGGGGAGAAATTGGTCCTAGGTCTACCAGATGCTGATGCAGTTTGTCATTGAAACAATTACTTAACAGGTGTTCTTTCACAAATAAATTGTACAGCCCATCATAATTACTTACACCACTGCCTTGAATCCAACCATCTAGTGTTTTTACTGAGTAGTCTACAAAGTCAACCCAGGTCTGGCTCGAGGATTTTTGAGCCCCCCTGAATCTAATCCTATACTCCTCAGTGGAGAATCCAAAGCCCTCAATCAGGGTACCCTTCATGAGGTCATAAGATTCTGCATCTTTTCCAGAGAGTGTGAGGAGTCTATCCCTACACTTTCCTGTGAACATTTCCCAGAGAGCACCCCAGTGAGATCTGTTCACTTTTCTGGTTACACAAGCCCTCTCAAAAGCTGTGAACCATTTGGTGATGTCATCACCATCTTCATATTTAGTTACAATCCCTTTAGGGATTTTCAACATGTCAGGAGAATCTCTGACCCTATTTAGGTTGCTGCCACCATTGATGGGTCCTAGGCCCATCTCTTGTCTTTCCCTTTCTATGGCTAGGATCTGTGTTTCCAAAGCCAATCTTTTGGCCATCCTGGCTAACTGGATGTCCTCTTCACTGGAGTTATCCTCAGTGATTTCAGAGTTGTTGGTCCCTCCTGTGAGGGAACCAGCATCTCTGACTATTATTTGTGGAGTCAGGGCTTGAGAAGCCCTGTTCTCCCTAAGTAGGACTGGTAGGGGGGAATTTTCCTCCAAGTCACTATCTTCATCCTCTGTGTTGCCATCCTCAGAGGGGTTGGCCTTTTCAAACTCTGCCAACAGCTCCTGGAGCTGTAGTTTGGAAGGTCTGGGGCCCATTACTATTTTCTTTATTTTACAGAGTGACCTTAGCTCCCTCATCTTAAGATGGAGGTAAGGTGTGGTGTCGAGTTCCACCACATTCATCTCTGCACTAGACATTATGTTTCTAAAAGTTGGAATACTTTTTAAGAATCTAAAACTAGTTCTAGGTTCTAATTCAAACTTTTACCAAACTTTTAAACTCTAAAAGAAATGCTAACAGGATCTAACACAAGGCCCTAGCAGGTCTGTAGGAAGTTGGCTCTGTATGTGCTATTTCAAAGTAAGGAATAGCATGCACAGAGTCCAAGGGTTCCCCTTAGAGGTAAAATAGTGGTAAAAAGAGATAATACTAATGCTCTATTTTGTGGTAGTGTGGTCGAGCAGTAGGCTTATCCAAGGAGTAGTGTTAAGCATTTGTTGTACATACACATAGACAATAAATGAGGTACACACACTCAGAGACAAATCCAGCCAATAGGTTTTGTTATAGAAAAATATCTTTTCTTAGTTTATTTTAAGAACCACAGGTTCAAATTTAACATGTAATATCTTGTTTGAAAGGTATTGCAGGTAAGTACATTAGGAACTTTGAATCATTTCAATTGCATGTATACTTTTCAAGTTATTCACAAATAGCTATTTTAAAAGTGGACACAGTGCAATTTTCACAGTTCCTGGGGGAGGTAAGTTTTTGTTAGTTTTACCAGGTAAGTACGACACTTACAGGGTTCAGTTCTTGGTCCAAGGTAGCCCACCGTTGGGGGTTCAGAGCAACCCCAAAGTTACCACACCAGCAGCTCAGGGCCGGTCAGGTGCAGAGTTCAAAGTGGTGCCTAAAACGCATAGGCTTCAATGGAGAGAAGGGGGTGCCCCGGTTCCAGTCCGCCAGCAGGTAAGTACCCGCGTCTTCGGAGGGCAGACCAGGGGGGTTTTGTAGGGCACCGGGGGGGGGGGACACAAGCCCACACAGAAATTTCACCGTCAGCGGCGCGGGGGCGGCCGGGTGCAGTGTTAGAACAAGCGTCGGGTTCGCAATGTAAGTCAATGAGAGATCAAGGGATCTCTTCAGCGCTGCAGGCAGGCAAGGGGGGGCTTCCTCGGGGAAACCTCCACTTGGGTAAGGGAGAGGGACTCCTGGGGGTCACTTCTGCAGTGAAAGTCCGGTCCTTCAGGCCCTGGGGGCTGCGGGTGCAGGGTCTTTTCCAGGCGTCGGGACTTAGGTTTCAGAGAGTCACGGTCAGGGGAAGCCTCGGGATTCCCTCTGCAGGCGGCGCTGTGGGGGCTCAGAGGGGACAGGTTTTGGTACTCACAGTCGTAGAGTAGTCCGGGGGTCCTCCCTGAGGTGTTGGTTCTCCACCAGCTGAGTCGGGGTCGCCGGGTGCAGTGTTGCAAGTCTCACGCTTCTTGCGGGGAGATTGCAGGGGTCTTTAAAGCTGCTCCTTTGGATAAAGTTGCAGTCTTTTTGGAGCAGGTCCGCTGTCCTCGGGAGTTTCTTGTCGTCATCGAAGCAGGGCAGTCCTCAGAAGATTCAGAGGTCGCTGGTCCCTTTGGAAGGCGTCGCTGGAGCAGAGTTCTTTGGAAGGCAGGAGACAGGCCGGTGAGTTTCTGGAGCCAAGGCAGTTGTTGTCTTCTGGTCTTCCTCTGCAGGGGTTTTCAGCTAGGCAGTCCTTCTTCTTGTTGTTGCAGGAATCTAATTTTCTAGGGTTCAGGGTAGCCCTTAAATACTAAATTTAAGGGCGTGTTTAGGTCTGGGGGGTTAGTAGCCAATGGCTACTAGCCCTGAGGGTGGGTACACCCTCTTTGTGCCTCCTCCCAAGGGGAGGGGCTCACATCCCTAATCCTATTGGGGGAATCCTCCATCTGCAAGATGGAGGATTTCTAAAAGTTAGAGTCACCTCAGCTCAGGACACCTTAGGGGCTGTCCTGACTGGCCAGTGACTCCTCCTTGTTATTCTCATTATTTTCTCCGGCCTTGCCGCCAAAAGTGGGGGCCGGGGCCGGAGGGGGCGGGCAACTCCACTAGCTGGAGTGTCCTGCGGTGCTGTGACAAAGGGGTGAGCCTTTGAGGCTCACAGCCAGGTGTTACAGCTCCTGCCTGGGGGAGGTGTTAGCATCTCCACCCAGTGCAGGCTTTGTTACTGGCCTCAGAGTGACAAAGGCACTCTCCCCATGGGGCCAGCAACATGTCTCTAGTGTGGCAGGCTGCTGGAACTAGTCAGCCTACACAGACAGTCGGTTAAGTTTCAGGGGGCACCTCTAAGGTGCCCTCTGGGGTGTATTTTGCAATAAAATGTACACTGGCATCAGTGTGCATTTATTGTGCTGAGAAGTTTGATACCAAACTTCCCAGTTTTCAGTGTAGCCATTATGGTGCTGTGGAGTTCGTGTTTGACAAACTCCCAGACCATATACTCTTATGGCTACCCTGCACTTACAATGTCTAAGGTTTTGTTTAGACACTGTAGGGGTACCATGCTCATGCACTGGTACCCTCACCTATGGTATAGTGCACCCTGCCTTAGGGCTGTAAGGCCTGCTAGAGGGGTGACTGACCTATACTTGCATAGGCAGTGAGAGGCTGGCATGGCACCCTGAGGGGAGTGCCATGTCGACTTACTCGTTTTGTTCTCACTAGCACACACAAGCTGGCAAGCAGTGTGTCTGTGCTGAGTGAGAGGTCTCCAGGGTGGCATAAGACATGCTGCAGCCCTTAGAGACCTTCCTTGGCATCAGGGCCCTTGGTACTAGAAGTACCAGTTACAAGGGACTTATCTGGATGCCAGGGTCTGCCAATTGTGGATACAAAAGTACAGGTTAGGGAAAGAACACTGGTGCTGGGGCCTGGTTAGCAGGCCTCAGCACACTTTCAATTGTAAACATAGCATCAGCAAAGGCAAAAAGTCAGGGGGCAACCATGCCAAGGAGGCATTTCCTTACAGATGTACACTGGGTAAGTGACATTTTCCATATATGTGTGTATATATATATATTTTACACACGCATTGCCTTTTCACTTCGCCTTTGAACAAACCACCGATGTACACATCAGAGACAATGTACAGCACCTCTTTCCACATATCTATGGCAGGTCAGTAAAGCCAAGCATCAATAAGCAAACTACTTGGTATACCCCTTTATTTCTAGTTGATCATAACATGCCATTCTTGTGTTCTGAGGATGAATATGTAATCGTGCTGTGCCAGGCCTTGGCACCGGCATGGATCAACTAAGTAACTCTGCAGTTCCCTTTTTCATGGTCATTAACTGTGTCTAGGATTGTAATTCATCTGGGAAATACAGCAAATACCAAAAACAGTTAAGGAATAAAGAACATCAGCACCCATACAATCAAGTGCAATTATGGCTTCTTCTTCCCTTACTAATTATATGTCTGAAAAAGAAGTGCCCCATGTTACTGTGCCATGCTTCTGTTTGAATAAAAAATTATTATCCTAAATTTAGGGGTCCTTCTGTGAAGGGATGTACAAACTACCACCTTGCACATCAAGGAACACCCATTGACCTTTCTGTTTCGTACACAGGTGTTACATTTATACAAACAGCTTGCAGAAAATGCTAAGATTTACTATTTTGCTGTTCAAGAAAATAGTGAGCAATGTTTTTCAGCAGGTAAAAATTGTTCTCCTTAGCTGCTGCAAAACATGGCTTATTTAAAAAAAAAAAATAGGACATCCGTTTGATTTCGAAAAGTACCTTTGTTTTGAATAATGATTCAAACTCATGTCATGCTGTTATTAATAAGATTATTTTGCAGCTCACTGCACAATAGTGGTGCATAGATCGTATTTGTTTTTCTTCCCTTGGTCATGCGTTGCATCACATCTGAATTCAGAAGGGCATCCCAAGGTCAACAATTACTGTTATCTTAACCTCTGTTGCATGTTTTTTCTGGGACAGCTGTGCTGTTACTCCAATCCCCGAAAAAAAATATAAAAATGTGTGGGAGGATTTGTTCTCTGCTAATCAATGGCTTATCTACCGTTTATGGCGAATGTGATCTCTTTCCTAAATCATAGTGCAGTTGCACTCCACATGCACTGCTATTTCTTTCATTTAGCCTTAAAGGTGATCATGTTAAAATACAGCATTAATTGATGAAGATCTTGGCTGCGCATATAAACATGTACTATCGGGATAAATGTATAGCAGTATTCAACAGATTTTGAGCACAGATGTCTTGAGTTCAGTTCTACACATTACTACCATTGCACTGTGATACGTCCGCAGTTATAATATCTGCCATGTTGCTATGTAGAGAAAATAGAGACATACGTGTCATACATGTATTTCTTTGTATTCTTTATCTACTTACTAATGGAAGAGCTTGATGGGCGGTTTGTTTTGAGGGGCCAAGTGTGACGTTTTTACCACACTACTAAATACTGTACTAAACTTAAAATGTGAGCTTCCTGCTTAAATTTTTTTTCAAGTAGTTATAATTCAGTAAAAATAAGCTTTTCAGTTTTCAGAAACTGTAGTTGTAAATAGAAATAAGAAACTAATTAAACTGAAAATAAGTTAGTAAATTTATAAAGTAAGTTGTATTTTATATTGTTATGTCTGCTAGAAACATATAGTTGCAGATTCCCATAGAATTTCCCAAGGCACCAGTTTGGATCTGTAGATTTTTCTCGAGCAGGACCCATGCGCGCTGTTAGGTGGTGTTGATCGGCCTTGCGTCCGTCGTCTGTGCTATGATGTTGCAGGACCTATATAGGTGCCACCCCTGTGTGCTAATGTCATTTCTTTTCATTCCGTGCCAGACTAGCACTGAGCCAAAGAAGTTACCCGTCAGTCATTTTTTGACTGATCTTTTTTTACTTTTTGTTGAAGATTTTTGAGTGTCGACACTCCTGGTGTGTCGAGAATGTCTTCATGTAAGACCGAGTTCAAGCCCTGCAGATCCTGCCATCAGGCGATGTCCGTAATGGATTAGCACCTTGTGTGCCTGTGGCGTCTGGAGCTCGACCATGACCCGAAGTCGTGCTCAGAGTGCCGGGCCATAAATCCAAAAGATTGAAGGGATTGGTCCCTAAAGCTCCTTGCAGTCTGGCTCCACTTACGTCTCGGTCTCTTTCGAGAGGAAGATCCCAAGAACAGTTGTGGTACACCCTTCATTGTCATCCCACTTCCAAGTCCTTGGGATGATCGGGTAACTCAAGGTACAAGAAGAAGTTGAAGATCAAGAATTCCTAGACTTAACTCAGTCAGTCGATGAGACAAAGGAAAAGTATTGTTGTTGTTTAGACCTCCATCCTTGGAGCCTACGCCTGGGTCGGCTCCGCTCCTCCCCGAGTTTCCAGGAGCCAGAACAACCCCTGTCCCACTCAAGTTTTATAAGGGCCTGTGCCTCATCTTTGGGCAGTTTGACTCTGCTGGAGCACCTTTGGGCCCGCTGGGTCAGAAAGGGCCACCTTGGGTTCTGTCTCAGTGGCCCTGGCCTCGGCTCCAAAGGGTACCTGTAAGGAAATGCCTCCTTGGCATGGTTACCCCCTGACTTTTTGCCTTTGCTGATGCTATGTTTTGAATTGAAAGTGTGCTGAGGCCTGCTAACCAGGCCCCAGCACCAGTGTTCTTTCCCTAACCTGTACTTTTGATTCCACAATTGGCACACCCTGGCATCCAGATAAGTCCCTTGTAAGTGGTACCCCTGGTACCAAGGGCCCTGATGCCAAGGAAGGTCTCTAAGGGCTGCAGCATGTCTTATGCCACCCTGGAGACCCCTCACTCAGCACAGACACACTGCTTGCCAGCTTGTGTGTGCTGGTGAGAACAAAACGAGTAAGTCGACATGGCACTCCCCTCAGGGTGCCATGCCAGCCTCTCACTGCCTATGCAGGTATAGATAAGTCACCCCTCTAGTAGGCCTTACAGCCCTAAGGCAGGGTGCACTATACCATAGGTGAGGGCACCAGTGCATGAGCACTGTGCCCCTACAGTGTCTAAGCAATACCTTAGGCATTGTAAGTGCAGGGTAGCCATAAGAGTATATGGTCTGGGAGTCTGTTTTACACGAACTCCACAGCACCATAATGGCTACACTGAAAACTGGGAATTTTGGTATCAAACTTCTCAGCACAATAAATGCACACTGATGCCAGTGTACTTTTTATTGTAAACTATACCCCAGAGGGCACCTTAGAGGTGCCCCCTGAAACCTTAACCGACTATCTGTGTAGGCTGACTGGTTCCAGCAGCCTGCCACAACCGAGACATGTTGCTGGCCCCATGGGGAGAGTGCCTTTGTCACTCTGAGGCCAGTAACAAAGCCTGCACTGGGTGGAGATGCTAACACCTCCCCCAGGCAGGAGCTGTCACACCTGGCGGTGAGCCTCAAAGGCTCACCCCTTTGTGCCAGCACAGCAGGACACTCCAGCTAGTGGAGTTGCCCTCCCCCTCCGGCCACGGCCCCCACTTTTGGCGGCAAGGCCGGAGAAAATAATGAGAAAAACAAGGAGGAGTCACTGACCAGTCAGGACAGCCCCTAAGGTGTCCTGAGCTGAAGTGACTCTAACTTTTAGAAATCCTCCATCTTGCAGATGGAGGATTCCCCAATAGGATTAGGGATGTGACCCCCTCCCCTTGGGAGGAGGCACAAAGAGGGTGTACCCACCCTCAGGGCTAGTAGCCATTGGCTACTAACCCCCCAGACCTAAACACGCCCTTAAATTTAGTATTTAAGGGCTCCCCTGAACCTAAGAATTTAGATTCCTGCAACTGACCTGAAGAAGAGGACTGCTGAGCTGAAAGACCCCTGCAGAAGAAGAAAAGAAGACACCAACTGCTTTGGCCCCAGTCCTACCGGCCTGTCTCCTGCCTTCCAAAGAAACCTGCTCCAGCGACGCTTTCCCAAGGACCAGCGACCTCTGAATCCTCAGAGGACTGCCCTGCTTCAAGAAAGACAAGAAACTCCCGAGGACAGCGGCACTGCTCCAAAAGAACTGCAACTTTTTTACAGAGGAGCAGATTTAAAGACCCCTGCAAATCCCCGCAAGAAGCGTGAGACTTGCAACACTGCACCTGGCGACCCCGACTCGACTGGTGGAGAACCAACACCTCAGGGAGGACCCTCCGGCGACTCCGAGACCGTGAGTAACCAAAGTTGTCCCCCCTGAGCCCCCACAGCGACGCCTGCAGTGGGAATCCCGAGGCTCCCCCTGACCGCGACTGCCTGAACCTAAAGTCCCGACGGCTGGAAAAGACCCTGCACCCGCAGCCCCCAGCACCTGAAGGAACGGAACTTCTGTGCAGGAGTGACCCCCAGGAGGCCCTCTCCCTTGCCCAGGTGGTGGCTACCCCGAGGAGCCCCCCCCTTGCCTGCCTGCACCGCTGAAGAGACCCCTTGGTCTCCCATTGAAATCTACAGAGAACCCGACGCTTGTTTGCACACTGCACCCGGCCGCCCCCGCGCTGCTGAGGGTGTACTTTCTGTGTGGACTTGTGTCCCCCCCCGGTGCCCTACAAAACCCCCCTGGTCTGCCCTCCGAAGACGCCAGTACTTACCTGCTGGCAGACTGGAACCGGGGCACCCCCTTCTCTCCATTGAAGCCTGTGTTTTGGGCACCTCTTTGACCTCTGCACCTGACCGGCCCTGAGCTGCTGGTGTGGTAACTTTGGGGTTGCTCTGAACCCCCAACGGTGGGCTACCTTGGACCCAAAACTGAGACCTGTAAGTGATTTACTTACCTGCTAAAAATAACAATACTTTACCTCCCCAGGAACTGTGAAAATTGCACTAAGTGTCCACTTTTAAAACGGCTTATTGTGTTTTATGTAAAAAGTATATATGCTACTGTGATTATTCAAAGTTCCTAAAGTACTTACCTGCAATACCTTTCAAATGAGATATTACATGTAGAATTTGAACCTGTGGTTCTTAAAATAAACTAAGAAAATATATTTTTCTATAACAAAACCTATTGGCTGGATTTGTCTCGGAGTGTGTGTTCCTCATTTATTGCCTGTGTGTATGTACAACAAATGCTTAACACTACTCCTTTGATAAGCCTACTGCTCGACCACACTACCACAAAATAGAGCATTAGTATTATCTCTTTTTGCCACTATCTTACCTCTAAGGGGAACCCTTGGACTCTGTGCATGCTATTCCTTACTTTGAAATAGCACATACAGAGCCAACTTCCTACAGTACCCATAGATCCGTTCCTGGTTCTGAACCGGTGCTGATCGTACAACCTCAACCTTCCCCTGAAGCTGTTTCCGACGTCAACGCTCAGACAACGTCCATGTCCCCTGGTGGCATCGAGTTGATCCCATTCTCATTGCTGACATGGAGCCGGACCAGCGACACAGCATCCAACTTTGAGAAGAGCTCACCCAATGTCAGATCCTGACCTTTATTCTTATGGGTTGGGGTGTGGTGAGGAGTGGGAGGGGTCGCTGGACCCTCCAGAATACCAGCTACAAGAGCCTTTGCACTGGGGTACGGACCTAGGTGAAGCCTGTAGGTCTGGATACTTCCCCGGACACTTGAATGCTTTCTCCCCCTACTGTGGCTACAGAGGAGGGAGTGTCCTATTCCATGGGGGTGCGAAGAGTGGCTGAGGACCTGGGCCTCAAGCTCCCTTGGTGTCAGTCAGGACTAACTTCCTGACAGAGGTGCTTTGACCTCGGGCTTCCTCCTCCTGAACCCCTATT
Organism: Pleurodeles waltl; assembly: GCF_031143425.1. NCBI lineage: Eukaryota > Metazoa > Chordata > Amphibia > Caudata > Salamandridae > Pleurodeles > Pleurodeles waltl. The sequence goes on from NC_090448.1 coordinate 540,176,477, forward strand.
GCCCTTTAAAGAAGCATTTACTGATGAGTTTACCGAAGAAAAGCAGAAAAGTTCACAATCAGATGTAGACTGAACACGGCCAACACACTGGGCCGTTCCATCAGCGGTGGCCCTGAGGCACAACTTCTGGTTGAGGCCGTCTGGCGTTTTAGTGGATGTCCAAGCCAATCTTCTGGACATGCCCTTTGATGGCACACGTGTCTTCGGGAACAAAGCAGACTTGGCGTTCGAGCACTTCAATAATTCTTGTGCTACGGTCAGGTCCCTGGGCCTCACGGCGGCCCCTCGTCCACCTCTGTCTGGTTTTCACCCCTTTTGTGGCTACGGAACGGGTGTCCCACCATGTCCACTCCCTTCCTGCATCCATGCCGCGCCTCTGCATGGCCAAGGACTTGGGATCAACCATCCTTATGGTTCAGGGAGCCAATGTTCTCTCTTCCAAGGACCCAGGACACTGGATGATAGCATTGGACTTGCAGGATGCTTCCTTCCTCATTCCTGTCCTGCCTGCCCACATATGTTTTTTGTGGTTCACAGTAGGCCACAAGCTCTTTCAGTTCACCATTCTCCCCTTTGGCCTTAACAGTGTCCCTCTGGTGTTCACCAATGTGATGGCAGTGGTTGCAGCTCATCCGCGCAGATCAAGGCTGTAGGGAAATGCCTCCTTGGCATGGTTGCCCCCTGACTTTTTGCCTTTGCTGATGCTATGTTTACAATTGAAAGTGTGCTGAGGCCTGCTAACCAGGCCCCAGCACCAGTGTTCTTTCCCTAACCTGTACTTTTGTATCCACAATTGGCAGACCCTGGCATCCAGATAAGTCCCTTGTAACTGGTACTTCTAGTACCAAGGGCCCTGATGCCAAGGAAGGTCTCTAAGGGCTGCAGCATGTCTTATGCCACCCTGGAGACCTCTCACTCAGCACAGACACACTGCTTGCCAGCTTGTGTGTGCTAGTGAGAACAAAACGAGTAAGTCGACATGGCACTCCCCTCAGGGTGCCATGCCAGCCTCTCACTGCCTATGCAAGTATAGGTCAGTCACCCCTCTAGCAGGCCTTACAGCCCTAAGGCAGGGTGCACTATACCATAGGTGAGGGTACCAGTGCATGAGCATGGTACCCCTACAGTGTCTAAACAAAACCTTAGACATTGTAAGTGCAGGGTAGCCATAAGAGTATATGGTCTGGGAGTTTGTCAAACACGAACTCCACAGCACCATAATGGCTACACTGAAAACTGGGAAGTTTGGTATCAAACTTCTCAGCACAATAAATGCACACTGATGCCAGTGTACATTTTATTGTAAACTACACCACAGAGGGCACCTTAGAGGTGCCCCCTGAAACCTTAACCAACTACCTGTGTAGGCTGACTGGTTCTAGCAGCCTGCCACACTCGAGACATGTTGCTGGCCCCATGGGGAGAGTTCCTTTGTCACTCTGAGGCCAGTAACAAAGCCTGCACTGGGTGGAGATGCTAACACCTCCCCCAGGCAGGAGCTGTAACACCTGGCGGTGAGCCTCAAAGGCTCACCCCCTTTGTTCCGGCACCGCAGGGCACTCCAGCTAGTGGAGTTGCCCGCCCCCTCCGGCCACGGCCCCACTTTTGGCGGCAAGGCCGGAGAAAATAATGAGAATAACAAGGAGGAGTCACTGGCCAGTCAGGACAGCCCCTAAGGTGTCCTGAGCTGAAGTGACTCTAACTTTTAGAAATCCTCCATCTTGCAGATGGAGGATTCCCCCAATAGGGATAGGATTGTGACCCCCTCCCCTTGGGAGGAGGCACAAAGAGGGTGTACCCACCCTCAGGGCTAGTAGCCATTGGCTACTAACCCCCCAGACCTAAACACGCCCTTAAATTTAGTATTTAAGGGCTTCCCTGAACCTAAGATTTTAGATTCCTGCAACTACAAGAAGAAGAGGACTGCTGAGCTGAAAACCCCTGCAGAAGAAGAAAGAAGACACCAACTGCTTTGGCCCCAGTCCTACCGGCCTGTCTCCTGCCTTCTAAAGAAACCTGCTCCAGCGACGCTTTCCCCAGGACCAGCGACCTCTGAATCCTCAGAGGACTGCCCTGCTTCAAGAAAGACTAGAAACTCCCGAGGACAGCGGCCCTGTTCCACAAAGACTGCAACTTTGTTTCAGAGGAGCAGATTTAAAGACCCCTGCAATCCCCGCAAGAAGCGTGAGACTTGCAACACTGCACCCGGCGACCCTGACTCGACTGGTGGAGAACTAACACCTCAGGGAGGACCCTCCGGCGACTCCGAGACTGTGAGTAACCAAAGTTGTCCCCCCTGAGCCCCCACAACGACGCCTGCAGAGGGAATCCCCAGGCTCCCCCTGACCGCGACTGCCTGACTCTAAAATCCCGACGGCTGGAAAAGACCCTGCACCCGCAGCCCCCAGCACCTGAAGGATCTGAACTTCAGTGCAGGAGTGACCCCCAGGAGGCCCTCTCCCTTGCCCAGGTGGTGGCTACCCCGAGGAGCCCCCCCCTTGCCTGCCTGCACCGCTGAAGAGACCCCTTGGTCTCCCATTGATTTACATTGCGAACCCGACGCTTGTTTGCACACTGCACCCGGCCGCCCCAGTGCCGCTGAGGGTGTACTTTTTGTGTGAGCTTGTGTCCCCCCCCGGTGCCCTACAAAACCCCCCCTGGTCTGCCCTCCGAAGACGTGGGTACTTACCTGCTGGCAGACTGGAACCGGGGCACCCCCTTTTCCATTGAAGCCTATGTGTTTTGGGCACCACTTTGAACTCTGCACCTGACCGGCCCTGAGCTGCTGGTGTGGTGACTTTGGGGTTGCTCTGAACCCCCAACGGTGGGCTACCTTGGACCCCAATTTGAACCCCGTAGGTGGTTTACTTACCTGCAAGAACTAACATTACTTTACCTCCCCTAGGAACTGTGAAAATTGCACTGTGTCCACTTTTAAAACAGCTAACTGTGTTTTATGTAAAAAGTATATATGCTATTGTGATTATTCAAAGTTCCTAAAGTACTTACCTGCAATACCTTTCAAATGAGATATTACATGTAGAATTTGAACCTGTGGTTCTTAAAATAAACTAAGAAAAGATATTTTCTATAACAAAAACCTATTGGCCTGGAATTGTCTCTGAGTGTGTGTTCCTCATTTATTGCCTGTGTGTATGTACAACAAATGCTTAACACTACTCCTTTGATAAGCCTACTGCTCGACCACACTACCACAAAATAGAGCATTAGAATTATCTCTTTTTGCCACTATCTTACCTCTAAGGGGAACCCTTGGACTCTGTGCATACTATTCCTTACTTTGAAATAGTCATACAGAGCCAACTTCCTACAAAGGCTATCTGATAAAGACTTCTAGTTGCAGATTCCTTACCGTTAAATTTCCCCAGGAGTCAGACTGGATCCAGAGATTTTTGTCTCCGAGCAGTACCCCTGCGAGCCGTTTGGGGGCATCTGTCGACTCCACGTGTGTCGTTGGCGTCGTTGTCACATTGATGACGTCGCTGTCGTATGTAGGCGCCACCCTGGCACGCTGTCGTCAGGTTTTTTTTTTTTTCCAACTTTCCACGCCAGTAGCACGGAGCCATGAAGAACACTGAGAATGGTGTGGCAAAACTAGGGCCCTTAGAGGGAAGTACCTGTTCCTAGAAATCAGTTCGCAGTGCGGGGAGGATGGGTGAGTCAACTAGAATATGTATCTACCAGATTTATCATTACCGAAGGTAAGTAACTTGTACATCTGATATAGACTTCTAGTTGCAAATTCCTTACCTTTGAAAAGATACCTGAGCAATGCCATCCCCGGTGGTGGCCTGCGATCTAAGATCACACCAAAAAGTCCTTCAGGACTGAACGGCCAAAACAGCCGTCCCTACAGGCCTGACTGTCCAGGCAGTAGTGCTTGGTGAACGAATGTAAGGAAGCCCATGTTGCGGCCTGACAGATATCCAGGACTGGAACTCTGCGTGCTAACGCTGTGGTAGCAGCAGTTACTCTGGTTGAATGAGTGCACAAAATCTCAGGGGGTTGCTTTTTTGCCAGAGCGTAGCACATTTTGATGCAGAGGACTACCCATTGTGAGATGGTCCTCTTCTGCACCACCTTCCCTTTCTTCGCACCCCCATATCCCAGAAAGAGTTTATCGTCCACCCAGAAATCTTTGGTCCGATCTAGATAGAACGCCAACGTTCTTTTTGGATTCAAACGGTGGAGTCTCTTTTCCTCATGAGAGGGATGTTGGGGTGAATAAAAAGTAGGCAAGGTGATAGATTGGCCTTCGTAAAAAGGTGTTACCACTTTGGGAAGAAAGGAAGCCCTGGTACGAAACACCACTTTGTCAGGATGCACTGCCTGACGCTCACTTACAAGGTTATTGCTCAAAGAAAAAAATCTCCGGATCCAGTCTGATTCCTGGGGAAATTCAAACGTAAGGAATATGCAACTAGAATATGTCTCTACCAGATATATTGTTACAGAAGGTCAGTAACTTGTACTTCAGTCTTTCCCCCTATCTCGATGACTGGCTGTTGAAGAAGACTTCTCCCCAGACAGTTTTTTCCCACCTCCAGACTACAGTGGATTTCCTGCATTTGCTGGGGGTTCACTATAAACATGTCGAAGTCACACCTGACTTCCTCTTAGATGGTCTCTTTGATTGGAGCTGTTTCTGTGTTTAGCTTTCACTAATGACCGAGCTGACAAAAATCTCTGGAATGCACTTCTCAGTTCAAAGAAGACATTTATTATTATTTCACCATTAGGTTCCTAAAAAGGAGGTTAGTAGATTGAAAGCACACGTTTAAAAATAGTCACAGCAATTAAAGGAAAATATACCAAAATGATACTTAACTGCAATGGACACAGCAAATATATATGTAGTTATGATAATATTATGCAAAGCAGATAAGGAAGTAGAAATTCATCACCGTAGGGCCTGCCAAGCTCTTAATCTTTCTTCTGCCAGCAAAAAGATGACCCCGTTCAACTGCAAGAAAGATCTCCACCCTCACGGGACAAGTGTCAGGCATTTGACGTCTAATCCTGACCGAGGTCCCGGAATTCAACTCTACTGAGCAGGGACGTCTTTTTATATCTAAATGAACCGGAGAAGGGCTTTCTGGAAAAAAAAACTCATTTGGCAATTCAAAACATGCTGGCTAGTTTAGGTCGGCTTTGAAAATAACACATTGGGATTTGGCTACAGTCCCAAGATGCTAAATCAAAACAAAACCGTTCCCTACCGTCTGCCTTATCAACCAAAGCCCTTGGTGAGAAAGAACACGAAAATAAGCACAGTTTACAATGTAGAAAAGCACGTACAACTTTAACATAGCAGTGTCTAATGCTACGATAAAGTCAGTAGGCAGCTAAACTGAATACAAAATGTAGTCTGCAATTGGTGAACACTAAACTACTAATCCAGGTGCAAAGTGGTGCAACGCAAAGTCCGTGGTCAAAAACACATATGTAACTACATCCTGATGCAGTGCAGTTTTGGGCTTATCCTCCTGAGCGGTAAGTCCAGGCTATTCAGGCTATGATTCTGATGTTTCAGTCTCCATCCTGGATTTCGTTGAGAATTACTCCGAGCCTGCTGGGCCTCATGGCGTCCTGCTGGTAACACATGCCACATGGCATATGTGGGCTCTGCAGTGGGACCTGAAATTCCAGTGGGTGCAGCATCAGGGGAATCTTACCAGCATGGTCCATATCTGGGAGGGAACTGTGCAAGATCTGCACTGATGGCTAACAAACTGAGATTGGGTCTGAGGCAGATTCCACTCCCTTCCCCAGCCAGATCTGACAGTAATGACAGATGCATCACTCCTGGAATAGAGCGGCCACCTGAGAGAGGTGGAGGTCAGAGGCATCTGTCTCCAGCAGAGTCTGAACCCTGCGTCAACCTGTTTGAGTTCCGGGCGATCAGACTATCATTGAGAGCTTTTCTTCTCTCTCTCAAAGGGGAGGTAGTGCAGGTGTTCACGGACAACATCACCTCCGTGTGGTACTGCAACAAGCAGGGCAGAATGGTGTTGTGGACCCTTTGTCGGCAGCAGGGGAGGGTTCTCTACCTGAACCTGTCCAGTCTCTGCCTTCTTGCGTGGAGATTGAGGGGCTGCAGTTCACAGCTTTTGACTTTCCGCCCAAAGTCTGTAAGGTTTATCTTGGCAGACAGGCATCCCGCCACCAAAACGGATTAACCCTGTTGTTGAAATAAATTTGTGGTATGGTGCGCAGACAAGTCTGTTGACCCCCTCTCTGCTCCTCTCTCTGAGGTTATATTTGTTGGCCCAGAAGGCTCTGCTTTGGGCACTATCAAAGGTTATTCGTCCGCAAGCTCTGCTTTCTTACGGCTGCTTGAGCAGCCTTTGTTTAAATCTCCTGTTGTAAGTAGGTTCCTTAAAGGCTTTACTTATATATTTCCTCCTTCCCCATTCATTATGGCCCAATGGGACTTGAATCTAGTTCTGATATTCCTGATGTGTGCTCCTTTGAGCCTCTCCACAATTGTCCTCTAAGACTTCTCACTTGGAAAACCGCCTTCCTTGTGGCCATTACATCTGCCCGTAGGGTGAATGTGCTGCAGGCGTTGTCATCTAAGCCGCCCAACCTTTACATCTATCCTGACAAAGTGGTGGTGTTCACACAACGGCCTACTTTCTTCTGAAAGTGGTTATGCCCTTCTGTGTAGGCCAGTCCATCACATTGCCTACTTTGTACGCACCCCCACATCCTTCTAAGGAAGAGGAGAGACCCAAAAAGAGCGTTGACATTCTATCTTAATCGTACCAAGGAGTTTTGGGTGGATGATCAACTCTTTGTTGGTTATGTGGGTGTGAAGAAAGGTCGGGCTGTGCAGATGAGAACCAACTCCAGATGGGTTGTACTCTACATTAAACTGTTCTTTGCTAAAAAGCAGTCCGCCCTGAGGCCTTGCGTGCTCATTCTACCAGAGCTAGAGCTGCAGCCACTGTTAGCACGCAGGGTTCCAGTCCTGAATATTTGTCGGGCTGCATTGTGGGTGTCCCTGCACACGTGTACCAAACACTACTGCCTGGACAGTCCGGTACGTAGGGATGGGCATTTTGCCCGTTTGGTCCTGCAGGACTTTCTGGTGTAATCTTGGTTTGCAGACCCACTTCTGGGGATCGTAGTGCTTGGGTATATATTATGAGGTAAAGAACCTACAACTAGATGGCTCTATCAGATGGGCAAGTTAGTTACCTTCGGTAACGCCTTATCTGGTAGAGACGATATCTAGTTGTAGATTCCTTATCGACCCACCCATCCTCCCCGCTTCGCGAACTGATTTCCAATGATGGGGAATTCCCTTTCAGGACCCTAGTTTTCTCGCATCGTAGTCCATTGTTCTTCATGGCTTTCGCTTCTGACGTGGAAAGTCATTGGAAGCAACTGACATTAGCACACTGGGGTGACACCTATACTGGTCCCGCAATGTCCTGTTTGGTGTCGATGACAAATGGGGAGCTGTTCAACGCCACCTAACTGCATACATTGGTACCTTTCGAAAAAACTATCCAGACTGACGCCTGCTGGAAATTCTAAGGGAAAGAATCAGCAACTAGATATTGCCTCTACAAGATAAGGTGTTACCAAAGGTAAGTAACTTGTCCTTATTGTAGAGTAGTGTAGAAAATGTTTTAGAATTGCCACACATGCTCAGCGTTTTTATGACATTGAACTGTTTGAATTTTAACAAAGGTACAAAGTGACAAAATATTTGTTTTTTTCCTCTATCAGATGAAAGACATGACCTGCCGGGAAGTTGTCAAAGAAGTTGCAAAAATGTAAGTTTTGCCTAATCTGTAAAATTGACTATTCCTTTAAACAAAAATGAAAAAGAAGTAGTGTGAGTATGGATTATGGTATGGATTATGGTATGGAATAGTATACACCCTCACCTGGTAATAATGTCACAATTGTGTATCCGATCTAGTTAGGCTTGTTTGTAAAATCCTAGCTCAGTCCCAGGTAGCTGTAGTACCACTCACTCAGGCTTTATTAAACAAACAAATGTAAAGCATTAATAAGTACCAAAACAGTGACTAAAGAGAAAACACAACGCAATAAAAATCCAACACCAATTTAAAGCAGTGTGTTAAATGTTTATCTAAATAAACCCCTGAATAACAAAAATCAGCCAGAGGGATTGGGAGATTATTTTTAAAAGCAACAACAAACCAACTGCTTTCTCATTCAACGCAATAAAAGACCGCAGTAAGGGTTTAGGCTTGGTCACAACAAGTGTGTTGAAAACAGCTACATGGGCACTCTTGGGGTGCCAACCCTGATAGAGTGACAGTCACAGGGACTAAGTAGGTACAGGGGGACAGTTACCGGTCACTTTCAGAAGTCTATAGTCCAGTTTTTAATCTTTAGGAAAGAGTCTTATTGAAGTCAGGGGAATGCAAAGGATACTGGATGCTAAAGGTGCTGGGCTGGCACTATAGGCTTTCCTGTGGCCATCCATGTCTTTGACCTTAGGGATCAATCTGAGGGTACCAAGGCGAAGTCCGTCGTAGGTCAACAGGGGTGTGGAATTTATTTAAATAACTACTTGTCCATGGGGCAGGTTACTTCTTAAATCTACTTGTCCCTTTGGTGCCATGTAGTGCGGTGAGAAATTATGGCAGCAATCTCATTATGTAAGAGCTCTGATAATAGCCTCTCTCATTATGTCAGGGCTACTACTATAGTAGGGCTTCAGTACTTGCAATTTCAATCCCTACTATAGCAATTTCCTTATTTTGCCACCTTCCCGCAGAGCTACATACTGGGGCTGGAGGAACCAGTAAGCAGTAGTTCCAGGGCTGGAATGCCTTTGAGTCTGCAAACCTACTAACTTGTATGTTTAAGGATTTTCACCAGCTCTTTCTTATCTAATCTTTTCCCATAAACAGAAAGGTCGGAAATGTACTCCTGACCAGGGCAAAAGTAGAAGTTCTTCCAGGTTTGGAGGGAAAAAAAAAAAAAAAAAAAAAAAGAGGTTGGAGGGAAAGTTAACTTTTAAACGCTCAATAGATTTTCACATGAACAAATCTACACATGCATATTAGCTTGAGCTAAAATACAGATCACAAATATTTTCTAAGAGTACGATTTTCTGATCTACTTCTGTAAGTTCTTGTGAATTCATGAAAGCCACTAATTCACGACATAGACCATGGGTGTACTTTAGTGACATTCCTTAAGAATTGGGTCCCTAATTACTGGCGTTAACAAAGACACTTAGTCCCAGATTCAAGAAAAGTGGTGCTTCACATCGTAAAGTGCCACTTTCCTTGTGCCCCCTACTAACGCTACTATTTAAGATATGGCGGTACCATGGTGGAATTAGGTACAATAGTGTCAAACTTTTTATGCTATTGTGGCGCTTTGCTACACTAGCGTCAAAACTTTTGACACTAGTGGAGCAAATTGCAAGGAGGCCTATTCATTCCAAAGGGTGTGTCCTTTTAACGCCTGCGTTAAGCAGGCATTAAAAATGACACCAATAATGGCACAATGAAATCTTGTAGACTTCATTGCGCCATTTTTGCGGGCCTCCTTGTGCCAGAACACCCCTTTGTATACATTATGCATGGCGCATGCATAATGTGGCACAAATGGTCACAAAGTGGCGCAGTTCATGCATTGAGCCACTTTGTAGATATGGTGCAGGGTTTTTGGCAAAGTAATGCCACATTAACGTCAGAAAAATTCCGCTAATGTGGCGTATAATGGCACAAGGCCACCCTTAAATTTGAGCCTTTGTTTTTAATAAACATCTATTTTCCTATATATTGGCTGGCTTTACTGTGAGGGATTGCATTCTGCTCTTCCACAAGGAGCATATTGGCACACAAAGTAGTTTTGTGCAGTGCCAGGAACCACTGCGGCAATCCGTGTCGTAATGAAACTGGAGGGGGCTCCCTTGCAAAGAATATGGAGGGCCCCTCCCTCCAGAATAATTCCGGGCAGGTGCTGTGCTGAGGGGGCCCCCAGGGGGCCCCCTGGAAGGGGGCTGCAGGCCCTTTGTTATGCCACTAGTGGCAACGTGTGCTTTTTGAGACCAAAAACTTTTTTTTCTTTTTGTCAGTGTTTGTTACCAATGTATGGGCCTGGCAGCTCCCACAACAATAAAGTGTTACAAAAGCCATGTCAAAACAAGGCACACATTGACAAAACCAAAAGACTCACAAAACAAATGTCAGATTGGTTGGCTTTGCCAGTGCTTGTTTATTTTTATGCTTCTTATAATCTTGTTGAAAATGGTTACACTGACTTTCCATTAGCAATATTTTTTGGAAATACTAGCATGCATCAACACATTTTACTACATGCTGCTTCAAAGAAATAGCATCTTTCATAGAAGCGAAATGTTTGTTTTTTTCCTATTTTTTCCAGAACATTGAATTTTGAAAGCAAAAATTCACTCTTGCTTACAAGCCGCTGCAAACATTAACATCTAATCAGAGAACATTCTGGGAGCATTACACTTAGTCTCATACTGTTAAACTTTTCAAACAAGTGTGTACACTTTTTCTTTCTTTTTTTTTTTTTTTTACTGTAGCCACTGCCAGTAGTGCAGTGTGACCCTAAAACGTTTATTTACAGTGCTCACCCTAATAATGAAGGCTTTTAGTAAATGAACCATAAATACAAATTGGAACAGCATTAACTTTTGGACACACATATTACTTCAACTGCAGACAATTAACTTCTCACTAAACTGGCAGCCAAAGGGTTTGTGCTGCAGTGGGTTGGGCCTACTTGTCCTAAGGACAAAATAAACATGAAACCTTGTGGTCCTTGACCCCAGACAATATGTCCCGGGCGTCGGGCGATAGGAATTCCACATCCCTGAGCAGTTCCACTCAGATCCTAAGGGTGTCAGTCTTGGAGTCAACTGCTTTGAGGATCCCAATCCCTTCAAGCACAATCTCTAGATTTTCCTCCTCTGCCACTGGCTCAGAGTCTGCGCACTGGGCGCTTGATCTACAAACATGGCATCCGATGTCTTAGCGATAGTTTTCAATTGTATACTTGGCTTGTTACTTGACAACCCTACCCATTGTGCACTGTAGGAAAAAAGTAAAGGACGGTAAAGAATTATTGTTACAGGCTAAAGGGTAGTGGCTTTTTACAAAAATGATCCGCAGCAGCTAAGTGCCTCTGATAATTAGTTTTTTGGAAATATTTGCACAATAGCAATAACACGATAGAAGAATATTGACATGTAGTTGAAACAGACATCATGGCGGGGTGTGGAATTCCTATACCCCGAGGCCTAGGAATATATTGTTTGGGGGTCAAGGGAAACAAGTTTTCATGTTTATTTTGTCCTTGGGACAAGTGGGCACAACCCACCCTGCAGCACAAACCCTTTGGCTGACAGTTTACAGGGAAGGGAGCTGTCTGTGGTTAAGATAATATTTGTGTCCATATGTGAATGCTGTTCAAACTTGAATTTGTGGTTTGTTAATGTAAAGCCTTTATTATTAGGGTGAGCGCCCCAAATAAAGGTAAGTTCACACTGCACTCCTGACAGTGGTTCCAGAAAAAAAAAAAAAAAAAAAAAAAGTGTAGACACGTGTGAAAATTTTTACAATATGAAGCTATGGCTAATGCTCCCTGATTAGATGCAAATGTTTGCAGAGGCGTGTAAGCAAGATTGCGGATTCTTGTAGAGGCACAGAATTGTAAAAGTGGTATTTTCAAACAGACAATCTAAAAACCAACTTTACCAAAAGACCCTAAACTCCATAACACTGTCTTCTTCCAATGGGAAACTGCACTTAAAAGGTATTTAAAGGCAACCCCCCTGTTAACCTACAGGAGAGAGAGGCCTTTCAATAGTGAAAAACAAAGTTAGCAGTATTTCTCTATTGGGGCATGTAAAAGTCACTAGTACATGTCCTATGTTTTAAATACACTGCATCTTGCCCTTGGGGATACATAGGGTCTACCTTAGGGGTGACTTACTGGTAGTAAAAGGGAAGGTTTGGGCCTGGCAAGTGGATAGACTTGCCAGATCGAATGTGCAGTCTACAACTGCACACAGATACTGCAGTGGCAGGTCTGAGACATGTTTACAGGGGTACTCGTGTGGGTGGCACAATCAGTGCTGAAGGCCCACTAGTTGCATTTGATTTACAGGCCCTAGGCACACACACTGCACTTTACTAGGGACTTCCCAGTAAATCAGATATGCCAATCATGGATAAACCAGTCACCAATACAATTTAGACAGACAGCATATGCACTTTAGCACTAGTTAGCAGTGGTAAATTGCCCAGAGTCCCAAAGCCAACAAAAACAGGTCCGAAAAAGGTTTGGGGATGTCCCTGCAAAAAGCCCAGGTCCAACTCTTTCAAAATAAAATGTTTAGGAAAAAAACGTTTTGCCAAATTACTGTGAAATTTTAGCTACTGTTTCTTTGAAGCAGCATTTAGTAATATGTGCTGATACAGGCTAGTATTTCCCAAAAATATTCGTAATGGACAATCGGAGTAACCATTTTAAACAATATTATGGAAACCATGAAAATAAACAAGCACTGGTAAAGCCACCGGTCCGACATTGGTTGTCAGTCTTTTTGTTTTGCCAGTGCTTGTCTTGTTTTGCCATGCCTATTGTATCACCTTAGTGTTGTGGGAGCCACCAGGCCTTCATCATTGTAACAACATTGGTCTCAAAAAGCACACATTGCCACAGTAGTTCCTGGCACTGAATAAAACTTTGTGTGCCAATATGCTCCTTGTGGCCATAATTTGTCGCTGCACCACATGGGACCACAGGGGCAAGCCGATTTCTTTTTACAGGACAAGTACATTTAAGAAGCAACCTGTCCCATGGACAAGTAGATATTTTATTAAATTACACTCCCCTTATGGAAACTGCATATTCTAACATTAGCTAATGTAGGTCCCTGTTTCAAAATGGTTGCTGCTGCAAACATCTTTCAGCATGTATTTTTTTTTTGACTGTTTCTTTCTGCCCACAGACTGTTCGTGCCCAAGCAACTTTGTTTGCACTAGCTTGAGATGGAATGTCACTTACCCATGTTCAGATCGGTGTTTCTTTGTTTTAGTGTCCTGTAGCACAATGTTTCACTGAGTGAATATTCCCAAGGCCTCACCTATTGAGACCACGGTTGTTGAAAACTTGTCACAGTATATTTGTATTAGCAAATTAGGTGTCTAGAGGGTATCTGGGAATGGAAGTGCATTATGTGAATCTGAGGGATAGTGCTGAATGTTGTGATTTCAGAAACTGTATTGTTTTTTTTTTTAAGCTGATTCGTTCAAACCATATGACTTGCACAATTGTACTAAATGAATAACGTCTATTGCAAAATAAAAAAAAACAACAGCCCCTTCTTGGCCGTTGTGGGCTCATTCTCCCTTGACTTTTAGAAGACAGCTCAACGTCAGTCTGAACTCTGATTTATAGCTTTCATTTTATGAGAAGGAGCTGGACTATTGTTGGTTGTGTTTAGTCATTTATTTCATTTTTTGATTTGAACTTTTGATTTCTAATTATTTACTTTGCCTTCTGTAATGATTTAACTTTTAATAAAGCCTACTTATTTTATTTGTAATATTTGCCTAGTTTCCATTGTAAAGCCTAATGTGCTTTACAGTTTGCTTTATAATTTAGTCAACCAGATCCAGTTGAGGAGTAACAAAATCCTTGGGGAGATTAGCATCGCTCCTAGTCGGTAAGGAGCACTTTATAATGACATTTTAGGAAGTTGCCTTCAACTGCTTCTGAGCCTGCTTCAAGTGAATCACAGACAGTCTGTTGTTATAGTCAGTTATTGGGAATCTCATCAGCGACATCACTAGCACGGCATGGATAGAGATCAGTGCTCAGTAGTCTCTCACTGCAGTTTCTCTAATGGTGCTTTTCCTTAGGCACTCTGCCTTAACCCTGCCCCTAACTTCCACATGGAATGTTGTAGGTCTACGCAGGCTCCCAACAGATTTCAGCTGCTCTTCTGCACTCCACCACTGCATATTTCATTTCACAGGGCTCAGCCCTATTGCACTCCCACACATTCTAGAGTGAGCACATGCACAACCCAGGCTTCTCATTAGCACAGCCACCCAGGCCTCTAAGATCGTGCAACTCCAGAAGGCCACCTGCTCTGAGCACTGGGCCCAAGCCTTTCCGGCTTATCTAGGATATTGGTAGGCAAGCAAGACTCCACACAGCAGATAAGCTTCTGCTGGCAAGGGTTGAGCACTGTGATTAGTCAGTCATGCTGGTTGGCTCCTAGCAACGCCCCTCCCATGTCTTTGATGTTAAGCTCATGATGCAATATTTTATATTTAAGACATCCGTTTCAAGGTGCCCTTGTAGTTTATGGTGTACTGATCCAAAAGAAAGTTTGATGTATGTACACAGTTCAAAACGATGGTATCTTGTAGTCCATTTTTGTAACCAAACGAGATATTTATAGATATATATATATATTTTTTTTACTAGAGGTTCATTCCATAAGACGGAGGCTGTCAAACATTGCTTGTGTAAAACATCCATCTGACAGAGTTGTTGAATATCAGATACATAAAATATAAAAGTTCATTTTTCAAGATTAATTATATTCTTATTCTTGAATGGCTGTTTGCATTTGACAAGGAACTCAAATATTTAATTTCATTTTTCGTAAGAAGTTGCCGCTTCAAAATACATTCTTTTCATTTTGGCTTTGCTTATTGTTTTACATTACGTTTAGGAATCTAGGAAGGATTAAATGCTGGAGAAGGAAAAGTTTGATATCTACCACATTGTGTAATTTTGTGTCCCGTCCCATTCAGTCCTGCTTACGGGATATGCAGAAGCACATGTATTGCACTCAATCCCATACAGGGCAAAATTCAAACAGTTCATTGGTGTGCATACAGTAAAGATGCACAGGACCATATTTAGTAAATTACATAATTATGTCATTGATCGAGTTTGCTTAAAACAAATGCCTAGGTTTCGCACAAAGACGACCCATCGCTCCTTTACATGTTTGTAATACACATTTGTGTGAAGACAACCCTCCAGGAACAATCTGGATAATGGGTAATTCATGTTAAATATAAGAATATTACACAGTATTTTGTTTAATTTTTTGTGCCCAGTGTCATTTAGCATTAGGCGTTCAAGCAAAGCCTGGCCTCCTTGTTCCAGTACATCTGGCGTTGTGTGAAAACTTGTGTGTATTTCTGATGTTCCCTCTTTGCATAAATAATAGTGGAGTCTGTGCACCACTATAAATCTAGGGCATAGGTAAATTAAGTTAGATTATATATTTTGGTCAGTGCTGGAAAATTGTGCTGCTGGTTTATGGACATATCCCTACTTTTCACCTAATTATTTCACATTTTTCAGAATCTACATCGTCCATGATGAAGTAAAGGACAAAGCTTTTGAACTTGAACTCAGCTGGGTTGGAGAAAGTAAGAACACATACCGATTCAAAAGGCATTTCTTAGTTTGAATTGCATGTTCTGGTATTGCTTTTCTGGTAATGTGGTTTGTATGTTTATGTCTTATACCTATTTGGGGTGGTGGGTATCCTGGTCAGCTTCATAGTAGTAACAGTCTGCTAAATCACACCAGTCAGATCTTCAGGCACTCGTTCAGTTGTCCCTCTTGAGAATGATAATGTGCTACATTTGGTACACCTGACACCACTAGTAAGAATTCCAACTTGCCGCGTGCGGTGTACTTTTCTAGAATCATTGGGAAAACATTATTTTGTCTGATATTTACTTGCTCACCCAGCCATGAAAGAACGCAGAACCAGGAATACCACATACTAAGTTACAGAGAACACTTCTTTAAGTAATTAGACTTTCTGTAGTTTCATAGCATATCTACTTAACTCGGTCTTACTCGTTTTTCAAAAACGAGTACCACCGTCCTGGACAATATATATATGTGAGTGACGCATTTGGTGTCTAGGTGTTTGATGATCCCAAATCACAGTCTAAGACTAAGCCTAGGCTGTTAGACCTTACTACACCCTGAATGTTAAAGCCTCAAGATTAATTGAGTTTGGCAATGTATCCCTTAGCGATGGTTTCTGGGACAAAGGCAAAACTTGTCACACAAATTGCCTAGTTGTTCCTCAGTCCCACAGGCCCCAGAAAGCTTGCAAAACACTCGGCTTTAGCTTTCTTCTGACAGAGCTGCCTATAGTGAAGATGGGTAATTGGAATTGAGCACATCATTGATTATTGAAATATTAGGACTGGCAATAACGTAAGTCAGTGGTTACTAACCCATGGTCCGGGGCCTCCTCAATGTCTGCGAAGCCCACACATGAAGTATGCAACTGATTATTAATCTGTTAATATTATTTAATTTTGTAAAGTGTAAATAAATACGTAAAGACCAAGTTTAAAACTTTGGGTAAATGTGAAGGCATTTGAAATTAGAGACTAGGAATTAAATTGGTATCCTCAGATTGGATTGTGGGAGGAGTGCACGTGCATCAAACAGAATATAGTGCGGTCTTTGAGTGGCCTCAGTTGAACTTAGAAAAGCTCCAATCTTCCTGTTAATTTATATTTTATAAAAAAAAATTCGTGAATTGAAAAAAAACTAAGAAATATAATTTCTGTATTTGTTTAAATGTTTATTTCTGTATTTTTTGCTGTCCAAATAATTGGAAATGCTTACGCCTGGGACCTGGGCTTCCAGTAATGACTTAGTGAGAGTATCAGGATTCCAGTAATGATCTTTTTGGAGTCCTTGGGTTCCAGTAATGAAAAAGTGGGGGTTCACAAATGTCAAAAGTTTAAGAACCACTGGTCTACGTCAATGTATTACTTCTTTGTAGGCTACAGGCTGACCTGTCCACACTTATCAATCGAGATGATCATATCATAAATAACCCTTCACTGACCGGTTCATGACTTAGTTGATCCAATCTCTGCGCAGAGCAACAGGCTACAGTGGCCTCTGCAGTGCTTGCAAAGGAGCCCAAGAAGCACAGGATACAGCCACATTAAGGCTCATGTTGAGTAATCTAGGAATCTACCTACTTGAGGGGCACCAGCACACCAAGGGAATATTTTGGAAGCCCAAGTTCTACTAAAGTGCACAATAAGCCCATATCCCATTTTCAGTCATCAATCTTGAATTAGCATAATTATTCAGTAGTTTTAAGCTCTAAAGCTGTAGAAGCAAAATGCAAACATGATTCAGATGTAGCAGCCACTTGCATGCAGCTGGGCGCACAAAAGAACGCTCCATACGGAAACTACACTCCGCAGGATACTACACAGCTTCGATACTCCATCATGTTGGTTATTAAGGAGTTCACAACTGTACCAACCTTCATAATAACAAGCTGCAACAAACAACATTAATCAGATTAACCCAGAAATATTCAATAAAACTCAGAGGCACCATATAGTTGGCCCTCACCAAGCTTAGAACAGCATTTCGCTGTTCGCAAAACAATGTACCACTCCATCACACTACACAGAGACAATCACCACAGCTAGTCTGGTATAAATTATTTTACTCTCAGTTACTTCATACCATGCACCAAGCCAGGCAGTGCACATTCAGTCCTCCTGGAGGTCAAATATCCAAATTGGTTAACAATTTAAAAAAAAAACAGTTCTGTACACTGAATATTAATTACTCTTACAAACACACATGTAGGAAAGTACCCCTTTTCTTGGCATGGGTACCACCATTTTCTTCCTGTTGTCAGTGTGTTTGACTGTGTAAACTGGGTTCCTGCTAACAAGGACCCCAGTAGTTTTGCTCTCCTCTAAATTGTACCTTTCTCTTCCCACAATTGGCAGACTGCTCCCTCCATATAAGTCCCTTGTATATGGTACCTAGGTACCCAGGGCATTGGGGTTCCAGGGGATCTCCGTGGGCTGCAGCAGTTTTTCTGCCACCCATAGGGAGCCCATGCAAAGGGTTCTGCAGGCCAACAATTGCAGCCTGCGTGAAACGGGTGCATGCTCCTGTTTTCACTAGACCGGGTCACTATAAACCACCCCTATTGTAGGCTCTCAGCCCAGAGGGCAGGGTGCAAGTACCTGTGTGTGAGGGCACCCTGCAATAGCAAAGGTGCCCCCACAAACTCCAGGCTCATTTTCCTGGAATTTGTGAGTGCGGGGACGCCATTTTACGTGTGTACTGGACATAGGCCACTACCTATGTCCAGCTACATAATGGTAACTCCGAACTTGGGCATGTTTAGTATCAAACATGTCAGAATCATACCCCAATACTGTTGAAAGTATTGAAAGTATGATTCCATGCACTCTGGAGGCTCATTAGAGGACCCCCAGCATTGCTACCATCAGTCTTACAGGGTTTTCCAGGCAGCCCAAGCTGCTGCCACCCCTCAGACAGGTTTCTGCCCTCCTGCTGCTTGATCAGATCAAGCCCAGGAAGGCAGAAGAAAGGATTTCCTTTGGGAGAGGGAAGTAGCAACCTCTACCTTTGAAAAGAGGTGTGACTGGCTTGGGGAATGGTAGCCTCCCCAAGCCACTGGTATGCTTTGAAGGGCACATTTGGTGCCCTCTGTGCATAAACCATTCCACACCGGTTCTGGGACCCCCAGAACCTGTTCTGGTGTGAAACTGGACAGTGGAAAGGGGAGTGACCATCCCCTGTCCATCACCACCCAGAGGTGGTGCTCAGAGCTCCTCCAAATGGTCCCTGGGTTCTGCCGTCTTGTTTCCAAGGTTGGCAGGGAACTCTGGGAGCATCTGAGTGGTCAAGCAGGTGATGTCAGAGCCCCCTCCTGATAGATGCTTACCTGGCTAGGTGATCAAGCCCCCTTTCAGGGCCATTTAGGGTCTCTCGCTTGGGTGAGTCCTCAGATTCGGCTTGTAAGATAAGACTCAAGCAGGATTCCTCTGCAACATCCACTTGGAGTTCTGGCCACTAGAACTGCGACTGGACCCTCCAGGAACTGACAATGCTGCAATCAACGAAGAAGACTCTTCTGCAACTTTGTTTCCACAACTCCTGCCAGCATTGCAACATTTCTCCAGCTGTGCATCCTCAGAAGACAGCAACTCTTCAGCCTGCACAAGACGAAGAAGGAATCTACCTTGGAGTGAAGAAGTCACTCCCTTGCATCCACAGGCACCTGCTGAAAACGACGACCGGCTGCGTGGATCTCCCCTCATCTTGAGCTGCGTGGATCCTGCATCACAGCTGGTGGTCCGGAGTAATCATCTTGGTACTCTTTCAGCTGTCCAACTTTAGTGGAGGAGAGCCCTTGCCTTCCCACGCAGGACAGTACCCCCTGTGCATCGTGTGTCTTGCAGCTGCCAAGGCTTGTTTGCATCTCCTCCAAGGGATCTTCAGGCAACAGGTAGCTCCAGTCCCCAGCATTCCTTCCTATGACGCTCAGCCCTTTGCGTGGTTCTCCTGCGGCATGGGGTCCTTTTCTGTAGTGCTGCGTGGGCTCCTTCTACGACTTCTATGTCCCTATTCTGTGGGTGCTGCCTCTGCTCCTCTGGACTCTCTGCAATGCTGAGGGTCCCCTGTGACTCCTCCTCCTGGGTCTTGCTGGTGCCCGGCAGCATCAGTTTTCCACTAACTGAGAGTTTGCCTTTGCCAAGGCTTGTTGGTGGAATTCCTGCACCGACACTCGCTTGTAATCTTCACTTCAGCGTGGGACATCTTCTGCATCCATCAGGAACTCTTCTCCGGCTCCAGGGCTCCAGTGCTGACCTGTTCTTCCTCACCGTCAACCAAGTTCTGCAAGTACAGCTGGGTGAGTAGTAGCTCCTACTCCTCCTGCACTCTACTGTGACTTTTGGACTTGGTCCCCTCTCTCCACAGGTACTCCTCTTCAAGAATCCACCATTGGTTTCTTGCAGTCTTGTCTGGATCTTCTTTTCTTCTTTTCCCTCCTTTGGATGGTTTGGGGGAAATTCTAGTGATTTACTCCTGCTTCCCAGGTCGCTGAGGGATACTGTTACTTATCATTGTGGTTTTTTAGTACTCCCAGCTCCCCTCTACACATTCTGTGGGGGTCCTGTGTTTGCATTCCATTTTTTGTATATGGGTTTGGCTCACCCTGAGGCAGTGGTTTTCAAACTTGTTAATGCCGCACCCCCCCCCTTATTGGTTATTACTATTTGCACTGTTCTCTAACCTTTTCTATGCCTATTTCTGATTGCTATTTCTGATTGCTATTGTATATATTTAGCGTATTACTTACCTCCTGTTGGAGGGTTGCCCTTCTAGTATTTTGTGATATTGCTTTCCAAAAATAAAGTCCTTTGGAACAAGAATGAGATCCTGGGGAAGTAGGAGACTACCCCCTCCCAACATTGTTTGCACAGTGCAATTCCAGGTGCCTTCATCGTAACCAATAGATTTACTGTGATCCCAAGCTAAGTTATCTGGGGGCGTCTAGGTGCACTGCCTTCATTTTTCATGGTGCTTGCACTGATCTGCATGGAAGAATCACTGTGTGGAGAGATGCCCTTCACAGGGTGATGCAGACTCTTCTCAGACACACCCCATGTCTCTAGTGGCCTCTAATGGTCTTCAAGGGCTCAGGACTCTTCCCTAGATTGCCTAGATGGCTGTTCTAGTGGGGTTGTCCTCACACACTAGAGAGAGCGAGAGGTGTCACTCTGTCCTCGACCAACAGAGGGGATAGCAAGTGGCTAGATGTGAGGCATCGGCACCCTTGAAGAACTTGACTACAGGACAATGCTCCCACTACGTCCCCGGTTTGGAATTTCCAAGGTGGCAAGTAGTGAAACTGGAATAGCCAGAATCATCTGACCAATCATTTACGAATAGATAATGAGGAGAATCTTTGAATGAAACAAAGGGATCTTGAATCCTGAAAAAGATCCATTGACCTGTGCTGGGCGGAAGAAGGGCCGAAATGTGTTGATCTAGGCAGAGAAGGGAACAGGGCATTAATTTCCTGAAGTTGGTGGTCTGTACCTGGACGTTAAAGCGTGCCCGATGATGATGCATGCTGGGTGAGGGCAATTTTTAAAACCCCACACTGGTTCATTACCAACTTGGTAGAGTAGATCCAACTTTTAGACTACCTCTGTATCTTCTTCCTTGGGTGAATTTGCTCCAGTGATGTCCCAGTGCCCTCGGGCTGCTGAAAAGGACTTCGCTCTCCTTTAGGAAATGTTGATGATGAAGGGTGCAGCTCCTTAGCCATCATCTTGAGCATTTCTATGGCACTATGACGAGGGACAGGTCTCAGACTTCTTTTGACATGGATTTTACCTATGTACTTCATACCACCTCCCTATTAAGAAACACTCCTCCCTTTATGATTATTTATACATCTCCATGCTTTTTCACAAAGCTGGACATTCTTCAGGACATGCATTTGGTGCATTGTGTTATTATCCAGGAGCTGCTCAAAATATAGAAGCATATCAGCTGTGCACCTAACAAGAGTATTAGAAAGCTGGTTTCAGTGGACATTAAGGGGGTCAGGAGAGTAGGCATGGCTGGTGCCATAATAAACAACCAGCAAGGCCTGAGGGAAGGGCCTCTCTATGACCTGGGAATGTAAAACTGCTAGATGATAGCTAGGTTTTGGTGGGAACAGAGTAGAAAGTACATTTCTTTGTCCCTGGTAGTGAGATTTAACAAGAAAAGGTGACGAGGCAGGGTGGGGGAGATTAACGCTTATTCTCTGGGAAACACCTAGCACTAAATGTTAAGTACATATATATTTAGAGAGAGAGAGAAGCACACAGGCTTGTTTTGGTACTCTTGGGAGCGTTTTTGTAGAATCACTATGGTCCAGTTCGATGTTGGTGTTGGACATCTAATTATAACTTCCTTGAGCAGCATCAGTTTACTGACAAAAAGGCATGACATTGAAGAGATGCCTGGAGCCTCTCCAGTTACAGGAATGCTCATGTCGTCCTGGTAGACCAGCCTTTGCTTTTCTGGTTACATTTCACTTGTTTCAACATTTGTATTGGTCACAGTCGATAAAAATTATATCCTCCCCATAGCTTAGTTGAGCACTACCCTGAGCATTATTTCTTGCCTGCTTTTTCCCCCCAGTAAATTCTAAAGTGTGCCTGCATCATGCCCCAAGAGTGACCTGGAGATATTTTTCATTACAACTGTGCCCTTTTGGCTATAGTTGGTCACCGTGATTCTGGTGCCAGAGATGATGTAATTTGATGTTTGCATTGTGACCCTCTTCTAGATTGACATCCTAATTTATTCCGTTATCTAATGCTTGGGTCTAGAAATATATTTGTAAGTTTAAAGTTTAGTTTAATTTTAAGCATCAGCACAGGCAGAGCCAGAATGACTCGCTGTGAAATTGCATTTTGCAATTAGGACTAGTTCCAATGATGTCCACGGTCATGTGGGTGCCCTCTCAACTGGAACATTTTTGACAGTGATGGTCTGTTTCATGGTATGGGCCCCAAATGTTTAGTAGACCTAGTCTTCAAAGTGAATGCTGCCCCACAGCTAGATAATTAGAAAGCAGATGGCCTAATAACTGCCTTTGCCTGACTGTGCACATACATCAAAAGAAAAGAAGTCCTGAAGACTTCTGACAACACCAAATGTTTGCCAGTTTGATAACATTGGTGTAGGAAGTTGGCTCTGTATGTGCTATTTCAAAGTAAGGAATAGCATGCACAGAGTCCAAGGGTTCCCCTTAGAGGTAAAATAGTGGTAAAAAGAGAATACTAATGCTCTATTTTGTGGTAGTGTGGTCGAGCAGTAGGCTTATCCAAGGAGTAGTGTTAAGCATTTGTTGTACATACACATAGACAATAAATGAGGTACACACACTCAGAGACAAATCCAGCCAATAGGTTTTTATATAGAAAAATATATTTTCTTAGTTTATTTTAAGAACCACAGGTTCAAATTCTACATGTAATATCTCATTCGAAAGGTATTGCAGGTAAGTACTTTAGGAACTTCAAATCATCAAAATTGCATGTATACTTTTCAAGTTATTGACAAATAGCTGTTTTAAAAGTGGACACTTAGTGCAATTTTCACAGTTCCTAGGGGAGGTAAGTATTTGTTAGATTAACCAGGTAAGTAAGACACTTACAGGGCTCAGTTCTTGGTCCAAGGTAGCCCACCGCTGGGGGTTCAGAGCAACCCCAAAGTCACCACACCAGCAGCTCAGGGCCGGTCAGGTGCAGAGTCCAAAGTGGTGCCCAAAACACATAGGCTAGAATGGAGAGAAGGGGGTGCCCCGGTTCCGGTCTGCTTGCAGGTAAGTACCCGCGTCTTCGGAGGGCAGACCAGGGGGGTTTTGTAGGGCACCGGGGGGGACACCAGTCCACACAGAAATTTCACCCTCAGCGGCGCGGGGGCGGCCGGGTGCAGTGTAGAAACAAGCGTCGGGTTCGCAATGTTAGTCTATGAGAGATCTCGGGATCTCTTCAGCGCTGCAGGCAGGCAAGGGGGGGATTCCTCGGGGTAGCCCCCACCTGGGCAAGGGAGAGGGCCTCCTGGGGGTCACTCCTGCACAGAAGTTCCGTTTCTTTAGGGGCTGGGGGCTGCGGGTGCAGGGTCTTTTCCAGCCGTCGGGAAATGGAGTTCAGACAGTCGCGGTCAGGGGGGAGCCTGGGGATTCCCTCTGCAGGCGTCGCTGTGGGGGCTCAGGGGGGACAACTTTGGTTACTCACAGTCGTAGAGTCGCCGGAGGGTCCTCCCTGAGTTGGTTGTTCTCCACCAGTCGAGTCGGGGTCGCCGGGTGCAGTGTTGCAAGTCTCACGCTTCTTGCGGGGAGTTGCAGGGGTCTTTAAATCTGCTCCTTGTAACAAAGTTGCAGTTCTTTTGGAGCAGTGCCGCTGTCCTCTGGAGTTTCTTCTCTTTTTCGAAGCAGGGCAGTCCTCAGAGGATTCAGAGGTCGCTGGTCCCTTGGAAAGCATCGCAGGAGCAGGTTTCTTTGGAAGGCAGGAGACAGGCCGGTAAGTCTGGGGCCAAGGCAGTTGGTGTCTTCTGTTCTTCCTCTGCAGGGGTTTTTCAGCTCAGCAGTCCTTCTTCTTGTTAGTTGCAGGAATCTAAATTTTTAGGTTCAGGGAAGCCCTTAAATACTAAATTTAAGGGCGTGTTTAGGTCTGGGGGGTTAGTAGCCAATGGCTACTAGCCCTGAGGGTGAGTACACCCTCTTTGTGCCTCCTCTCAAGGGGAGGGGGTCACATCCCTAATCCTATTGGGGGAATCCTCCATCTGCAAGATGGAGGATTTCTAAAAGTTAGTCACTTCAGCTCAGGACACCTTGGGGGCTGTCCTGACTGGCCAGTGACTCCTCCTTGTTGCTTTCTTTGTTCCCTCCAGCCTTGCCGCCAAAAGTGGGGGCCGTGGCCGGAGGGGGCGGGCAACTCCACTAAGCTGGAGTGCCCTGCTGTGCTGTGACAAAGGGGTGAGCCTTTGAGGCTCACCGCCAGGTGTTACAGCTCCTGCCTGGGGGAGGTGTTAGCATCTCCACCCAGTGCAGGCTTTGTTACTGGCCTCAGAGTGACAAAGGCACTCTCCCCATGGGGCCAGCAACATGTCTCTAGTGTGGCAGGCTGCTGGAACCAGTCAGCCTACACAGATAGTCGGTTAAGTTTCAGGGGGCAGCTCTAAGGTGCCCTCTGTGGTGTATTTTACAATAAAATGTACACTGGCATCAGTGTGCATTTATTGTGCTGAGAAGTTTGATACCAAACTTCCCAGTTTTCAGTGTAGCCATTATGGTGCTGTGGAGTTCGTGTTTGACAGACTCCCAGACCATATACTCTTATGGCTACCCTGCACTTACAATGTCTAAGGTTTTGTTTAGACACTGTAGGGGCACAGTGCTCATGCACTGGTACCCTCACCTATGGTATAGTGCACCCTGCCTTAGGGCTGTAAGGCCTGCTAGAGGGGTGTCTTACCTATACTGCATAGGCAGTGAGAGGCTGGCAGCATGGCACCCTGAGGGGAGTGCCATGTCGACTTACTCATTTTGTTCTCACTAGCACACACAAGCTGGTAAGCAGTGTGTCTGTGCTGAGTGAGGGGTCTCCAGGGTGGCATAATACATGCTGCAGCCCTTAGAGACCTTCTCTGGCATCAGGGCCCTTGGTACCAGAGGTACCAGTTACAAGGGACTTATCTGGATGCCAGGGTGTGCCAATTGTGGAATCAAAAGTACAGGTTAGGGAAAGAACATTGGTGCTGGGGCCTGGTTAGCAGGCCTCAGCACACTTTCAATTCAAAACATAGCATCAGCAAAGGCAAAAAGTCAGGGGGTAACCATGCCAAGGAGGCATTTCCTTACAATTGGTTACTGGGAACAATGGTATTTCAAACTGTATTACCTAGTGCACAAATGCATATGGTTGAATCCACATACTAGCACCTTTTAATTGTTTTATACAAATAACTGCTGTAGTTTATTTCACGCTTAAAGCCCTATTTGTCTTTGCTATTAAAGTACTACCTGGACATTTTTGTGTTTACTTACTGTATCTCCATGCAGTATTTGAGTTTGTAACTCCTGCCACCATGAGTAATCCTCGAATGCTTGCCTTTACAACACCCTGGGGTGTCAAATGACGTAGTTATCCAGGGTAGTGGCCTGAGACACTGGTGATAAATTACTCCTGTAGGATACTGCACAGTCCCTACTAAGGAACCAAAAGAAAGAAGCCTTGCAGCAACTTCTTCAGACGCAAAACCCACGCCATTTCATCTTAATATGAATTTGAAGCCATATACTAGCATGGATGTAGGGGCCAAACTTTGTCTTCTCAAGCTACAATGTAGCACAATGCAATGTCAGAACAGATCTCAGTTTGTCTGCTGTGATGATGATCATTAAGGTCATAACACTCTGTTATCTTTGCTTAAACGGTATCATCCAAGTGACCTAACTGAGGTAATGATGAAAGTGTTTACCTCTAGGTTGTGGGTGAGGGTATCTACGGCATGGATTGGCATAACTTTGGGCATTAAATGAAGCACCATTTCAAGTGGAAAATGTTTCCAGCGCAGCCTCCATGGGTACGTTACATGGAGCTACACTATTTTGTAGATTTAGATTACCTTGGTAAAGGAAACTGCAAACCCTTTTAAACCTAGGGGACACTCAGCTGTGCAACATTTTTATAGGAAAAGAATACCCACTCCCTAGAGGTTTGTTGGTGTATGGCAGTTTATAGAGCATGCAATTCCTTCTAAATCCCTATCTTTGCGCGTTCATCGTTTGTTAGACATGTGAGAGTTGCCTTGGAGATTCATTACAGTAGTACATTATTTGTTGTTGTGTTCATAGTAACCAAAGGCAAGCATGAAATTGTTCCAAAGGATATCAGAGAAGAAGCTGAGAAATATGCAAAGGTAAGCAAAATAGTATTTTTGCTTTGCTTGAAAATAGCAGTGTTTGATTATATGTGCAGTCTTTAGTTCAAAGCCCAGTTAAAAGCTATGTCTGCCTATTGAAATTCTACAATAATTTGGTATGTTTATTAAATCACCTTTTATGGTTTTATCATTTATCCTGAAAATGTGATGCGTTTTGTGCTGATAATAATCACACGGTTTCCACCCAATCTCAATGCAAAATTTATTTTTCATGATAAGATGCTTTTCTAATGCACAACGTGGCTTGTCAGATACACCCTCAAAGGCCCATGAGAAATGCCAGCACCAGTCACTTGTACGGGGTGGAAAGGGGTGGGGCATTTCTGAAAAATAAAAGTTGGTGGTCCCTTATTTCTCGTACAAATTGCCATGAATTTCAGGAAAGTATTGACTAACCAAACGTCTTCTCTGTTGGACTCCAGTGCTTGTGGAATGTTTATAGACCATGAGTTGGCAAGTGAATATTATATTTCTGAAGATATTCCTTAAGTAGTCCAGACTGTGGACTGAGCTTATCAAGCCTCTGGACTTGTGAAAGATTTTATGATCTTTATTAGTCTTTTTTGGTGGGTATAGAGAAATGATCTCTTTTGAATTACTAGCCTTTCCTATTGTTACGGTCATTTTTAAAAATACCTTGGTGTTAAAAAATGTGCCCGTTCTGCAGGGCCACCCTGGATATTTTGCTGAAGCCTATTTTTGTTGGCCATAGAACTCTGCACACTTTACTCCTGCTAACCAGAAGTAAAGTGCTTGTGTTCCCTCCTTTTTGCATGATGAAATTCAAATACACCTGACTGACATATTTAACTTACCTATAGGTTCATAGAATATGGTACAATATACCCAGGGCATGTAAATTAAATGTTACTAGGGGACTGCAGCACCTATTGTGCCACCCACCTCAGTTACCTAGCAAACATGTCTCCAGGCCTCCCAATGTAGCCTTGCTATGCAGTTGTAAACTGTCATTTTGACCTGTTAAACCATTCTTGACAGGTCAAAATCTTCCTTTTAAATATTAATACACCCGTAGAAGGCTTTGTTGTCCTTAAGGTAGGGTAGATTATATTTAAAATTAAAGCTTATAAACGTTTACTATTCTACATCTTGGAATTGAAAAAGGCTCTAAAGCTACTTTCACTGTACCAAGACTGACTGCTATGACTATTAACTATCATTGGCACCTTGTGCTTTTTGGCTCCTATTCCTACTTAAAACTTTAAAAATCTGTGTCTCCCGTTCCTTTTATTGGATTTTTGTCATTTTAGTGTCATAGCGTTCATTGATTGTACCTCTGTTTTTCCAACTTTGTGGATTTGCTATTGTTTGGCATTTCGACCTCATTGCTGTATTGGTACTCATAAATACTTTATGCATTCATTGCCCCAAGTTAAGCCTATCTACTCTGTGCCATAGCTAACAGGGAGATGAGCTTAGGTTAATTTAGTGAAGGAGAGTTTACCCTAAAAAGGATTGATAATTACTTGTGCTAATGCCCCCCTCAACTAATACTCCAATTTTTTAGACTAGGCTAAAGCAGCACAATCATTCAAACTGGGTCACTGCAACAATTTCATTATCATTGCAGTTCTCTCCTGACGACTGATGTACTTCCAGAAGTTACTGGTCACCAGTAGATAATAAAACTAAGACCATGCGTAGCTTAAAAGTGGCCAGTCTGCTAAACAGAGGGCTCCATTAACACACATTTTCTACAGTTTTTCTTTAACTTCAAGCTTATTCCTTTTTCATCACCAGGAAGGTGATTGTTGTGTTTCTCCTAAAGCAGGAACCATTGTTCATTTCAAATGAATTTACTCTCTGTACGAAAAAAGGGGTTCTCAAAGCCTATCTCCAACAAAATGTGCAACATGGACTCACTGTACTTTTTTCTTCACCAGCAGTTACACATCTCGTTTTGTTATAAAGGAAGATCACAATCTCAGTATTATGTATTTCATATAGAGGGTTAAATGAATTCACCGTTAAGGAGAGATACTCGCTACCTCTCACTAAAGTCATCCTGCTGTCAGTATAAGGGAAACAAGTGTTCATCAAGTTAGATCTGCGTGGTGCTTAGCTGTTACGCCTAAAAAAAAAGGTGATGAGTGGATACCCGCTTTTTGTGTGCAAAACACGTTGATTTCCAGCATTTCATGGATTATGTGCTTGCAGACATTTTGAATCCATTTTTTACTGATTTATTTGGCTGACATGCTCATATCCTTCAAGGATCTCATCCAATTCTTTGAACATGACTCCTTCGTTTTATCCAGGTTAAAGCAATGTCAAATTTCAAGCCAGAAAAATGTGAACTTTGGGGGGTGGTGGGGGGGTACTGAATATCTAGGATTTACTTTTTCTACCAGGCGATCAGTAGATCCTTAGATTTGAGCCTTATGAAATGAGCTGTCCTGCTACAACTTCAGAAAGATAATGGACTGTAACATTCAGTTTTCCTATCTGTCTCTCGTATTGTCGGAACGTAAACAGAATTGGCTATAAAGATGGCTATTATCAAAAGCAGATCTCAGCTAATGAGTACTAAAGAACCTTCTGAAATCTGAACATCTATAGAAACCTGTGGTGTCTGGTAGAGACTTTTCCTTCCCTTATAACTTTCCCCAGGCGTCAGACTGGATCCAGAGATTTTCATGAGCAGTACCCTGGACTGACCCTCGACTCGGCAAGTCTAGAAGTCCAGTGGAGAGGAAGATCCTGGGATTGGTCGTGGAGTCCTCCTTTGTTGTCGGCCAACTCCAAGTCCTCAAAGCGATTGGGTTCTTCATTCTTCAATTTTTTTCCTTGTCCGTTTGCCAACGAAAAAGCTTCAGCGTTCTAGGCCTTTAGGCCCTGCGGAGTCTGAAGGGGTTGATTAGGATTTCCAGCAGCTTCGGCGCAGAGGGGCACACAGGGATCCAGTCCTGATCCAGACTGGCATTGGGCGTACCACCCGATCTCCCATGATGCCAGATCAGATACTCCCAGCGCCGACCGCACCCACCGGGGGGTACCATCCCCATTATAATCCCAAACTCAGTCAGTTACTGAGCCCTTTTCCTGAGGTGTCGCTGGACCCTTTAGAATACCAGCTGTATGAAGAACTTATGGACTGGCGTACAGACTTGGGTGAAGCCAGCGCATAGGGTACTTCTTCAGATACTGGCATGCTTTCTCCCCCTACCGTGGCTACTGAGGAGGGAGCTTTGTATTCTGTTGGTTAGGAGGGCAGCTGGACCTTGAGTTTCTGGACCTTGAGTTGCCCTTGGTGGTCGTTAGGACTAATCTCCTTACAGAGATGCTACAACCGAGAGCTTCCGCCTCAGAACCCCTGCTCCTGTTTATCCTACCCAGGCTACTGGATTCTGGTGGCAGAACTACCTGAGTTGTGGGGAACTGAGTCCAATCCCACACCATGTGACAACTGTCGGCTCAATCCGGGTTTTCCGTATAACTTGCAGCACCTCATATTTGCACAAGAGCAGGGATGATTGTGGCAACCAGGCGCATTACAAGATTGACTCCTCTGGGGAATCGTGGTTGATCAGATCTTATCCTTTTCTCTCAGTTACATTAGTCTCACATATGCAAAGACAAACAGAGGCAGAGAATGGTTCAGTAAGGTTTATTGAATTAACTGCATCTTAGAAAAATGGCATGAATTGCAATAACTTGGATGATAAAACACACTAGAAGCAAAATGGTGACAAGAAGATTGAAACACCGGAAAAGTCCCACCGT
This sequence comes from Pleurodeles waltl, assembly GCF_031143425.1. NCBI lineage: Eukaryota > Metazoa > Chordata > Amphibia > Caudata > Salamandridae > Pleurodeles > Pleurodeles waltl. The sequence continues at coordinate 540,206,588 of NC_090448.1, forward strand.
ACCGTCACTATACGTAATATATGGTTCCTACCTAAGCTATGTTAGAGCACAGCATGATAAGCCCTAATCCGCCCTTCCGGTTCCCCCCTGGGAAGACATCAACCCCCCCGTAACTGAGCAAGGAAGCCTGTTCTCTAGAAAGACACCATCCACATATAGACCAGGGATCCAGTATTCTAAGCAAGTAGCTATAGTGAAGGCAATCAGCATGCAGCCGTGGTCATCTGGCTGGAATCTCCCTCGAACATGTATGGGACAGAGAAGTATTTTTTATAATAAGACAGCTGATGTTCTGAGAAAATGCCCCCATGTAAGGATGTGTATGTTTCTGTGGATGTTGGAGACAGCATACCATTTTGCCGGCAACTCTCTCGCTGCAGCCTTGAGGAAGCACAAAGTGAAAAGAATGTCTTGCTTAGAAACACAATGCTTTCCTAAGTGAAAGAACAACTAGATAATGAAAATAAAACAGCACCGCAAATGAGGCCTTTGCTAAAATAATAAAATGAAGCCGAATAATTTGTAACTGGGCTAAAGTGTACAAACGTCGGGCCTATTCGCTAAAATAATGTGTATAAAAACATAACTAAAATAGCTGTACAACAGGGTACCTGGTCCAAACCCAGCACAAGAGCTCCAGTGAACAGGGCAACTGCCTGCCGCCATCGCCTCGCTCCTGGGTACCCAAGTTTTGACGCAACACCCCAGCCCTGAGAGTGTTGGTTATCCAAGCCTCTACCTCCTAGGGTGCGTTCCCTTCGGCTTCCCCGGTTAGGAAATCCAAAAGATTGGACTCACATGGGAAGAATATGTTTTCTTCTGCCTGCCTTGCATTGCAGTTCTTGAACACCACATGCCTTTTGGGCCATTATTCTCATACACTGTAGGATACGGTTGTGCAAGAGCTATCACAGGGCCCAGTGGAGGCCTGGGCTGTACTCTCTCTGGCTGTTGCAGCAAAGTTCACAATCTTCGGAGACCAGTCCGACTCTGCTCGACACTTAAAGAATTCTTGGGCTACAGCCAGGGCCTTGGCAGCGGCCCCACATACCCCTCCCAGTCTGCCTTTCGACCCTTTTTTTGGCTACAGAAGGGGCCTCCAACAGTGTCCATTCCCGGCCAGCCACCATGCCGTGCAAGGTGGCCAGCGTTCTGGTCAGTCCTCCATCCCCCCCCCCACCACCCGCTTACGCAAAAGCCTGTAAACCTTCCTCATCTGAATCTTCCCCCACCAAGGGCCAGTTAGAGGCAGGATTTGCCATCACCTGCTCCGCTGGCAATCCATCACATTATGTGGGGATTGCAGATAGTTCCAAGGGGTTACTCCCTTCCCTTCAAAGCTACCCCTCCGTCTATGCCACCATCTTATGATCAGATGACAAAGGATCACTTGGCACTTGTCTGACAGAATGTTAAGGCTGTCTTGGTCAAGGGAGCCATAGAGAGGGTTACTGCCAGAAGTAGGTTTTGGTTGCTATTCCGGCTACTTTCTGGTCCCAAAAAAGGACAAGGGCCTCCGCCCTATCACAGACCTTTGGTCCCTCAATCTTCCTCAAGAAAGAGAAGTTCAAGATGCTTTCTCTGCCTCAGGGTCTATCTGCCCTGGACCTAGGAGACTGGATGGTAGTGTTGGACTTGCAGGAGCTTATTTTCATATCCTTGTCCTGCCTGCCCACAGGTGTTACCTGCAGTTCACGGTAGGCCATAAGCACTTTGTTTACCATACACCCCTTTGGCCTTATCTGCGCTCCTCAGGTGTTCTTCAAGGTGATGAAAGTGGTTGCAGCTCATCTGCGGAGATCAGGGGTTTCAGTCTTCCCCTATCCCGAAGGTGGGCTTGTCCCAGGCTGTTGTGTCTCACCTCCAGACTACAGTGGACCTTCTGCATTTGCTGAGGTTCACTATAAACGCGTCGAACACACACCTGACTCTCTCTCTGATGCTCCTTTTTATCTGAGCTGTTCTGAACACAGTGCAGTTTCGGGCTTATTCCCCCACGTGAGGAGAGTCCAGGATATTCAGGCTATGATGCCGATGTTTCGGCCTCTATCCTGGATTTTGGTGAGAATGACTGAGGTTGCTGGGCCTCATGGCCTCCTGCATCCTGCTGGTGACTCATGGCAGGTGGCATATGCGGGCTCTGCAGTGGAACCTGAAGCTCCAGTGGGCGCAGAATCAGGGGAATCCCTCCGACAAGTATCATATCTTCCAAGCAAATGCAAAAGATTTGCAGTGGTGGTTAAGGAATCACGATAGGGACAGAGGCAGATCCCTCTCCCTTTGTTACCCAGATCCGACAACCTGTTGGAGCTGTGTGTGATCCGGCTAGCATCAAAACCATTTCTTTCCTCTATCAAGAGAAAGCTGGTGCAGGCTTCATGGACACCGCCACCACCAGGTGGTACTGCATCAAGCAGGCGAAGTGGGATCATGAGCCTTTTTCAACAGTCTCTGAGCCTCTGGACGTGACTGGAACAGCAAGGCATGTCCTGGGTGGTTCAACATCTGGTGGAATTGCTGAATGCCAGAGCAGATGAACTCAGCCAAAGATGTCTAGTGGATCAAGAAATGGCGTCCATCCAGAGGTTGCGCAAGGAAAGAATTTGGGATAGCCTTGGTTAGATCTGTTTGCCTCAGCAGAGAAATCGCAATGTCAGTAGTTTTGCTTGTTGGAGTTTCCAAGGCAGCAATCGCTCTAAGACACTTTCCGGCCATACCACTTGTGCCCAGAGTTCTCAAGAAGTTAAAGAACAACAAGGCACAAGTAATCCTTGTGGCTCCAAACTGGGCACGTAGATTCCTGTATCCCGAGCTGCTGAGCAGATCCATCGATCCTCCGATTAGACTGCCTTTTTGGGAGGATCTTCTGTCGCAACAGCTGGGGAGGGTTCCACCCAAACTGTTCATTCCCCCTCCCCCAGACGTCTGAAACATAATCTTGGCAGCAGGCATCTCTGCACCTAAACGGTATAAGCCTGTTGTTGGAAGAAATTAGTGGCATGGTGCACAGACGAGTCAGTTTACCCTCTTTCTGCCCCTCTCTCTGAGGTCCTGTTGTTTATCCTTTCCCAGGCCCAGCAGAGCTCTGCTATGGGCACTCTTAAAGGGTATTTGTTTGCTATTTCTGCTTTTTTGAGGTTGGCTGGTCAACCTTTTGTGTCTGTCACCTGTTGTACATAGGTTCCTTAAAGGTTCTGCACAACTTTTTCCTCCATCCCCTTTCATTATACCCCCAGTGGAATATGAATTTGCTTTTGACATGTCTGATGTGCGTTCCACAATTATCCTCTTAGGCTTCTCACTTTGAAAACAGCCTTCCTTGTGGCTGTTACATCTTGTCATTCAAGCCACTCCATTCCGACAAAGTGGTGCTTTGGACGAGTTTCTTCTATCTGCCAAAAAGTGGTTACAACCTTTCATGTAAGCCAGTCCATCACCTTTCCTACTTTTTACGCGCCCTCACATCCTTCTAAGTAACAAGATAGACTCCACTGCCTGGACCCGAAAAGTGTGTTGGTGTTCTATATTGAGTGTACAAAACAGTTCTGGGTGGAACATTAACTTTTTGGCGGTATGTGGCTGCCAAAAAAGGTCAGGCAGTGCAGAAGCAGACCATCGCCAGATGGGGCGTTATCTGTATTAAGATCTGCTACGCACTGGCCAAGAACCAATACCCTGAGTGTTTGTGCGTTCATTCTCCCCGAGCTAAACCTGCAACCACTGTGTTAGCACACTGAGTTCCAGTCTTTGACAGCTGTCAGACAGCAACTTGGCCATCTTTGCACACGTTTACCAAACACTACTACCTGGACATCCAGGGCTATAGGGACTTGCACTTTGCCTGTTCGCTCCTGCAGGACTTTCTAGTATGAACTTAGTTTGCAGACCCACCTTGGAGATGGTATTTCTTGGGTATCTATTCAATGGTAAGGAATCTGCAATTAGAAGTCTTTATCAGATGAACAAGTTACTTACCTTCAGTAACGCCTTATCTGGTAGAGACAATATCTGGTTGCAGACTGCTTACCGACCCACCCATCCTCCCTGCTCTGCAAACTGATTTCCAGGGGCATGGACTCCCCATTTTAGGGCCTTAGTTTTGATGCATCAATAGTCAGTTTCTTTATGGCTCTGTGATTCTGGTGTGGAAAATCGTGAAAAGAAACCTTTGTCAGCGTGCGAGGGTGATGCATAAATAGAATCGCGCTGACCTGTCCAGCCCATCGATGCGTGCGTCTGACGTAGAACCAATCGAAGCCACCAAATGGCACGCAGGACTACTGCTCACGAAAATGTCCAGATCCGGTCTGACACCTTCGGAAAATTAAAAGGTAAGGAATCGTCAACTATTTATTGTCTCTGCCAGATAAGGCGTTACTGAATGTAAGTAACTTGTTAACCTACAGTATCTATGGAACTTGCACTGTAAGAATTGCTGTAAAGCCAGGTTGGCGCCTTTTCTTGCCACAATGCTGCTGTACTATAACTTCTGCTCATGAGTAAAAAAATCGAGCAGATGTTTTGTTACATTGATATCCTTATTATCACCAACCTACAACTAGCCCTTTATACGACTAATCCATTAAACAATAACAATGAGTAGTGCAAGTTATCCAGTCTTGTCTAGAAAGGGCAAAGGAACTCCGGAACAACTGAGTCCTAAATAAAATAAAAAAATACTTTCTTATTAGGACTTCTTTTACATGGCAACAAACAACAAGCCTTATTTATTTCTTGAACTCCCAACTTAATGTGTGTGTGTGCCATGATTCAGCTGTTTCAGTTCACGCTGATATAGAACACCCTATATCTGGGTTTACATTCCTTTGGGTGGCCCACAATATCCATTGTCACGTCCAACACTGCTTCAGCTTGTCCTGTTTGTACCCATAGGTCACTGGACTCAAAGCCTTTTTATGATTAGTGGTGGCTTTTGAACCTCGGCATGCTAGTTCCACAAACTTCCTTGTTGGACTTCCTGTTGAGAGTAATCCTGGTTACAATAGAAAATATCTCCAAGATAACTCATGTCATACCCCTCCCGAATTTTATCCTCAGCTGCTGAAATGGCCAAATAATTTTTTAGCTGATTTTTGTGTCCTGATGGCCTGCTTCACGCAACTATTTCTGACACGGGAACACAATATGCATCTCTTTTTTGGGAGACTCACTGCAAATTTCTTAGCCTTGAATACCATCCCCAGTCCAGTGGGCAAAGAGTGATCCGGTGCCTGGATCATACTTTTGCTATCACTGTAATGCCTTTCGAGACAACTGGACGTCCTACTTGGCACTGGCTGAATTTTCTTACAGCAAAGCCACCATTGGATCCCCCTTCTTCTTACAGGCTTTCCATCCAAGGGTTATCTCTTCTTAGCCTCGTTTGACCCGTTCATTCCAAATGCCTATAAACCTTTTCCCTCTGCCCCCATCATCATTCCCAACTCTGACATGGAGCCGGACGGGTGTCGTCCAACACCTATTTGGCACTGACCGGGCCCAAATCCTCCTCACACTCCCCCCCCACCCCCAAACCAATGTTGGAGGCAATGCTTTATTTATATGACAGGCCTGGACTGGGTGATGAACAGGAATGGTCTGAGGACCCTTATGGTTACCAGCCCTTAGAAGACCCTGAGTACACAAGGTATGAGGATGTGGTGGATGCAAGAGGGCTAGACACCTCATCAAACACTGGGCTGGTCTCTCCCACCTTGGCTGCGGAGGATGCGTCATTTGTTATGATAGTGAGGAGAGTAGCTAGGCCTTGAACCATTGGTAGCCCTCAGTGGAAACTAAGACTAATGTCTTGATAGATGCTTCAACCGGAAGTCACCCCGTCTGAACCACTTCCCTCTTCCAGTGAAGCCCTCACTGACATCCTGGTTGGGATCTGGTCCAAGCACTGCATAGGGGCCTCTGTGCACATGACAATTTCCTGCCGCCCACCCCGGAGAGCTTGGTGGTCCAGGCTCCCCCCTACAAAGTCAACCTTGGCGCGTTACCTACCTATCCATCTGATAGGGAATCCAAGAGACTGAATTCTTTCTGGAAGAAGATGTTATCTTCTGTCTGCCTAGCACTGCAATCAGTGAATACTGCGTGCCTCTTGGGCCAATACTCCCATAAAATCTGGGATGATATTGTGCAAGTGTTGCCTATGGTCTTGGAAGAAGCCAGAGCCGTACTCTCTCAAGCGACTGCATATGGGAGAGGCGGAGCCAGGTTCGCCTTACAATGTAGGCTGGACACAACAGGCCGTTTAGGCAGAGCAATTTCATTGTTGATGGCCCTTGGGCGCCACGGTGGTTGAGAACCACTGGCTTTTCAGGGAATGTCTAGTCTTGCCCATGGACATGCACTTTAGATGGCTTTCTTTGTTTGGAGAGAAGGTGGACTCAGGACTGGTGCGTTTAACAGCAGGCCTGCGGGCAGGTCCTTGGGCCTTTTTCCTGGCCCCTTGCCAACCCAAGTCCGCCTTATGCCATATTTGTGGCCACGGAAGGGCTTCCAACTGTGTCTCTATGGTCCCAGCCGTTGTGGCCAGCAGATTTCCCAAACTGTTCCAGAATGAGGACACTGTTCCCACAGACTACATGGGACACGTAACCTACAAACTGCTTTAGTCTCCCCCCCCACCCCCCCCCCTCCAAAATCATGGGCATCCGGGAGATCTGCCATCACTGCACCACTGGAGGTGAGTAACATCCGACTGTTGGGTTTTGCAGATCATCCAAAGGGGTTATTCCCTCCCCTTTGAGTCCACCTATCCACCCACTGATGAAATGCTGACTGAGAACCACCTCTCCTTGCTCCATCAGGAAGTGCTGGCTCTCTTGGCCAAGGGAACAATAGAGAGGTTACCAGCATCAGAGATACGTCAAGTCTGCTGTTCCTACAACTTTCAAGTGCCAAGGACGGAGGCCTTCATTCTAATCTAAACCTGCACTTTATCAATCTTTTTTCAAAATGCTCACACTCGATCTGGACCCGGGAGACTGGATGGTAGTGTTGGACTTGCAGGATGCATATTCGCACATTCCCATCCTGCTTGCCCATAGACTTTACTTGCGGTTCACGGTGGGCCAAGAGCACTTCCAATTTCCCATCTTCCCCATCAGTCTTACCAGCACCTCTCTGGTATTCACAAAAGTGATGGCAGTGGTTGCAGCTCATCTGCGAAGGTCAGAAATTCCAGTCTTTCCCTACCTCAATGATTGGCAGTTAAAGGCGGGCTAACCCCAGGCAGCTCTCCTGTCTGCAGACTACTGAGAACCTTCCACATTTGCTGAGGTAGACTATCCACGTGCCAAAGTTACACTTGTCTCTCTCTCAGACACCCCTTTTCATTGGAGCTGTTCTGAACATAGTGCCGTTTTGGGCTTATCCTCTTGATCGGGGAGTCCAGGATATTCAGGCTATGATCCTGATGTTTCAGCCTCTATCCTGGATTTTTTTTTAGTATGACCCTGATGTTGTTGGGGCTCATGGCTCCAGCATCTAGCTTGTAACTCATGCCTGTTGGCATATGCAGGCTCTTCTGTGGGCCCTGAAGTCCCACTGGGCGCAGCATAAGGAGAATCTCTGACATGATCTGGATCTCAAGGAGGGACTGTAAAAAATCTGCAGATCCAGTCTGACGAACCACCAGAGGCAGACCCCTCTGCCTTTCCCAAACAGAGCTGACTATAGTGACAGGTGGAGATCAGAGGGCTCTGGTCTCTGGCGGAATCGGGGCTCCAAATCAACCTTTTGCAGCTTTGGGCGAACCGTTTAGTATTGAAAGCCTTTCTTTCTTCAGTCAAAGGAAGGCTTTTACATTTGTTCATGACAATACCACCTCCCTGTGGATACTGCAACAAACAGGGCGGGTGGGGTTGTGGACACTTGTTAAGAGGCACTGTGCCTCAGGACATGACTGGAACATCAGGGCACAGACCTAGTGGTTCAACATCTAGGGGTCTCTCTGAACGCCAGTGCGGACAAACTTAGCTGTTGCGGCCTAGCGGATCGCTAATAGTGTCTCCTTCCAAAGGTGGCACGGGGCCTCTTTCAGGAGTGGGTAGCAACTTAGTTAGGAATCGTGCAATGTCAGCAGTTTTACACGCTAGAGTTTCCAAGGAAGTTCTCGCTCTCAGATGCTTTTGGCATTGAGTGAAGAACAAGCCTTCTTCTAGCCTTTCTGCCAGTATCACTCCTGCCCAGAGTTCTCAAGAAGATCAGGAATGACAAGGCTCAAGTTATTATTGTGGCTCCAGATTGGGCATGTAACGTCTGGTATACTGAGCTGCTGAGCTTGAGTATCGGTCCTCCAATCAGGCTGCCTCTTCTGGAGGATCTTCTGTCACAGCACCAGGGCAGGGTTCTGAACCTGCACTTAGTAACGATTTAACTTTATCGCGGACATTGAGCGGCAACAGTTAACAACATTTGACCTTATATCCGTAGTCTGCAATTTTATTTTGGTAGCCATGTCCCTTCACTAGAATGGTATATGTCTGCCGCTGGAGCAAGTTTATGGCATGGTGTACAGATAAACATGTTGATCCTGCATCTGCACCCCTTTCCCAGGCTCTTCTGTTAATTATTTACTTGGCCAGCCGGGCTTTGTGGACATTAAAAGGTTATATTTCTGCAGTTGTCAGGCCAGTCATCAGTTTTCAAATCCTGTGTTGTAAATTGGTTCCAGAAAGTTCTCAAGCATATGTTCCCACCAGTGCCTTTTATTATGCCCTTGTGGGATCTAAATCTGGTTCTTACATTTCTGATGTGTGCCTCCTTTGAGCCACTCCAAAACCACCCACTCAGACTTCTCACCATCAAAATGGCCTTTCCAGTGGTGATAACATCTGCCAGTAGTATCTGATAGAGACATCTAGTTGCACATTTCTTACCTTACAATTTCCCCCAGGTGTCAGTCTGGGTGTGGAGATTTTTCTCGAGCAGTACCCCTGTGCACCATTAGGTGGAGTAGATCGGCTCCATGTCGGTCGTCTGTGTCCTCCACGCCAGATATGACGTCATGGGTCCCATGTAAACTCCACCCTGGCACGCGTATGTCAATTAATTTCTTTCCATGCAAGAAAGAGCTACCCCTCAGTCACTTTCTGACCGGTCTTTTTCGACTTTTGTCGCAGCTTTTTTAAGTGTTTCCACTACTGGTACATCCATGGATGTCTTTGCTCCTGTGGATCCTGCGTTGGACGATGTCCGTGAGGGATACGTACCTTGTGTGCCTTTGGTGTCTGGAGCTTGACCACGACCCAAAGTTATGCTCAGAGTGCCGGGTCAGTGAATCCGAAGGCTTTGAAGGAGCAGTCCCGAAAGCTGATGGCTGCTCGGCTCTGCTTAAGTCTCGATCTCTGGGTGTGTCGCGCAGCACCCTCCTCTTCATTGTCCCACTCCAAGTCCTCGGGATGATTGGGTTAGTCTTGGCATAAAAATTGAAGAAAGCAAAACGTTCTTGCTACTTCACCTCATCAGTTGGCTGACGAGATGAGGGAGCAGGAGTGTTGTTGTCGAGTCTCCATCGGCAGAGCCTATGTCTGGGCCGACTTTGCATTTCACTGAGTTTCCAGGAGCTGAAGCTGCCCAGCCTCTGCGGTGCCAAGGTCATGGTATCCACCAACCTCGTGGATCTGGTGGCCAGCGTTCTGGTCAGTCCCCCAGCCCCCCACCCTCTTGCGCAAAAGCCTGTAAACCTTCCTTGTCTGACTCTTCCCCCACCAAGGGCCAGTTAGAGGCAGGATTCACCATCACCTGCTCCTCTGGCAGTCCAGCACATCAGACAGGTGGGTTTTGCAGATAGTCAGAAGGGGTTACTCCCTTCCCTTCAACACAACCCCTACATCCATGCACCATCCTATGATCGGATCACAGAGGATCCCTTGGGACTTGTCCAAGCAGAGGTTAACGGCAGGCTTGGCCAAGGGAGCCATAGAGAGGGGTCCTGTGCCAGAAGTAAGTTGTGATTGCTTTCCCTCTATTTTCCCAAAAAGGACAAGTGCCTCCAACCTCTCCTAGACCTTCGGTCACTCAGTCTCTTTGTCAAGAAGAAGTTAAAAAAAAAAAAAAAAAAAAAACGCTCTCTCTGCCCTGGAACGAGGAGACTGGATGGTAGCATTAGGCTCGTAGGATGCCTAGTTTCATTTTTCCGTCCTGCCTGCCACAGATGTTACTTGCGCTTCACGATAGGCCACAAGCCCTTTCCAGTGCTACTCTTTGCCCTTTTTAGCACGCCTCAGGTGTTCACCAAAGTTATGGCAGTGGTTGCAGCTCGTCTGCATAGAGCAGAGGTTTCAGTCCTCCCTTATCTCGACAACTGGCTGTTAAAGGAGGGCCCACCCCAAACTGTAGTCTCCCACCTCCAGACTATGGCGGACTTTCTGCATTTGGGTTCACTATAAATATGCCAAAGTCACACCTGACTCTCTCTCAGAGACTTTCTTTGGAGCTGTTCTGAACACAGTGCATTTTCAGGCTTATCCTCCTGAGCGGCGAGTCCAGGATATTCTGGATATGATACCTATGTTTCAGCCTCTTTCCTAGATTTCGGTGAGAACGACTGATGCTGCTGGGCCTCATGGCCTCTTGCATCCTGCTGGTGAAAAATGCCTTGTAGCATTATGCGGACTCTGCAGTGGGACTTGAAGTTCCAGTGGGCGCAGCATCAGGGGAATGTCTCCGACAAGGTCCAGATCTCAGAGGGAACTGCACAAGATCTGCAGTTGTGACTAGCACACTGGGATTGGGTCAGAGGAACATCCTTCTCCCTTCCCCAACCACATTTGACAATAGTGACAGATGTGCCCCTCTTGGGAGGGCAGCCACCTGGGAGAGGCGAGGATCATAGCCATCTGGTCTCTGGCAAAGTCCAGACTCCACCACAACCCGTTGGAGCTCTGGGGGATCAGCCTAGCATTAAAAGTATTTTTTCCCTCTCTCAAAGGGAAGGTAGTGCAAGTATTCACGGACAAACCCACCTCCATGTGGTACTGCAACAAGCAGATCAGTGTGTGGACCCTTTGTCAAGAGGCTTTGCGCCTCTGACATGGCTGGAACCACAGAGACCCTGGTGGTTCAACATCTGGCAGGCTCTCCGAATGTCAGAGCAGACTCAATAGAGTTGATCACGAATGGCGTCTACATTCGGAGGTGGTGCAATGTCTCTTTTCAGCAGTAGGGAGAGCCTTGGTTAGATCTGTTTGCCTCCGTAGAGAACGCTCAATGTCAGTAGTACTGCGGCTTGGAGTTTCCAAGGTGGCACTCACTCGACAACGCTTTTCTTCTCAAGTGGAACTCAAACCTCCTGTATCCCTTTCCGCCCATACCACTTCGTCCCTGAATTCTCAAGAAGATCAAGAATGGCCGGGCCCAAATAATCCTTGTGACTCGGGAGTGGGCATGTAGATTTTGGTATCCCAAGCTATTGAGCATGGCCGTTTATCAGCAGATCAGTTTTCCCCTTTGGAGGATCTTCTGTCGCAGCAATGCAGGGGGGTGGCGGGGGTTGGGGCTCCCCCTGAACCTGTCAAGTCTCTGCCTTCTTGCGTGGAGATTGAACAGCGACAGTTGCCAGCTTTAGACATTCTGCCGGAAGTCTGTAAGGTAATCTTGTCAGCCACACATATCTCTCTACCAAAACAGTATACGCATGTCGTTAGAAGACATTTGTGGCATAGTGTGCAGACAAGTCTGTGACTCCCTTCCTACCCCTCTATCTGAGGTTCTATTGTTTATCTTTTCTCCAGCCCAGCAGTGGTCTGCTGTGGGTACTCTCAAAGATTGTCTGCTATTTCTGCTTTTTTGTGGTTGCCTGATCAACCTTCATTGTTTAAATCTTCAAATGTAAATAGGTTACTTAAAGGTCTTACTTATGTTTCCTCCTTCTCCACTCATTATGCTCCCAATGGGATTTGAATTTAGTTTTGATGTTTTTGATGTGCACTTCTTTTGAGGCTCTCCATAATTGTCCTCTCAGGCTTCTCACTTAGAAAACACCTTTCCTTGTAGCCATTATATCTGCTGGAAGGGTGAGTGAGCTGCAGCATTTGCATTTAAGCCGCACCACCTTTCCATCCATCCTGACACAGTGGTGCTTTGCGCTAGGGCCTCCTTTTTGCCAAAAGTGGTTACGTTCTCCCGTGAAGGGCAATCCATCACTTTGCCTACTTTACATGCACCCCCACATCCTTATAAAGAAGAGAAGAGGATCCACTGCCAGGACCCAAAAAGAGCGTTTGCGTTCTACCTTGATCATACCAAAGAGTTCCATGTGGATGAACAACTTTTTATTGGTTATATGGGTGCAAAGAAAGGTTGGGCAGTGCAGAAGAGAACCATATCCAGATGGGTCGCACTCTGCATTAAGATGTGCTACGCATTGGCTAAAAAACAAATCTCTGAGGGTTTGCGTGCTCATTCTGCCAGAGCTAAAGCTGCGACCACTGCGTTAGCATGCAGAGTTCCAGTCCTTGACATGTGAGGTGGCAACATGGGCATCAATGCACTTTTACCAAACACTACTGCCTGGACAGTCAGATCTGTAGGAATAGGCACTTTGCTCGTTTGGTCCTGCAGGAATTTCTAGTATGATCTCAGTTCGCAGACCCACCTTGGGGCATGTTATTGCTTGGTTATCTATTTTAGGGTAAAGACTCTGCAACTAGATGTCTCTATCAGATGGACCAGTTACTTACCTTCGGTAACGTCTTATCTGGTAGGAACAATATCTAGATGCAGATTTCTTATCGAGCCACCCATCTTCCCTGCTCTGCAAACTGATTTCTAGGGACAGGGACTCCCTTTTAGGGCCCTAGTTTTGACACACCAGTGGTCAGTGTACTTCATGGCTCTGCACTTCTGGTCTGGAAAGTCGTGTAAAGAAACTGACGTCAGCACGCCGGTGTGGCACCTATATAGGACCTGCGTCGTCGTATCCAGCACGGACGACACTGACCGATGCAGCACCGATCTACGGCACCTAACGGCACGTAGGGGTACCACTTTAGAAGAATCTGCAGATCCAGACTAACACAGAGTAAACTCTAAAGTAAGGAATCTGCAACTATATATTGTCTCTACCAGATAAGGCATTACCAAAGATAAGTAACTTGCCTGTCAGTGAGTTCAAGCACTGTCAGCAAGTCCTCCATACCTTTCCTACTACCCAGACAAGCTGGTCCTTTGGACTTAAGCATTGTTTTTACTGAGGGTGGGAACTCTTTTCCGAGTAGCCAGTTCATCATTCTGCCTACTTTTTACGTTGTGCGTCATCCCTCTGGAAAAAGACTCAACAGGTTGGACCCAAAAACAACATTGTTGTCCAACCTTGATCATACTCGTGAGTTTGGGTGGACAGTCAACTCTTCGGTGGGTATGTCAAGGCTAAGAAAGGGAATGTGGTACAGAAGCAGTTAATCTCATTATGGATAGTGCTCTGCATCAAAATCTGCTACACACTGGCCAAAACGCAACTCCAGAGGGTTTGCAAGACCACTCTACCATAGCCAAGGCTGCGACCACTGCATTGGCTCATGGAGTCCCTGTCCTGGATATATGTTAGGCAGCAACGTGGGCTTCTTTGCACATGTTTGCAAAACACTTCTGTCTGGACAGTAAGGTCTGGCACGACCGTTAAGTTGCCCATTCATCCTACAAAACCTTTTGTCTAATTCATTTCACAGCCCCACCTCTGGGGAGGTATTACCTGGGTATCTATTTAAAGATAAGAAATCTGCAGCTAGAAGTCTCATCAGTTGAAGAGGTTACTTACATGCAGTAATGCCTTATCTGGTAGAGACTCTAAATGCAGATTCCTTACTGACCCTCCCATCCTTCCCACTCTGCGAACGGTTTACAGTGTAATGGGTTAAGTCTTTTAAAGACCCTAGTTAGACATACCAGGTGTCAGTGTTCCTCATGGCTCCGTGCGTCTAGTGTAGAATATCGGGTAAAGAAACTGACGTTAGCTGGCTGGGGTGGAACCTATATAGACACCCGCATGTACTTTCCAGCGCGGATGACGCCACGTGGAGCTGACCACCTACCGGCGCACAGGGGTACAGCTCGCCAAAGCTATCTGGATCCAGTCTGATACCTGGGGGATATTCTAAGGTAAACAAATCTATGGCTAGCTCATCACTACTAGATAAGATGCACAGAAGAGTAAGTAACTTGTTCTTTGAATGCCTTTAAGGACAAAAAGTGGCCGACTGGTTAGGGGAAGTAGAAACTTCAGTACAGGTGGGAGTCATCAGTGCAGTACATAGTTCTTGCGTGCTATATATGGAAAATGTCACTTACCCAGTGTACATCTGTTCGTGGCATGAGTCGCTGCAGATTCACATGCTGTGCACAGTCCGCCGTCTGGTGTTGGGCTCGGAGTGTTACAAGTTGTTTTTCTTCGAAGAAGTCTTTTCGAGTCACGAGACCGAGGGACTCCTCCTACTTCGATTCCATTGCGCATGGGCGTCGACTCCATCTTAGATTGTTTTCCCCGCAGAGGGTGAGGTAGGAGTTGTGTATATTAGTAATAGTGCCCATGCAATGGAATGAATACGTATGTACATAATAAAGGTTAAAGTAATATATTTACAAATGTTCAAGATCTACTTCTAAACGGCTACAGGCTCCCGGGGAGTCGGGTGAGCGCATGTGAATCTGCAGCGACTCATGCCACGAACAGATGTACACTGGGTAAGTGACATTTTCCGTTCGATGGCATGTGTAGCTGCAGATACACATGCTGTGCACCGACTAGTAAGCAGTTATCTCCCCAAAAGCGGTGGTTCAGCCTGTAGGAGTTGAAGTAGTTTGAAATAATGTTCTTAGTACAGCCTGACCTACTGTGGCTTGTTGTGCAGTTAACACATCTACACAGTAGTGCTTGGTAAATGTATGAGGCGTAGACCATGTTGCTGCCTTACATATTTCGTTCATTGGAATATTTCCTAGAAAGGCCATGGTAGCCCCTTTCTTTCTGGTTGAGTGTGCCTTTGGTGTAATAGGTAGCTCTCTTTTTGCTTTAAGATAGCAGGTTTGAATACACTTAACTATCCACCTAGCAATGCCTTGTTTTGAAATTGGATTTCCTGTATGAGGTTTTTGAAAGGCAATAAATAGTTGTTTTGTTTTTCTAATTAGTTTCGTTCTGTCAATGTAGTACATTAGTGCTCTTTTGATGTCTAATGTATGTAGTGCTCTTTCAGCTACAGAATCTGGTTGTGGGAAGAACACTGGTAATTCTACTGTTTGATTTAAGTGGAACAGTGAGATAACCTTTGGTAAAAAAAGTTTGGATTTGTTCTTAGAACTACTTTATTTTTATGTATCTGAATAAATGGTTCTTGTATGGTAAATGCTTGAATCTCGCTCACTCTTCTTAGAGATGTGATGGCAATCAAAAATGCAACTTTCCACGTTAAGTATTGCATTTCACAAGAATGCATGGGCTCGAAAGGTGGACCCATGAGTCTTGTTAAGACAATGTTGAGGTTCCATGAAGGAACAGGTGGTGTCCTTGGTGGTATGATTCTCTTTAAGCCTTCCATAAACGCTTTAATGACTGGTATTCTAAATAGTGAAGTTGAATGAGTAATTTGTAGGTAAGCTGATAATGCGGTGAGATGTATTTTTATGGAAGAGAAAGCTAGATTTGATTTTTGCAAATGTAGTAAATATCCAACTATATCTTTTGGAGATGCGGTTAAGGGCTGAATTTGATTATTCTGGCAGTAATGCACGAATCTTTTCCACTTGTTTGCGTAGCAGTGTCTAGTGGTAGGCTTCCTAGCTTGTTTTATGACCTCCATACATTCTTGTGTGAGGTGCAAGTGTCCGAATTCTAGGATTTCAGGAGCCAAATTGCTAGATTCAAAGATGCTGGATTTGGATGTCTGATCTGTTGGTTGTGTTAACAGATCTGGTTTGTTGGGTAGTTTGACATGAGGTACTACTGACAGGTCTAGTAGTGTCGTGTACCAAGGTTGCCTTGCCCATGTTGGCGCTATTATTATGAGTTTGAGTTTGTTTTGACTCAACCTGTTTACTACATATGGAAGGAGAGGGAGAGGGGGGAAAAGCGTATGCAAAGATCCCTGACCAGTTCATCCATAGAGCATTGCCTTGGGATTGATCTTGTGGGTATCTGGGTGCGAAGTTTGGGCATTTTGAGTTTTCCTTTGTTGCAAATAGATCTATTTGAGGTGTTCCCCAAATTTGAAAGTAATTGTTTAGTATTTGGGGGTGAATTTCCCATTCGTGGGTTTGTTGGTGATCTCGAGAGAGATTGTCTGCCAACTGGTTCTGAATCCCTGGAATAAATTGTGCTATTAGGCGAATGTGGTTGTGAATCGCCCAATGCCATATTTTCTGTGTTAGGAGGCACAACTGTGTCGAGTGTGTCCCTCCTTGTTTGTTTAGATAATACATTGTTGTTATGTTGTCTGTTTTGACAAGAATGTATTTTTGGGTTATTATGGGTTGAAATGCTTTCAGTGCTAGAAATACTGCTAACATTTCCAAGTGATTTATGTGAAACTGTCTCTGATGTATGTCCCATTGTCCTTGGATGCTGTGTTGATTGAGGTGTGCTCCCCACCCTGTCATGGAAGCATCTGTTGTTATGACGTATTGTGGCACTGGGTCTTGGAAAGGCCGCCCTCGGTTTAAATTTGTACTGTTCCACCATAGAAGCGAGATGTATGTTTGGCTGTCTATCAACACCAGATCTAGAAGTTGACCCTGTGCTTGTGACCATTGTGATGCTAGGCACTGTTGTAAGGGCCGCATGTGCAATCTTGCGTTTGGGACAATGGCTATGCATGAAGACATCATGCCTAGTAGTTTCATTACCATTCTGACTTGTATCTTTTGTGTTGGATACATGGCCTGTATTACTTTGTGAAATGTTTGAACCCGTTGTGGTCTTGGAGTGGCAATCCCTTTTGCTGTGTTGATTGTCGCTCCTAAGTATTGCTGCGTTTGACACGGCAGAAGGTGTGACTTCGCGTAGTTGATGGAGAAACCTAGCCTGTGAAGGGTTTGTATGACATATTTTGTGTGCTGTGAACACTGTTTTAACGTGTTGGTTTTGATTAGCCAGTCGTCTAAGTACGGGAACACATGTATTTGCTGCCTTCTGATATGTGCAGCTACTACTGCCAGGCATTTTGTAAAAACACTTGGCGCAGTTGTTATTCCGAATGGCAACACTTTGAATTGGTAATGTATTTCTTGGAATACGAACCTTAGGTATTTCCTGTGTGAAGGATGTATTGGTATATGGAAATACGCATCTTTTACATCTAATGTTGTCATGTAGTCTTGCTGTTTGAGCAGTGGTATTACGTCTTGTAACGTGACCATGTGAAAGTGGTCTGATTTTATGTAGGTATTTAGTGTTCTGAGATCTAGTATTGGTCTCAGAGTTTTGTCCTTCTTGGGTATTAGAAAGTACAGTGAGTAAACTCCTGTGTTTTTTTGTTGAGTTGGTACTAATTCTATTGCGTCCTTTTGTAGCAATGCTTGAACTTCAAGTCCTAGAAGATCTATATGTTGTTTTGACGTATTGTGTGTTTTCGGTGGGACGTTTGGAGGGAATTGGTGAAATTCTATGCAATAACCATGCTGGATAATTGCTAAGACCCAAGTGTCTGTTGTTATTTCCTCCCAGAGTTTGTAAAATTGGCTTAGTCTTCCCCCCACAGGTGTTATGTGATGGGGGTGTGTGACTTGTGAGTCACTGCTTATTTTGAGGGGTTTTGGGGCCTTGGAATTTTCCTCGATTTTTTGGGAATTGGCCCCTTCTAAATTGCCCCCGAAAACCTCCCCTCTGGTATTGACCCTGGTAGGTAGGCCTTGTTTGTGAGGTTGTGGTTTCTGTGGGTTGACCTCGAAACCCTCCCCTAAAAGGTGTTTTCCGAAATCTGCCTCTGCTCTGCGGGGAGTAGAGTGCGCCCATGGCTTTGGCTGTATCGGTGTCCTCCTTGAGTTTTTCGATGGCAGTGTCTACCTCCGGCCCAAACAATTGCTGTTCATTAAACGGCATATTGAGCACAGCCTGCTGGATTTCCGGTTTGAACCCAGAAGTGCGCAGCCATGTGTGCCTTTGTATTGTGACTGCAGTGTTTATTGTCCTTGCAGCTGTATCTGCTGCATCCATGGAAGACCGTATCTGATTATTTGAGATACTTTGTCCCTCTTCCACCACCTGTTGCGCTCTTTTTTGGAACTCCTTGGGTAAGTGTTCGATGAAATGTTGCATTTCATCCCAATGAGCCCTGTCGTATCTTGCCAATAGTGCTTGTGAATTGGCGATACGCTACTGATTTGCTGCTTGTGCTGCAACCCTTTTTCCCGCAGCATCAAATTTGCGGCTCTCCTTGTCTGGAGGTGGTGCGTCGCCTGAGGTGTGAGAGTTGGCTCTCTTACGAGCTGCCCCCACAACTACTGAGTCTGGTGTTAGTTGTGTTGTAATATATATTGGATCAGTGGGCGGTGGCTTATATTTTTTCTCCACCCTTGGAGTTACGGCACTGCCTTTAACTGGATCCTGAAATATTTGTTTTGAATGTCTTAGCATTCCTGGGAGCATGGGAAGGCTTTGAAATTGGCTATGGGTGGAGGATAGGGTGTTAAAGAGAAAGTCATCCTCAATTGGTTCCAAATGTAAGGACACATTGTGAAACTCGGCTGCCCTTGCGACCACCTGTGTATAGGATGTACTGCCTCAGGTGGTGACGGTTTTGTAGGATAAGAGTCTGGGCTATTGTCAGACACTGGAGCATCGTAGAGGTCCCATGCATCGGGATCATTCTGACTCATTGTGGTATGAGCTGGTGAGTGCATCAGTGGTGGAGTTGTTGTTGCTGGTGATGCATGTATTGATGGTGGTGGAGACGGTGGTGGGGTTGTTTTCTTTGCCACCTTTGCCTGTGGTTGCTTGTCCTTTTGTTGAAAGGCAAGTTTCCTTTTTATTTTGATTGGGGGAAGAGTGGTTATCTTCCCTGTGTCCTCATGAATATGAAGCCTTCTTTGTGTGTAGTCAGGCTCTGCAGATTGAAGCTCCTCTCCAAATCGATGTAATTGGGAGGTTAGTCCTTGTTCCTCTGTATAGGAACTAGTTTTCGGCTCCGAGGCTGGCTGTTTCGGAACCGAAACCTTTTCGGAAGTCTTTTTAGGCTCCGAAGAAACCTTCTTTGTTTTCGGCGTGTCTCTGTGCCGAAATTCTTCGGTGCCGCTGTCTCTGTGCCGAAGTTTCTCGAAGCCGCCGTCTCGGCTCCGAGGTTGCTGTGTGGCGGTATCTCGACCGGAGTCGGATGACTTCGACACCAGCATGCCCTTTTTCGGTGCCTTGGATGGGTCACCTATTTTTCGGGTTAAGCCATGGCCTGTTGGCGGTGGCGTCCCCTGGGCTTTTGTAGACTTCTTGTGAGTCTTGATTTTCGACGTCTTACTCACGGTTTTGGTTGTTTCTTCGGCGTCGAGTTCTTCCGAATCCGACTCGCGGACGGAGAAAGCTTCTTCTTCCTCCTCGAAACGATCTTGACCTGTCGGCGTGGACGCCATTTGTAGTCTCCTGGCTCTTCGGTCTCTCAGCGTCTTCCTCGACCGAAACGATCGACAGGCTTCACAAGTATCCTCCTTGTGCTCGGGGGACAAGCACAAGTTACAGACCAGATGGTGATCCGTATACGGATACTTGTGATGGCATTTTGGGCAGAAACGGAATGGGGTCCGTTCCATGAGCCTTGAAGTCTCACGTGGCCGGGCCGACCAGGCCCCGACGGGGGATCGAAGAAACCCCGAAGGGCCACCGGAGCTCTTCAAAATTCGGTGTCGATTTGTTCTAACTAACACGATACCGAACGCAAACAATACTGACGTTTTTTTCCGAGATTCTAACTAACTTTCCAACCCGAAACACGGAGCGAAAAGGAACACGTCCGAACCCGATGGCGGAAAAAAAAAAAATCTAAGATGGAGTCGACGCCCATGCGCAATGGAATCGAAGTAGGAGGAGTCCCTCGGTCTCATGACTCGAAAAGACTTCTTCGAAGAAAAACAACTTGTAACACTCCGAGCCCAACACCAGACGGCGGACTGTGCACAGCATGTGTATCTGCAGCTACACATGCCATCGAACATATATATATATGTTTTTAAAGTCAGGTGTATTGAAAATGCAATGATCCCAAGAAATTTTAAGATGTAAAATAGTCCCTCATTCATTGCAAAAAAATAATTCCTTGAGAAGCAGAATGATACACCAGATAGTGAATAGCATGCAGTGACAGAAATACTCCTCTCGGTAGAGCTAAGTTACACTGGGTATATTTTAAAGAAATAGTAATAGTAAGACCAGCAGATAGCTGCACTCTTGCAAGCTAGACCCAAACAAAAGACACACTCCAGAAGTAACGAGGTATATGTATGCAGTTATTTCTCACTGAATAATTATTGTATAGTAGTTTTCTGTAAAATCCAAATGTTGTGCAGGAGGACAAATACGCATATTGCAGAACAATATCCAGATCTATATAGCTGTCAAATATTGAAATATTTGTCATTCATTGAGACTAAAAGGTGAATTCCTAAATCCCAACCAGCCCCATTCATGCATTTGGTTGAGTATTGCATGTTTATTGGCACAATTCTACTTAATATTTAATGTTTTGTTTTACAGGAATCTTTAGAAGAAGAGGATGACTCTGATGATGACAATATGTAACATCTACATGCATTATTTAGATCAACTGCAAAACCTCCAGGCGCCTCCCGTTTTTCTGTACATGTTGCTTAAATTGTTTTTGAAGGACCACCTTGCAATAAAATTATTTACAAGTAAAATATGTATTTTTTTGTTTTGTTTTACTTTCACGCTGTCAGTAAACAACACATCAACACTGAATAATATATTGATGTGTAAATGAATTAAGATTCACTTATTTAGCAACATTAGGATACACCTGTTTTAGATATGTACCTTAAAATGAAAACTTATTGATGATTCCAGTGACGTTACTGCTCATCATTTGTTTAGGATATATATAGACAAACAATGTTTCTGACTGGCAAATTACTGTGACTTGGAATACAGCTAAAATATCATGCGCCTAAATAAACCCTAAGTGTTTATTCCTGCTGGTCTTTAGATCACAGTTATGACAGTTACCAGTGGCCAACATTGAACCATCTTATTCTAGAACTTGTTACGTCCAAGATTCTTCAGTAACATTGATTTAAAAATATTTTTTTCCTCCTTTCAGAAGGCTGTAACGGCCAAATCTAATTTAGAAAAAGTAAGATGCCAATTGCATCTTTAAAATACTGCTAACTAAACAGTGACAAGAAAAAGGGTTTCATTAACTTTTTTGTTTTTAAGAAAACCAGGGCAATGCAGCCAGGTTCTTAACAGCCTATAAAGACGGTAAAACAAACACTGCACATATAAGGGAGTGCCTTCTATCTGTGTTTCATCATGCCCTATCAAAGGCAACATATCAGTTCCTTGTAATGGATATGAAGGATCCACAATTTGTTCATTCCTCCAGGGAGGAAGGGGTGTTACTTATGATTGTAAGATTCCCCTGGAGGAGAACTAGGGCTATAGCCCAGTATATTTCCTTCTATATCATAGTTTCTCCATTGAAGTCATATGCCTGGAATATTCCTGCAAGCTTGAACGTATCCTGAATTCAAACATCACCATGTAGGGGGTGTAAGCTTAACAGGCTAATTTCTCTATGATTTGTTTTCTTTTCAGGTTAGTAAAACACAAGCCGACACTTCAGCATGAAACCAAACGTGCAGACTAGACAACTGTGTGCAAGAGCACATGATGAAAGAGGCTAGACTTATGTGACTTAACTAGAGAAGAAAGTAATGCACTGTCGCTGTAAGAAACCAGCAGCTTCCATCTCCCAGCATGCTTTGTACTAGAAGTTGTGACTCAGTTATTTTTTAGGAACCATGTTGAATTTGCTAACGTTACATTTTCCGTTCAAAATAAGGGAGACCGGGGAGGAGAGGTGGTTGTTTACTTCAGTGAAGATACTTATGACGCAGAACTAGGACTACAAGTAACATTTTGTTCTGCATCATGCTATTTTCACTGCATCATAAACGTAGAAGAGAATAGCTAGCCCGTCCCAAACTAATGGTGGTCTCGTATTTTGAATAGTAGTAGATATTGAAGGCGTGCTATTAACCAGAAGGATCTCATGGCATTAGGTTCCTGACATAATATCTGCTCAGAATCTTCATCTGGACAACGTTTGGTGACAGTGTGGGCAGGTTTCCATATAGCTGTCCTACATATATCTAAAATAGAAATTGTTCTCAGCCAGACTGAAGTGGCAGCTTTTCTTCATGTGGAGTGTTATTGAGATTTACCAGGTATGCTGTGCACATTAGTGCATAGTATAAGGAAATAAAGGAAACTATCTAATTGGAAATTACTTGTTTGGCTATTGCCACACAAGAATGGATAGACCCATAGTTGAGAGACAGTTGATTAGACCTCCGTATAGGGTCTTTTTCCATCCAAGTAAAATAATAGGACACATATTACATTAAGGGATATTTCTACCTTGAGTATAAGAACAACCAAAACAATCTGATAATTATATGAATAATAATATGAAAATCAAACAAGTTTCGGAAGTAAGCATGGGTGTGTTCTTATAACTAACCTATTGTGATGAAAGGTTTGTAAGGATGCACTGCAAGACAGCTTGAAGCCTGCAGACGCTGTAAGCAGAGATGGTGGCTACTTTCCAAGTGATATGCTGCAATGCCTCCTTTATGTATAGGCTCAAAAACAGGAGGCATCAATTTTGATAGTAACAGATTAAGCTCCCATGGTGGAGATGGTGGTCGCTTACGAGAGTAGATCTTCTTTAAACCTTTAAAAGTTTTTTTTTTAGGATTCCAATTGTGAAGAATATTTGAAAAGGAATTTTCTGTACACTGTAATTGCAAGGAAGTGTATATTTATTAAGCACATTGTCACTCTGACTGCACCAAATGATCACCTTCCTTTCGCAGGACAGTGGATTATGGTCATGATGTAAACACCTTAATTAGAATCTCTTCCGTTTAAAGGCATAGGAAGCCCTTGATGTTGGTCTTTTAGTCTATTTTAGAATGACCATTCTTGTGGTAAGTTTCAGTATTGTACTATTTCAGAAGACAATGCTCCAAATCCAAGGACAACTGTTGAGATAGTGCAACTGCCTCTGCGTCGTGGGTTGGTGATTTCTGTTTGCATGTCTGCTTCCTCTGCGGTTTTAAAGACATGGATTTTTTTTTTTTTAAATGTCTGAATTTAAGCTGGACAGTTGGATTGGCAGAGAAACGTAAACAAGTCTCTATAGCCAGTCACCTACAAGCCTTTGCGCAGTGATCCCGATGCCAACATTATAGAGGTAAAGTTTGCCCATTTAGTGTTTTCTGAAGTTACAAAAAGACCTATTTGAGGAATACCCTAGGATGCATTCTAGCATATCATCATGAACACGTGTTTTTTATGAAAAATCTGCTTGATAGTTTTGCAAGCCTGGCAGCTGAACAGTCCGAATGGAGAGGTTTCATGCTAAAAATAAATGAACTTCTGGGTCCGGTCTTGTCTGATTGACCTGGGATAGACTACTCTCAATTCCAACACATTGATGTGAAACAGGCATTTTCTCTCCAACCTACCAGACAATCTGGCAGCAATAGTCTTTGAAGTTACATCCTTATGGGATGGGACTCCGTTCAGAAGATTTGACCTTTTGCAATACCATGGAAGAGACTCTTTTGCTAGTATAAGAGGTGCAGTTTTTTTCCAGTTGCCCGTCCACTGAGATCAGTGATCTCTCAAACCTTATTGCAGGGTTCTCCTGTGTAGCCTTGTATTTGATACACTGAAAATACACGAGGTCAGCAATCCCAGGAGGGAAGATAGTTTAGGACCTGTGAGGAGTACTGAGAATTTGCTGGCATTTAAGGATTATGTAAGACACACTCTCCTCAGAATGATTCACTTCTCCTTTCTCTGTATTCAAGATGGATTCCATATAGGTGACATTTATTATGGAGGATAACATTGATTTCAACAAGTTGGCCTGAAGGTGTAGGTGATGAAAGTGAGCAGTGGTCATTTTAGAATTCTGAAGGAGACATTGCAGTGTGAGCTTTTATCAGCCAATCATTTCTGTACAGGTAGACTAAGATCTTCCATCTGCAAGAGGTAATATGCCACCATTGCCGTACATTTTAAAAATATATATATTTTATTTCAGTCTGAAGGGTGGCATCTTGTCATGGGAATGCTCACAAGAAGTACAGGAGATTCCTGACATTCAAAGACATTGGGATTTGAAAGTAGGCATCATGTAGATCTGTTGCACACATCTAATCCCCTATGGTAATATGTCCCCAAACATCCACACCCCCACCCATAAACATTGCAGTTCTGGATCATTGCTCTTCACATATGTTCACTCATTCATTTGACTAGTCTTTGTCTTTTCATAGAAATATTTTTGGTGCAGTGCTGGGTTGTCACCTCCCTCAAATGTTCAGGTTTTGAATCCTTCAGGGACTGTGATGGACAAATGTCCATCGCAAGCCCACACAACATAAATGGGTATGTATCCCAAGGCCATCAAAGAAAAGGGAAACTTTTTAGCCTGATACAACCTAAGGATTAGAAGAAAATTACACTCCAGGACAACGTTGCCATAGTCGGTGTCCTGGCGAAAGCCCAAGTGGTGCTGATTGTCGAAGGGTAAGTCACTGAACGTTCTCCTACCCCCACAGAACTCTTTCTGAGAGCTAAGCAATTGTTGTTCTTCAAGAAGAACCGGAGTCTGTGGCTCCTTCAGCTCCAAATCCAGTTCCCAGGTGTTTGATATCGTTGGCCCCTCGCCGAGGTCTTCACCAGGGCAGCCCTATCTGGAGTTTCCTGCTCCTGGTGCAGACCCTGCTTATTTCCTGAACGCAATGTTTGATGTCTTTTGCAGGGCATAGTCCCTTCTAGGGCACCTTTGGGAACCACAAGTCCTACAGGCTTGCCTTTCAGGCTGACACTGGCAGGTTTGTTACCCCAGGTACCTTTACCCCTTATCTCCCATTGTTTTCTATCACTGTAGCTATGATTCTGTACAGACACCGGTTAAGACTTCGGCCCCTTGGTATCTTAAATGGAGGTGACGTCAGCCAAAAGGCTTGTCAACAACGGTGCCTTAATCTTCACCAATAAAATGACTGATGCCTTGCCAGAATCTGCAGGTAACAAACCCTTACTGTAACTTCCTGTCACTGTGCATATGTCAAGGCAAGAAGCACAACAGTTGGTGGAAGAAAGTTAGTTCTCTCGTAGAGGATTTCCATGTATAGTCTTAAGCACTGAATAGTTCCGCCTGCCTGCAGGGACCCTGGAGCATTTCTCTGAAAATATCTTGTGTTGATGTTTGTCTTTCTTCAGGCAGGCCTGCTAAGTCACTTAGGAATGTCATTATGCAGCCTAAAGGAGAGGCTACAAAGGCCAAAATTCTTCATCCTGTTTGGTTGGAAAAAGGTCCTGCCAGGCAGATATGCATTCAAATGCATGAATATTTTGAATGTTTTACAGAAAAAATCTTTCATAAACCTTTTTGCAATATTACATAAGGGTGAAGAAGTGCATGGCAGTGTAGCCCACAGGCTGCTATTATACAGACTAAAAAGTAAAGCTGTGCCTTTAAGAACAGGTGGTCCTCCCATATCCCATCATGCTCAGCAAAAGGCATTTATCTCTGTTCTTTTTTCCAGCTCCTTCTGACAGGACCCTACAGCTTGAGCTCCACCTATTTAGAGGTTTTTTTCTCAAATGTCTTCACTCAACGTTTTTCATCTTGCCTTACCATTTTCTGTCATTTTTTTAAACATTGACAGAAATGTAAGGTATTTTACCATCCAAATGCCTTAACTTTTTGATAATTGCCCTTGTTGCAGCAGGAAAAGGCCAAAACAGACCCACATGATGTCTGTATTATCTGTCTTCCGCCTTCACACATACCTGATGCCTGTGATATATGTAAAAACTTCTCCAGGTGCACTCTGCATGACAGAGAGAAAATTTGTCTCCAGGCCAGAGAGGACAGCAGATGAAGAAAGCAGCCTACCGGTAGGACCCTAGAGCGAGGGGAAGGCCAATCTTCCACCAGGGCTCTCACTTCATCATTCAGTGGACACTGAACATCTCAGAGATGTAGTTCTGGCCAGAAATGATGTAGGTCCCGGTCGACGTAGAGAAAATTGACGTCGAGGCAAGTAACAGCGTCGACATGTTCTCCGTTAAGAGCAACTTCGACGGCGAGGAAGCGACTCCGCAAGTTGTCTTGACGTTGACAGTTAACACGCTGTCGAAGAGGCATGGTCATCCGATGCCGATTACTACTTCTTGGTCGAGGTCGCCTTCGGCACGGCGTGGACGGTCCACATCGAGGGATACCCGCCGTCATGAAGGATCGACATCGAGAAGAACACGTTGACGTCTCACTGTTTGACGCCCATGGTCGGACCCAAAAGTTACATCTCGATGACCTGCCCTTGGGTTCGGCATCGAAGAAGGCCAAAATGTGTTCGACCTAACAGACTGCCATGCCTGTTTCGGGATCGAGTCACAAGGTAGAAGCTTCCACTTTGGAGCCGAAACGCGTACATACCACCTCGGAGCCGAAACATCCAAGCTCCTCTTCGGAGCCGAAGCATGCAAAGTCCTTATCGGAGCTGAAAAAACTTCAATCTGCTTCAAAAAACACATTTTCGGCCCGATTAAAGGAGTCAATCACCAAGTTTTTTGAGCATACATTTGTGGGAAGTCAAAATATTCCATCTGCAGAGGAGGCAACGAAATTAGGCCCATTCTGGAAGTGATGGACCACAAACAGAGGAAAATCCAAATCCAAAAGGATACAGGGAAAATTATTGCCTCTCCTCTTCTATATGACCAAGAGGAAACTGTCATTCCAAGAAAGTCTTGAGGCTGGGCCTGCACCTGCAAAAATATTTAAGCACAAGGAGAAGCCAAAAACAGTACATCAGCCTTCTCCATCGCATTCTCCTTTCCTTCTGCACCACCTCAAACTCCACCACCACCTTCACCCACAGTTTTCTATACAATCTCCTGCCTCTTCACATGGGGATTATATGGGTGACAGTCCTTATAATGTAGTCCCATGGGATATGTATGATCCAGACCCTATTCCATCTAATGACCCTGATCTATATCCCACAAGGCCATCTCCACCGGAAGACACCAAGGCCTATAATCGGGTAATTGCTAGAGCAGCCACATACCACAATGTGCAGCCGCACTCTGAACCCTCCCCTCTACACATAAACAGTACCAATGTTTGCCAATACTACCAGGCGTGCTAAAACAAACTGATGACATTTTTAAAGAACCAGTAAAGGATAGGGTATTAACACCAAGGGTAGATAAAAAATATTAAGCTGCATTATCAGATCCCATTTTTATAACACAGCAATTGCCACCTGATTCCATTGTGGTCAGTGCATCTAGGAAAAGGGCAAATAGTCCACAGGGGATGCCTTCCCCCTGATAAGGAAAGCCGCAAATTTGATGCAGCAGGCAAAAGAGTGGAAACTCAAGCTGCAAATCAGTGGAGAATTGCCAACTCCCAAGCTCTTTTAGTCAGGTATGACAGGGCTCATTGGTGTGAGATGCATGAGTTCCTCCAATAAATCCCTGTGGAACACCAAAAGAGAGCACAGCAGGTAGTGGCAGAAGGACAAGCTATTGCCAACAAACAAATTTGATCAGCCCTAGATGCAGCGGACACTGCAGCTAGGGGAATAAATACTAACCTTATGATCAGAAGGCATGCTTGGTTGCGGTCCTCAGGATTCAAACCTGAAATACAGCAAGCAGTCCTTAATATGCCGTTTAACACACAGCAGCTACTTGGATCAGAGGTGGATACCACCATTGAAAAATGAAAAAAGGACTCCGATATAGCAAAGGCCATGGGTGCCCTATACACAATACCTTTTCGGGGTACTTTTCAAAAGCCTCAATTCAGAGGGGGTTTAAACCTTAAGCATCAGAGGCCTCTACATCCCAACAAAAACAGGGACAACAGTTTTATTCTAGGGGATCTTTCAGAAGATTCTATAAAGGACATGGCTTCAGAAGTAGGGGCAAACCCACTGCCACAAGAAGTGCCTCCACATCATCAAAGCAGCAACTTTCTCTGCATCCCCACACAACACACATCTCCTGTGGGAGGAAGACTGCAACATTTTTACCGCCACTGGCACAAAATTACATCAGATAAATGGGTACTGTCAATTATCCACAATAGTTGTTGCCCAGAACTCCTCTCCATTCTGCAAAATATCCCCCCTAGCTCACACAGGCTCTCTCAGGAACATATTGTTCTGCTAAAACAAGAGGTAGAATATCTTCTACTCAAAGGTGGTAGTACTATCACTCAAGAAGGAACAGGAGTATATTCTCTATACTTCCTCATACCAAAAAAGGATGACACTCAGACCAATCCTCGATCTCAGACCTCAATCAGTACATTGTCTCAGAGCATTTCCACATGGTCACTCTACAGGATGTCATCCCCTTTTACAAAAACAAGACTACATGACAGCATTAGATCTATAAGATGCTTACTTCCATAATCCCATACGTCCAGCACACCGCAAATACTTGAGGTTTGTGATAGGCAAGCACTACCAATTCAAAGTGCTACCCTTTGGAGTAACAAAAGCACCAAGGGTATTTACCAAATGCCTAGCAGTGGTTGGTTGCAGCATACCTCAGAAGACAGTATATACATGTCTTTCCCTATTTGGACGACTGGCTCATTAAAGCCAGTACCATTCCAAACTGTCACCAATACCCACAACCAACACCCTATATAGTCTAGGGTTCACAATCAATTACCAAAAGTCTCACCTTCAGCCAGTGCAAATACAACCATGTCTGGGAGCAATTCTGAACACACTGTCAGCATTAGCCTACCCAAACCTACAAAGAATTCAAGCGTTCCACAGTCTCATATCTCAACTACAATACAATCAAACTTACACAGTAAGGTTTATTATGAAACTCTTGGGAATGATGGCATCTTGCATATCACTAGTGCCAAACGCACATCCAAACATGAGACCCCCGCAACGGTGTATTTCACAACAATGGTCTCAAGCACAGGGTCAACGTCACAATCTAGTGTTATTGGACCACCAGACTTACAACTCTCTGCAGTGGTGGAATCACACAAACCTATCAAAAGGGCGGACATTTCAGGACCCTGTGCCACAGACCTTAATAACCACAGATGCATCAATGACAGGTTTGGGAGCGCCTCTCAACAACATCTCATGATACAGGGACAATGGGATTCAGTCCAGAACCGAAAAAACAAAATGACCACACGTCGCATCCAGGTACCCACACCCTTGATCCAAGGACAATGCTCTATGGATCAATTGGTCCAGGATGTTCCCCGACACTTTTTCCCCCGCTCTCATTTCTGGTCAACAAAATTAGTTGCGCCTCTCTTACTATAATACTCGTAGCTCCCACCTGGGCACGTCAACACTGGTACACAACACTGTTGGATCTGTCTGTAGTACCACATCACAGCTCCCAAACAGATCAGACATATTGACTCAAAACAAGGGTCAGATCAGGTATCCGAATCCCAGTATGCTCAACCTGGCGATTTGGCTCCTGAAGTCATAGAGCTGGGATAGGTACAGCTTCCATTAGAATGTATGGACATTCTAAAGGAGGCACGTAAACCTACAACCAGACAGTGCTATGCAGCTAAATGGAAACGTTTTGTATATTACTGTCAACCCAAAAACATTGATCCACTTAAAGCATTGGTACAAGATATTGTATGTTATTTGCTTTACTTACAGAAACCAAATCTTGCATATTCATCTATTAATATTCATTTAACAGCAATATCAGCATACCTCCAAAACAGACAGCATACCTCTCTGTTTAGAATTCCTGTCATAAAAGCTTTTATGGAAGACCTTAAGAGTTATTCCACCTAGAGCTCCTGCCAGGAATCTTAACATTGTGCTCACAAGGCTTATGGGTCCACCATTTGAACCCATGCATTCTTGGGCTCTTCAGTTTCTCTCATAGAATGTTGCTTTCCTGGTAGCAATTACTTGCTTAAGGATTCACTTTAGAAGAACCCTTTTTCCAAGTTCACAAACACAAAATAGTACTTAGGACAAATCTAAAATGTGTACCATTTCACATCAGTCAGTCAGTGGAATTGCCAGTCTTCTTTCCACAGCCAGATTCAGTTGCTGAAACAGCTCTCAGCACTCTTGATCTCAAAAGAGCTCTCATGTATTATACAGACAGAACAAAAGATTTTAGAAAATCAAAAGAATTTTGTGGCTTTTCAACAGCCTCATAACGGTAATCCTATTTCCAAACAAGGATTGGCCAGATGGATAGTAAAGTGTATTCAAACTTGCTATCTTAAAGTTAAAAGGCAACTATTAGTAACTCCTAAAGCACATTCTACTAGAAAGAAAGGAGCTTCAATGGCATTCTTAGGAAATATACCAATGGCAGACATATGCAAAGCAGCCACATGGTCCACACCACACACATTTATTAAACACTACTGTATGGATGTGCTATCTCATCAACAAGCAAATGTTGGTCAAGCAGTACTTAAAACACAATTTCAAACTACTCCAACTCCTACAGGCTAGCCACCGCTTACATTAGGAGGGGACTACTTTTCAGTCTATGCAAAGCACGTGTATCTGCAGCTACACATACCATCCAACGGAAAATGTCACTTACCTAGTGTACATCTGTTTGTTGCATGTAGTGCTTTAGATTCACATGCACCCTCACTCCTCCCCAGAAGCCTGTAGCCAATGTGGTATTTTTTTATGTAAATATGTATATACATTGCATGGACATCTTCTTTACTTACTGTACATCTACAATTCTTCACTCCTTCACCCTCTGCGGGAAAACAATCTAACAAACGACTCGATGCCCATGTGCACTATCACCGAGAGGAGTCACCACTCGATCTCATGACTCGAAAAAAGCTTCTTTGAAGAAAAACAACTTCTAAAACTCCGAGCCCAACACTAGCTGGGGAACTTATGCAAAGTATGTGAATCTGCAGCACTACATGCCATGAACAGATGTGCACCAGATGAGTGACAGTTTATTTATATATATATATATATATATATATATATATATATACACACACTTTTTTTTTTTTATATATATATTTAGAAATTGGCAAGAATTAGTGAAAAAAGTTAGGGCCCTGGGGAGGATCAAACCATATACTAAAATAGTGGAAAGTGAAGTCCCCCACCCAAGGATATAGAGTAGTTAGAGGTGATCTTGAAGAACTAGGGATCACAAAGGATGAGTACCTGCGTGACCCCCCCAGTGACCAGGAGAGCAGAGGTAAGTACCTGGTCTTCCCCAGGACTAACAAGAGGACTTAGAAATGGATTGTGAAAGAACAGGACCAGACCAGAGGAAACCAAATGTGGATTTTGGAAGTAGAGGACCTGCAAAAGAAAGTGACAGAGTACAGTCCACGATGGAGTGTCCAGCTGGGGCAGGAGCCACTCCCCACACTTCTGTGGATGAAGATCTGGGTCGACTGGGGAAGAAGACCAGCGGTGGAGTCCAGGAGCTGCACAGGAGTCCTTGGAGTGGTGCAGATGGTGTCCCACGTCGGGTCACAGATGGTCAGTGGTTTAGGATAACCACCACCAAGTCTTGGCAATTGCAAGAAGAAGCAAAAGAGTTGCAAGGCTGAGGAGGACCAGCAAGGTTCAAGGTACACGACCCTTGGAGGGGAGCCCGGGCTGACCCTCAGCAGTCGGGACGAGTCAGCAGAAGCGGTCGCAGCCCCTACAGGAAACCCACTGGCAGCAGGCACAGTTAAGTTGCAGTGAGGCCCATTTATCACACCTGGAGAGGAGTCTGTTCTTGGCAGGAGGAAGTCCTGGAGGCCAGGGCTACTCTGAGACTGAAGACCCCTTTGAGTATAAGTCAACAAACCTTGGTTGCTGCAAGAATCTCAGTGCACAGGGGTGCTGTCCTGTAAGAGGAGGCAAGGGCTCACTGTCTCCTAAGTTGGACAGCTGGCAGAGTGGACCAAGGGGACTGCTCCAGACCACCACTCTTGATGCAGGATCCATGCAGCCAGCTGTTGTTGCTGTAGGTGCTTGCAGATGGAGGGGAGTGACTCCTCCTTACTTCTTGTGCAGGCTGAGGTCTTGCCGACCCCAGAAGATGCAAAGCGGGGGAAATGTTGCAGTTGCTGGAATGAGCTGAAGAAACTATGTTGCAAGGTGAGTTGCAGTCTTATCGGTTCCTGGAGTGTCCAATTACGGTTCCAGTGGCTTGGAGCAGAAGCAAATGATGCAGAGGAGTCCTCGTGGAGTCTTGCACGTCAAATATAGGGACCCATCCTCAAGAGTCCCTAAAAGGGGGTTTGGTCACCTTTCACAGTGACCCCCTATCACGAGGGGTCTCTGACGTCACCTGCCTGACTTGGCCACTCAGATGCTCCCAGGGGTCTCTGCACCTCTTGGTTTCAAGATGCCAGAATCAGGTGGCCATCTGGAGGAGCTCTGGGCACCACCCCTGAGGTGGTGATGAACAAAAGAGTGGTCACTCCCCTTTGTCTAGTTTCGTGCCAGAGTAGGGACCCAGGGTCCCTAGACTGGTGCAAAACGGTTTATGCAAGGAGGGCACCAAAGGTGCCCTTCAAAGCAAACTGGTGGCTTGGGGAGGCTACCCCTCCTAAGCCTTGTAACACCTAATTCCAAGGGAGAGGGTGTTGCCTCCCTCTCCCACAGGAAATCCTTTGTTCTGCCTTCCCCTGCTTGAGCTGGTCAAGCAGCAGGACAGAAACCAGGGGGGGGGGAGGGGACAAGCAGCAGCGCTGTCAGCCTAGAAAACTCTAGAAGACTGGAGCCCCCAGAGTGCATGGGATCATACAACCATTAGTATTGGGTTATGATTCCGAAATGTTTGATAAACATGCCCAGGTTCGGAGTTACTATTGTGTAGCTGGACACAGGTACCTGTGTACAGTACACATGTGAAATGGCTTGCCTGCACTTACGAAGTCCATTGCAATAGAACTGGAGTTTGTAGGGGCACCTCTGCTCATGCAGGGGTGCCCTCACACACAGGGACCTGCACCATGCCCTCTGGGCTAGTAAGGCCGATCATAGGGTTGACTTACAGTGACCTGTGGTGAAAGGGTGAATGCACCTTGTCACGCAGCCTGAAATGGCAGGCCTGCAGACACATTTTGTATGGGCTCACACTTGTTGAAGGGGAAGAAAGAAAAAAAAAAAACATGCTGCAGCCCAAGGGGGGAACCCTGGTGTCCCAATGCCCTGGGTACCCAAGTGCCACTTACAATGGGACACCAGTTTGCCAATTGTGGAGTGCACAAAGGTCCTAGGCAACTGAATTTGGAGGGAGAGAGCACAATCCCTGGGGTCCTGGTTAGCAGGATCCGAATGAAAACAGTCTAAGCACACTGATAGGCTAGAAGTTGGAGTAACCATGCCAAAAATAGGGCACTTTCCTACAGCTCAGGCCATTTTTGTATCATCAAAAATGGATGTGGCCAAGTGAAAGAGGTCTTGAAATTTGCAGTGTGTCAAAGTGTACAAATGTCATCTATTTTAATGACATTAGTGAAGGCAACTGTGCACCCTCTGCAATCCATTGATGAGGGGGGTCAACTCAGCATGTTTTAACATGATTATAATCTTGCACGCTGTCTAGTGTCGGAGGGTGGGGAAAGAAAGGGATACAAAACAAAGAAAAAAAACTCTTAGGTAACCTTGGTTTTTAATCGGAAATGTTTTTAATGCGTTGGAAAACATTTGATTTGAATAGTTAACAATAAATTGATAGACTGGTTTCTGAAGCAGAATATTTACCATATGTGTAATGGCCAACATATACCATTTTCCTTAAGGGTTATCACCAATCTTACCAGATCTACCAGGAGTTGACAGCAGCTTAGATTTTCATTGTGTTAACCTAAAAGGGGAGGGGGGCTTAGAGCCCTCCCATTGCTTTTCACTGGTTAGCTATATTGTCACTCTTATTTGCTGGTATGTTTAGTCGGTATGCCACTTCACTTCCTCTTCGTGTGTTTCTCTCTTCACTGGAGCATGGGCAAAGTACTGCTCCTTGGTGGTGCCCTGTACCTTTCTGCTGCTCTTGCTTTCTCGTACTTTTTAAATATAATTTCAGCTCAATAACAGTGCATGTATTTGCATGCAGTCTTGCCCCCTGCCACTTTTGTTGCTGTTTGCCTGCCTGGTGTTGCTTTCATTCTCTTTGCAACTTCCACCCTCCTGTTGTTGTAGCTTGGTGCCCTGATTTCTCCTCCCCGCCCCCCCAGTGCTTAATTTGCAAATAAAAGCGTGCTGGTTCCCCCAAAGCCCTCCTCTTAAACAGGCGGCTCCTGCAATTGAATGTGGGAACACGGAATATTGAGGCGGCGTAATCCTGAAACCATCTCGAGCCTCTTCAGTCCATTTACTGCCACTCACAGCCCCCTCAGCTCACTCTAGCAGCTTTCTACTTTCTCACTTTGTGACGCATTTTCATTTTTCCCTTCCCTCGTCTTTCCCCATATGTGTCTTTTGTTCGTGCCAAATGCTTGAGGCAAAAGAATAAGCCCCGGCCCTCAAAAATAAGTGCCGGTGCTCAGCACCGGAAACAACAAGCACAAATTAAGCACTGCCCTCCCCCATTGTTGCCTTTTCCACCTCCTTGGAACCAGAAAATATAGATGCGCAGCCAGCATCATATCACTTTTTTCCTAACTTTTAGCGGCAATGCTGTGCAACAAGGCTAAAAAAAAAAAAAAAATATGACAGGTCCAGTAGCTCTGGTAGGCAAGAGATACTGGCTTTACTAATATATTTTTTTTCATTAACAGCCAGGTGCCTGTGGTATGCATGCTAACTACTTCGATAGCATACATGGTTTCGTAAGGTCCCAGCAATGATCAAAACTTGATGCATCGACCCAGTGAACTATCTGACCCCCCCCCCCCCCCAAAGAACCTTGCCACCCTACATGCCTGTCGTGGCACCAACAAGTAGTGGCCACTGTTCCCTGCTGAGCCATATTAGTATACCTGCCAAATAATGCAAAGATTTCCCCGTGTGACGAGGGGAGGACCTCGTGCTGAGAAGTACCCAAGAGGCATTTAATTAATAATACGCGCCCCCAAACCCCATCCTCAAAACAAGCAGAAAAAACAAAAATTGCTGGTGCCGATATCCCCGGGTGTTCTCACACCCCTTAATGGAGGTCTGCAGTTCAATGCCTGTAAGTATAAGCCGGAATCAACGGTCTCCGTGCGAGATGGCAGGTCTGTAGTTTGTGAGATTGAGTTTACCCATCATAAACGCCACTTTTCACAAAAGGTGTGGTCGGGCAATGCCTCCACTTCATCTGCTCCTTCCCTAAACTGTTTTATGACGGATTAAGATTGCGATGGCAAATTCAGCTCCCACACTCATGCATTCGGCCCACTGTAGTCCCTACCATAGCCCATTTTGGCACTTCAAAAGCACACAGAGGATGTTTCTCTTCAACCCTGCTCTCACACAACTCTTTCCTCGTGTCACCTTAGCAAAACTCACAAAATAATTTCGTATACCATCCAGAACTCTTAATATTTAACAGTAATAATTTTATGAGACGGCTAACTAGCACCATTCACTGTGTACGTCAGCACCGAAAGGCAGGACGATAGACCGCAGGCGTTCACAAAGTCAACATGTCTGTGTCATTATGACTAAGTGTATAATGCGCTGGGAGTACCAACGGGGATACTGGCCCGTGCACAATTGATAACACGTGCATCGAGACACTAAACAATGCGTTATTCGTAGTTCGTTCTAGTGCCATTAAGCCAAGCCTATAAACCTTGCATTTGTATATTTTGCTAAATGCAGTCAGATAATCTACACGCTCTTCCGGGTGAGTCATGCCCACTGCTTCAAGGCACACTGTACACATTTCACTATTGGTGTCGTGTCTCGTGTAGACCTACACACTGTAGATGTTTCACGTACGTGCATTGTATGGTTAGATGCCTCATACAGCCATGCATCAAGTACTAAAAGCAACTAGACAGCCTATAACCAATTCGAGTGTTTATCGCAAGCATAGTGCACAACCAGAGAATATAAACAGTGCATGATTTTTGCCGAGACAAACTGTAAATAATGGAGTATTTGGATCATGTGTTTAATTCAGTCAGAGACAAACCGCCTGCGATCAATTTGCCATTTGTGGTATGTGCCTGGTGTAGCCACACCCATGTTGTAAACGTGGTATTATGCATCGTGTTTTTTTTGTTTTGTTTGGATATAGGCAAACAGATCTTAGAGGGCACTATTTGCATGCTGTGTTATTTAGTCTGACTGTCTGTAAATAAGGCAGTCAGACATACACGAATCATGTAACAATAGTGTACTGGTATCACAGATAGCCAGACAAACGTTTTAAATGCTGCACTGTGCAATCACATGGGCGCACATTCTTAGCACCCCACTCTCTGTGTCAAGTGCTTTGGAGCACTATTTAAATCATGTGCAGCTTGTGTGCCAGCACACAGAATGTAAACGGTGCACTATTGGCATCATATGCTAAGAGCAGCCAGAACGGGTAGCAATGACTGCACCGTATCACCTGTGACTCCAGTAGCCCTAAAAACATACTGTGAACAGTGAAATATTTACATCACATGCTTAGAGCAGTCTGTAATCACTACACTGTCATGTCTCCTGTAGCCACACAAACAATGTAAACATTGTGCTATTTGCATCATATGCGTTTAGCAGCAGGAGAATACAACCATGCTATATATATATGGTTGCAGGGACATTGTGGTTGGGGAAATAAAATTTTAAAAAACTTAAATTCACTTTGTATATAAAAAATAAAAAAAAGGAATCTGTTGTTACCCTGTGAGCATCTGTTTGTGGCATGTAGTGATGTAGATTCACATGCTCTGCATACTCCTGCCAACTAGTGTTGGGTCCGGAGTTGTGCAAGGTGTTTTTCTTAGAAGTGTTTTGAGTCACGAGGTTGAGTGACGCATCCTCTCAGTGATATTGCGCATAAGCAACAACTCCATTGTTAAGATTCTTTTCCCCAAGGTGAGAAAGGAGTGTAAGGTGTATGTAAATGATGTGATGACCATGCTAAATGTAAATGTACATAGTAACTGCAAAGGCATCCGAGTCCTTGCATTAAGGATTTAATGACTGGAATTTGGAAAATGTAGACATGCTGTCTGTTGTAGATGTAGGCAGCAAGTTGTAACCGTATGGAAGTGTACTTTAAATCTGCCTTTTGTAAGTGAAGCAGATTGTAGACAATGTCGAGCACCGTAGCTTTCAGAGGATCAATTTGTTTGGATTGACAGTAGCAAACAAAGCGCTTCCATTTAACAGGCCCAAGTGGTAGGTTTGCGTGCTTCTTTAAAAAAATCTGTACATTCTAGTGGAAAGTCAAGGTAGCCAAACTATGACCTCAAGAGCCAAACTGCTAGGTTGAGAGTTTTCAGGTCTGGGAGCCTGTTGTGCCCTTGATTTTGGGTGAGAAGGTCCAGCCTGTTGGAGAGAGTCTTGCTTGGGATCTTACAGAAAGATCTAGGAGTGTAGTGCACCAAGGCTGATGTGCCCATAAGGGAGCCACCAAGAACATTGTAAGAGAAGTCTACCTGAGCTTCTGAACCAGGAAGGGAAGAGGTGGAAAAGCATAGGCAAATATTCCTGATAAACTCATCCATACGGCATTGTCCTTGCCCATTTGTTGTACACACATAAGCAATAAGTGAAAAAACACACTCAAGGACTTAACTCCAGGCCAATAGGTTTTTATATGGAAAATATTATTTTGTTAATTTATTTTTAAAACCACAAGATTCATTTAGCAGGTAAGTACATTAAATGAATGGTAGTTTACACAGTAATACTTAGAACTTTGAATGGAATCAACTATGTACACACTTTTCTTTAAAATGGCAAAAAGCTATTTTAAAAGTGGACACTGCAATTTTCAACAGTTCCTGGGGGAGGTAACTAAAGTACAGTTTTTAAGGGTAAATAACAAACTTACAGGTTCAATCTCCTGGGCACAGGTAGCCCACTCTTTGGAGTTCAAGATAACCCCAAACACCCAGCAACACAGGGCCGGTTAGATGCAGAGGTCAAACAGGAGCCAAAATAACCTGGATCCCTATGGAGACAAGGGGTACTTCGTTCCGGTCTCCTGGCAGGTAAGTACCTGTGTTGTAGGAGGGAAGACCGGGAGGTTTGGAGTAGTACTGGTGGGGCCCCAAGTAGGCACAAAAACCACACCCTCAGTGGCACGGGCGGCTGGGTGTAGTGTGCAAACGGCATCGGGTTCTCAAAAGAACTCTATGGAGGTACCTGGGGGGGGGGGGGGGTCATTTAGGCGCTGCAGGCAGGGCACAGGGGGCCTTTCGGGCAAGCCACCGACTGGGCAAGGGTGAGGGCTGCCTGAAGCACCTCCACCCAGGATAGGCTTTGTTTCCGACCACAGAGTGCACAAAGGCACTCATCCCATGTGGTCAGAAACTCGTCTGGAAGTGGCAGGCTGGCACAGACCTGTCAGCCTTGCACTAGCAGTTGGGCAAACATACAGGGGGCATCTCTAAGATGTCCTGTGTGTGCATTTTTCAAAAAATCCCACACTGGCATAAGTGTGTTTTTTTTTTTTTTTGTGCGGAGAAGTTTGATACCAAACTTCCCAATAGTCAGTGTAGCCATTATGATGCTGTGGAGCTCGTTATGACAAACTCCCAGACCATATTCTCAGTATGGCTACCCTGCACTTACAATGTCTAAGAATTGACTCAGACACTGTAGGGGCCTAGTGCTCATGCAGCTATGCCCTCACATATGCTACAGTGCACCTGCTTTAGGGCTGTAAGGCCTGCTAGAGGGGTGACTTACCTATGCCACAGGCAGTGGTTTGTGGGCATGGCACTCTGAGGGAAGTGCCGTGTCGACTTTGTCTTTTCGCCCCACTAGGACACACAAGCTGCAAAGCAATGTGCATGTACTGAGTGAGGGGGTTCCTGGGGGTGGCATAATACATGCTGCAGGCCTTAGGGACTTTCCCTGCCCACAGGGCCCTTGGTATCAGGGGTAACTTTTACAAGGGACTTAACTGTGTGCCAGAGCTGTGCCAATTGTGGAAACCAAAAGGTACAGTTTTAGGGAAAGAGCACTGGTGCTGGGGCCTGGTTAGCAGAGTCCTAGCACACTTCCAATCAAAGCGGGCATCAACACTAGGCAAAAAAAAAAGTGGGGGGTGACCATGCCAACAATGGCATTTTCCTATAGCGAGGGTGTTAATTATTTGAGAACTGCAGCAGCCCTCCTCCCCTATTTCAGCACCAGGGATCCCTCCCCCTTGCCAAGTGAGAGGAAACAGCTGTGTTGCAAGGGTGGGTAGCTCTGTATGTAGGAGTCTCCAAGACCATGAATGGCTCCAGGAGTGCCCCCACTCTGCCGTGCCCTGGGGTGGAGGTCCCTGGGGCCAAAAGCACCCATGGATGGAGGCCAGGTAGTCCCCCTCCCCCTTTTCTTCATCAGCCTAGCCCTGGGGAGGTGGTTGACCCCAGGACCAAAATCAGTCAGTTTCTTGTTAGTGCTTGCCAAATGCTAGTTTCTTTAATATTGCCCTTGAGCTTATCATCTTACTAGTTTGCAAGAGTAGAGTTTGACACACAGCTGTACTTTAGTTTTAACCATGAACCTATTTATTTTCTCGTACAAGTCTTTTTTTGAACCTCCACCCTTCCAGCAACAGCTTCGAATTGAGTCAACAGTGCTAACCCAATACAAAGCTTTTGAACTGAAGTCAATGGCACTAAAGAGTGTACATTTGTAGGTTCAACTAGTATTGTCCTTACTCAAATGTTAACATTTCTCGCTTGGAGTCTGGTAGAGAGAGTGGCAAGAGGATAACGATATGAAATAAGTAAACAAATATAAATATATATATGAAGTCAGCTAAGTAGTAGGCACCAGGTTCTGGTGTACTCTGCAGCAATTATTAAAGGTTCTAGGACTTCAAAGTACAAGTTGTTCCAGAAACTGGTGTAGAGCTTATTTAAAATGCCTACCAAAGCTTACAGGCTTTTGTAGTGTGATCTCATTGCTTTCATTTAGGTTTTACATTTCATCATCCATTCAGCAGCCCTGTAGGCAGCATCACTGAGGTGAATGGGTTCTCTTTTAATAAGCTCCATGCGGCGGTATTGTAACCTTACTGTCCAAGTTAATTGTGTTCATTATTTATTATTACGTAGGAGATGGAATAGGACATTCTGCCACAAGGTAATACTTTTAAGGTCTGGCATTATAGCCATGACTTTTTGATTTTTGACCAGAATTATATGTATAAATATACTTTCAGGCAGACCTCTACATGCACTCGTTTGCTATTGTATTCACGTTTTTATTCTGTATATTATTGTACACAGCATGGAATGCCACGTTAGCTCACTTCATCCATTGGCTAATTTCACTGAGTGAGAGAATTCTGGCCCGTCACAAGGAGCACAACCTTACAGAAAAAGTAGGTCATCCAAGTGTTTGAGCAATGCTCACGTTTTAGGACCAAAATTATTTTTTTAGCGACGTTTTTCTTACTTTTTGTGACTGAGGAGGACCCAGTAGCTCTTTCAACAATCAAGTCAAAAGGGACGGTTGCAAACACCGACATACTGGCTTTTCCAATGCTGGTTTTATATAGCACTTCAATATCGCACCTTCTGGCTATTAAACGCTAGTGTTATTATATCCAAATGTAATGGTATTCAAGTTCACCATGCTGGAACTCGAAGAACAACAGATGTGCAACCATAAGCATTCAATTCGCTGAACCAACCATGCAACTGAAAATTAGCTGGGGAAAAAAAAAAATGAAAATCATAAAAAGTTGATCCATATGGTGCCGTTTAGTTCATGGTATGGACTCTAAGGCAGCGCAAGGGTTTTCACTATTGAGATTTGTTGTCCACGATAAACGTAACACGTGTATAAAAACCTATCGATGCTGGCCACATCTGTGTGAGCAAGACTGTGTTCAGTCCGGAATCTTAGGAATGCGCTGTCTAGCTCTGTGCACGTGGCCGGTTTCGAGTGTTGCGCGGCTCCATGACGCCAACATCCTCAGGCTGTTTACACACAAGGCGCCGCGCCCAGCCTCATTACCAAGTTAGGAAGTGGGGCCTGACACCACAGCAGCGAGGAAGGGCCAATGTCAGGCACAGGCGTGCTGTACAAAAAAATATAGAAGCGAGACTGTTTCACAACTAGGAAAGCGGCCACGATTGTATTTTCACTTTCACACAAAACGTGACCAATTTTCTGCTGTCACATTCCAAAACGTGGCCGCTTGGCTACCGTTTTTCCCCACCACTGATTCAGACGAGATGCACGACCTATATTCTCGTTTCGCCGGACACAACTAACAATGAAGATCCCAACTGACAGAAATTCTACTAGTAACCTCACATGCCTGCATCTGCCACCCACCCACATCTTAAGGTGGCCGCCTTTTATGCACATGAAGTAGTAAATTTTTGTAACAAGACCCATTTGCCCTCTCCGTTTTCAAAATGACCGCAGTCAGCGGTATTTTTTTTAAATCCAGACTAAAAATGTGTCCTGAATAACGTTCTCAAAAGTGCCATCTAAACTATTTTTGAACGTCTGCCTCTCCACTGGCCTGTGTGTAAATTAGAATAATTTATTAGGGTAGGACTTCCAAAATGGCAGAGTTGGAGCAGGCAATTCAGTATCAGACTCTCATATGTTTGTTATTAGTTCATTAACAGTATTCTCACACGCACAGCGTTAGCCAACTGCATGCAGCTTTCTCCTGTGCCCTCAACATCACCTTATTGTTACAAAGCTATACCTACACCTTTCATTGCACTTACTAAAACCCTGATCAGTAATATAGCGATGAAAAAGCAAAAGCCCCCTCCGATGAAGCTTGAGATTTGTCCCACCCTCCTTAAATACGTTTTCAACCTTGTCACCCGTCTGTTTAAACCACTCACACCGCCTCATGTTTACATCACCTACCTTACAGCCCATATAATTTGACCATTACCTCCCAGCTTTCGCTTCCATGTTTTTTTAAAATATTTATTTCGAAAAGGAAAGTACAGTCCACGCAGTGACGTTCACAGTATGACTGACTTAGCGACCAAGTATCTAGTGGAAATAGACATTGGCAAAGTCAGAAGTCCTGGCACTGGCCACCAGCTTTTTTGTCTTGGTCATTTTTAGGTCAAGGGTGCAAGTGATTTGACCTGCTGTACATATTGTGGGCTTTCAACTACGCCCACCACATGCCCATCACTTTCATTCACTTATTCATTTGTGGGCTTGCCTTTCAAAAATCACTTGGTCATTGGTAAATACTTAACGTTTGTCCTGCCTTGGGGAGGTTACCACCTTGCAGACTGATCCGGTTACATGGATTAGTGCAAGATTGCTGATATACTTCAGCGTGAGTGAACAACTTTTTTTTTTTTTCTTTGCTCCGTGGCTGCCATGGCACTCGGAGCTTGAACTTATCAACGGTATTAGAGCGCTGCTTACATTGTTTGAACTTGCGCCCCCCCCCCCCCCCCCCCGCTCCAGGTCCGCTCCACCCTCCCCCGAAAGAGGGATTTTTATTTTTGCTTCTTTTGTTTGAGCTCTGTGGCTGCAAAGATGCTCTGAGCGCTAACTGGATCAGTGGTATTAGGGCACTGCTCACATTGTTTACACTGTTATCTAATAAAGTCATTTTATTTTTGTCTTTTATTCATGTAATCTGTAGGTTACCAGATCACCTTCTCAGATAATGCATGGTAAATATTTGTTTATTAGTGCGAGCACTTCCAGGCACATCGGAAATAATTTTCGTTTCAGGCCGAGGTATGATGAAAGCACAGCCAGTAATACCCGGACAAGCTGTAGGCGAGTGTCAGTGTAGGAAATGAGGCCTGTGTAGTCTGCAGCAGGGGGTAGGGGCCATGGACAAAACAACGGGTCAGTAGGACACATAGCAGAGACATAACATAGTCGAGACTTGACCCAGAGGCAGAAATACCAAGCCATTTTCATTCCAGAAAGAAAACAGTTATTTTGAGATTTTAACATTGTATGCACTCATCTGCTTATTACACGTTCTTTGCAGCAGGTATATTAACACTCTGCGCTACCTTATGATGACTCCAAGCTTCCACTAGACAAAAGTATATTCTCTTGCCAGAAAGAACTTTAATCACCAGCTATTCTGCCATTTTTGCCTCAGTATTTAATCATTTGACATTTATATGCAGCAGCCGTGTTACTGCATAGTGCTTTAAAGCTATTTTCTGCTTCAAAGATGCTTGTTTTTTTGGGCCGCCAGGAATAATGAGTTATTTGTTTGAGTGCAATATTACAACTTTACTGAACTCCCTAATAACTACCATCGAAATTTGTGCACTGCAGCCACTTCCGAACCCTGTGCAGGCAGCCAACCCCAGCTCTTGAGCTGTAGCTGCAGTCTGTGATGAAACAGTCAGGTAAGGTGCTGAGATCCTGGCTCCGCGTCTTTCTACTATTATACACTACTATTCAAGAGGGCATTCCAACTGTAATGTTGTAAAGGGGGAAGCAGGCCTTTGAGTAGTATTCATAAAGTTGTCCAGCTCCCAAGTTCAAAACTAGATTCACTCATTTAGTTTGTTTCTTCTTTGCGTTCTGAGATTTGTAGTTTTATGTTAATAATGTGAT
Organism: Pleurodeles waltl; assembly: GCF_031143425.1. Taxonomy (NCBI): domain Eukaryota; kingdom Metazoa; phylum Chordata; class Amphibia; order Caudata; family Salamandridae; genus Pleurodeles; species Pleurodeles waltl. Next base: position 540,250,496 of record NC_090448.1, read on the forward strand.
ACAAGCTAGAAACCATCCCTTGGAGTAGTATTTGTAGAGTTGTCCAGCTCCCTAGTTTGATGCGTGATTCACTCATTTGGTTTGTTTCTGCTTTATCTTCTGGGACTTCTAGTTCGTTGCGAATACAAAGCAGAAACCGGACTAGATGAACTATACACGTTTGAGTCTGTGAAACTTGAGCTGTGTGCGCGTGTATTTATAAAACTAACCTCAAGGAGGCAGCTGATTATGCTATACAATGATCAATATTTTATAACTAATATTTCAGTTCAAGACTGAGGATCATTAATATCATGCGAGATGGCTCTCCTCAAGCGTGTGAAAAATCATGGGTTTTGTTAGACTCCCCAGACTGCAGTAAAGGGACAGTGATCCAGTAAGCACACATTCTTGGAGTACAATTATTTATTTATTTAGTTAGTTAGTTATCGCCCCGCAGTCAATGTCACCTGTACCAACTGCCAAGTAAATATGTTTGCACCTGGGAGTAATTTGTGTTTTAAGGGCCTTGTTAAAAAAAGATGTTCTAGTAGGCCTACTAGCCCTTTAGTTATATAAAGGGTCACTGAAATTATGTGGCAAAAAGGACCAAAATATGCAGCAGGGTTGACCAATTAAAGTCCAATTGTGCATTTACAAAACCAATAGCTCCAACTAAAGTAAATGAAAGACCTATTGCATTGTACATGCTTGTTTACTTAACTTGTCATGTTTTTGGAAAACGTTGTTTGGAATGTTGCTGGGCCCTCTTCAATTAAATAAAAAAAAAAAAATAAAAAAAAAAAAAAGGACAAAAAACTAAAATATTTCTTTTTCACGGAAAGGCATATTGCCATTGTAGTCCCTGGCACTTAGCGAGTGTAGCTGTGTTGTTGGTAATGGGCAGAATGCTGTCACTTACAGTGGAGTTAGCCAATGGCTGGGTTGGGCTGACCCACTGACCCATTCTGTATGGATTTGTGATATTTCGAAAGCTCCCACTTTCTTCACAGGAGTAAGCCAAATTTTCCAAGGAGTGCTTGAAAGAAGTTACTAAAGCCATAAAAAAAAATGTGTTGTCCCTTTACCAGAACTAAACACCAGTTCTGGTGCTATCTAGTCTTGACTTCTGAGATGATAGACTGACACTTTTTAAGGAGATGCCTGCTCCTTTACAATGATGTGCTTGTCTGAACTGAATTTCCAGTGCAACCATTAGGAAACATGCGGTGGCCATGATGGTGTAGCAGCTATAGTGTGGATAGGGCAAATATATGCGACCAATACAAATGACCACCATCCGATGAATCACCAGGGATGTTTTCTTACTGGAAAGTATGGCATTGCTAGGTTTCCCATTGAGTCATGTGAACATGAAACAACAAAATTATATTTTCATGAATTTCACTACAGTCAGTAGCCACACAATTTCGGGTTCAGCCTAGGCAGCACACATGTACTGTCTCACGGCATGCTGTAATCTACTTCTGTGGGCTTTCACCACGTGCCCACCACTTTCATTCTTTCCTTGGCCTGCCTTTCAAAATTCCTTTGGTAAATGATTTACTTTTATCCCACCTTTGGCTCTTTGGTTCCCGCCCTTGAGACTGACCCCGTTACATGGATTATTGTACAACTGCCCATATAGGTTAGTGTCATGGCACTACTTTTTTCTTTTGCCGCTGCTTGTTTAGTTAGTTTCCTGCTAGTGTTCTGCTAAGTTTCCACAATGGTTTGTTTCAGGGCATTTGGCTCTTATCTGGGGAAACATGCTCAGCTGACGCCACTTGCCAACCAGAATGTATGTGTGTAAACAAACTTTAATTCCCAATACATTTTGAGCCCCTGCGGCGCCCTGTTTCATATTATTGTACATTTTCAATTAACTACTCCTTGGATTGACAGTTAGGCTTACTTTTTTTTTTTTTAAACACACAGGGCGAGCCGACAAACTCAAACCCGGCTTCCCAGCTCTAAATATTATGCCACATCCTCTCGCCAAGACAATTAGAATTTTTTTAGGGTTGTGTGTAGCAATTGTATAGCTCTTCAATCCCTAGCAGCATAGTACCCAGGATAATGTGCTGCATGGTTAAACACTTATAAGGTCCCAGAAGCGAGACCTATTGGCAATGTCAATGCTTGTTATAATTTTTTTTGTCCTAATTGGTGACCGTTTTGCAGGGCCACTGGAGTAATATTCAGCGGCTGCCGCTTTTCCAACATAATTATACATTTGCAGAATTTGACTGCCACATAATCCATCAGCTGCTGCTTAATCTGCAGATTTTGACCCAACATTGCTTCAAGCTCACACGGTTCAAAAGCTACTAAAAAGGTGGCAACATGTGTTCATGCACAGTAGAAGGCTCTTTGTAAAAGTGAACTAGTCATCTTTCAGTTGCTTATTGATGCATTTAGTTAAGAGGTACTAGTGATGTGAAATCTTTGGCCAGGCAGTGTTACCATCAGTAAAAATGATAAAATAATGAAGTAATGCTATCACAAAATGTACTGTATTTTGCTGCAAAATTTGTGGTTTCTTGCCATATATTTTGGGCCTCCTCTGCAGCATAATTCCAGTGGCCTTGCCTATATAAACTGAACTACGGAGGTATTGATTTTGTCTTCTGAGAAGAAGCGATCAACATACTAGCAAGTTGTATTTTAGAGGGGACTCGGTTTCCAAATTACTTCAAAGTAAAATTTTAAAAAATGGGGAGATGTACTATTCAATTGTAACATACTAAAAAGAAAATGTTATAATTTGCCTTGAATAGTATTACAACTGTTCCCACTTTAACTCTGAAATGTTTCCCCTTTGTAATACATCAATTTACAAAAATCAGTAATTTACCCTGTAAAAAAGAAAAAAGAAAAAAAGCAGCACAACACATTTAAGTATGACAAACATTTTATTATTCACATCAGTTTAACTCAATACACATACATTCAAATGAACTGTCTTTACAGAAACACCCAGGCAATGCACATGACAAACTGTAAATTAAATAGTTAATTGGTTTTAGTTTTTAGTGGTATGGAAAATATATATTTCTCTACACATGTGTGTGTGCGTGTGTTTGAAATAGAAAAAGAAATAAAACTTGTTTAACCAACAGCCACTCACGAGGACAATATATTTTCTTAATCAAAGTGAGCAAAGCAAATCAAATACTCAGAAGGTTTGCATTTGTACTCTCCTTCGTTAGCCACTGTAGACCTGATGAATCCTTGAGGGGCAGTATTTAAAATCCAAAGGTGCTCTAAAACATAGAAAAAAAGAAAGGAGTGTAAGTGCAGCTACAAGACACAACATTTAGACACATAAGATCAATGGTATGCAAAAATAATTAGATATTTAATGATAAGCAATAGCATTTTGACCAAAAAAAAAACCCAAAAGCTATAAAACACATCACCATGTTGGTTCCAAAAGGATGAGGCAGTACAATTCATAGATTTCATATCATTAAGGTTGCTGTCTGGGTTTGGGGTGATTCAGTTATTTATGTTTAATAAGTTGTATGCACTTTCAAAAACACCCATACAAAAGATGTGCAGAGGGTTTGCACAGCATATTAAAATAAAAACACTAACAGGATTAGCTGAATTATACAAATACCTCTGACAAGGCAGCCAGAATCACCAATACAAGGTTGTAAGTTGTCAGTGAAACAACCCTGTGCCAGTATTGATAGGAAGCACCCATTATTGATTACATGCAGCAGTAAGATGATAAGTAACATCTAACAATATCTTCTACAGCTGAACCAAATACAAGTGCAGGTATCGAAATGAAGGTGGTTGAATTAATTACAGATACTAACCCCTTGGGTGCCGGGGACGAGCAACGATGCTTGTGTGCCAAGGACAAGACCAGCTTGTCCTGCGGGAGTGCTAGCGCGGCCCCCTTCGGTCACCCACCCACCAACACCCCCCTGGTCAGGGATGGCAGGGTTAGTGCTTCCCCTGCCACACGCCCCCTCTCCCCACCAAACGACGATCAGATGACGAAGGTCTCCCAGGGCACCGACGTTATCAGATGCTGCCGGGGACATGCTGGAAGCATTTGCTTCCAGCGCCGCCAAGAAGAAAGACTCATTTTTGGTGAGTCCCTACCCCTGGGGGGCGAGGAAGAAACAGACATAGGGGGAAAGGAAAGAGTTTTTCCCTTTCCCGTGCCTATTTTGAATGGATTCCTGTACCACGATCGCCGGCTGTGGAGCAGGAATCCACCCACTAGACACCAGGGATTTTTTTTTGTATTTAGGGGAGCCGACCCCTCAGGCAAGGGTTACTCCCCTGGGGGCAATATTTATTGGATCTGTTTTTTAGACACCTCCCCCCAAATCCTCCCAGGGGGCTAGATCAGCCGATTTTGCAAAAACCACTAGGCACCAGGAATTTAGTACATTTTATATTTATGGCATCGACCGCCCTGTGCAAGGGGTCGCTGCCCAGGGGGCAATATATTTTTCGGCTCCCCCCCCCCCCCCGGGCTAGATTAGCCATTTTCTTTGGCCGATCTGGCCCCCAGGGGGAGAGGGAAGGTCGGTCGGTCAAAACCCACTAGGCGTCAGAGATCTGTGAGTGTTTTTTCTTTGTTGGGGGCAGCCACTTGGGCAAGGGTGGCTCCCCAAAGGAAGCCACATAAATCTTGGCCATTTCTGCCCCCCCTTGGGGCAGATTGGCCTATTATTTTTAGGTCCATCGGCCCCCAATGGGGGCAGAAGCCACAAAAACACCAGGGATTTTTTTTCGTTTGTTTTTTGTGTGTGGGGGAGAGGGACTGCTACCCCTTGGGCAAGGGTTGCCACCCCACTAGGAGGACACATAACTGTTGGCCAATTCTGCCCCCCCCCCCCCTGGGACAGGTAGGCCTATTTTTTAAGGCCCATCTGCCCTTAAGGGGGGGGGGGGGGGGGGGAGGGGGGGGGGGGGACAGAAAGCCCACTAGATATCGGGGAAGATTTTTTTTTTATTTTTTATAAAGAGGGTGGCGGTAAGGAAATATCCCCATCCCATATAAATAGGCACAAAGTTGTTCGGCCCACCGGCAGATTGGGCAATTACCCCCGATCCACTCCAGGAAGGGTGGGGGGCGAGAGGGGCTGAGAGAAAGCCTACTAGATGCAAGGGAACTAAAAAAAAAAACTAAAAAAAAAAAATAGAGGGGTGGGGGCTGCCAACCAGTATGGGCATGGTTATGCCCCCCACCCCAACTGCAGGGAGTAACAGTTTTGAAGCCCCCGCAAACTAAAGGATCTTATCCCAACGGCAAGCAAGAGGACATTTGATTATTTTAGGTTTTGATTTTACATTTGGGCTAAAAGAGCTTGGCTAACTCTCAATATCGTCCCACTTAGAATGGTGAGTGGCTGCACTTTTTGGACTTTGGTACGCTGCCACCTAGAAAAATCTACCAGACCTAGACACATCTGAAAACCAAACATCTGGGCGAGTCCAGGGTGGTGTGCTTCACATGCATCTCCAAAACATGCCTTATTCTGCAGCACTTTTTTCCCAAAAAACAAAACAAACAACATTTTAGCTGTATTTTGGATCATTTCTTGGTCTCCTCCAAGGAAGCCCACAAACTCTGGGTACCTTTAGAATCACTAGGATGTTGGGGAAAAAAAGGATGCAAATTTGGCGTGGATAGCTTATGTGGACAAAAAGTTATGAGGACCTAAGCGCAACCCCAAATAGCCAAAAAAAGGCTTGGCACAGGAGTTGTAAAAGGCCTGGAAGCAAAGGGGTTAACAGAGTATCCCATAATGGACGCTCACTGTTGACAAAAACCGTTATACATCACCATACTGGCACATATTCAAATGTACAGAGCATACACCAATCATGCATGTATCAAAAGAGGTACATTCAACATCAGGTCCAAGACATAATGTAGAAAGGGTATGTACTCTTACAGGGATGTGGAATTCCTATCGCCCGGGACATCTTGTTTGGGGTCAAGGGCAACAAGTTTTTATGTTTACTTTGTCCTTGGGACAAGTAGGCCCAACCCTCTGCAGCACAAAACCTTTGGCTGCCTGTTTACAGAGAGTGGAACTCTCTGCAGTTGAGGTAATGTTTCCAAAAGATAATGCTGTTCGAACTTGTATTTATGGTTCATTATGTGAAATCCTTCATTATTAGGGTGAGTGCTGTAAATAAATGTTTTAAGGTCACACTTCACTACTGACGTTGGTTCCAGCACAAAAAAAAAACAAAACTTGTATACACATGTTTGAAAAGTTTAGGCTATGAGGCTAAGTATAATTCTCCCAGAATGCTCTCTGATTAGATGCAAATGAAGTGTCATTTAGTAAAATGTGTTGGTGCATGCTAGTATTTCCCAAAAATATTTGTAATGGAAAATCAGTGTAACCATTTTCAACACGATTATGGGAAGCATGAAAATAAACAAACGCTGACAAAGCCAACTGATCTGACATATTATTATAAGTCTTTTAGTTTCATCAATGCATGTCTTGTTTTGACATGGCTTTTGTAACACTTTATTGTTGTGGGAGCCATCAGGCCCTCAACACTGTAACAAACACTGGCAAAAAAAAAAAAAAAAAAACGTTTTTGAACTCTAAAAGCACACGTTGACACCAGTGGCACAACAAAGGCCCCGCAGCTGCCCTCCTGGGGGCCCCTTCAGCACAGCACCTGGCCTGAGTGAGTCTGGAGAGGGGGCTCCTCCATGTTCTTTGCAAAGGGGCACTCTCCAGTTTCGTTACGTCACTGATTGCCACTGTAGTTCCTGACACTGAACAAAACTACTTTGTGTGCCAATATGCTCCTTGTGGAAGAGCAGAATGTGATCGCTCACAGTAAAGCCAGCCGAAAGAGAGAGAAATAGAAGTTTAATAAAAACAAAATGTTTTGTTAACACCAGACCTAATTAGGGACCAAGACCCACATGTAGGTAGCTTTTTGCATGTCGCAAACAGCGACTTTCGCTGTTTGCGGTGTGCAAAAAGCACATTGCGATGCACAAACCCAGTTTTGCGATTCGGTAACCTGGTTACCGAATCGCAAAACGGGTTTGCGACTCGCAATTAGGAAGGGGTGTTCCCTTCCTAATTGCGACTCGCAGTGCAATGTAGGATTGTTTTGTGACCGCGGGCGCAAACCAATCGCAGTTTGCACCCATTTCAAATGGGTGCTAACACTTTCGCTAATGGGAAGGGGTCCCCATGGGACCCCTTCCCCATTGTGAATGTCAGTGTAAACATTTTTTCAGAGCAGGCAGTCGTCCTGCGGAACATTGCCTGCTCTGAAAAAATGAAACGAAAACGTTTCATTTTTGTTATGCATCTCGTTTTCCTTTAAGGAAAATGGACTGCATTACAAAAAAAAAAAAAAAAAAAAAACTGCTTTATTAAAAAGCAGTCACAGACATGGTGGTCTGCTGTCTCCAGCAGGCCACCATCCCTGTGAGGGCCGCCATTCGCAAGGGGGTCGCTAATTGCGACCCACCCCATGATTATTCATGAGGTGGGCATTTGCGAAGCCCTTGCGAATCACAGATGGTGTCAGGGACACCATCCTACATTTGGATTTGCGACTCGCAAATTGCGAGTCTCTCTGACTCGCAATTTGCGGGTCGCAAATCTGAACCTACTGACATGTGGCCCCAAATACTTAAAGAAAGTCACAAAAGTGCACCCATGGTATATGTTGTACCCCTATAAAATATCTGTGAACTGTATTTTAGCATGGGTAAATACGATGTGTAGATTTGCTCATGTGAAAATCTATTGAGCATTTGCAAGTTCATTTTCCCTACAGCCACTTTCTTCCCAACCCTGGAAGAAGTTCTAATTCTGCCATTGTCAGGAGTAAATGTCCAACCTTTCTTATTATGGGAAAATATTAGAGAGAAGCTGGTGAAAATCTTTAAAACATGCAGGTTAGTAGGTTTGCAGACTCAAAGGCATTCCAGCCCTTGAACTATTGCTTACTGCTTCCTCCAGCCCCAGTATGCAGATCTGCAGAAAGGTGGAAAAATAAGGAAATTGCTAGAGTAGGGATTGAAACTGCAAGTATTCAAGCCCTACTAAGGTAGTAGCCCGGGCATAATCAGAGAGGCTATTATCAGAGCTCTTACATAATGAGATTGCTGCCATAATTTGTCGCCACACTACATGGCACCAAAGGGACAAGTAGATCTTTTTACAGGACAAGTAGATTTGAGAAGCAACCTGTCCCCTGGACAAGTAGATATTTTAATAAATTCCACTCCCCTGACTCTTAACTTAATACAACTCCACATTTTTGTTCTTCAGAACAACCTTTCATTAAGTGTTCATGAACCCAAACCTATGTAACCAATGAAATGAGCCACCATGTCCTATTTGGTAGCGCCATCAAGAAGGAGAAGTTAAGAGGCAATTTTTGTGCCTTTCTGAAGTCCAATGATTCTTGAAATATTGAGAATCGAGCTTTGCTTTCATTAATTGATTTAATTTTTAAAAGAGGATTTCCAATTAAGGGCGCAAGTCCTCTCTATGGTAGTCAGGGGTCTGGGAAGAAACAGTACAATTATTACCAGAGATATCTCTGTTCCAGCTCTCTTCATTTTTTTTCCAAGTCTTTTGAGGTGCTTGATGTTAAAACAGGATCTATTCTCCAAGCGGCAATGCCGCATTAATGACAGTGTAGAAATACACTTGTCGCATCAAAATAATTCACTACTGTTTTCTTTGTGCTCAATTGAGTCTCTTAGAAAATGATAAAACGCAACTGATTGTAAATTACACCCTAGTTGCAGCTGAACAAATATTTTCAATAGCATTCAGTTAGTTGTGTCAGCAAGTCCATACAAGGCTGAAAATGTGATTTCGGAATGCAACTAGCACTGACAGGGGTCTAAAGACTGGCCTGTGGAGGGCATGAAGACAGATGTGTGATAGCTGGAGCTCATGTGCTGGTTTGAGAGGGGCGTTATGAGGAGACTACTCAAAGTCAGAAGGTGAAGGTAGTCAAAGTACTGAGATTTTGAAGGTGCATGTCAAGTAAAGGGGAAGTGGGGGAATAGTCCATGAGCATTACCATGGACAGTGAGAGATTTGTTGGCTAATGTGGAAAAAACCCAGCATCAATTTAAGTACATGGAGGAAGTGAACGCCTACAGGTTTATTCAGTGCCAATTATTGAAAAATGCACAGACATTGCCACTCTGGAAAACTATTGCCGACAGGTTTATTCAGTGCCAAATATTGAAAAATGCACAGACACTGCTACTCTGGAAAACTATTGCCGGCAAACCACCTTAATGCGCGGGAAGCCTTCTCAGAGCCGCCATTTTGGTTTGAGGGCACCTAAGTCTTTTCCTTCTTGGTGCAGTACCCTATTTAAATCGCCCTATGATGTGGACACGCAGCAGATAGCTTCTTTTCCATATGGGGAACTCTCTGCTATAGTGATCGCTAATTTTTTTAATTTTTTTTTATACAGAACAGTTAGTGAACACTTGATTTTTTTCACACTAAAGATGTTTTTTAGGAATTTTTAGGCAATACGGTTTTGGTTTTTTAACTTTCACTGGCACTTTTGAGTCACTTTCTGGTTCTTGTGAAGCCTTTTCAGAGCCGCCATTTTAATTTGCGGGTGCTCTAGTCTTTTTCGTCTTGGTGCAATTCCCTTTTTAAAAATAACCCTATGATGCAGACGGGCTGCTGGCATGCCTAAGGCAAGCTAGTCTACGCCTGGAGTGCTACCAGCATTAGCCATGCTACTCCCCCCCTAGCTCTGCTGACTTATTAAAAACTTGCACTAAGTCTATTTCACATTGTGAAAACATCATATCTTTATGCAACATTGAGGGCCCGGTTTCTTGTTTTAAATGTAAAACACGCCTTTGGGTACTAGACCCCCATCAGCTCATGAGACATACATGTTACAGGGTGGCCTGATTAACGCTTGTTCCCTTAACAAACACTCCCAGGAAGTCAATAATGCTATTTCTGAGGTTCAGGCTGATTTTTTTTTCACCACTGAAACCTGGTTAAAAGACTGGTCCAATCCGGATATTGCCCTTGCACTTCCCACAGGTTACACCATCTCCAGGCAGGACAGACCTAGTCGCTAGGGCGCAGGTCTTGCCCTTATTTTTTTTAGAGAATCCTTCCAGGTTGACACTTAATTTTAGCTCTGCATCAGAAGCTGAAAGCTCAGGGTTTTGCCTGAGGATCACCTCTCCCAATCCTTTGCAGGGGGCCTGATTTACCACCTCCCAGGTTCAACGTTCCTGGCCTCACATGGCAAAGCTCTAGCTCACCTGGAGCTTCAGAACTCCAACTTCACCATTACAGGAGACTTTAATTTTCAACTGGACTGTGCTACCGACTCAGACGTAATTAATTGTTCTCGTATTTTGAGATCCTTAGGACTACATACATTGATTTTAGGACCCACACATGAGGGGGAATCAAACTCTCAATGGCATCTGCTCAACAACCCCAACTTATTAGTAGAGGTCCCCATCCAGCAGAGCTGGTCAGACCACGTGCTAACTCCTTTCAAAATCACTCGGGAGCAAGGCAATCTTCCCTCCTCGGCTCCCTGTTTGGTCCCCTCCACCTCATGTATGTGGGGTAAAGTATCAATAGATCCTAGATTCTCAAAAACTCTTGATTCTCCCCCCAATCTGTAAGCACGAATTAAGGACAATGTGGAATCATTCAATAGGTGGATATCTCAAGCAGCTACCAGTTTATCGTGAGTAACTCTGGATCAAAAAAGGTCTAAATCTCTACACCCGGCCCCCTGCCTCAACCAGACCCTAAGAGATCAACAGCTACACCTGCTCTGCAAGCAACTCAAAAGAAAATGGCGTACGGTCTACAATCTAGAAGATTTGACACAATTTAGACCAGCAATTAAAGCCTATCACAAGTAGATTAGGTCTGCAAACTCTCCCCCCCCCCCCCCACAAAAAAAACTCATTTTTTTATATGCAAATTGAGGAAGTCCAATTTGGCCAAAAGCTTATCTTCAAGATCTTGAATTCTTTTCTCAAGCCTATGGCATTGGAAAAACAGATCCTGCCATCTCAAGCATTATGTGATCAAATCTCGTCTTATTTTAAAGAGAAGGTGCAGATCATTTTAAGGGATTTTATTACACCTGCTTTTGCATCTACTGACGTATGGTCGTTCGAGCCCTTGATAGTAGAGTCTGGTACTTTGGTAGCCTTCTAAGCCATTTTACTGGCCCAGTTCTGTCAGGCCATCTTAGCTTGTAAATTCGGCCATAGGGCCTTGTGGTTGCAGGGACTTGTTTTCATCTAATAAAATCCTTGAAGAAATGTTGTCGCTCACAGAGAGGAAAACAGTAGCCTGTGCACTCATTACTTCCAGGCTGAACGATTACAAAAGTCTGTATGCTGGATCCTCTAAACCAGTGGTTCCCAACCTTTTGACTATCATTACTGGACCCCGGGGATCGCCACTGAATCATTACTGGAATCTGGGGACCCCCAACTGGGTCATTACTGAAAGCTGGGAACCTAATCTATTAATATTATTTAATTTTCTAAGCAGTCGCGGACACCCTGAGGAGGCTTCGCGGGTCCCCCGAACAACAAGTTGGAAACCAATGCTCTAAACAGATTATGCATAAACTTCAAGTTGTCCAACACATGTCTATTAGAGCAGTACCTAAACTGCCTATAAGAACGTTCGCTTCTGCAGCCTTGAAAGTACAGCGCTGGCTGCCAATCCACAAGAGAGAGCTCTTTAAAATCCTCTTGATTAATTTTAGAACCCACAAAGCAACTGGACAGAAATTCTTTACTGCAAGGTTCACCCATTAGACTACTAGAAAAACCTTGAGATCTTCACATGCCCATCTGCTCATACCTGCCCCTTTTAGACTGAAAACCAAAGGAGGTAAATCTTTTACTGTTTTAGGCAAGACGGCCCGAAGCTCCCTCCTTAGCTACTTAAGGTGTATAGCCTCTGAACCAGTTTTCAGAAAACAGCTCAAGACGTGGATCTTTGGGATCCACAACTCACTTTGTTGTTCTCCCATCTTGAGAGTCATTAGCCCTTCTTCTGATGGGATCCCCCTCGCCATAAGCAGATCACTTCTCACCCTGGAATAGTGTGCGGATGCTCCTGTTGGAGTGACAGTTGCGCTCTACAAATGATTAATTCAGTTCAATTCAATGCACTGTACAGATGCTCGAGCAAGGCTATGCACTGGAGCACGGAGTAAGAAAATCTCACTGAAGTCCACTGACTGTCTTGCACACTTACCTCTTGCCCTGATATCCCATGCCTATTCCTTATTGAATCTGAAAACATAAAAAATGTTTTAAGGACTATGCACTCAAGTTCACTAGCAGCATAGCAACTAGCACTAAAACATTGGAACATTTAACTCACAGGAGTGCATTCATTTCTTTAGACAAATGTTTGGTGTTCGACTGCAGATATACAACTGAAGGTTGACATTGATGTTATTGTTCACCTGGATGTTCTGAGAAAAGAATTTCATTCCTCACCATAACCTGCACATTTTTATGGTTTAATTTATAACCATAATTGCACTTTGTAGGGGAATTTGAGGATTTTCAACCATACACAAAAGGTGTTATTGTGGGGAAACTGGCACCCTTTTCCAGTATAAACTTTTTGGTTTCTGGATGCAATCTGGACTGAAGTGCAATGGGGTCCTGCTAACCAGGTCCCCGGTGCCAGTGTTCTTTCCCTAAGATTGTGAAAATATTGATACCATTGGCAACTCCTTCAGCTGCCACTATAAGTCCCTAGAAAATGGTACGTAGGTACCCGGGGAATCGGGTACCAAGAGTAGGCCCCGGAGGGCCGCAGCAGAGATTATGCCACCCTCAGGGACAATGCATCCATGTGCACTCAACACTGCTATTGCAGGCCGAGTGTACTGGTGCAAACCCAACATGGAAAAATGACATGGCACACAGCCTGTGTGACCGGTCGACTACACACTATGCCATATAGGTAAGTCACCCTTCTGGCTGGCCTTTAAGCCCTAAGGTAGTGTGTACTACACTGCATGTGTGGGTACAGAAGCATGAGCAATATGCTCATACTGTGTTCGTGCCAAACCTGGGACGTAGTAAGTGAAGACAGCAGCCATTTCAAAGGCATGTACTGGACACTGGTCAGTACGAGTTTCACAGCTACATGATGGCCACTCTGGGTTGTTTGGTATCAAACAACTGAAAACAGTAGATCCCAACTGGCACCAGTATTATTTTATTGCACCTTAGAGATGACCCCCTGCAAAAGCTAACTGACTAGTCACAATCAACCTGCCACCACCAGACAAGATTCTGGAACCCTGGGGTGAGAGTCTTTGCTCTCTGGCTTCAGAAAACAAAGCACTTCCTGGGCAGAAGTGTTACATCTCCTCCCTCAGGAATGTGCACAGCCCTGCCTGTGAGCTTCAAAGGGCTTACCGCCCTTGAACCACGACCCCAAGCCCTGCAAGCAGCAGATGGCTTCCCAAGTTGCAAACACCCACTTTTGGAAGGCGCAACGGAGGCCACCCCCAGCTTGTACCACCCCTAAGGTGTAGCATGCAAGGTGACCTCTCCATTTCATTTTCCTCCATCATGCATGGTAGGAGAATAGCTTATCACAGATGAGGAAGTGACCTCTGCCCACAGGAAGTGGTCACACAGTGGGTATAGCCACTCTATGGTATATGATACATGGGTTACTACTAGGTACACCCCTAGAACTGCAGATCAGATTCCAAGGACACAAGAAGGCAGCAACAAAGACGACCCAAGGCTCAAAAACTGCATTCCTGATGAACAAGGAATAAGGCGCCAAACCCTGCCTGCTGCACCCAGGGCTTGACAATCGCCACTAAGGGATTACATGGATAGCGTATTGATTCTACAAAGCCCCAGATCTCCATCCTTCTGAAAATAGCCAAAGATCTCCCTTTGGAGTGAAGGCATCACTCCCTGCAACAAAGAAGCAAAGACCAGTGAAGTCCAGTTTCCTGACTGGCCGCTGACCAAGGAACCGGCACAGTAGTCGGACCAAATACCACCCGACGGACACGAGTACAAACCCTGCAAGTATGGTACCACTGCGACCTCGAGTGGCTGAACCGTGTAATAGCCAGGGATAATGCCCCCCAAACCACCCCTGACCCCCATTCGAGGGACTTCAGGACACGCAAGAACCAACCCTCCAGACTGGTCCTGCTGACCTGCAATCCACCCTCAAAGTGACCTGCCTCCTGCTTCGAAGGGCACCTTTGCACACAGCTCTTGGCTCACCTATTTGCTCTGAACCCGGACTCCCTGGACCCTGCACCGGAGAACCAGCTGTGCTTTAAAGGTCCCCTACCCCTTGCAACCTCTACACACCAAAGGGACCCAACAGACTCACCTTGTAGTTTGCCTGTGCATTACTTTTCCAAGTGGTCCCCTGCTGTGGTCCTGCACCAGCTCTAAGGACTTTCAACTTACAAAGTTCTTACCTGATTTTGATGATCTTGGACGTAGAAATTTCATAAAAATCTGAAGTATTTTTGTAAATTGGTCAAGTTATTCCTTTGCCTGTGTTCCATTTTTATTGATACTGCGAGTACAACAAATGATTTGCACTTCTCCAAGATTGGACTAACTACTTGACCAAGCTGCCATAAACATTAGAGCATTAGATGGTCTAGTTTTTACCTCTGTAAATCAAGGAGGGTTTGCTTGGACTCTCTGCACAGTGCACATCATTTTTGTACACTATATAGTGAGCCCACCTCCTACGTTTGGTGTCTCAGCGGTGGGATTCAAGACTTTGCATTTGCTGTTACCACTTTGTCAATATGTGAGCACACAAATAACTCAAAATTGCCTTTAGCTTAACTGCATTTTTTTCAATTGGCTAAATTTTTCTGTAAAATGTTAAACTAACTGCTAAGGCCACGGTTAGGTTCCTACAACAAGAGTTAGAATTAAGAGTCCTTACTTTAATTGGCCTTATCCAAAATGGGTTTTACATTTCTAAACAGGTCTCAACTTTAGTAGCATAAAACATGTCAGACTCAGAGAGCCAGAGCCAGGAGCTCAACCTGGCCCCTTACATGGCATATACCTATGCCCAGTTAAGGAAACTCTGCAAGCTGTACAAAATTTGCTACTGGAAAACATGCCAAAGTAGACCAGCTTAGGTTTCTGGTGGCACAACATAAAGTCCACTCCAGCTACAAAATAGATGGTGAAGTCTCTAGTGGAGAAGATGATACTGTGCACAATAGGGATGAAGGTAGCTCCTCTACTCCTAGCACTAGTGCACCTACTGACGAGGGCCTGACTTTGGACAAGTTGACCAAAAGACTGACTTTGGAGGCTCAGCTTTTAGAAATAAAAAGAAAAGAGTTGGGCTTAGCACCCATCTATTGTGGCAGAATATCAATAAATAGGGAGGAAGAAAGGCCTTTCAACCTAAAACTACTATAAGAAGTTGTCCCTGCTTTACCAAGAATGGAATGATATCATGAAGTGGTTTACTGCCTTTGAAAGACTCTGTGTTGGGAGGGAAATCAAAAAGAAGCATTGGGGTATTCTGTTACGGGAACTGTTCTCAGGCAAATGCAGGGATATGCTCCTGACTGAGTGAAATCGATGCTAAATCCTATGACCTCCTGAAGGGTACCCTGATTGAGGGCTTTGGATTTACCACTGAGGAATACTGCATAGAATTCAGGACGACTCAAAAATCCCAGAGTCAATCCTGGGTAGAATTTGTGGACTTCACAGTAAAGATACTAGGTGGTTGGTCAAAAGGCAACAAGGTACCTGATTATGAAGGGCAGTATAATTTAGTAATGAAGGAACACCTCCATGAAAAGTTGCACCAGTACCTAGTTGTTTTGGGGCCAGTCTCCCCCCCCCAAAGGTTCAGGAGGAAGAGTGATCACTGGGTAATTACTAGGGTGCCCAAAACTAGAACTGGAGAAAGTGACCAAAAGAGAAAGAGTCAGGGAAACACCACCCCTCCGCCCCACCAAGAGAAGAGGATGGACCACCCCCAAAAATAAGTCCAGGAGGGTGGGCCCAAAGATACCTCACAAGACAAAAGTGGGTACACCAGGGAGAAAACTGTAATGCTACTAAGACATGGTGCCGTAACTGTAAACAGAAAGGGCACCACACCAAGGACACTTCTTTTCCCACAAATCAACACACTAGTAAACCCCCAGGGGTAGCCAATGTAGCCATAGGGGATGAATCCTCAAATGAGGAGATCCTCTTAGCCTTTAAGTGGAAAGTGAGCCCCACAGATGAGTTGGAGATTCCAGAGGGGAGTAGACACTTCCACCACCTACTGCTGAATGGGATCTCAACCACTCCCCTGAGAAACATCTATGCCAGTCACACAGCTGTTCATGATAGGTAGGTGCTCTCCAACCAGTACATCCCAGGAGACTTCCAGAGAAAGGACTATCCCAGGGAAAGTTATTTATTTATTGTTTTTAAATATATTTTTATTGTTTTGTTTCATACTTGCAGAACTTTGATTACGTTACCTTTCACCCCCTCCCCCTGCCCCCTCAGCTGTTCAGGTCGAATTCCCGTGCTCCTTTCCTCTGGGCGCTGTCACCTTGGGTTTTGCTACCGATTGTTTATTGTCCAGCATATGGCAAGCCTGCTTGCTAGTCCGTGTTAATGTTTTCAGTTGAGTCTGATTCCTCTGTTGAGATGTCTTGGTCCTGAGGGTTGTCTATTGGGTGTTTCATGCGATCTATCAGCTTGTCCCATTGCTGTGCCCTCTCTGCGTTTCCCGCTCCTTTTGTCAGCTCCAGGCGTAATACCTCGCCTTCTGCTTCAGCCCATTTAATCAAAGTGTCTTTCCACATTTGGGCCCTCGGTCCTTTGGGATCCTTCCAGTGCATTGTGATTTCTCTTTTTCCTAAGATTAACGCTAGATCTATGAATTTGTTCTAAAGTTTCCTAGTAGAGTTACTGCTGGGGTTCTCGCCAGTTTCCTTCCTGTAATCCTTTTAGTTTCTTTCATTACCTCTTCCCAGTAGTTTGTTAGTTCTCTACAAGTCCATAGCATGTGTAGTAAGTCTGCCCATTGTTCTGTGCATCTAGGACAAGCGCTGCTTGCGTTTTTGTACATTGATGTTAGCTTGGCTGGGCTCAGGTATGCTCTATGGTATATGTAGATGTTGATCAATTTAAACCGGGCATTCCTAGACACTTTGTAGACTTGGGCTGTGATGTAACTCCACTGTTCATCGTCTATGTGTTCCCCAATATCTGCTTGCCATTGGGTTTTTAGAGTTTCTAGAGGTCAGTGCTTCTGTTTGCAGTGTTTTGTATATCGTGGATATTGTCTTTCTGTCTCCCCCTATTGTGCAAATGGCATGGCTTCCTGCGTGTGTGGGTGGTTCCCTTAGTCCCTGTTTCCAGTGTCGCTGTATCAGAGCTATTAGAGATCTATGTGTAAGGAACATCCCGGGCGGGACCCAGCAGTGTGTCATGTCCATGTATGTCATGAGCTCTCCATTCCTGTATAGGTCCCCTATCGTGGTTATTCCGTGCATCTCTATATTCTGGATCCCTGCTATAGAGCTGCTTCCGGGGAGTAAAGTCAGGAATCTTGGGGGGAATTTCGGTGTATATGGGGACTTGACTTGCACTCGCTGCAGGCTACGCTTCCAGCATGCACTTATTACTTGATATTCCAGTGATTTTGTCACCTTCCTAACCCCTGGAGCTATTAGTATCTCTGCGAGAGCTGTCTCTTTCCCTGGGCTTTCAGCTTCTAGCGTTATTACAGTGTGCCATTCCTTTGCTAGCCACTGGAGCTGTCCCGCCAGATAGTATAGTTCCATATCAGGAGCTGCTAACCTGCCTTCCGCGGTGGGCTGTTGCAATTTATGCAGGGCCAGTCTATGGCGTCCCGCCCCCCATATGAAGCCGGTGATGACGGAATTGATTTCCCTAAAGGTCGCTCTAAGTATCAGCACCGGCAAAGTCGTGAAGCCATATAACATTCTGGGTAGTGCCACCATTTTTGTCAAGGCCACTCGCCCGGTTACTGAGAGGGGCAATGTTTTCCAGATCTGGGTGGCTGATTTTGATGCCCGAACTTCTTGGTTTACATTTCCTTCTAGGAGATCTCCCAGTTCATGATATATTTGTACGCCTAGATATTTGAACCTTGTCGGATGCCATCCCAAGATCCCAGGGAAAGTTATGATAGGCCTGCAGCCATAGTTCCCCTAGAAGTAGCTGGGATCCTTAGCTGGAGAAGGGCGATAGTCATTACAGACCTCCCCCTTGAGGGTCTCCTTGGAAATGACCACCCAGAGGTTGGTCAGACCCCAAAATTGGAGCTGGTCCTCTCCCAAGGGTTCTACAGGTGCTGCCCCTGCAGTGTCTTCAAGTAGGCCTCAGAAGAAAAAGTAGGAGACTTAGACAACCTTTAAGGCTCCAGAAAGCCAAGGAGATTGTGTTCCATCAGGGAAGAACTCCACAGTTGGAACTGGTGAAGCGCAACCTCACCCACAAAAAGTCCTGACCAGTCAGGCAACTGTTGAGCCCGAGTTGGTGGCTCCTCAGTTAACAGATAAGAGTGGAAGGCGTGAGTTTGCTACAGGATGTAGTGGCACATCACTCCATTACAGAAGACATGCACCATGGACCAAAAGAAGCCTTCAAAAGGTAGCCCTGGGCCCTGTGGGTGAAGAGCTAAAGGAGTGGTTGTGGGCACTGACCACTGCAGTGGCCTCTGTTTGGTGTTAACCTTTATGGTTGCATGGCTCTTGGCATGGGGGCCTAACCCTATACCAAAGAGAAAGATAGGCTTCCAGTCCCTGTAAGTCATGGTGTGGTTACTCAAGCCATGGTAAGCTAGGGGCTGCTCTCGCTAAGATAGAGATAACAGAAGTGGGCACCTCTGACCCAAAGACCAGCCTGTTTCCCTACTCTTCCTCCTCTGACAGACTAGGAAAACTGTTCCGGAATTGGCTAAATCTCCTGGCTTGTGGGGTTTGTGTGGGAAACTGGCACCCTGTTGCACCCCTGGGGTGAGAGTGTTCTCTGGGTTCAGAAAACAAAGCCCTTCCTGGGCAGAGGTGTTACACCTCCTCCCCAGGAATGTGCACAGCCCTGCCTGCAACCATCAAAGGGCTTACCGCCCGAGCCCTGCTGCTAGCATCAGATGGCCGCCCCCATTGCAAACCCTCACTTCTGGCAGGAGCACTGGCGGGAAAATGCATGAAGGACAGGAGGAGTGGCCACTCGCACCTTGCACAACCCCTAAGGTGTTGCATGCAAGGTGACCTCTACAGTTCTTTTTCCTCCATGTTGTATGGTAGGGAAATAGCCTATCAGGGATAAGGAAGTGACCTCTGCCCACAGAAAGTGGTCACATAGTGGGTGTAACCATCCTAAGGTAGATGACCCATTTGTTACGACTAGGTACTCCCCTAAACGCCCACTAAATGCAGTATTAAGTGGGAACCCCTAGACCTGCAGATGAGATTCCAAGGCCAGCAACAAAGAAGACACAAGGCTCAAAAACAGCATTCCTACTGCACAAAGAAAACTGCGCCAAACCCTGCCTGCTGCACCCAGGACTTGACAATCGCCGCTGAGGGGTTGTATGGACATCGGATGGACTCTACAAAACCCCCCCAAGGACCTCCACCCTTCTGAAAATTGCCCAAGATCTCCCCCTAGAGTGAAGGCTCACTACCTGCAACAAAGAAGCAAAGATCAGTGAGGTCCAGTTCACCGACCGGCCGCTACCCAAGGGACCGGACGAAGCAGTCAGACCAAATTCCACTCAACTGACCCAGAGGACAAACCCTGCAAGTGTGCCAAGTTTGGTGGCACTGCAACCTCCAGAGGCTGAACAGCGCAATAGCTAGGGGTACTTGAACCCTAACGTCAGATACACAGAAGAAAAGTCCACTCCGGATTCTCAACAGACCAGGAGCAAACACTAGTTGAGGGACTTCAGAACAAGCAAGAACAACCCACCACCCCTCACCCCCCCCAGTGTGTCCGTGCTGACCTGCAATCCACCCTCAAAGTAACCTGCTTCCAAGGGCACCTTTGCGCACTGCTCTTGGCTCACCTATGTGCTCTGGACCAGGCCCCCTGGGCTTTGCACCAGAGAAACAGCTGTGCTGTAAGGGCTCCGCCCCCCCCCAACTCCTTGCGACCTCTACACTCCAAGGGGACAGAATGGACTCGCCTTGTAGTTCACCTGTGCACTTTTCTAATCTTTGAAAGATTATAACTTAAAAAGTACTCATCCGATTTTGATGACCTTGGTCTTAGAAATGTTATAAAAATCGGAAGTATTTTGGGAAATTGGTCTTGAGTTAGTCCATTGAGTGTGTGTCCATTTTTATTGATACTGTGAGTTCAACAAATGCTTGCGCTTCTCCAAGAGTGGCCGAACTGCTGGACCTAGCTACCATAAAAATTTGAGCATAAGGTGGTCTAGTTTTATCTCTGTAAACCAAGGTGGAGTTGCTTGAACTCTCTGCAAAGTGCACATCATTTTTGTACACTATATAGAGAGCCAGCTTCCTACAGTTAGAAGCAAAACTAATTATAACAACTACATATTAACATTTGTTCACTGCCTTATATTATTTGCTCCAGTGTTCTTAAAAGGCCACAACAGTACCTTAAAGTATAGCCCACTCGCTCACAATTTTCTTTAGATAGTCTCTTTAGGCCCATTTTAACAATTACCTATTAAGATGTTTGTAACATTAAATGGTTGGTTTAGGGTGGTTATCTTGAAAAAGGCGATTTCTTGAGATTGAAGCTAACACTGGGCAATGACTGCAATTAGAATATTTCGGTTTACTTTTCATGGTTGAATTGTTGATAATTAAAGGAACCATAGACAATGATGAGGGCGAGAAGATTTTGATGATTCTGTAATTCCACCAGAGAAAGTACTGTACTTTGTGCTGTATAATTAAGAATACCTTTTCGCATAACTTGGTCCTTCACGGTGCATCATTCTAGTAGTTCGTAGAGTGTTAAAGACCTGCAGCAGAGGGCTACTATTATGTTGATGAAATTCGTATATCTCACAGGAAAACCTTAACTCTGAAATGCGGCGTTTAATATCACTGCATTTTGTGCAATAAAACCAGCAACAAGTATAATGCTTTATAATTACAAACACACTGTTAATACTACAGAGGAAATGAAAAATCTTTGGGTAGATGGCAGCTTTTAGAGTGAAGGGAGCAGTTGGTGATGCACGAACACAGGGCTGAGTTTTGATAATTTGAGTGTTTAAAAGGTTGGATGGACTGCAGATGGTGTCGATATATCTGAACAAAAGTATTACCTCATTCAGGCACGTAATCAAGAAGGTGAATGTACATAGGTGGCTCTGTGGAATGGGAGGGCAGGCAAGGGTAGGAGCTGTGAGCACAGGAGAAGGCAATGAGCACTACCAGCCGAAAGCAGAAATGTGTATATTCTATGACCTTTATTATTAAGCAGACTTCCCAGTATTTTGTAAACCACGATGGGTTCTTGTGTATTCAAAGTATGACGCTGCATACATTGGTAATGTGACTTCATGTGGTGTATTTAACACACCCCTATGACCACCGTTTGGAGCTCTTGAACTGCAGTGGCAGCTGCTCACCTGTTAACACTTTCATCTCTGTAGAGGAAGAAACGTTTGCATTATGACCCTGGTTAACAACACCAGCAGAAAAAAAAATCTCCGACTACCAAGTAGCACCTGTTTGTTTAAATGTTTTCAGAGTAATTTCTTGATTTGACTACCATTTTATATGTAGTCAGTAGACATGATTTGCCAACAATAAACTGAAAATGATTTCAAAAGTATTCTTTTCACATGATATATATGATTGTTGTTAATTTTTATTTGTGTGCAGCTCACAGAGTCAGAAGGACACTACAAAGGAAACAAGTATTGGTAAGCCAGTGGGTCTAGCCACTTTATAAATCAAAGTGCTCTTCATTGGGTAATCATAATGAGTTAACAGTTGGAGGGACAAGTGCGTTGGTAGATTTACGAATGACATTGTGGAAGACTCGGGGGAACAGATGCAAAGTTAGAGGAAGACAGGCTTCAGGCAGTGACATTACTATAAACAGGACAAGAATTAGCAATACCATATCCGACTGAAGCCTTACACAAAGCATGGTATTCATCCAGCTAAAACATTCACTGAAACAATACAGTACGTTTTCTACGAGTCCATGTAAAGAGTGAACCATACACTGAAAATTCACGATCCATCCATGCACCTGTAGTGACATACACCTCTCTGTAAGTGTGGAAGGAGCCTAGCTTTACAACAATTTAATCTATGTTTGCCCAAGTGATGGGATGTCTCATGCCTTGTAAAAAAAATAAATTAAAAAAAATACACTTATCCGTTTCGTTCTCATCAAGGCAGGTGATAAATTATGGCAGTATCGCTGTATAAGAGCTCTGATTATAGGTAATCTGATTAAGTTAGGGCACACACTTAATCAGGGTATGGTAAGGCTCATATGCTGCCATCTTTCCGGTAATCTACAACTAGCGACTGGAAGTGGCTGAGAAACACTAGTTACAGTGTGAAAGGTCCTGAACTTACATATTTAATGTATTAACCAACCCCTTGAAAAAAGGGAATAACCAAAGGTTATTTTAGTACAGTTTCCAGGCCTAATTTTGCAAACTTGAGAATTCATGAAAGTAGTAAGCCCGCACCAATGCAAGGGCGCAGGTGCGCTTTTGTGACTTTAAGAAGCGGTCTTCTAATTTATTTTTCGTTTACTCATAATAGTTTTACATTTCCATTGTTAATCCTTATTAAATACTGGTGTGCATCAAACATTTTTTCTAAATGACATCTCAGAAATGGTATTTGAAGGTGCACACTATTTAGCGAACTTCGCAAAAAAAAAATCTTCACATTTTACTTGTAAAGCCCACAACTGCCAATCTTGCTTTCATGCTTGCGGATAAATTTGCATATAAACGAGGAGCATTCTCTTAACACCACAAAAAAAGTCTCAAATTGTTAAATTTTGCAAACATCCATGCTCGTTTTATAGCAGAAAAAAAATGTTAAAAAAATGCTTATCTTGGGGCACTCATCCCAACAGTGAAGGTTTTGCATTAATGATTAATATATACAAGTTTAAACAGCTTCAGCCGATTGATACAAATCTTGCCCTAGTGGAGGACAATCCTTTCTCGCAGATCTGTACTGTGGTACAGTGAACTGGCAACCAAAACAACTTGTGCTGTGGAAAGCTGGGTCACTTGCCCAGTGAACAGTATAAACATGAAAGGTTGTTCCCGGTCATGCTAATTAATAGGGCCTGGGTGTCAGGCCAGAGGGATCCTACACCCCTACTTTTTATAGGCAGCTAGGTCACTTTCCTTTGAAAACAAGGCAGCAAAGCATTTTCCCTTTCAGAAGATAAAAATAACAGTTGTCTCAAAGTGCTCGAGGTTGCCAAAATGGCGAATAGGGAGGCAACATGTCTTTCAAGTGAGCAGACACAAATGCATGCACAAAAAAACTCACTTGTTTTCTGTGTGACAGCAATGCTTTGTTGGTGAGCCTCATCTGTATTTCTAGTGTTTATGGTGCTGACCAGGCTGTACTTGCTGTAAATGAGAATAGGAAATTAGTATGGCTGCTGCCCATGTTCTACCTTCTCTGTCTAAGGGATAACCTTTGCATAGCAATCAAAGCTGGAAGCACTGCTATTGGTAAAACACAGGCAGATTAAGGGGTGCAATATCCACCTGGATAGAGACTCAATAAAACTGATCAAGAAGGACATTTACATACTTGCAAATATTAAGCAGCTGCTAAAAGGGATGTTTAGGGTAAAAAGTATTATGTGATATCCAAATTGACGTTTACACTGGTTACTGCAGGTGAGCTGCCATCCATTTGAACAAATTTGACAGATTATTAAAGAAAGGTTCTGCTCATGCACTTCAGCATAATTTACATGCCGACCTACTTTGTCACTGGAAATGGCCGCAATGCTGTGCAACAATTGTGAATGCAATCCGGACAGATTTAAAACCGAGACCCAGTTGACACATTCTGGTCCAACAACTATCTACGGAAAACCCTAATATTTAGTCTTTTTCTCAGGCACTAGTTCTGCAGTCAAAGGACTATTGTTTTCAGAATGTGTAAAAGGTTCCTCGACAGGAGGCAGTAATCCCTCCACAATGCAATCGATTAGAAACCAACTTGATTACCAAACACAGACATAGGGGATATTTGGATATATTTAAACTATTTTCTTCTTTTTTTTTTTTCTTCAACAATGATTTCCAAATGATAAGACAACATAGGCCCGCTCGAGGGAGTAGATTGGAGGGACAATAAGATGAAACCTAGGTTGGCCATATTAGGGAGGCTATACTTGATCCAACTTAATCACAATTTTTTCATATGGTTTGGAGTTTTTGTCTAGGATACGGAAAGTGGTGTTCTATATTCCAAATGCAGTAAAAGGGGCTGGTGTTCCCTGTATACATTTCATCCAGACTGGCCCTCCTAGGAATACTGGAGACTAAGTGGGTACCCACGAGGAACGAACTCTGATATGGCTGGTTACCCTGCTAGCTAAAAGGGAAACAGCTAAATGCTGGCAATAAAAGGCAGCCCCTCCAATATGGAAATGGCCAAAATGCATGGATGGATGCTCACCCAGTACTGAAAAATCTAATCTACAATTCTAGAGGCTGTTCAGTCAAAAATAAAATTTGGGGACCATGGCTAAAATACTTTTTTTTTAATACCTGCTGAATGAATCCACTGTTATGGATTACTGTGCTGCAAGATAACATTTACTCTACCTGGATACCAGATAATGTCTGTCATGTATAATATACCATCTGTTTAACATGTAATGAACAAGTTGAAGAAAGTAAAAAAAAAAAAAAATGAAATACACACTACTTTTGAGTTGCATCCCCTACCTGTGAACAATTAAAACAGGGGAGGGATTCAAGGTAGCAACACATTACCTTTTTGTCCACACGAACGAGTGGCTGCCTTAGTGAGATATCCTCGGATGATTCATTTGAATTTCCAAAAGACTACAAATTACTCTAATGCACTGTAGACATCAGCATTGTGAAAACGTAAACATCCCGTACTGAACTGCTGGTCCCAAAGCATCTTTATGAGTGAATTGGTCATCTCTGATTTTGGCAATAGATCAATGTTTGCTTCTGCCACAACCACCATTCAGCAAGCAATAGGTGTGCAGTGATGTAATGAGGTGTTTTTAAATGAGGATACTGCAAAATACACAAAGTTTACAAAAAATAGGTAAAGCCACAAAAGGAAACAAGCATTTGCACTGCAATAGGTTTTTGCATTTGCTTGGGTTATAGCTACTGGCGTTGTAAATTCATAACTGGACTTTTCTTGCCACATAAATTGGTCAACCCTGCCTCATAAGTTCATCGTTTCCTGCCATATAATTCCAGTGGCACTGCATGTAACTAAAGCACTCCCCATTTACCTTCTTCCTCTATCTGCAGCCAAAATTAAAATGTTGACATTTATCATCCTAATTTAAATCTGCCGTGCTAATCCTAATAGTATACCACTTGCACCACCCCACCATCAGAGTTGCTGGATGCCTAACACAATTCCCCAAAGCAAGGCAGCCACAGAGTAACGAGAAAAATAAAATAGAGGGGTCACCCAAACATATCAAGAGTGTCCATCCAGTCATAGGGACCTATCTACCAACACTTTGCACTGGGTTTGTGTCATGAAAGTGACACAAGTAGAAAATGTTTTTTTCTAATTTTTACTTTCCTTCGCAAAACTTGGTTTGTGCTGGAAAATGGCAAAAAGTAACGCAAAGTAGCACGAGGCGCTGCTTTGCATCAAGTGGGGATTACATGGGTGTTTCCATGCAACCACCCACCCTTTTTGATGCAAAACCCTATCTACCAAAAATTGAGAGCCAGGGTTTTGCGTTTAAAGTTAATGCCTTTTAAAACCAGGTGTTAAAACGAAAAATATTGTAATTTCTCCTTTCTTTTCTTAATTTGCACACTTGCTGCAAAGTAGGAAAAGTTTCAGAAGTTGCCTAGGCCTACTATTTTGTACTGGAAGGTTAACCTTCCAGTACAAAACCTATGACAGACCCTCTCACACACCCTTGCACTAAGGTGCCATGGTGTGTGCGTGGCGCATGGCAGCTGAAATCGGCGCCAGCATTAGGGAAAGGGGAGGAGGGCCATACCTCTGCAGACATGGCGCTCTTCTGCTCCCTCCTTCTCGCGCCACACAGCACAGATTTGTTGCCAGCTGCGCTGCATTGCCAGGAAGGATGGTACATTTTCCCAATAGTGTAATAAGGATGTTAAGTTGGCCTGATTCATGGTTATAATTGTAATAAGATGAGATTATTAAAACATATACAATTATCATATAAACCTTTATCAGAAATAAACTTTTGGCATTAGACTGTAATGCTCAAAACATTCCCTAGAGGCCGCCATAACAAAAATATAATTTGTAAGAAACATGGTCATGTAACCATATTGCTAGCCCTTAGGGGGCATAACCTCATGGAAAAAAACAGGATAAAGTAATGCATTGTAACCATATACTTAGCCCCTTGAGGGCGTTTTTAGGGCTAGAATACCTACTGCAATGATATTACAAACAAAGCTTTTAAAACAAAACTTCTCCCAACTGTAAAACAAAATGGTTTTGGCCATGAGAAAGCACAAAAGGCACTGAATGATGGGAGGAGTTATTATTTTGGGGTCCCCACTTATCTAGTGTGGTGACACAGAGATGACGTAGGCAGAAGGTTTTTTGATGGTGATCCCATTGTCCTAGGACCCCCACAGGCGGAGTTATGAGCAAAAACGTTTAGTAAAAGTGATGTCCTGCAAAGCATTATGGGGCAAGTTTCCGTGCCACAAATATTTTAGAATGTGGATAGGACTGTAATGCGTAGAACAGCCCCTAGAGTACACCACAATGAAAATAGCATTTGTAGAAAGCATGGTCATGTAAATATATAGCTAGCTCCTAGGCATAACCACGTAAAAATATAATAAATAATGCAGTGCAACCATATATTTAGCCTATAGAGGGCATGGTGCATTACACATTTTCATAGTAACAGAACTATAGCAATAATGTTACAAACAAGGATCTCAGCTGTAAAAACAAAAGTTCCAGCTATGACAATGCTTTAAAAGACACTGAATGGTGGGAGTGGTTATTATTCTGGGGGTCCCCACTAACCTAGTGTGGGGACCTAGATATGACCTAGGCAAAAAGAGTGCACCGTGCTGAACATTTTGGTGGTGGTCCCATTGTCCTAGAGCCACCATAGGCTGAGTTATGAGCAAACATAATTTGTAAAAGTATTGCCCTGCAAAGCAATATGGGGTGATTTTCCCAAGTGCAGTGCATACTGTAGTATCTGTTCTCCTGCTGTCGGGACAGCCCTTTCGCTTTGAGGATTTCTGTTTTAAGTAAAGCATAAACCAATTTCAAGGGTTAAGGGTGGGGGGAGCCACACTGAATGACTGATTAGGTAACTGTGAACAATGTAATCCTGTTGTGGCTGTTGGTCCTGTGAGCGCCATGGCCGCCATGCAGTACAAAGGAGAAAGACAATAGGAATAAACAGTTTGCCCACGCAGAAGTATATCAGCAATTGTGCAATAATCCATGTAACAGGAGCAGTCTGCAAGGCATGACAAAAACAGCCTCAAAGCGGGACAAACATGAAACATTTACTAATGACTAAAAGTGATTTTTGAAAGGCAAGCCTAGGAGGAATGAAAGTGGTGGGCATGAGATGGGTGTGGTTAACAGCCCACAATACTTACAACAGGTCAAAGCTCCTGCGCGCTCGACCTACAAATACTACCAGTACAGGCACTGAACGTACTAACTTTTAGGCAGATGACCACAAGAATTCACTCAGTGAAGAGAGTCAACGGGAAAGTGGGTTAATCTCCGCAGCAAAGAATGGTAGGCAGTGGAAGAAAATGTGAATGAACAGACCAAGCTAGGACTATTACTGACAAAAAGGCTATAAATTATATATTTTCAATGAAAAAAAAAACAAAGATTACAGGGACGTTTATAGTTAGGTTGATGATATACCCATACAAAACCACAGAAATTCAGCAGTTAGTTATATTTATAGTTATACTAAGAAACTCACTCATTGTCCAAAGTTACTTTCCGGTACAAGTTTTAGTTTCTTCAGATAAGTACAAGTATAACTGGAACTGCTGAATTTCTATGGTTTTATAGGAGTAAAACATCAACTTAACTACAACGTCCCTGTAACCTTTAGTTTTTCCACTTGAATTTTATTTTTTTATCAAGCATGTTAATATAACCATAACCACCACACCGCACAGCCCTCCAGCCAACCCTCCTCCATGCAGAGCACTGCTTTTGTGCACAGCAGGTTTTGGTGTGCTAGTAGGTTCCCCCCCCGTTTCTCGGAATCGCAGGTCCTTCGCAAGCTTAACCAGGGGGCAGCATAGAGCTTCACAGTGAATCCCTGGACGAAAAAATGTTTTTTATACACACACACACACACACACACACACACACACACACACACACACACACACACACACACACACACACACACACACACACACACACACACACACACACACACACACACACACACACACACACACACACACACACACACACACACACACACACACACACACACACACACACACACACACACACACACACACACACACACACTCCTTAGTTTGACAAAAGGAAAGACCGCAATCCAAAGGACTTCATTTTCAAGCTACTTTAATGCTGGGCTCAATCAATATGACAAGAAATACACAAACGCCCGACGCGTTTCGGTCATTACGACCTTGTTCACAGGCATTTCCGGTCATGCCTCTTCTCAGTGTTTATATACACATTCTAAACCCCTTAAAAATCAACATTTCATAACAACCACTAATAAATGTTTTTAATCCCCCTTATTTACACTACAATTCTGATTTATGAGTGTACTGAGTTACCGTAATTCAAACCAATTTGATTTTCATCCCTCAATCGATGAGAATTATATGGCATTGTGGGTGTAGTAGTTTTTACCCATTCTCCATGCTTAAATGCATCTTATAATACAATGTACCAGTACTTCGTTATCACTGCACTTCTTATTTGTGAATGAACTAAATTTACATGATTCTAACCAAATGCAATTAAAACCACCAATCAATGAGAGATCTACTGCATTGTGGGTATACTGGTTTTACCCATTCTCCGTGCTTAAATACATCTTCCAATAGTATATCACCAGTGCTCTATTTGCAAATAGGTTGCTAATTTCCGTATTGGATTTTTTTTTTACAATTTCTCTTGCTGGTAATGTATAAGCTGGTATATCATTCTAAACAACTCTAAAACAACAAAATCTCATTAAACAACAACAAACGACCATATTATATATTAAATAAAATGTCCAGAATTGAGAATGGACATTTTATTTATTATATAATATGGTCGTTTGTTGTTGTTTTTTTAATGAGATTTTCGGTGCGGCTCTGTAATGATGATTCTCGGTGTTTAGCGAAAACATACACACTGGAGTGTATGTATAAACTCATGAGTTGTTTAGAATGATATACCAGCTTATCCATTACCAGCAAGAGAAATTGTAAACAAGAGTAAAAAAAAATCTGGCCCCAGAACACGTCTGTGTAGGACTAACACTGTTTGGATCAATATATATATATATATAAATAAATAACTCAGTATACTCCTAAATCAGAATTGTAGTGTAAATAAGGGGGGGGGGTTAAAAACATTAATTAGTGGTTGTTGTGAAATGTTGATTTTTAAGGGGTTTAGAATGTGTATATAAAACACTGAGAAGGGGCATGACCGGAAATGCCTGTGAACAAGGTCATAATGACCGAAACGCGTCGGCATTTGTGTATTTCTTTTCATATTGATTGAGCCCAGCATTAAAGTAGCTTGAAAATGAAGACCTTTTGAGTGCGGTATTTCCTTTCGTCAAACTAAGGAATTTGTTTACATTTCGCAACAGATGTCCTACAGTGAAACCAGCACCTCCGGAAAACGCAGTGCACCAGAACACGCCAGTGTAGGACGAACACTGTTTGGATCAATATATATATAAAAATAAAAAAGACAACTTTTTGATCCCTCCATGTGTCCCATGAGGTCAGGATGCCTGTATACTGACCGTTTATATGTTTTTACATTTTTTTCCCACTCCCCGAGCCAATACGAGAACCAAAATGGTGTCCTCAACTTTTTTGACAGGTTTCGGCGAACCAATCAGGGCATTGCTTTTCCACCGGATCTGCCGAGGATCAGAGTCCCTAGATATACAAATTTCTTTTGCCTTTAATAACTCCGAAACTACTGAACAGATTTACACCAAATCACAGAAAGCATGCTTTCGGGACAAAGAGCTAGCTTTCTGCCAAATGTGGTGTAATTCCCTCCAGCGGTTTGGGCTGTAGTTGTATTCGAAATCCCTGTGGGAAATTGCATGGGGAAAGTGCGTCTTGGGACACACAAGCCCCCCACTTCTGGCCCCCGGCTTGACGAATCACCCTGAAACTCAAGACCGTAGCTGAAGTGAGTGATAAACTAGTTTTGAAAATGTCATGAAGATTCGTCAAACTGTGCCAAAGTTATTGGCAAAAAATGCTTTTCCTATGAAAACTTAGCTCTATTTATATAAACACACACAATTTTTAACTGTATTGTGATTCTTTGTGTAAAGATGAGAGGTGGGGTGAGAGAAACAAAAACAACCTAAAACCGTCACTAAGCCAGACCTAAGAATGACAAAATTGACACAGCTCATGTACTCACATCACTCACTTTAGAGTGCCCCAAATAATTTCCTTTTAATTCATAGGATGTTACAGATACCAACCTAAGACTTTTCTTATATCAAGAAGGACTTAAGTATTTTTTTAAATAATATTCTATGTATTTATTTATTTAGTTGAACAGGAGGGAAAGTAAATGAATGACTTTTTTTTTTTTTTTTTTTAATACAAAGCATACATGTGTGTGTATAAAAGGGATGCGTTTTTAACTGCAGACGTGTATTGCCTGAATCTTTCACTGCTGTACTTACAGACACTAGCACATGGTGCAGATATGAATGACTACATTGTATGAAAATATTTAAATCTGAATGCAATTCATCAAAACAAAGTCTGTTTCTCAAGCCTGGTCAGTAAAATGCGCCCATTGCCAATAAAGTTAATTGTATATTAATGCGGTGGTATCACTTTCTGTAATAAGACTGCATTTGATGTCATTGTGTTTTCTATTTTAATAAGATCGCCAACTCATGTATTTGGAATTGTACTATGATGCCCCACCACCAAACGATGTCTGATTTCAATCATCACTCCTCCTATACGTTTTTGGTCAGTACAAGCATATTGCATTCAGTCTGACATGTGCAATAGCTCGTTTTAAACACAGTATGAACATTTTGCCAGAAAACGGAGAATGACTAATCAGCGCAAAATTGCATTTTAGAAAAAGAGTGATGGAGATAATGAACAAGCAAAAATTAGGGTGAGAAAAAGCAAATTGGGCCAACATGAGGTATAAAACAAAACATAGGCCATAAGATTTAGACTAAGAGTAGTGGATTTTGCATGTTGGAGAGCGTCCTATAGTGTTATTCAAAACTATTCAGACAGGATTTACTACAAAGAGAGAGTAGCTTGCAAAGAATGCACAACCAGCTCTAGTTCCAAACTCCTCACCTCTCCCATCGTATACCTCACTGCTCAACCCTCACTCCTAAACCCAATTAGGCCAGTCCCAGCTCCTCAGCTGCTCCATGGCCCTTCTGCCTGCTGCTGACAGCCCCACCCACACTGTTGAGCCTGACTACAGCAGCTCCACCCCTATTCATGAGACTGATCGTGGCAGCGCCTCCTGCATTCCTGAGCCTGATTGTGAAAGCTCCCCCCACATTCCTGATCATGACTGCATGCTCACCCCGCAAACCCTGACATCGCCATGGCCACCCCTGACGGCTACAAGATGATACTCCGAGACCATACCAACAGGCATGGCGGGGGCATCACCATCATCTTCAAGGAAACCATCCAATGCACCATTACCGACCCAACCCCCCTCATGGAGGAGCACCTCAACATCTGACTCCAGACCATTGCCAACACCTTGATGCAATGCACCCCTGCATACAGACCTCTAGGACCATGCCCTACCTTCTGTGATGCATCGTCAATCTCATCACTCCGCCTTGCCACCGACTCCCTCCACTACATCATTTTCTATGATCACAATTTCCACCTTAACGACCCCATAAAGAACATCAGCCTCACCCAACTGGTCACCACACACACACACACACCTTCACTTCTAATGAAAAAAAATATGTCACCCATGTGACTGAACTCAGCTGGACTGACCCACGTTATCGTCTACTTTACCATCTCAAATTCCCAGCACACCACCTCAGCACCCCCGACTGGACCTGGAGCAAGGTAACAGAAACCCTATGGCAGAGGTCTTCAAAGTTTTTGATGCCAAGTCCCCACCTGTCAACATTTTTTAGGTGTAAGGACCTCCCTCCTGCCAAAAATGTCCAGAATGTGGTACTTATCATCGATGATCATAAATGCCCCCAACTTCCACAGCAAATCATTTTTACGGTGGATAAATATTAGCCAGTGTTTAGCAAACCAACGTTTTGTGGGTGACTCCTAGTTATGTTACGTTAGTTTGCTGCTGTTGTTGGCTTCAATCATGTTTTTGTATGGGGGGGTTTGGTGGGCTGGAGAGTGAGCGCAGAGAACCATGTGAAAGCGCTTTACAACCAAGTGGTGTAACATCCTGTGTTGTGCCCCAATGCACCTGCGACACACTGCTTTCTTCTTCTGCTGCTGCCTGGGAGTGAGAGCTGGCCTAGGTGCAGGGGTGCAGCCAATTGCTGAGGCAGGCACAGCCTGGGCGGGAGAGCAGGTGTTGTAGCAGCTAGCACAGTACTATAGGACAGTGCATGCATGCAAGACTTAAAAAAAAAAAAAAAAAAGAACACAACAAAAAAGCCACACATACAGGGTTCAATTTAGCCCAAAAATGTAATCAGTGGTTGCACATGGTCAATGAGGCGTGCACCAAACTGGAGGCACAGCCAGCAACGCGAGAAAGAAACATAACTGCAGCTTGCCGCCCGGGCTGAGTGAGTCTTAGCTGAGGGCAGACTGCTGCAGCCAGTGCAGTTGAGACCCCAGGCCAGCACCACCTATATTGTGATGAGTGAACTGTAGTCAAAGAGGCGTCAGTGCTGTGTGTAGTGCTCTGCTCCAATTCTTCCCAACCTCCCACCATCCGCACAGGAATGGGCAGCAGGCCAACAAACTGTCGAACTTTATTAAAAAAATAAAATAAAATAAAAGTATAGGAACTAAGATGCGGCATGCAATAGGGGTGATGTCAGTGAGCGTGGGAGCAGGGTCAAAGGTGTGGCCCCCAAAAAAAATATTCAGTAAGTTTTTTAGGGCTCTCACCGCCGGGTAGCCACGTATGTAATAAAACACAACTTAAAAGAAAATTAAATTTAAAAAAGTTGTTATTCATTGGGAAATGCACGACAGCACGTTATGAAACCTCTATTACTTAATGCACTGCAGTGGTCTGTGTGTAACCAGAAAGCCACACAATTAAATCGTTGGTGTTGCAGTGGAAAATAGTGACTTGTGTATTTTTAGTGCTACGAGGTCACAACCTGTGACAGAAAGCACTGTGAATATGCAAGTCATCATTTTAAACTTTAATTACACACAGTATGAAATATACTGCTACAAAATGCATTAAAAGTTTTACGATGAAACGGTGCTTCCAAAATATAGGTTTTAGCAATAACTAGACTGTAATGCACTTGTTTACATACCTGCACCCCTTCAACACCTACTCGTGTTAGTAAGCGCTATGTAAGTAAAATTAAAAACACTTGCATCACTGCACAGTTGTAAACTGCACTACCACTCAAAAAGAAGAAATCTTTGTTATCACAAAGTTTTGATCAGTGAAAGCCAGTGCTGGCTCCCAAGCATCCTTAAAATTTGCAGATTACCATTTACATTTGCAGACTTAACTCTTAGAGCACATTTGCATTTCTTTCGTGCAGCAGGCACCCTGGCAGAAGGGTATCCCACACACTGAAGTCCTCTGCCCTGTGGGCACAGGCACTAGCCCCTGCACAACTCGAGCCCTCAGCAGACCTCAACCAGGCGGAACAAAACTTCACCACCTGGATCACCAAATCCGCCGACTAGAGTCACCCCCGCTGAAACCAGCTAAAACCAACAACACCTTCAAGTCAGCGAGATGGTACACTCTGGAGGCAGCAAAAAGAGCAGCAATCGCTGCCCGCATTGACACCGTAGCTAACCACACAAAAGAACTCTTCAGAATCATCAATGGATTCTCTAACTTGATAGCCACAGAAACCACCATCAACCCATACCAGGAACTCCGCGACTCCCTGTCAGGCTACTTTTTCTACAGCAAGATCACTACCATATCTAACAATTTCGACTTCCCAACCCTCCACCTCCAGCCCAGATAACTCTCAAGCAGCGAACACCAGCCACACGATAACCTGGTCCCAATTACCACACAGACCACAGCAGCCATCATGTCATCAATCTATTACGGAGCACCCACCGACCCCTGCCCCCACCAGATTTTCAACAACAGAGCCAAAACTAGTAGCATGGAACTAACACACATCCTCAACTCCTTCATCTCCACTCCTGGACAAATGGAAGCATGCAGAGGTCAACCCCCCCCCCCCAACCCCTTCCCTAACCCCCCCGCTCAGCCCGACCCTGTTCATCATCTACAAGACACCCCTCGCAGACATCATCAGATCCTATAGACTCAATATAGTCTCCTACACAGACAACACTTAACTAATCCTCTCACTCACCGACGACCCCCACCACGCCAAAGTCAACTTCTGCAATGCCATGACCAACGTTGCAACATGGATGAAAAACAGTGGCCTCCAACTAAACACTGGCAAAACAGAAGTCCTGATCTTCGGGAAGAACACCTCCATATGGGACCATAGCTGGTGGCCAGCAGAACTCGGACCAACGTCTTCTCCATTACACCACGCATGAAACCTCAACATCCTTGACTGCCAACTATCCATAAATCAACAAGTACATTCCATCACCTCCTCCTGCTTCTACATCCTCTGTATGCTCCACTGAATCTTCAAATAGATACCTACAAACACCAGAAAGACAGTTATGCAATCTCTGGTCACCAGCCGCCTCGACTATGGCAACATTCACCATGCCGGAGTGTCTTCCCAGCTACTTAAAAGACTACAGAACAGCACAGACGGACTCATCCTCAACCTCCAAAAGCACTCAGTTATCACTCCACACCTCCGGAACCTCCACTGGCTCCCCATCCAGAAGAGATGCCAATTCAAAATCCTCACACTCACGTACAAAGCCCTCCACAACTTATGGCCTTCCTACATCAAACATCGACTGAGCTTCTACGGCCCAGCAAATTAACTATGCTCTGCCTCGCTAAACCTCTCACACACATACTGCATCCATTGGAGCTGCAAAAGAAGTAACTCCTTCTTCTACACAGCAGCCAAGTCCTGGAACCTTCTTGCCCCTCCATCTCAGAACAGCTCTCTCCCTGGTGAACTTCAGGAGGAGACTCAAGACGTGGATTTTCGACAGAGGCACAGCATCCTCAGTGCTGCACTTTACAAATGCTGATTGACTGATCAATCTTCTTATCCTGTATTTTCATCATTGCTTCTCATCCATTATTTGCTCACCTGCAGGGGTGTGAAATTTGTAGAGCCCAGAACATATTGTTTGGGGTCAAGAGTATCAAGTTTTCATGTTTATTTTGTCCTTGGGACAGGTAAGCCCCTGCCATGAAAAGCACAAAACCTTTGGAGTTTACAGTACCACATTATGGATCTGTGACAGAGCACGCTCTGCTGTGAAGGTAATATTTGTATCCATATGTTCATGCTGTTCAAACTGGTGTTCATGATTCATTAATGCAAAGTCTTTATTATTAGGGTGAGCGCTCTACGTAAATTATGTAAGCTCCGTTTACCATACTGCCATGGGTTTCTGTACAAAAAAAGTGTACACGTTTACAAAGTTTAACAATATGAGGCCACGTATAACATTCCCAGAATGCCCTCCGATTATATGCAAAGACTGGAAGAAGATTGAGGATTCTTTGCTTTAAAAAAAAAAAAAAAAAAAAAATGCAACTAGTGTTAGATTTTAGCTCCCATTACTTTGAAGCATCATCTGGTAAAACATGCTAGTATTTTGGGAAAAAATTAAATCACAATGGAAAAATCAGTGTGAAACCAGCTTCAACACGATTGTATGATACATGAAAATAAACAAGCCTTAGAAAAGCCAGTAAGTTTGGCATTGGTGGTAAGCCTTTTGGTTTTGTGAATGTGTCTTCTGTCGATATTTCTTTTTGTAAAACTTCATTTTGTGGGAGCTACCTGGCATATACAGTTATAACAAAACAATGGCCATAGGCAAAAATATTTTTGGTCTGAAAGAGAACACACTGCCTTGTGAAAGAGCAGAACGCTGTCACTTTTAGTGAAGCCAGCTAAATGATTAATAGACATTAGATATAATTTAAACAACAACAAAAAAAAGTTCTTGGTTAATACCAGACCAAATTAGGGGCCAATTTTTAAATGTAGTCTCAGAAGTGCACCAATGATATGTGCTTGCATTAGTGCAGATTGAAGACTTTCAAGAAATCACAAGTAATTACAGGAGTAGGCCTGGAAATCGTACTCCTAGAAAATGTCTGTGAGCTGAATTTTAGCACTAGCAAATGTACACGTGTAGATTTGCTCATGCAAAAGTCTGCTAAGCGTTTAAAAACTCACTTTTCCTCACATCCCCTTTTTCCCACCTGGAAGAAGTTTTACTTCTGCCCTTGTCAGGAGTAAATTATCAAACC
Organism: Pleurodeles waltl; assembly: GCF_031143425.1. Lineage (NCBI taxonomy): Eukaryota > Metazoa > Chordata > Amphibia > Caudata > Salamandridae > Pleurodeles > Pleurodeles waltl. The sequence continues at coordinate 540,287,561 of NC_090448.1, forward strand.
TCCTCAGTGTGGATAAAGAATTAGAGAACAACTGGTGAAAACATAAGTTGTTATGTATGTAGATCTGATAGCAAGAAGATATAGCAGGGTTTGAACGCTAACAATTCCCTGATTTGATGAGTCTGGGCATAACCAAAGATGCCATTATCAGAGCTCTTATATAATGAGATTGTTGCCATAGTTTGTAACCTTACTGCATGGCACAAAAGAGACAAGTGGATGATTTTTTTTTTCTTTTTTTAACAGGACAAATAGATTTGAGGAGCATCCTGTCCCCTGGACATGTAGATACTTTATTAAATTCCTACCCCTCTGACTATACTCCTCATCCCCTGGGCCAACTCTTATTCAGACCTACTTCTCATGCCACATCCACGGGCCCATGCAATCATTCCAAAGCCTTCATCTATCATTCCTCAAGCATTTTTTCATATAGCCAAGGTATACCTGATCTATTCATCCCATTACTGTTGTAGGGCATGCACATGATTGTTGCAATTTGTTATGTTGTTGAGACTAGGCGTATTGTAATGATCTGGGTTTTGAACTAGTATGCAAAGTCACACAGAAAGACAATTTAAGTTGTCATTGTTGTTAATCATATGAATACACCTTTTGAAACATTACATTCTGCAATTTTAAGCAGATTGTGACGTTTTTCCGCCACTTGTGTGGACATCAAGAAAGATTTTTCTTTATTTTTCAGGAGAATTTGCCTGGTTTGGCTATTTACCCGCTTATTTCTTGACATCTGTCGGCTATATCACTTAAACCATATTGTATCAACAGTATCTGCATTCATGAGCACTGCAGGTCTTTATGTGGCTTCTATATTTCATTTGTCTCTCAGAATATAAAGTTATAATAGCTTAAGTACTTAAATAACCTAGAAAATATGGCCTTCATATAGACATTAACTTTGAATCAACAGTAACTACTGGAATGTGGAAGCAGGTTATTGCATCCAGTAATCGTGGCTTTAGCACCTGGTGTTTACATGGACTTAACTTGCAAAAACAATATTTCAAAGAATTTTCTCACATTTAAAAGGAATACAGTAGGCAACCTGATTTCACTGGTTCTTATGAGCATAGCATTTCTGTGATGTATACGGTATTGATGTTTCTAAATGCTACATTTCACATCTGTAATGTAGCCATTCCAGATTATTCTTGGGCTTTGATGCAAATAAGTGTTACGTACAGGAAATCCAGACAAAAGATAAATTGAGGCATAAGTATGGTTCACCATATTTTAGTCAGAAAATGATTAATAAAAAAAACTTCGCCCTCATTGTGTGGCCTGACAATTTCTAGTTCTGTGCAAACCTGTTTGCAGGAGGGAGTTGGAATTACACATGCTGCAAATGTTACTGCATCAGAGAATTACAGGATGTGATCAAGATTACATACCCTGTTACATTTTGGCAGTCATACCAGTCAGAAATAAACTCGGGGAAAAAGCTAACTGATTAAAATAACATGGTGATTATGGTGTGGTGAACATCAAAATATTTAGGTTAGTTCCCATTATTGGGGGGAAAACTTGTGAGATTTGTTATTTATTGCTTATATCTGGTTTTGTGTGTGATAAATATCTTACCTTCGGGGCAATTTATGAGAATTAGTGGGATCATTGATCCTTAGCTTGATTTAATAACAAATTATGTGTGTCTCCATACGTTTGTACACAGAGTTTTAGACTGGTGGGAGAGCAAATACAAACCTGTACATCAAGTATTATCTGCAATATTTAAGGAGACAAGGAAATGGTCAGAGTAAGTGGGTATGGTTGCCCTCACCCTACTTCAACTCCTATTTACATAGGTATACAATCCTATCTAGAGGTATTGTCATTAAGTGGCATTCACTGGTAGAGTTATAATTGCAGTGTTCATGGGGTTGGGTAGAATAAATAAGTCATTTGTAATCTATTCATCTTTATTATTACATATATAGACAATGCAATTAGTGTGGAAAAAACATTGCTACATAGAACAGCCATTTAGACCCTGATAGACAGTCTGCCTGGGATGAGGAGGCCATGGCTTCCACCATTATAGCAAAGGACCATCCGGCCCGGAGATCCCAGTCTGCCTGCCAATGAGCTCTGTGCTTTAAAGGGAGAGGCTGTTCACAATATTGCAAGTTTGCAAGTGTACGCCAACGTTTAAGGTGTCTGCTCTGCAAACTGTTTTGTTTAGCGAAAACTCAAAGCAGGAGTGTCGTTTTAAGGCACACTACATTTGGCATGATACCTTTTGTGTTCTATTCTAGATGCTAATGCACTCCACGTTTGCAGGTGGAATGACAGATTATACCACCATCACACTACTGTCAGTTCGGATCTGAGGCTGGCAGGCTGCTCTGCGTCGTGGGCCATTGTATTCAAATTATTTTAATTACTTCAAGTTGGTCCGCCTCCTCACCACAGTTTGGCGACAAGGAGTGTAGTAATGGTTGGGCCACCAATGCCAGGATCTTCGCACTGTCAACTAGATTTTCCCCACATCGTCACCAACATGGGAGCCGTGAGAGCCTTATTTGAGCCACAGCTCAGTCGAAGAATATTCATCATTCAAGTTTGGTTTTGGAGGGCATATCCAAAAGTTGGGCTCGAGCTCTACCAAGCTCAGTAACAATGCACAAGCTCCCATAAGATGTCACACACTTGTATGGCACAAAGTAACATGCCCTCATCCATGAGCGGGCATGACATCAGCAAGCTGATGCTGTAACGCATATAGTACAGCAGCCATCTTAAATTAGGGGCAGTGTTGCGGATAGCTCTTGAAACAAGGCTGAGGTTGTTGGATCTGCAACACGGTTTACCTGGTGCTGGAGTACCAGCACATGCAATATTACAGTCAACTACAGAAATATTTCATTATCATTATTTTTTTAAATACAAAACTATCCTTTAGAAGAAGCTGTGAGTTCACCAGTTATTAAACTCCACAGACCGCTGTGTTTTAATTTGATTTATCCCTGTATGCATCCTTCAGCATGGCAGGTGTCCAGCAAATCACTATACCACCACTGTTCTTGTCACAGCTTGGTTAACTACAAATAAAATGGTTGCAGTGGTTTAGATGGTTTAAAAACCATTTACTAGCTATTGATTCAACTAAGTATAGTCCTGTGCATAGATCTGCTTTATAATTTAGCAGTTCAATACAAGCTGTACACCAAATTTTAGATAATCTACCCACGTTATCATGTACAGAAAAACGTAGCATGTTTAAAAGTTAAAACAAGGGACAGTGGAGAGAGGAGCGGGAGAAACCGCAATGAAGCAGTAAGGGACAGGGATGAGCGCCGAAACATCATTTAAATAACAGCCTGAGTTATTTAGGCTTACTGAAGTGTAACAGTGCTATAGACCCTTACCTCAATCTTTAAATTCATTTAATATATAGTTGATTCACGACAAGGAACATCTGATAAGATATGCACATAAATAAAAGTAGCAACAGTAATGTTTCTTTCACAAACATTGTATTCATGAACTCTATGCTCATGTAGGTTTGGCCTTGCAAGGTTGGTGGAGCTGGTCATGTTGGACTAGTTTATAGTAACATTAGAAAGTGATGGCATTTGTAGGTAATGGTACATTACCAAGATTTGTATGTGTAGCCCCGCTCTCTCTCTCTCACTCACTCCCTCTTGCCCACGTTCTTTTGTTCTGTTTTCGTCTCCCACTTTCTCGTAGTTTCTCTCTGGCAAGGTCTGTATTCAGTTTAGTATGCCATGTGAAGTCCCTTAGGATACCTGTATATTGTTTTTCAGTCTCTGACTTTGTGCATAATAGTAATTAGCAGTGTCGTATTTAGCTGTATATACATTATAATCTTAGTTCCTTTGGGTTTGAGACATTCTTCTGTCCAACTTGAGTAACTTCTTGTTTGCCACAAGACATTTGTATATGCATAATTGTACACAAGATACAATTACACATGGGAGGATGTCATCTCCTCCCTCTAACGGCACAATTTACTTTTGTCACCATTGGAAAATATGTTTTAATGTGGAGACAACCCTTTCCTACACACCAATATCTGATGGCGATCCCATATCAGCTTTGAAGGAGATTTACTACTCTGCCATAGGTCTATTCAGCAGAGTAGGAAGGTGTCAGGAAGGAACTTAGGAAAAGTATACACTCGTGCATAAAAGGTGTTACAGAGCCTTTATACAAAGTCCACATTGGGCCACCAAAGTCCAGCTCCTTGAGTCAGATTAGAGGTTACCCAATGTTACTTCTATCATAGGGCAATAATGTGCATGAGTAAAATACCTTCACACTTAAAACGAATGTAAGTCATCCGCGATGAGTGTGAACTCTTCTCATGGCCTTCCTCACTTAGGCAAGTACCTACAGGCCTGCATATTTTGGGCACGATCATAAAAATAGAGGAATGGGGCAGTAATGAAGGGCTCGAGGGAGAGAGGAATGGTTATTAAAAACAACCACAATTTCAGAACTTTGGGGAGAGTAACAAACAGTCCCAATCTATTTTTACACCGCTAATGCAGGCACATTAGTAAATGAAAGGGGGTGTGTAGGAAGTTGGCTCTGTATGTGCTATTTCAAAGTAAGGAATAGCATGCACAGAGTCCAAGGGTTCCCCTTAGAGGTAAGATAGTGGCAAAAAGAGATAATACTAATGCTCTATTTTGTGGTAGTGTGGTCGAGCAGTAGGCTTATCCAAGGAGTAGTGTTAAGCATTTGTTGTACATACACATAGACAATAAATGAGGTACACACACTCAGAGACAAATCCAGCCAATAGGTTTTTATATAGAAAAATATATTTTCTTAGTTTATTTTAAGAACCACAGGTTCAAATTCTACATGTAATATCTCATTCGAAAGGTATTACAGGTAAGTACTTTAGGAACTTCAAATCATCAAAATTGCATGTATACTTTTCAAGTTATTCACAAATAGCTGTTTTAAAAGTGGACACTTAGTGCAATTTTCACAGTTCCTAGGGGAGGTAAGTATTTGTTAGGTTAACCAGGTAAGTAAGACACTTACGGGGCTTAGTTCTTGGTCCAAGGTAGCCCACCGTTGGGGGTTCAGAGCAACCCCAAAGTCACCACACCAGCAGCTCAGGGCTGGTCAGGTGCAGAGTTCAAAGTGGTGCCCAAAACACATAGGCTAGAATGGAGAGAAGGGGGTGCCCCGGTTCCGGTCTGCTTGCAGGTAAGTACCCGCGTCTTCGGAGGGCAGACCAGGGGGGTTTTGGAGGGCACCGGGGGGGACACAAGTCCACACAGAAATTTCACCCTCAGCGGCGCGGGGGCGGCCGGGTGCAGTGTAGATACAAGCGTCGGGTTTGTAATGTTAGTCTATGAGAGATCTCGGGATCTCTTCAGCGCTGCAGGCAGGCAAGGGGGGGGTTCCTCGGGGAAACCTCCACTTGGGCAAGGGAGAGGGACTCCTGGGGGTCACTTCTCCAGTGAAAGTCCGGTCCTTCAGGTCCTGGGGGCTGCGGGTGCAGGGTCTCTCCCAGGCGTCGGGACTTAGGATTCAAAGAGTCGCGGTCAGGGGAAGCCTCGGGATTCCCTCTGCAGGCGGCGCTGTGGGGGCTCAGGGGGGACAGGTTTTGGTACTCACAGTATCAGAGTAGTCCTGGGGTCCCTCCTGAGGTGTTGGATCGCCACCAGCCGAGTCGGGGTCGCCGGGTGCAGTGTTGCAAGTCTCACGCTTCTTGCGGGGAGCTTGCAGGGTTCTTTAAAGCTGCTGGAAACAAAGTTGCAGCTTTTCTTGGAGCAGGTCCGCTGTCCTCGGGAGTTTCTTGTCTTTTCGAAGCAGGGGCAGTCCTCAGAGGATGTCGAGGTCGCTGTTCCCTTTGGAAGGCGTCGCTGGAGCAGGATCTTTGGAAGGCAGGAGACAGGCCGGTGAGTTTCTGGAGCCAAGGCAGTTGTCTTCTGGTCTTCCTCTGCAGGGGTTTTCAGCTAGGCAGTCCTTCTTCTTGTAGTTGCAGGAATCTAATTTTCTAGGGTTCAGGGTAGCCCTTAAATACTAAATTTAAGGGCGTGTTTAGGTCTGGGGGGTTAGTAGCCAATGGCTACTAGCCCTGAGGGTGGGTACACCCTCTTTGTGCCTCCTCCCAAGGGGAGGGGGTCACAATCCTAACCCTATTGGGGGAATCCTCCATCTGCAAGATGGAGGATTTCTAAAAGTCAGAGTCACCTCAGCTCAGGACACCTTAGGGGCTGTCCTGACTGGTCAGTGACTCCTCCTTGTTGCTTTCTTTGTTCCCTCCAGCCTTGCCGCCAAAAGTGGGGGCCGTGGCCGGAGGGGGCAGGCAACTCCACTAAGCTGGAGTGCCCTGCTGGGCTGTGACAAAGGGGTGAGCCTTTGAGGCTCACCGCCAGGTGTTACAGCTCCTGCCTGGGGGAGGTGTTAGCATCTCCACCCAGTGCAGGCTTTGTTACTGGCCTCAGAGTGACAAAGGCACTCTCCCCATGGGGCCAGCAACATGTCTCAACTGTGGCAGGCTGGTGGAACCAGTCAGCCTACACAGATAGTCGGATAGGTTTCAGGGGGCACCTCTAAGGTGCCCTCTGGGGTGTATTTTACAATAAAATGTACACTGGCATCAGTGTGCATTGATTGTGCTGAGAAGTTTGATACCAAACTTCCCAGTTTTCAGTGTAGCCATTATGGTGCTGTGGAGTTCGTGTTTGACAGACTCCCAGACCATATACTCTTATGGCTACCCTGCACTTACAATGTCTAAGGTTTTGTTTAGACACTGTAGGGGTACCATGCTCATGCACTGGTACCCTCACCTATGGTATAGTGCACCCTGCCTTAGGGCTGTAAGGCCTGCTAGAGGGGTGTCTTACCTATACTGCATAGGCAGTGAGAGGCTGACATGGCACCCTGAGGGGAGTGCCATGTCGACTTACTCGTTTTGTTCTCACTAGCACACACAAGCTGGCAAGCAGTGTGTCTGTGCTGAGTGAGAGGTCTCCAGGGTGGCATAAGACATGCTGCAGCCCTTAGAGACCTTCCTTGGCATCAGGGCCCTTGGTACTAGAAGTACCAGTTACAAGGGACTTATCTGGATGCCAGGGTCTGCCAATTGTGGATACAAAAGTACAGGTTAGGGAAAGAACACTGGTGCTGGGGCCTGGTTAGCAGGCCTCAGCACACTTTCAATTGTAAACATAGCATCAGCAAAGGCAAAAAGTCAGGGGGCAACCATGCCAAGGAGGCATTTCCTTACACAACCCCCCCCCCCAAACGAAAGAGGATGAGACTAACCTTTCCCAAGAGAGTCTTCATTTTCTAAGTGGAAGAACCTGGAAAGGCCATCTGCATTGGCATGGGCAGTCCCAGGTCTGTGTTCCACTATAAAGTCCATTCCCTGTAGGGAGATGGACCACCTCAACAGTTTAGGATTTTCACCTTTCATTTGCATCAGCCATTTGAGAGGTCTGTGGTCAGTTTGAACTAGGAAGTGAGTCCCAAAGAGGTATGGTCTCAGCTTCTTCAGGGACCAAACCACAGCAAAGGCCTCCCTCTCAATGGCACTCCAACGCTGCTCCCTGGGGAGTAACCTCCTGCTAATGAAAGCAACAGGCTGGTCAAGGCCATCATCATTTGTTTGGGACAAAACTGCCCCTATCCCATGTTCAGAGGCATCAGTCTGCACAATGAACTGCTTAGAATAATCTGGAGCTTTTAGAACTGGTGCTGAGCACATTGCCTGTTTCAGGGTGTCAAAGGCCTGTTGGCATTCCACAGTCCAGTTCACTTTCTTGGGCATTTTCTTGGAGGTGAGTTCAGTGAGGGCTGTCACAATGGATCCATATCCCTTCACAAACCTCCTGTAATACCCAGTCAAGCCAAGGAATGCCCTGACTTGAGTCTGGGTTTTTGGAGCTACCCAGTCCAGAATAGTCTGGATCTTGGGTTGGAGTGGCTGAACTTGGCCTCCACCTACAAGGTGTCCCAAGTAAACCACAGTTCCCTGCCCTATCTGGCATTTGGATGCCTTGATAGAGAGGCCTGCAGATTGCAGAGCCTTCAAAACCTTCTTCAGGTGGACCAGGTGATCCTGCCAGGTGGAGCTAAAGACAGCAATATCATCAAGATAAGCTGTGCTAAAGGACTCCAAGCCAGCAAGGACTTGATTCACCAACCTTTGGAAGGTGGCAGGGGCATTCTTTAAACCAAAGGGCATAACAGTAAACTGATAATGCCCATCAGGTGTGGAGAATGCTGTTTTCTCTTTTGCTCCAGGTGCCATTTTTATTTGCCAGTACCCTGCTGTCAAGTCAAAGGTACTTAAGAATTTGGCAGCACCTAATTTATCTATGAGCACATCAGCTCTTGGAATTGGATGAGCATCTGTCTTGGTGACAGCATTGAGCCCTCTGTAGTCCATACAAAACCTCATCTCTTTCTTTCCATCTTTGGTGTGAGGTTTGGGGACTAAGACCACTGGGCTAGCCCAGGGGCTGTCAGAGCGCTCAATTACTCCCAATTCCAGCATCTTGTGGACTTCCACCTTGATGCTTTCCTTAACATGGTCAGACTGTCTAAAGATTTTGTTTTTGACAGGCATGCTGTCTCCTGTGTCCACATCATGGGTACACAGGTGTGTCTGACCAGGGGTTAAGGAGAAGAGTTCAGGAAACTGTTGTAAGACTCTCCTACAATCAGCTTGCTGTTGGCCAGAGAGGGTGTCTGAGTAGATCACTCCATCTACTGTGCCATCTTTTGGGTCTGATGACAGAAGATCAGGGAGAGGTTCACTCTCTGCCTCCTGATCCTCATCTGTTACCATCAACAGATTCACATCAGCCCTGTCATGGAAGAGCTTAAGGCGGTTCACATGGATCACCCTCTTGGGGCTCCTGCTTGTGCCCAGGTCCACCAGGTAGGTGACCTGACTCTTCCTTTCTAGCACTGGGTAAGGGCCACTCCATTTGTCCTGGAGTGCCCTGGGAGCCACAGGCTCCAGAACCCAGACTTTCTGCCCTGGTTGGAACTCAACCAGTGCAGCCTTTTGGTCATACCAAAACTTCTGGAGCTGTTGGCTGGCCTCAAGGTTTTTGGTTGCCTTTTCCATGTACTCTGCCATTCTAGAGCGAAGGCCAAGTACATAGTCCACTATGTCCTGTTTAGGCTCATGGAGAGGTCTCTCCCAGCCTTCTTTAACAAGAGCAAGTGGTCCCCTTACAGGATGACCAAACAGAAGTTCAAAGGGTGAGAATCCTACTCCCTTCTGTGGCACCTCTCTGTAAGCGAAAAGCAGACATGGCAAGAGGACATCCCATCTCCTTTTGAGTTTTTCTGGGAGCCCCATGATCATGCCTTTTAATGTCTTGTTGAATCTCTCAACCAAGCCATTAGTTTGTGGATGGTATGGTGTAGTGAATTTATAAGTCACTCCACACTCATTCCACATGTGCTTTAGGTATGCTGACATGAAGTTGGTACCTCTGTCAGACACCACCTCCTTAGGGAAACCCACTCTGGTAAAGATACCAATGAGGGCCTTGGCTACTGCAGGGGCAGTAGTCGACCTAAGGGGAATAGCTTCAGGATACCTGGTAGCATGATCCACTACTACCAGGATATACAGATTTCCTGAGGCTGTGGGAGGTTCTAGTGGACCAACTATGTCCACACCCACTCTTTCAAAGGGAACCCCCACCACTGGAAGTGGAATGAGGGGGGCCTTTGGATGCCCACCTGTCTTACCACTGGCTTGACAGGTGGGGCAGGAGAGGCAAAACTCCTTAACCATGTTGGACATATTGGGCCAGTAGAAGTGGTTGACTAACCTCTCCCACGTCTTGGTTTGTCCCAAATGTCCAGCAAGGGGAATGTCATGGGCCAATGTTAGGATGAACCCTCTGAACAGCTGAGGCACTACCACTCTCCTAGTGGCACCAGATGTGGGGTCTCTGGCCTCAGTGTACAGGAGTCCATCTTCCCAATAGACCCTATGCGTTCTATTTTTCTTGCCTTTGGACTCTTCAGCAGCTTGCTGCCTAAGGCCTTCAAGAGAGGGACAGGTTTCTTGTCCCTTACACAGCTCCTCCCTTGAGGGTCCCCCTGGGCCTAAGAGCTCAACCTGATAAGGTTCAAGCTCCAAAGGCTCAGTTCCCTCAGAGGGCAGAACTTCTTCCTGAGAAGAGAGGTTCCCTTTCTTTTGCTGTGTTGCAGTTGGTTTCCCAACTGACTTTCCTTTCCTCTTGGTAGGCTGGGCCATTCTTCCAGACTCCAGCTCTACTTGTTCACCCTGTGCCTTGCATTGTGCTCTTGTTTTCACACACACCAGTTCAGGGATACCCAGCATTGCTGCATGGGTTTTTAGTTCTACCCCAGCCCATGCTGAGGACTCCAGGTCATTTCCAAGCAGACAGTCCACTGGGATATTTGAGGAGACCACCACCTGTTTCAGGCCCTTGACTCCTCCCCATTCTAAAGTAACCATTGCCATGGGATGTACTTTTCTCTGATTGTCAGCGTTGGTGACTGTGTAAGTATTTCCAGTCAGGTATTGGCCAGGGGAAACCAGTTTCTCTGTCACCATGGTGACACTGGCACCTGTATCCCTCAGGCCCTCTATTCTAGTCCCATTAATTAAGAGTTGCTGTCTGTATTTTTGCATGTTAGGCGGCCAGACAGCTAGTGTGGCTAAATCCACCCCACCCTCAGAAACTAGAGTAGCTTCAGTGTGGACCCTGATTTGCTCTGGGCACACTGTTGATCCCACTTGGAGACTAGCCATACCAGTGTTACCTGGATGGAAGTTTGGAGTGGAACCTTTCTTGAGACAGGCCTTGTCTCCAGTTTGGTGTCCATGCTGTTTACAGTTATGACACCAGGCCTTTTTGGGATCAAAGTTTTTACCCTTGTACCCATTGTTTTGTGAAGAGGCTCTGGGCCCACCCTCCTGTGCAGGTTTTTGGGGGCCTGTAGAAGACTCTTTACTATTTTTAGTTTTGGTTGTCTCATCACCCTTCCCCTGGGGAGTCTTTGTGACCCCTTTCTTTTGGTCACCCCCTGTTGAAGTCTTGGACACCCTTGTCTTGACCCAATGGTCCGCCTTCTTTCCCAATTCTTGGGGAGAAATTGGTCCTAGGTCTACCAGATGCTGATGCAGTTTATCATTGAAACAATTACTCAATAGGTGTTCTTTCACAAATAAATTGTACAGCCCATCATAATTACTTACACCACTGCCTTGAATCCAACCATCTAGTGTTTTCACTGAGTAGTCAACAAAGTCAACCCAGGTCTGGCTCGAGGATTTTTGAGCCCCCCTGAACCTAATCCTGTACTCCTCAGTGGAGAATCCAAAGCCCTCAATCAGGGTACCCTTCATGAGGTCATAAGATTCTGCATCTTTTCCAGAGAGTGTGAGGAGTCTATCCCTACACTTTCCAGTGAACATTTCCCAAAGGAGAGCACCCCAGTGAGACCTGTTCACTTTTCTGGTTACACAAGCCCTCTCAAAAGCTGTGAACCATTTGGTGATGTCATCACCATCTTCATATTTTGTCACAATCCCTTTGGGGATTTTTAACATGTCAGGAGAATCTCTGACCCTATTTATATTGCTGCCACCATTGATGGGTCCTAGGCCCATCTCTTGTCTTTCCCTTTCTATGGCTAGGAGTTGTCTCTCTAAAGCCAATCTTTTGGCCATCCTGGCTAACAGGAGGTCATCTTCACTGAGAGCATCCTCAGTGATTTCAGAAATGTGGGACCCTCCTGTGAGGGACTCACTATTTCTGACTAACACAGTTGGAGACAGGACTTGAGGGGTCCTGTTCTCCCTATTTAGGACTGGAGGAGGGACATTGGCCTCCAAGTCACTAATTTCTTCCTCTGTGAGGTCATCATCAGAGGGGTTGGCTTTTTCAAACTCTGCCAACAGCTCCTGGAGCTGAATTTTGGTAGGTCTGGAGCCAATGGTTATTTTTTTGATATTACAGAGAGACCTTAGCTCCCTCATCTTAAGATGGAGGTAAGGTGTGGTGTCGAGTTCCACCACATTCATCTCTGTATCCGACATTATTTTGCTAAGAGTTGGAAGACTTTTTAAAGAATCTAAAACTGTTTCTAGAATCTAATTTCAAACTTTTAACAAACTTTTAAACTCTAAAAGACAATGCTAAACAGGGACTTAACACACAAGGCCCTAGCAGGACTTTTAAGAATTTAGAAAAATTTCAAATTGCAAAAATGAATTTCTAATGACAATTTTGGAATTTGTCGTGTGATCAGGTATTGGCTGAGTAGTCCAGCAAATGCAAAGTCTTGTACCCCACCGCTGATCCACCAATGTAGGAAGTTGGCTCTGTATGTGCTATTTCAAAGTAAGGAATAGCATGCACAGAGTCCAAGGGTTCCCCTTAGAGGTAAGATAGTGGCAAAAAGAGATAATACTAATGCTCTATTTTGTGGTAGTGTGGTCGAGCAGTAGGCTTATCCAAGGAGTAGTGTTAAGCATTTGTTGTACATACACATAGACAATAAATGAGGTACACACACTCAGAGACAAATCCAGCCAATAGGTTTTTATATAGAAAAATATCTTTTCTTAGTTTATTTTAAGAACCACAGGTTCAAATTCTACATGTAATATCTCATTCGAAAGGTATTGCAGGTAAGTACTTTAGGAACTTCAAATCATCAAAATTGCATGTATACTTTTCAAGTTATTCACAAATAGCTGTTTTAAAAGTGGACACTTAGTGCAATTTTCACAGTTCCTAGGGGAGGTATTTGTTAGGTTAACCAGGTAAGTAAGACACTTACGGGGCTTAGTTCTTGGTCCAAGGTAGCCCACCGTTGGGGGTTCAGAGCAACCCCAAAGTCACCACACCAGCAGCTCAGGGCCGGTCAGGTGCAGAGTTCAAAGTGGTGCCCAAAACACATAGGCTAGAATGGAGAGAAGGGGGTGCCCCGGTTCCGGTCTGCTTGCAGGTAAGTACCCGCGTCTTCGGAGGGCAGACCAGGGGGGTTTTGGAGGGCACCGGGGGGGACACAAGTCCACACAGAAATTTCACCCTCAGCGGCGCGGGGGCGGCCGGGTGCAGTGTAGATACAAGCGTCGGGTTTGTAATGTTAGTCTATGAGAGATCTCGGGATCTCTTCAGCGCTGCAGGCAGGCAAGGGGGGGGGTTCCTCGGGGAAACCTCCACTTGGGCAAGGGAGAGGGACTCCTGGGGGTCACTTCTCCAGTGAAAGTCCGGTCCTTCAGGTCCTGGGGGCTGCGGGTGCAGGGTCTCTCCCAGGCGTCGGGACTTAGGATTCAAAGAGTCGCGGTCAGGGGAAGCCTCGGGATTCCCTCTGCAGGCGGCGCTGTGGGGGCTCAGGGGGGACAGGTTTTGGTACTCACAGTATCAGAGTAGTCCTGGGGTCCCTCCTGAGGTGTTGGATCGCCACCAGCCGAGTCGGGGTCGCCGGGTGCAGTGTTGCAAGTCTCACGCTTCTTGCGGGGAGCTTGCAGGGTTCTTTAAAGCTGCTGGAAACAAAGTTGCAGCTTTTCTTGGAGCAGGTCCGCTGTCCTCGGGAGTTTCTTGTCTTTTCGAAGCAGGGGCAGTCCTCAGAGGATGTCGAGGTCGCTGGTCCCTTTGGAAGGCGTCGCTGGAGCAGGATCTTTGGAAGGCAGGAGACAGGCCGGTGAGTTTCTGGAGCCAAGGCAGTTGTCGTCTTCTGGTCTTCCTCTGCAGGGGTTTTCAGCTAGGCAGTCCTTCTTCTTGTAGTTGCAGGAATCTAATTTTCTAGGGTTCGGGGTAGCCCTTAAATACTAAATTTAAGGGCGTGTTTAGGTCTGGGGGGTTAGTAGCCAATGGCTACTAGCCCTGAGGGTGGGTACACCCTCTTTGTGCCTCCTCCCAAGGGGAGGGGGTCACAATCCTAACCCTATTGGGGGAATCCTCCATCTGCAAGATGGAGGATTTCTAAAAGTCAGAGTCACCTCAGCTCCGGACACCTTAGGGGCTGTCCTGACTGGTCAGTGACTCCTCCTTGTTGCTTTCTTTGTTCCCTCCAGCCTTGCCGCCAAAAGTGGGGGCCGTGGCCGGAGGGGGCGGGCAACTCCACTAAGCTGGAGTGCCCTGCTGGGCTGTGACAAAGGGGTGAGCCTTTGAGGCTCACCGCCAGGTGTTACAGCTCCTGCCTGGGGGAGGTGTTAGCATCTCCACCCAGTGCAGGCTTTGTTACTGGCCTCAGAGTGACAAAGGCACTCTCCCCATGGGGCCAGCAACATGTCTCTACTGTGGCAGGCTGCTGGAACCAGTCAGCCTACACAGATAGTCGGATAGGTTTCAGGGGGCACCTCTAAGGTGCCCTCTGGGGTGTATTTTACAATAAAATGTACACTGGCATCAGTGTGCATTGATTGTGCTGAGAAGTTTGATACCAAACTTCCCAGTTTTCAGTGTAGCCATTATGGTGCTGTGGAGTTCGTGTTTGACAGACTCCCAGACCATATACTCTTATGGCTACCCTGCACTTACAATGTCTAAGGTTTTGTTTAGACACTGTAGGGGTACCATGCTCATGCACTGGTACCCTCACCTATGGTATAGTGCACCCTGCCTTAGGGCTGTAAGGCCTGCTAGAGGGGTGTCTTACCTATACTGCATAGGCAGTGAGAGGCTGACATGGCACCCTGAGGGGAGTGCCATGTCGACTTACTCGTTTTGTTCTCACTAGCACACACAAGCTGGCAAGCAGTGTGTCTGTGCTGAGTGAGAGGTCTCCAGGGTGGCATAAGACATGCTGCAGCCCTTCGAGACCTTCCTTGGCATCAGGGCCCTTGGTACTAGAAGTACCAGTTACAAGGGACTTATCTGGATGCCAGGGTCTGCCAATTGTGGATACAAAAGTACAGGTTAGGGAAAGAACACTGGTGCTGGGGCCTGGTTAGCAGGCCTCAGCACACTTTCAATTGTAAACATAGCATCAGCAAAGGCAAAAAGTCAGGGGGCAACCATGCCAAGGAGGCATTTCCTTACAGGGTGAAACCTTAAACCATATAATAAAGGTGAAATTATGTGAACCCCAAAGCATTCGTGGAGGACATTGGCATGTCAAGGTATTTTACGGCAAGCGCAGAATGTCTCGACATGAAGAAAAAAAAAGTCACAAGCGTTTACATTGCAATTAAAGGGAAGGACATAACTGGTGGCAGAACTTGGCCAAAATGGGATTGTATCTCAAACCTTGTTCAGAAAAAGCTATTTTCCTTGGTGGCATGCCTATAGTATACATTAACAGCACTGAAGAAACGCTTGAGGGCATTTTGAGTGAGTTTAATGAGGTGTTCCAGAACACCTCAGGACCAACCAGCAGTCCCGTTTCCCTCAGTGTGAGAAACTAGCTCAAACAGGTGTTAGAAGATCTGCGTGCCTAAAGTATTATTGTACCTTGTGACTGTTCCCTGGATTGCGCCAGTAATGGTAACCCACAAGGAATCTGGTTACAATAGATTATGCGCTCTCATTCAATAATATACTTTTAATGAAGATGATATATGCTCTTGTGTTATTTGGCTTGAACGTCCCAATTGCTGAAGCCTTGCACTTCCTGGTTTCAGTTTCAAATGCAACAATTGCTGAAGCCTTGCACTTCCTGGTTTCAGTTTCAAATGCAACTGAAGTCCTTTGGGGAGCCGTTACTATGACAGAGGACAGAAAGCCCAGCCAGGCATGAAGAGGTAGCATCAGTTCAAACATTTTTCCTTTACATATTCTAATGAAAAAAATGTTTTAGATAGGCTCACATTGCCTCACTCCACATGGTGATTTAAAGGCCAAGCTTACTTAGTAGCTCACTCACCATTTCCAAATTCATAGAACCTTTCGCTAGGTTAGGTGAAACAGAAATACACTTACCAAAATAAAATAAAATGGTGTATGTCACTGAATTCCTTGGACACACATGGTTGGCATATTTATTCGTTGTCCTGAACAAGCAGATGCGAAATTGTTTTTTCAGTGAATAGATCTATAAAATTCAGCCCGCAGTCTTAACTGATAGGCTGTTGTCAACCAATAAGTATGAAAGGGTGTGTTAGAATAATTGGTGTAATGTGAGGTATCAAAAATAGGGACAATGCATGAGGGACGAATAAAAGGAGATGAAAAGAAAGGAGAAATAAAGAATGACCTAGGATGAGCGAGAGATGAAGGATGTGAAGCTGGGATGAGAAGTGGGAAACAACTGCTAATGGATGATAAGTGAGGCATGATGGATAATGGATGAGGGGTGATGGACGAAAGATGAGAATTAGGTTGTGAGAAAATCAGGAAAGGCGCACAACAGATGATTGAGAAGAAAAAGTAATGCAGGATGCGAAGTGAGAAATGGGGACTGAGAATGTGCTAAAATTGATTTACTATATGTGCTTAACTAGTTGATTTTGTTTGGAAGAGTGTGTTAGCATGATGAAGGCGAACACTGTTTTTAGGGTCGAGCCTGCGTTGCATGTGCTCGCGCATGCGTATCGCAGCGAGAAGCTTTTATATTTAGAAAAGGGCTCGAAGCCCTGTCAACTTCACGTCAGTGTTTTTTATTGGTTCGCGGGCTTGCCTAATAAAATCTGCTTGCTTTCATTAGTCGAAGGCAAGCATACGTGATGCCTTTTCCGGTGGCTAGCCCTCCTCGAGCGCAGCGACCAAGTACAGAAAACATGCGAGGCTCGCTGTTTTCCATCAGGCTCGTGGACTTCTTTTTCTCTAATTTACAAGCGTGATCTCGCTTGGCAGAAGTCAAGCGCTTTACATAGTTATTTTCACTTTTTCGGGTTGTGTACACAAATGCACTTTTACCCGATAGGTGAAAAGTCGGGTTAGGAGTTTACAACGCGATCAGCTCTAACATGAGCAAACGCGAGACCCGTTGCATTGTAAATGCTTGATTCTGTATTACGATGTACCAGGTAAAGGTGGCACTGACAGACAATGTGAATTAAGTGGTCCTGTGTGTTGGGAAGCCTGCCAGAAGCCACAATATCTGTATAACCTGTGAATAAAAGGGTGCCTACTCAAATGTAATCACGGCACGTGGCAAGCAGCACTTTAAAAAACACAAAACCCCGCCAATAGATCTCATTTATCTTGCACTACGTTTTTGCCCACAGCTAATATTCTGGGGTTTCCTTCTGCAAAACCCTTCTAAAAAGGTACTGTGGTAGCTCATTTTTTAATTATTTATTGTGAATGTCACAGAAAATGTGAAATAATTTATTAAAGACATGTCTGCTCTGTATGTGCGCAAGAAAATGAATGTTTGCTTGTCGTCTAAGCTCATTGGCACAGAATGTGTTTTTTTTCTAAACGGTTTTCTAAACGAAACTTTGTGAAGTGCATTTTTACACTACTTCTCCACAGAGTTTTGACTGATGGAAAGGAGATGGATCCAAAGTAGGAAAGTGAACCATCGAGGGGGAAGAGCTGCATGAGGGAGAGTTGAAAGACTGGCGGCTGAATAGTTAAAATGTGAGTTCAGACTATGAAGAGTGAATTAAGTATGGGCAAGATGGGACAACTGCATGGCAAACAAGCATTTGCAATGCAACGGGTCTCGCGTTTGCTCATGTTAAGAGCTGATAGTTTGTAAACTCCTAACCCGACTTTTCACCTATCGGTAAAAGTGCATTTATGTACGTAACCCGAAAAAGTGCAATTAACTGTGTAAAGCGCTCGACTTCTGCCAAGCGAAATTGTGCTAGTAAATTAGAGAAAAAGTAGTCCACGAGCCGGACAGAAAACAGTGAGCCTCGCATGTTTTCTGTACTTGGTCGCTGCGCTTGAGGAGGGCTAACCACCGGAAAAGGCATGACGTATGCATGCCTTCGACTAATGAAAGCAAGCAGATTTTAATAGGCAAGCCCACGAACCAATGAAAAACACTGACGTGACGTCGACAGGGCTCTGAGCCCTTTTCTAAACACTAAAGCGTCTCGCTGCGATACGCATGCGCGAGCGCATACAACACAGGCTCGACCCTAAAAAGGAAAGGAAATGCGATTTAAAAGGAGAGTGTGAAAGTGATGATGCAGTTAAGTTAACAAGTGAGCCTGGCACACCCGAGGTAGGAAAACCGTTACAGTATTGAATTAATGAGGTAGGAAAACCGAGGATGAGTAAAAGACGGCTGGTGACTGTAGTTAAGTATGAGAAAGTGAGTGAAGGGAGACTGGGATGGAATGATGAAGGTCGAGTTAACTGAATTGAACAGTCACTGTGGAAGGCTGGAGCAGAAGTGCTGGGGTAATAAATGTGGAAACGCTGAAAAAGGACTGTTGACAGCTGAACATGAAAGTACTAGGCTAGACATGCTGAACAGTAATTGGTAATGGGATAATGTATGACAGCTGAACAGTGGGATTAGATGCGCTATGTAAGTGAAATGAAAGCAAACTGTTCAAGTTTAAGTTTATTGACTCGGTTAATTAAAACCATCGAAATTCCAAAATGCATAATATAAATACTTTGCCTACTCATTATGTTAATAGAATCCCATAAAAAAAAACATAAAAGCTTATTTGAAACTAAAACATATCATGATAAAGAGTTGTGCATAGCTAAAATGTTCTCCACTTAATTCCAACATTGGTCTAGAACTTTACTTTAGGACTTTCTTACTCCCTAACGAACACTAGAATAGTAAATGAGTGAAGCCGAGTGAGAATCCTAAGTAGTACCTAGGGATGTTTCCTGGCTGGAATTAAACTTTCGGAGCTTTACTATTCATAAAATGATGGCCCTTGCACACTCTGCTTCAACTTTATTCACTAATTCTTTCTGAGCCTGTACCATGAATTTGGTCCCTAGACAAGAAAACTGGATTGAAAGTCTGCTAAGCCAGCTTATAATGGCCGGTCTTACATGAGCGTATGTTCAGTGTCTTAAAAATGTTTTTAGATATACTGTCCTGAGGCGTAGCAAAGCCGGGCACGCACAGAAAATGTGTTCTAATGACTCTTGTCTATACCCACACAGTCGACAGGAATGTGTCAGATCCTGCTGTCTCCATGAAGGGACCATATCCTTTGTTTCCATCACCCCAAAGCGGAAAAGCATGAACCGATGTTTCAGCGACTGGTTGAAGGTTGCAGATAGGTAGTCCTGTGCCCGTAAAGTTTTGTATGATGTTATTATAGTCCAGGCGTGCTGTCTGCTTGCCAGTTTTTGTTTATCAGAATTTAAAGATTTCTTCTTAGTGACAGTGTTTGCCTTACGAAAAAACTCCTTTTTGTCCGGGTTCTGGTCCCAGGCTTCTAGCAAACCTAGTGCTTTAATGCTTTTATTTAAGTGATGACCCCAGGTGCATTGTTATGTATGTATAAAATGCATCGATGCTATGCTGTAGCCCAACAGGTGTTTGGCTGAGTAGAACTATGTCGTCTGCGTACTGTAGCCATGCAATTCCTTTCTTGGCCAATACTGGCGGGTGGCTATTTACGGGAGCTAGAGCCTCGGCTAGGTCTGCAAGATAAACAGCGTGGGAGCCAATACACACCCTTGTTTGAGTCCTTTTGCTATTAATATTCTGTTGGAGAGGTGGCTGCCCTCTCCAATTTTTACTTGCGCCCAAGTACCTGTGTACAAGTCCATCACTGCGCCAAGGAGGCTGCATGGTAAGCCCCAACCTTTCAGTTTCTCCCATAGGCGGGTTCTTGGTACGCAATCAAAAGCTGCCTTTAGATCAATAAAAGCATGCAAGTAGCCTTTTTTTCCTAAGCCTGTCTTTGTTTCCCAGCAGGGACAGGGTTGCCAGGTTGGTGGAAGCACCCATACCAGCTCTGAAACCTGTCTGGCATTGTGGAATTAACTGTCTGTCATGAATCCATTCTGCTAGTTGTTGCAGTAGGCAGGATGCGTAGAGTTTTGCTTCCACGTCTATCAATGCTATTAGCCTGTAGTTTGAAGGATTTGCGGGGTTACCTTCTTTGTATATAGGGTAAATAATGCTGCCTTTCCATGCATCTGGGAGACCCGTAGTGCCTTGGAGCTCGTTAAAAAGCAGCGCCAAATAATACGCCCAGAATGAAGGGTCTCCTCTAAACAAGGCGTTTGGAATACCATTCTGACCAGCTGCCCCTTCCATTTTTAGTTTCTTGATAAGGCTTGTCAGCATTTCTATGTCAATAGTCATTAGTGCGTGCTTTCTTTCGTTTCCGTTTAGAGTTAAGTCTGTTTGCGCTGTCACTCTGAAGCCAAAATTAATCTTACTTGAGTCATTGGCTATCTGTGTGGCCTCCTCCTTCGCATGGTGCTCTGGGATTGAGAACATTGTCTGTACCTGGGCTTCCCATGTGACTGCATCGATACCTGCATTTGTGTGTCGATTTTGTCCCTTAGTTAGTCCGTTTATTAGTTCCCAAAACTTTGTTATTTTTCTGTTTGTTGGACATGAGCAGCTTGGTCCACAGATCCTCGTGATAACTGTTTTGCCATCCAGCAGTTTTTCTTATATTTGGCTCTTAATTCAGAAAGCCTTGTGTCATCAGATTTCCTCCCCCAGTGTACGTCCTTTTTTTTTATTCTCTAGAGACTTGATTTTTTAAATTGCGCAATGTCCTGTTGAACCATGGCTTTTCTTCTTTGCGACTCTTGACTTTGTTTTTTGACTATGACCGCAATTGGGAGACGTTTTTTGATGGAAAATGTGTTTATTAAAGAATCACACAAGTGCGTCCAAGCGATCACTCGTTCTCCTTGGGGGTGGTCTTCTACTGCCTGCACTCTTAGTGATTCTTTGACCTCTTTAGTTGTGCCTGCACTGTGGTACCACTACTTCCATTACTTTGTCGAGGCCCGGCCTCTTCCATTTCAGTTTTTTGTATCATAAGTCACTGGGGCTGAAATTATGATATTAGCAGTCGGGAGCCGATTCCATTCATTCCGGACCTTAATAAGTTGTGGAAAGTGAT
The DNA here is from genome assembly GCF_031143425.1 of Pleurodeles waltl. NCBI lineage: Eukaryota > Metazoa > Chordata > Amphibia > Caudata > Salamandridae > Pleurodeles > Pleurodeles waltl. Next base: position 540,308,493 of record NC_090448.1, read on the forward strand.
CACTCTCTGTTCGTTGTTGAATCCTATATGCTGAAACCAGTGGCAATGCGGTTTCGTTTATTAATGTAAAGTCTATGTTGGATTTTTTTGTGCCACTTGAAAAGGTTACTTGTGCGGATGAGGTGTCCTCAGGGAGAGGCGTCAGGCAGCGCAATCCCAGGGTTTCAAATTTTATATATGTGCATGTTCCGTTAGGGTGTTTTGTGCTGCCTTCTCAAATCAAGGTTGACATCACCAGATAAAATGAGGATTGCGTCCTTATTTTGTTTCTGCAGCATTTTTAGAATATTGGTCAATGTTTCAATGTTTCCACTGTTTTGGATTTTGTTAGGGTGTACATATACGCTGATCAATAGTAAAGTTCTGTTGTTACCTGATGTTCTAATTTTATTGATAGCAGCCAATCAATTCCCAGGTCGATCTGTTTGATCACCCAGTTGATTTTTGTGGAGCAATACGTTGTGAGGACCCCCCTTGGGGTGTCCATGTTTTTGAGGTTGTTTTGCAGAGACGTTTATCCCAGAATAACCCGAAATTTGTATTGGCTCCATGCACCATGTTTCCTGCAACATGATGATTTCAAACTGCTGTAGAAAACTCAGAGCCGCCCTGTCAGTAACCAGATTTTTTAAACCGCGAGTGTTCCAGGAGCAAATATGGATATATTCTGGGTTTTCGTCAGGACCATTTGTAGTTGTTGTCATTTAAATCTTGCCTTTCAGCCTGTTTGACTGTTCAGGGAGTACCAATGAAGATCTGTTGGTGCATGCCAGGATGGGACGTGCTTTGGTGCTTTACAATTGTAATGTGGTCCCAACCGCTTAGGGAGGTTTCTACTCCCACGTCCCCTTTTAAGATTGAGACGCCCTTCTTTTGTTTCGGTACCAAAAGGCTAGGGTATCTGGGCGGTTTTAGTTTTTGCAGAGCGATGCCCCATGCACTAAACGTATCTTGATGTGCTAGAATTTGGTCAATAATGGCAGACGTGGCCCAGGATGTTAGCGTTGCCTCTTTATCTTTATTGTTTGGATGTGGAGTGATTACCACAGTCATCAATTCTGTTGTTGAAATGTGAGCCAGGGGCAAAACGCATTTATTAACTTCAGTATGGTGCCTCTATTTAGAATGTCAAAAGCCCCCTTCAAATTATAGCAAGGGATGAAAAGTAATTTATTTTCCTCTGGGGCCGTGTTGCCCTGCGTTGTCTCGTGTCCTGGGATTCTTTTTTGTGCCCCGCTGTTTGTGCAATCATATGACCAAGGATGGTAACCATGATCTAATATCTGTTTGTTGTTGCCTGCGGGTTGATTTATTACGGTCATGTTGTGTGCAGAGCTTGTGCATTGAGGATTATGTTCCCAGGGTTTGCCAGTTTCCTGCCTGTCAGTAGACCGCTGAGTTCCCTGTTCTGGGCACTGCCTGATGATAGTTCCATTTCCCTGGAATTCTCTTAAGGCCGTCTCTCCGTGCAAAAGGCTGCTACCCTGCTTGTTGCTGGAACGGGGGGTTTTCAGAGACTTTTGCTGTGATGTTGATAGATTAACAAAAGTGCTTGGTTCGCCAGTAGAATTGTCCTTGCTGGCTGGCCGTTCTGCCCTGATCTGTCTAGATTGGAGGATCTTGTTTCTGGTTTCAGTGCGTTCCGATTCCTTGGACTGCGTGCCATTTGATTTAGCAAACGATTTCCATATACAGCTTTGCTGGACCCCCTTTGTTTTTTTCTGTGCCTTCCTTTTTTTCGTTTATTTTCCCATTTCGAAAGAGATGATTCCTCCACTGTTGAATTGTTGGGAATTAAATCCTTCGATCCATGCTTGAGGGGTCCCATTTCTTGTGTGCTAAGGCATGATCTGCCCTCTGTGTTGCTCTGAGACATTCCCTGTTCGGATAAATGAATATCCTTGATATTATTGCTTTCCTCATGGGATATCTTTGTGTTTTGTGGGTTGTCCTTCTTCCTTTGGCTTTTGGGGGTCTTCTTGCCACAACTAGTAAGATGCTCTTCAGTTCTAAGGGTCTGGATTTTTAACTCTTTCAAGATGTCATTTAGGATATCCAGGGATCTTTGTGAGTTATCGCCTGTGATGGAGCACTGACATGTCACCTGCTGAGTGTATGAGTGGGTTTGAGGCCTCTTTATCAGATCATTCAAGGATTGTAGCTTGTTGTCGATGCTCACAATGTGGATGGCAAGGATGTTGAGTAAATCTACCTGAGTATCCTGCTTATCTGCTTGAAATTGGATGGCTGCTGATAACGCGTCCATTGTTGCTAGCAAGGCCTTCCACGAGTCTCCAGATGCTGATGGTTCTACGTTTGCTTTAGGCCCCGTTGTGTGGTCTGGTGAGTCTTCAAGTTGCTCTGGTTGCTCCATTGCCATGACAGCTGAGGATGCGTGCGTGTCGAATGTTGTTGTTGTTGTTATATTACAAGATGAGAGATCTTTTCGTGGTGAGCTTGTACTACAGGTAGATCTCATTTTTGTTTTGTTGTTTGCAAACTGAGTGCCCTGAGGTGTATCAATGAAAGCAAGGTCTATAATACCTTGAGAGGAGAACATTGGGGGAGTATTGACTAGATGAGGTACTAGTGACAAAGATAAAGACATAGTGAGAAAGGGTCAATCAATCAATAATTGTAAAGCGCGGCTACTCACCCGCGAGTGTCTCGAGGTGCTGGGGGAACTTTGTCTGAGGTGCAAGGGGAGGTTGTTCTAACTCTTTGATGCAGTGTAGGTGAAAGATCGTCCTCCAGCAGTGGTTTTATGGATGCAAAGGATGGTGGCCTGGGCTATCTGAGCGGAGGGATCTGGATGGGGTGTGGAAGGAGACGCAGTGGTTCAGGTAGGCTGGTCTTGCGTTGTGGATGGCCTTGTACAAGAGGGTGAGAAGCTTGAAGGTGATTTGCTTCTGGACTTGTAGCCAGTGGATCACAACTATCACTGTTGTTAAAAAGTTGATACATTCATATTTAATAGAAAGTATGCTACAAGTGACATACAAGCTCTATCCGATACTTCACTACAATTAAAGTCTAGCACCAGATGTTACTTAAAGTAAAACAGAAGCTCCAAAGGACCCAGACTGCTAACCTGTGCAAGCGTCCGAGTACCCCATTTTCTCTTAAAAAGACTTCAGGAGAAAATGATGCACAGGCATCCATTCACACTATGTGCCTCAAGCACCACGACAAGCACAATCCCACTGCTTTCATCACACAAAAAGTACCACTTTCACAGTAAGACCCGCAGTCACTCTACCTTTGGTTGTGAATTTCTTCGAGTGCATCCCCTTGTTACAATGCTACAAACTGCGTGGCAGGTCTAAATAGAATTTAAAATGAGAATAGGATACAAAGATGGCAGTGAAAGGTAACTTGCTAACCAAAATTTGAGGGTAAAAATGTAATTTTAGTGCAAGTTGAAAGGTATTAATCAACAGGCATTGTGGAAGACAGTGTAACTCTAAAGGAGCGTGGTACAGAGGAAAAACATGATACTCATTACCCAATACCTAGTCTTCTATGTCATGTTAAGGTGGGGGCAGGAGGATACGTAAGACTACAGGAGGGTAGGGGTATGAGGGAAGAAGCAACACAAAACGGGAGGGTACAGAGTGGGGAGAAGAAGCAATGCGAACAAGGATGAGGGGCAAGGGGAGGAAGCAACACAGACAAGGGTGGAAAAGGGAGAAGAAAGAGCAAAACAGACCACGACGACATGGGAAGAAAATAGTACCCCAGTCATAGCACGAGGAGTGGAAAGTCCGCAATCAGCACTTGGTCCAAGCTCCATATGAAAAAAGAGGAAGTGAAGCTGGCATGCACTGTTCTATTCGGAGCCACAACAATAAAGCAGGATGACTTAGGGGAATAAATTACATTTTTTTAAATGCACAAAGTCACCCTTGTCACTGGATATACATTTATTACTTAAAATAATCATATTGATTTCATAGTAATTGCCAAAGAAAATGTAGACCTCTTCACCACAACCGAAAGCTGTAGCATTTAGGTTCTTTTGACAAATATACTTAACACAAACATAAATTAAAATATGATGAAAATATCACACTAACAGTCTTTTATGGGATTCCTTGTGTCTTCCCCAAAGTTCGAAGCAAGGTGGTGCAACCAGTCATCTGCAGATCAAATTCACCTAAGGTAGTCCAACATCTGCCAAGGCTCTAGGCCCAAATGGCCTCCTTTTTCACTTAGCTATCTCTATTCTAGTATTTTTTATTTTTGCAGACTCCTTTTAAAGATTGTCGGCGCGTTTCAGGCATTACAAATTCGGCCTCATCAGTGCACCGGAAAAAAGGAAAGCTCATCAAACCTATTAAAAACATATCACAAGTACACATAAACAAATACACCTAAAAAAGCCATATATCAAGACAGACTAGGAGGAGGCACCATGTAATTTTGGAGGACACCTTAATAAAACCAAATAGTGCTGTTGTGACCATTCACATGCCTTTACTTATTAGGGCTAGACACGCATACCCCCATGGTCGGTGCACATTTCTAGTGATATCCACCATGCAACTTTTGGTGTTAGTTATCCAACGCCTCATCTTCCCCTCTGGTTTTTGACGCTTGGTAGTGTTTAGGAGCTTAAATGACTCATTTATTGCATTTGAATGCTACAAAGTAGTTCATATCTACAAATTGGGGCAGATTAGAACTTGCAAACACACACAGAATTGTGGAGCCATCGAGATTTTTAAGTCAACCAGATCAGGTTACTCAATAGTTACCTTATAAGCAGACAAACTACTTAAAAACCCACACAAAGCAAATAAATTAAAGCCAATGTCTTTCATCTCACTACAACGCTGGAATAATGCACCCGCTGTCCCTTTCATTTGTCTCGGGGAATCTGAGGAATCCCAGAAATTTGAACTCTGGGCTCTTAAACAACAAATAGGAAAAGAGCAGTTCATCTTCACTGTGCACGACTCTCAGGGAGCTTAGGCAGGAATAATGCAAAATAGCGTTTTAGCGTAGCCTTTGTGACATCCTGTAGAGCAGAGGTCTCCAAACTTTTTAATGTCGTGCCCCCACCAGTTGAAAAATAAAAATCATTGGGCCCCCCTCAGAATTTTTCACAATTATTTTATAAACGTGGCAATGTTTAAACATGTCTAAACCTATTTAAACATTGCCGTTAAGTACTGTTACCTTTTTAAAACTGCAATAACATGCTTCTGCTTAAAACAAAGGCCTGTTATCTGTATAATATTTATTTTGTCCAGAGTCTGGGGCCCCCCCTGGGATCACTTCGGGCCCCCCTAGGGGGGCCCGACCCCCAGTTTGAAGACCTCTGCTGTAGAGTAATTTCGGCCCATATTCATACTTTTTGACGCTAAACTGCGCTAACGCAGTTTAGCGTCAAAAATTTTTGCGCCGTCTAACGCCATTCTGAAGCGCCATGCGGGCGCCGTATTTATGGAATGGCGTTAGACGGCGCAATCAGACCGGCGCTGCCTGGTGTGCGTGGAAAAAAACCACGTAGACCAGGCAGCTCCGGCGTTGGGAAAAAATGACGTTAGGGCGTCTTAAAATGGCGCAAGTCAGGTTGACGCTAAAAAATCGTTGTAACCCGACTTGCGCCATTTTTTTTCGACGCCCATCCCCCATCAACATGACTCCTATCATTGTAAAGATAGGAGTCATGCCCCCTTGCCCAATGGCCATGCCCAGGGGACTTCTGTCCCCTGGGCATGGTCATTGGGCATAGTGGCATGTAGGGGGGCACAAATCAGGCCCCCCTATGCCACAAAAAATAAAAAATAAATACTTACCTGAACTTACCTTAATGTCCATGGGATGGGTCCCTCCGTCCTTGGGTGTCCTCCTGGGGTGGGCAAGGGTGGCAGGGGGGGTCCCTGGGGGCAGGGGAGGGCACTCCGGGCTCATTTTGAGCCCACTTGTCCCTTAACGCCATGCCTGACCCAGGCGTTAAAAAGCGGCGCAAATGTGCCGTTTTTGGCCACGCCCACTCCCGGGCGTCATTTTTGCCCGGGAGTATAAATACCACGTAAAGGCCTGGGAGTCATTTTTTAAGACGGGAACGCCTCCCTTGCATATCATTAACGCAAGGAAGGGGTTCACGCTAAAAAATGACGCACACTCCGGGCACTTTGGCGCCCGAAGCGTCTAACGCCATAGTATAAATATCAGTGTCATCTACAGCCGCGCCAATCCCAGAAGAAGGTAGTGTCTCTAATCTATCAGTACACATAATTTACAGGCAGAATGTTAAATGAACTACTACATGTCGGTCAACAAAACACTTAGGTTATAAAAAAGAAATGGACCATAAAAGGTATGCAAATGTTACTTCTAAACAAGTACCATGGCACTGTGCTGATGATAAAGAAAAAGTAACATGCAGCTCAGCACTGTAAACGCCTTCAGAGGAAATGTGCCCTATCAGCCTTGTGGGCTCATGTTGTAATACCTGGAGAGCGAGCCGGGCAGAGCAAAAGAAAATTGCGCAGCCTCCCGAAGTAGCCACCATTAAGATGAAGCGCAGCATATTTTAACCAAAAAAGCAACAATGGGATGTGTGCAGAAAATAAAAGACGTGCTTACAACTGGAATACAATTGTAGAACAAAAGTTTCCAGCTTCCTCGTCACGTATTATGAAAGTGCCAACAGGGATGGGGAGGGAGGGTGTTTAGCATGGCAAGTAAGGACGCCGAGCAGCTCCAAAGAGAGTAGGAAACAATTACCAATATATATATATATATATTTTTTTTATGTCAGCGTCATGGGAGGGACTAACACTGCAATAATGGTTTTAGGGTTTGCAGTGGAGGCTCGGGGTGGAATGGAGACCTGCTATAGGAATTGCACAGGATAAAAAGGCAGAACTGATCACTAGCAAGGAAGGATTTTTAAATTACACTGCAACCAACAAATGAAATCGCTTTAAGCCTGCAGTGTAAGTATACAACAAGTTGTACACTTACGCTCGACCTAATAGGTTTGTGCATGACAATGCATGCCATTCACACTGTCCATCATCAAAGAATGGTGGTGTACACGCAAGGAAAAGAACTTAAATAAAAAAATAAGTACTTTTGGAGTGCACAAGAGCATGTACGTTGTGCATATTTCCCTTCTGATCCAGCCATGCAGCACACAAGCATGCTAATGGGGTGTATTTCACATTTTCTATGGATGGACATTGGGTATACTTGCCCACTGGCATGCATGACACTAATTGTACTACATGTTGCACAACACCAACGTTCTGTGTAAGAACACAGCGTCTTCCTCTAACAAGCATTGGCAAAGCCAATAGGTCTCGTCTTTGTGAGATTTATTGGCTTTGTCAATGGTTCTTAGCTATGTTGCAACATGGCTGAAAGTAACGAAAATAAGCTATACAACACAGCCAGCGCTGAACGCGAAATTGCTTCAAAAAAAAAATATATATTATAAATAACGTTCTTCCACTCTACAGTGAAGCCAGCGCTGCTGTACAATATGGGGAAAAAACGTCAAAGCCATAGATCTTGCAGAAGCGAAACCTACTGGCTTTGCAAATGTTTGTTCAGTTATTGAAGAGCACAGCCAACTTTCAGTGGAGATTTTTTTTTTTTTTTTTTTTAAACAAGATCAAACTGTCAAGGCTTTGCTGAAAAGGGTGAAGTGTTGTGCCCTCAAGCCACTTCTAGGTAGACCGTTAATAGAAATAATTGCATGGTCTGTGTTCACAACTTTTTCTACGACTATTCACCTACGACAAAGTATCATAAATCATATGTAAATATCGAGGTGTTGTCTGGAATGAGCACACACAAATCAATAAAATCACTATACATATAGACTGGGTATTATGACACGCTTTTAGCGGTGGACTAGTACCACGTACGGCATGTAGCAAGAGTATGTATAGGATGGCCACAAGTAACTGACAGTTCAATTTAGACACTACCAGATAGTTTGTAGACAAACACAAACCATTTAGGACACGGAAATACCAGACTTTAGACCAATCGAAAATAAATGAGACTGTAATTTCCGGAAAACAATCTGCTAAATGCACATCGAAGTGAATAAAGATATCGTCTAGCCTACAGTTTTGTAAGTAGAGCCGCTTTCGCCGAGTCACGTGATAATCTTTGACAGCTAAATTGGGAGGAGCTGAAACAAGCAATTCCGAGCACGTATCTTTCCACGTCATTACGTCGGACCCGTTTTCGACCTTATTAAACGAGTCTTTAATTTAGACACATATAAACGCCCTTGTCACTAACAAAATCGATTCCACGTACTCACGAAGTCCATCTGATCGTGATGACCCGCTCCGGTACCTTCCACTGACGAAACTCACCTAAAATTCAGGAGCACCTATCTTCCTCTTCTCCGCCTGGGCTGTAAACAGGACGGAGTCCGCACAAAATGGCGCCCACAATTTATGTCTCGCGCATGCGCACGAAGAACATCAAGTCTGTTTCTAGTCTCAGCCTTCCAAGGGAACATGTACTAGCGCTTCTTTTCTCCCGCCTCACTTCCGGCTGCACTTTAGTTAACTGACCAATGGGCTAACTGAACCGGTGTTCCGTGCCCCCTGCCTTACCAATAAGCATTTTCAGGTCCACATCCGGATTCACATGGCCAATTACTTGTTGGTAAAATCTGAGTTCGCTGGTTCAGGAAGCCAATCAGTGTGGTTTTCCCGTAGCACGAATGACAGCCCACGTTTATCTTACCTGCAATCCTTTTAACCTATCAACATTGACCATAAATACTGACCAATGGGGGTGCCCAACGCCCAGGCCAATCGCAACCACAGAGCTGAATCTTCAGCGTAATAACTGACCAATGGGGTTCGGGGGACTGCCGTCGGCTCGGGCTCAACAGCTTGTTATGTCTGTGGCTGCTCTCAGCTCAGAGGTGGGGGAGTGCCGCTGAACTTTCCGTGGCTGTCGTGAGGTGGGGGCGGAGACGGGGTGTTGCAGGTAAGTGGGGGTGACTGCACTGAGTAGTACAGGAGTAGACAATGCGTACATTCGCACATAGGGGGCTAGAGAGGCACACCGGGGGGAGGGGTCGGCCACAGGGGCGCTAGTAGGTGAGGGTATTTCACCGGAGACCAGCGGGAAAAGGGTTCCCCGTAGCAGCTGGGCCTAATTATACAACTTGCATATCGCCAAGTGAAGGGACCGGCTGCACTGAACGTCAGCCTGAATGCTGTTCACGCAGGCCCCTCTCGGTACTGTACCAGGAGATGGTACTTGCCTTCCGAGCACTGTGGGAGGGCCTTTGGCCCCCGATCTGTTATCCGAACCTTCATTCTGTGTCCCCTTTCAGGTTCCGCATTGCCTACCCTCCAGGTAACCTCACACAGATACTACCCACGGCCGGAATTGGGGAGGTGGCGACTGCATTGCAAGAACAGTGTTCGGGTTTTTGCTACCACCCTGGGCCCCCTCCAGGATTGAGCCCATTAGGTCTGTCGCCACATTCAAGCTTTGGCTCCCCTCATGAGCAGCCCTAACTCTGCCTTAAAGTCACTCACATTACCGCTATCCTCCAAGGATTCAACTCGCACCTCATTGTAGACGCCGAAAATACCCTCTAAAGCGATTCCTTCTGTTAGCGATGGAAAGCATCCACGAAGAAGCACCCGTCCAGCTTCAGTTATCCTTATGTGAAACAAGTTTTCTCAACTAATGAGTAAGAGCGCGGTTTAATCACTGCAGTTGAACTTCATATGTACCTGTAGTTTAGAAGTTAAATGGTGTGCCACCGTTACGACTAACTACCATAAAAAAGAATGCAGTTTTCTCCCCTATAAACGGTGTCCAAAAGCCCCTCGGTGACTTTCGAAGTGTCGTTTATGTGCCCGAGCATAGTTTCGTTCATTCACGGTCATCATGGCGTTCAGCAAGCATTTACTGGTCCCTTTTCACCTTGCCATAGTGCATCCGCGTGCCATTCGTTCCCTGTGCTGAACCCTATAAGTGCCTAGTCACCCAACCCCAGAATTATGAATAGTGTAACTTAGTGGTTCCCAACCTGTGGTCTGGGGACACCTTGGGGTCCGTCAAACCTCCTCAGGGGGTCCGTGACTACTTAGAAAAATAAATAATATTAACAGATTAGGCCCCCAGCTTTCAGCAATGACGTGGGGGGTGGGGGGCTGATTCCAATAATGATTCATTGGGGGTCCTCTGGTTGCAGTAATGATAAAGTGGGGGTCCACAGAAGTCAAAAGGTTGGGAACCAATGGTGTAACTGATGCTCGTTTCTAAACCAGCAACCCATCGTACTTGACCACTGCAAAAGGTGGCAAAATCCAGATAACCTTCCTAGTTGTTTTATCCAGCGCTTCTATATATATATATATTTTTTTTTTTTGTTTCCACTAAACCTTGCCTCCCCCCCCCCCCCAATTATGCACTTGTAAACCCTTAAAGCTCGTACGTTTCTGGCCTTCCCCACTGTCTCAAAAACTGACTGCTCTCGCCACAGTGTCCAGTTGACCAAATTCTCTTGTCATAGTTGTCCTTATAATATTTAAAACACTCGCATTGTCCCACTGCAAGATTTCCCGCCTGTGCACCCAATCCCTGCGCTACCCTTAACTGCTCCGTTCCGTACTCTTGGGCGAACAAAGCCAGCCGCTGTCCTTCCACGCAAGTACCTCGTCCCATCTTTTCTGTAAATTACACAAATATTGTCTTTGGCCGACCTTGTATTTCTCAGAGTCCGAGGATTCATTTAATCTACTCCTCTGTCAAATGAGGTTAAACTTACACCAGATTCATGTGCTTTCCTTGCTCTCTACTGTTATGGAAGATCTGACTCACATAAAATCATTCTGCCCCCTCAGCTACAACTTCTTTCCCTAATCTGGAGAATGTCAAAATAGTCCATTTTTTTTCTCGCTTCCACGTCTTATACAGCCACAGGTTTCCATATTGCCTTGAGTAGAGCTGCTTCTACCTCTGTAGGTGCCAGTCATCGTCCTCTACATCTAGCTGCTGCTGTGCACACTGCAGCAGCCTATTCTCTACCCCATGGACTGGACCCCCTTGTAGACAAGAAAAACCGTCCCGGCTGTTCAAAGGCCCACTGATGGGTTTTTGTGGAAGTAAAGTAGTTAAGTCCCTTGTGTGACATGAGGGTTGGGTCATAGCAGACGGGGATTTCATTGCTAGCCCCACTCTAGCCTACTTGGAAGCCTTTCTCTTCCTCCTGAGAACTACTGCGCTGGTGCATCCCTCTGCTCTTACAGTTAACATGTATATTGTTACTAGAGTATAGTTTCCACCCTTCCAGTCTCTGCTGTGTCATATTAGTGCTTCTCTTTCAATTTAGGTAGTGTCAGAAACAACCCTCTTAAGTTGTCTTGCTTTGAGCGCTAAAGCAGTCTCGCCCTACAATCTCCTCAGTGGCACTACTTCTTCCGTCTCGAAGTGAAAATTGTTGGCACCCCCAAGTACTCCTTCTTAAAGAGTTCAGCTATCACTAGCTTCACGAGTACTTTCTATTCTCCCGTCGCATCACCTTGTTTTTGCATGCTTAGCAAGAGAACAGGATTAAAAAAGCAAGAGTCCTGAAAATGCTGTCTGTGGATGAGACTTGTTGGTTCCTTGAATACTCTGTAAGTTGTTCTCTGAAGAGATTGTTTTTTATTGAGACGGTAGAGTGGGTTGGAACGGTAGTGGTACGTTTAGATTTTTAGATTCTAGTTTCACAGTATGGTTGTAACGTGCAAGAGACAGGTCAGTGGGGTTACCTTAGAATCCAATATTCTTCCAAGCTAGACATCCTCACACTCTAGATGTGAGACGACTTGGGTCAAGAGGTTCTTAAGAAAGCCATTTTAGAAATGCATAGTCTGATTTATGTAACCTGAGTTAATGTATTTACCCTGTGTCTTCTTCACTGTGCCAGCGTTTCCTAAATCTAGAGTGATTCTTTACTCACCTTTTGCGTCCCAAGGTTGTGATCCTTTTTAGTGGCATGGTTTGAAGAGCTTCCTTATTCTTGTGGTGCTGTCACCAAATGTTAAATTTTGCAGCAGTTCCCCCTCCTGTCTTCACTGCAGGGAAAAAACGTTATTTTTGATTACACTTTTTTTTTTTTTTTTCTGGCACAGCAGTTCAAGGTGCTCTGTCGCACTAGTACGCACCAATAGTTTACCTGTCATTACTACTGAGGTAACTATAAGTCCAAACCTCACGGCATGATAGCCTTCTCTCCCTCAGCTGCCTCCACCAACACAAAGACAACGTGCACAACCATATCCCGGCTGACCTTGACTCCTTGCCCGCATATAGAAATCGATAGGTGAGACAACTGACCTTTCCGTTTCATATCCTTACCACTAAATTTCCTCATTGAGACAGTGACTCACTTAAAAATGAATATGCCCAAAAAAAAAAAAAAATAACACTTAACAAGTTCTAAGCCCATGTTACATTTAAATGTGAGAAACTGACATTTTCTGCAAACCCCAGTGACTCATTAAAGCAACACATTATCCAAGCAATGGTAGTGCCTCTTAAGTTAGTGTGTGTAAGCGTGGGTCAGCTTTGGTTTACTGGATCTCTTTTGTGGTAAAAGAAAATATATTGGAATACCTGTGGTGAAACCCAAATTGTTTGTACTTCATTCCTAACCGGCCGAAATCAAACTTCATCCACAAGCAAATCAGCACCTCTTCCAACCTGAGACCTAAGTCCTGTTCTGGCAAGTTATAAAATTCTGCTCTTATATTTTCAAATCCGTCTGCAGTGCCTTAATTCTTCCCCAAACTAAGGAGTCTCCTCACAGACACTATACAAGCTGGACAGATCACACTCCTTGTGAGGGGAAAAATCTTGACCAGGCCCTACTTCAATTAAGAGGTGTGTTGCATACTAGTTGAACGCCATCACTGCTAAGAAATGCCCACTTACAGAATATGAATCTCTCTTGCTGTCAGGATTCAGCATTGACAGTGCCTTACTAAAACGTTTTGATGACGTATCATGTGGGATTAGTCATTTTTAATTCATTTGAGATTTATCTTGCATTTGATGTACTTCAGATGTGGTCTATGTAAACCACACTTGTGGTGCCCTATATAAAAATGTTAAATAATAGGGGTCATGTAAACCTTACTCGTGCCATTTCTCTTTTCCGTTAACAAGTAAAAGGCTTTAGCATCATGATGCAGTGATTTGCTTAGCGTACTGGTCCTAATTCAGTTTTTTTAAAGTATGGTTGATTTATTTTGTGACAAACAAATGTATGGTACTGTTCGACCATTGGTGAAACGGGGATAGCTGAAACATTTCTTAGCTCAGCCAGCAAACATCCTGTGCTTTTGTCTTGCACTTAACATCCCTGCACTACCAACTGAACCTTCCTCCAGCTTCTATAATGCAATTGCTGGTTCTGTCCTTAAGATTCTAATGTATAGCGATGATTCTAGTAAATAGAAATGAAGTGTGATTTAAAACCATTCTTACCCTCACAAAGTGGCTCATATTTTACCACATGTTTTCTTTCTTCGCCAGCACCAAGTAGAGCACCTTACGCTGTAAACTCAGACCTTTGGCAAAAAGCCACATACCATTACCCCTGTGCCCTTGCTCTGTTTGACAGTGTTCCCAGAATCTTGCAGAGCCTAAGAATTGGGAATGTGGCAGAGACTAGCCTTCCAACACCAGTTTTCTCTTCACTCATATATGTGCTGTGCATCTTAGTCCTTTCATATGCTCTGTTGTATCATTTTGTGTTACAGTTGGTAACCAGACATCGTTCGAGCTGGAATCCCTCAAATAACCTGTAAAATGAAGGTAAGCTGGCTTTTAGTGAACTGCAGTATGTGGTATGACTTTTTTATTGTCTGGGCAGTTTTTATTTTCTAAAACACAGCTTCTGATTGTTCAGTAGTTTAATCCGCCGTTTGCTCAAGATGCAATCCTGATATTGAAATTTAGCTCTGATAATTCTGTGTTGGTGACACTCATTACCTGAATGTTTTGAGGATACAACTCTTGGGTTGATAAGAACCTAGCGTTGTGGCTGTTCTTCCTCCTCTTTTTTTTTCCCTGGGCCTTTGAAATTTTGAGGCTGTGCAGCGGTTGTGAATGTCTACAATACTTAGCTTTGTGTATGTAGCTGAATTAAGAGCACAAAATATCTGTTGGTGAAATAGGATTTGCACAGTATGACTTTTGGAGGTGTTCAATCCGTTGTTGGATATGTTCTTTGATAAATTATTTGTATAGGTTAACACTCCTGATAACGTGGTTTCATTGCTATTTTGTGATGCACAATTGCTTAGGTTAATGTGTGTATTGGGAAAGTCTTAATAGATTTATTCGCTGTTTTTTTTCCTGTGGTTGTTGTTATTATTATTATTATTTTTTTTTTTTTTATTTCGATGTAAATGTTTTCATAGGCTCAACTGAGCAAAGTTCATATTTACAAATGCCACACTTGTGCAAAGGACATCTCTATCCACAAACAAGATTAGTTATATTTCTGAATTAGGTTTGGGTTGAAAAAATATAGATTTTGTTAATTGGTTCTTGTACCGAATGCAGTCTTCCATTAGTGTGGCATCACATTACTTTTCAATAGTCTATGGTATAACTGCTTTTGGATACCTTAACATCCAGTATATAACTTATTCAGGTTTTGTTGTATGTCTGTTTAGAGTTCTGGCTTAATCCGTGTCATTGTGAGGTAGAGTGTACAATTGTTTGATGGCCAGTAGTATTGTGAACACGTTGATATCAAACTAGTGGAGACTGTCTATGCCGCGGCATTCTTTCTGATATGTTCTGCGCAAGGTTATGTTATTGTTCATTATTTTTGTGACCATTGGTCATAATTTAGAGTACATCTTGGCGCTGAGTGTGTCTGCAGTGTTCTAAGATTGGCACACACTTCTGGAGCATTTCTTAAGATGAAAGTCATGGTCTTAATGGTCAAAGGAAGAAAGGGGGAAAAAATGGCAAGTGTTGTATGTTAAGACTTGAGTTTGAATATTATATACGGCAAAGAACCCCCAACATATGGGGGGCGGGGGGGACACCGGCTGGGCAGGGGTGCGTTCATAGGTTATCAGCATTTGATTAGCACCATCAAGCATTCATGTGGCACTGGAATACTTTAATTATCTGGGCCCCTTTTTCATATGGTGGAAACTGTAGTCTTTGCCACATAAGCCATCATCTGTCGCATGATCTGTAGATTTTAACAAAAAAAATGTCTAGCTCAAATGGTTCAAAAGTTACTAAAACTGCGACGACATGTGTTGCCACTCAGTAGGAGGCCCTTTGAAAAGCTGAATTGGTCACTTTTGTATTGTTTATTGCTATATTTGGGTGTTTAAAAGCAAAAAGGTTTCGGGAACATCTGAAGTGCGGAGTACGAAAGTAATGCACTTGCATACTGTTGGATATGTTTCTAACTGGCTTCCCCTCTGCACACAAGGCGGCTAGTTGATTGCTGTTCTAGCTGGGCATTGGGCTCATGTGGAGAGCATTTCATTGCTACCATTACATTTGTAGTCTGTGAAGCCCAGTTGAGCTGTAGAGTTTTTCCCTATTTAAGAACATTGCACTCCCCTGACCTCCAAAAATCATTATTCAGTGAGTTTGAACTCTGCCCGTTGAAGGGAAAGGGTGTGAATTACACATGCACGTTTAATGGTCCACGTGTACTATACTTACAGGTTTACTTTCAGTAGGGTGCACAACAGCTGTATTTATTAAAAAAATAAAAAAGCAAAACCTCACTTTATTCCTCATCTTTGCTGATGACAGTCCTGAGATAAAGGTTACAATTTATGATTTGCTGTATTACCTTAATTTTTTTAAAACTTTATCCAGGCCTCATTTGGCGCGTGTAATTTGGTGTAAGCTGAAAAGATAGCTCATGATAATTTCACATGTTTGGTGGATGATCGTTCTCAGCTATAGCTCCATGGGATCAAAGTGATGATGATCTGCCTTCTGTAAAATAACCTTTTGCTCATCCTTGGTTGCTTGACTCGAACAACAAGGATTAGCTCAGATAGTATTTGTGGTAGGTTAAAATATGCAGCCTCCAATGACTTTATCAAACTAGCACTGCTAGTTTGTGAAGTCCTTAAGACAGTTACCACTTGCTGATACTGCAGGCAGTTGTTTCTCTTGAGCTTGACGACTTCAGCAATAAAGTGGATGACTTGTGGAGCTGTTACAGTTAAATATTTATAGTGTTATTTAATAGTAATTTGGTAAGTGTGGCAAACCAAGTAGGAATGCTATAGTGTGCTACATGTCTGGTTTTAATCTTGAATATTTTTTTAATAACTAGGCAGCAGATGAGCCTGCCTACCTAACTGTGGGGACTGATGTCAGTGCCAAATACCGAGGTGCCTTCTGTGAGGCAAAGATAAAGACCGTGAAGAGGCTGGTGAAACTGAAGGTACAGTAAAGATACTGTCTTAAGTATTCGTCACAGGTCTTGTGTTTAGCTTATTGCTGTCATGTTAATGTTTTAAGTTTGCTGGAATTCTGAAGATTGCTCCCCAAGATCAGTTTCCGGGCCATCCAATTAGTATTGAGTGTATACAATGTCACTTTTTTTTTTTGTCATGTTGTTTATCACTCTCAAGGTGGCATTGATGTTAAGTCAAAGCAACCTACCGGAAGATAGATCATGATGGGTTTTTTGAGCCTTTGCCTTTTCTTTTGTCAACTCCCCCAGACCAAGAAGGTATATCCTCTTAATCTTGTTGGTTTCCGGTTCAGGGATGTTGTGCAGAATATGAATAATTGCAACTATGTCTGTGTTCTGTCTCTGTTAGATACTAATAATATGTATGCTCCTCCTCACCACAGCTGTTTGCGATGAATACGGAGTATTGGCTGCCTAATGTAATTTCTGAATAATCACAAGTAAAATTTTCTGAAAATGCCCTCATTATCGAGCTACGCCACTTATTGCAACTAAATGTAGAGGAATTCCGATTGGAGCAGTAGTCCTTGCTAGACTGAACCCTGGGATACCCTGGTATGTGGTAGAATGTTCAAATAATTGTGGTACGCCCTCAAAAGGCTCAAAATATGGGAGTCCAGCTTTGAAAAGAAGAGATCGTATTTAATATTAAGAAGAGCCCTTCACTGGCTCCCTATAAGCGCTAGTGACTGTTTCTGTGCCCATCATTATCAAAATGAATCCTTAATAGCCAACAGAATGCTGTGCTGTGAGGGCGGTAACTTCCTAAGCTGAATCAAATGTAGCCTTACCACTTTGGGAAAGATGTAGAGACTGATATCTTGGGGTCTGCTAGTGAAACGGTCTGCAAGACTACATAAGTGAGAAACTGATTTGGTCAAATAGAAGGTATAGCTTAGGAATCACATCTTTTAAGCCCTCCTCTGACGAGGAGTCCATGACCAGCACTTAAACCCATTCTGCTTTCAGGAAGTGACAATCTACTAAATATTATTTTTGTATTTCTACAAATTAGACAGCAAGCTTCATCAATTTTTCATACTGATTTTGATTTAATAGCTTGTCTTTATTCTTCGGTTTTAAATTACATTTTCAGGTCATTCTCAAAGAGGATAGCTCCACACTCCTAGTGCAAGATGACCAAGTGAAAGGGCCTTTACGAGTATGTATATGTCTTTCATTTAAAACATTTTTTTGCAGTGCATGACATTACGTTGCATTTGTTTTTGTTATCAATTTCTGTGTATTTATTAGGTAAATTATTGCATTTTAGGTGGGTGCGACTGTTGAAATGAAGACCTCTGAAGGATTGGTCCAGGAAGCTGTTGTCAGTAAATTGACAGATGCTAGTTGGTATACTGTTGGTGAGTTGGAATGTTAAGCCTAAACAAAGTCATTGTAAAATGTGTGCGCAAATGTACAGCAGTGAGAAAATGTGTTAATTTGAATTGCTGGAGAGCAAAATAAATATTTACAAAGGGAAGCTGAATTGGATCTTAATGTTGTGTTTACTTTACTTGCATCATCCTAGGTAATGTGGGAATCTTACAAGGAGAGGCATGGGTGGGTGCTTTCTTCTAAGTTTGACATGAAATAGCAGAGCTTAAGTAGTGTCTACATCCAGGTGACCAATCAAAGTCTACCAATTGCATTCCAATAGACTCCCATAACTGGTTGAAGAGATACCTGAACTGACAAGCACAGCTGCTTTCCAGTTTAAAAACCAAAATTCTAAAGTCTTTAAAAGGAGAAATATATCCTAGTCTTGTGTTTTTTTTTTTTCTTTTTTTTTTGTTGTTGTTGTTGTTGTTGAAGAAATTCCTAGGTTCAGTTCTATGACATTAGCTTAAAAATAGTAAAAGAAAATATCAGAGTGGAACAAGCAGTTCTGAAGCCATAGAAATGGTCTTTTTTTTTTTTTTTTTTTTTTTGTAGGATTAACTAAGCAATCTTCAGTTGATTTCTGCAAATCTGTAAAGTAACATGTTCAAATTATCGAGTTCTTTCTAGCCACACACTAGCTTCTGGATGTGGATTATCCATGACTTGCAAGTCTAGTTGCAAAGACCTGTCAGGAGAGGGGCAAACATTAATTAACTTATTATTCATTGAATAATATTGTTTGACAAAATGATTGTTAACTAGCTAAAGCACAGAAATTATAGTAATACACAATTTATTGTTCTAGCAAAAGGCAGTTTTTTTTTCTTTCAGACTACCTGTATTAACCCTTTACATCTTGTTTGTGCTACCTTGGTACAGTTAATTTCTCAAGGGGAATAACTTGAATAGAGTATAGAGCACTGTAGTTTTGATGGCCTATGGACACTAGTTGTAAGAAAATCAACCCCTCACCCCCTCAAATATACGGTGGCTGGCATTCTGAAGCCAAGAATTACCTTAAATATGCAAGCACCTGCATTTTGCTATAGGTGTCCCCGTATCACAATAATTATTCCCCTATTTAAGGGCCTACACGTTGCCCTGGTACCTTCCCTTGTGCCAGTAATTACCTGTAATATATGCCAGCGACAGCATTTCACCTCGAATGCCTCCATAAGACAAGCATTATCCTGAACTTCGCAGTACCAGTGACTCTATCTAGCACATCTTACACTATCTCTCCAGTCACTCACTCTCTTATTCACACACTCATCCTCATTGTGTCACTCTCACTCAGATTTACTTCCACTTACTGTATCTCACACTGAAGGAGACTCTCTCAAATGCTAGTGCACAGGTGGCATTGGTTTGGACTTCTGGTGAGCAGTTTCTTGTCTTCAATAATTAGAGTTCCATATGTCCCTATGGGCTCCTGTCCCTGTGCAACTCCGCTTAGTGCAGCATTAATGGCTATATTCCAGACTAACTCCTGCTACGTCACTCTCCTCCTCACTCATTCAAACTCTTGCCTTCATTTTTGGTTTACAGTGTCTGCTAAATATTATGGCTTGTGATTGTGGTAAGTAGCTAAAGTATACCCTCATATGTGAGGTCGAAACATTCATCTACAGAGAGCTGTGTTCTTAAATGGCACTCTGTAGGTGTGTTGTGCCTTAACAATAGCCTCCTGAAAACAGGAGGGGGGGGGGGGGTGAGAGAACTGCCCTGCGCACTGCCATGTTCATAAAAACGCGAGAGTATTGTTTTCATAAACACTATTAAATAAACTAATTAGCAGTGTGTACAGAGATTTGCGGTTTTATGTGGTGGCTCACAGGTGGCAGGTCTGTGCCCTGACACACCTGTTGACAGGCTGACTTTGTTACTGTAAAGAAATGGCTCCCTGTTGCAGTTACCCCCCACTTTTTGCCTGATACTGATGCTGACTTGACTGAGAAGTGTGCTGGGACCCTGCTAACCAGGCCCCAGCACCAGTGTTCTTTCACCTAAAATGTACCATTGATTCCACAATTGGCACACCCTGGCACCCAGATAAGTCCCTTGTAACTGGTACCTCTGGTACCAAGGGCCCTGATGCCAGGGAAGGTCTCTAAGGGCTGCAGCATGTATTATGCCACCCTAGAGACCCCTCACTCAGCACAGACACACTGCTTACCAGCTTGTGTGTGCTAGTGAGAACAAAATGAGTAAGTCGACATGGCACTCCCCTCAGGGTGCCATGCCAGCCTCTCACTGCCTATGCAGTATAGGTAAGACACCCCTCTAGCAGGCCTTACAGCCCTAAGGCAGGGTGCACTATACCATAGGTGAGGGTACCAGTGCATGAGCACTGTGCCCCTACAGTGTCTAAGCAAAACCTTAGACATTGTAAGTGCAGGGTAGCCATAAGAGTATATGGTCTGGGAGTCTGTCAAACACGAACTCCACAGCACCATAATGGCTACACTGAAAACTGGGAAGTTTGGTATCAAACTTCTCAGCACAATAAATGCACACTGATGCCAGTGTACATTTTATTGTAAAATACACCACAGAGGGCACCTTAGAGGCGCCCCCGGAAACTTAACCGACTATCTGTGTAGGCTGACTGGTTCCAGCAGCCTGCCACACTAGAGACATGTTGCTGGCCCCATGGGGAGAGTGCCTTTGTCACTCTGAGGCCAGTAACAAAGCCTGCACTGGGTGGAGATGCTAACACCTCCCCCAGGCAGGAGCTGTAACACCTGGCGGTGAGCCTCAAAGGCTCACCCCTTTGTCACAGCCCAGCAGGGCACTCCAGCTTAGTGGAGTTGCCCGCCCCCTCCGGCCACGGCCCCCACTTTTGGCGGCAAGGCTGGAGGGAACAAAGAAAGCAACAAGGAGGAGTCACTGGCCAGTCAGGACAGCCCCTAAGGTGTCCTGAGCTGAGGTGACTCTAACTTTTAGAAATCCTCCATCTTGCAGATGGAGGATTCCCCCAATAGGGTTAGGATTGTGACCCCCTCCCCTTGGGAGGAGGCACAAAGAGGGTGTACCCACCCTCAGGGCTAGTAGCCATTGGCTACTAACCCCCCAGACCTAAACATGCCCTTAAATTTAGTATTTAAGGGCTACCCTGAACCCTAGAAAAGTAGATTCCTGCAACAACAAGAAGAAGGACTGCCTAGCTGAAAACCCCTGCAGAGGAAGACCAGAAGACAACAACTGCCTTGGCTCCAGAAACTCACCGGCCTGTCTCCTGCCTTCCAAAGAACTCTGCTCCAGCGACGCCTTCCAAAGGGACCAGCGACCTCTGAATCCTTTGAGGACTGCCCTACTTCGATGACGACAAGAAACTCCCGAAGACAGCGGACCTGCTCCAAAAAGACTGCAACTTTATCCAAAGGAGCAGATTTAAAGACCCCTGCAATCTCCCCGCAAGAAGCGTGAGACTTGCAACACTGCACCCGGCGACCCCGACTCGGCTGGTGGAGAACCAACACCTCAGGGAGGACCCCCGGACTACTCTACGACTGTGAGTACGAAAACCTGTCCCCCCTGAGCCCCCACAGCGCCGCCTGCAGAGGGAATCCCGAGGCTTCCCCTGACCGCGACTCTCTGAAACCTAAGTCCCGACGCCTGGAAAAGACCCTGCACCCGCAGCCCCCAGGACCTGAAGGACCGGACTTTCACTGCAGAAGTGACCCCCAGGAGTCCCTCTCCCTTGCCCAAGTGGAGGTTTCCCCGAGGAAGCCCCCCCCCTTGCCTGCCTGCAGCGCTGAAGAGATCCCTTGATCTCTCATTGACTTTCATTACAAACCCAACGCTTGTTCTAACACTGCACCCGGCCGCCCCGCGCCGCAGAGGGTGAAATTTCTGTGTGGGCTTGTGTCCCCCCCCCGGTGCCCTACAAAACCCCCCTGGTCTGCCCTCCGAAGACGCGGGTACTTACCTGCAAGCAGACCGGAACCGGGGCACCCCCTTCTCTCCATTGAAGCCTATGCGTTTTGGGCACCACTTTGAACTCTGCACCTGACCGGCCCTGAGCTGCTGGTGTGGTAACTTTGGGGTTGCTCTGAACCCCCAACGGTGGGCTACCTTGGACCAAGAACTGAACCCTGTAAGTGTCTTACTTACCTGGTAAAACTAACAAATACTTACCTCCCCCAGGAACTGTGAAAATTGCACTAAGTGTCCACTTTTGAAATAGCTATTTGTGAATAGCTTGAAAAGTATACATGCAATTGAAATGTTTCAAAGTTCCTAATGTACTTACCTGCAATACCTTTCAAACAAGATATTACATGTTAAATTTGAACCTGTGGTTCTTAAAATAAACTAAGAAAAGATATTTTTCTATAACAAAACCTATTGGCTGGATTTGTCTCTGAGTGTGTGTACCTCATTTATTGTCTATGTGTATGTACAACAAATGCTTAACACTACTCCTTGGATAAGCCTACTGCTCGACCACACTACCACAAAATAGAGCATTAGTATTATCTCTTTTTACCACTATTTTACCTCTAAGGGGAACCCTTGGACTCTGTGCATGCTATTCCTTACTTTGAAATAGCACATACAGAGCCAACTTCCTACAGTTACCTTCTCCTGGTTAAAATAACTAACCGGCTAAATTAGCTGGTTTGCTACCGTTAATAGTTTGAAGCATATTTGTAAAAGGGTAGGTAAAGGTTGTGTTTTGTGCTGTTGTAAGGGAGGTGACTGATGCATGCATCTCTCTATATTCTTTTAAAACATAATTAAAAAAATTATATGACTCTACAGCTAAGGCATGGATTTAAGATTTACTTCATCTGAATAACAGCCCAAAAAACATCTTTCAGCTTCCTGGATTATATCATGGATTCCAAATAATACATAGTCAACTACCACAACATGGCCACGATATTTTAAAATCAATTTTCCAATGTCTATAATGTTATACACTTTATTTTTATTTTGTAATTTATTATTTTTATGTGTAGGCCTTTTTCAAGTAGTTGATCTTACCCGAAGGGTGGGGAGGGCGTATTAAGTTTTGATGTCAATAGAAATACGGTAGTGTGTTAAACATTTTTATTATTCTTACAGTGTTTGATGATGGCGATGAGAGGACGTTAAGGCGGACTTCACTGTGTTTGAAGGGAGAGAGGCATTTTGCAGAAAGCGAGGTAATGAAGACGTATCTTGTACTAAAGCATACCTTTATAGCT
Organism: Pleurodeles waltl; assembly: GCF_031143425.1. Taxonomy (NCBI): domain Eukaryota; kingdom Metazoa; phylum Chordata; class Amphibia; order Caudata; family Salamandridae; genus Pleurodeles; species Pleurodeles waltl. The sequence continues at coordinate 540,331,542 of NC_090448.1, forward strand.
TTGTGTAATGGAGCAAAAGTCATCCTTGCTTTTTTCCTCTCTCTCTCGCTATTAGACACTTGACCAACTTCCCCTAACCAATCCAGAACATTTTGGCACTCCAGTGATTGGGAAGAAATCTAACAGAGGAAGGAGATCATCCCTTCCCATGTGAGTGTTTAAAATACGTTGAACTAGCTTTCACAGATTTTTCTGTTTGTGTGTGTTTCTTTCTTTTTTTTTTTTTTTTTGGTATGAACACATTAAGTTCTAAGCATCTAATGTAGTACAGGTGTTTTGTGTTTTCTATGATGGCTTGTGCGCCTGGATTTATACATGCTTTATCATAAATGTCCCTTGCTAGTCGGGCTTGTGTACATAAAATAAATCACTACAGTGAACATTGAGTGGTTGGGGATGGCCTTATGGACTACCATTACGTCACTGGCACAGCTGCTGTGCTTCACATAAAAATGACATCCTCCCAGTTGTGATCAACTTCACCTCTGTCCTCCTCAAGCAACCTCAAATGACTGCTGGATCTTTGGCCATTTGTAAAGCTTTGAAAGTCTTCTTCAGCACTGTGGATTGAAAATCTTTAACTACTTAAGATTATGCCAGCCCTTCCATTGAAATAGCAGTGTACATCCTGGACGCACTTTTGAAGGGAGGGGGGGCACATCCCTATCCCTATTGGGGGAATCCTCCATCTGCGAGATGGAGGATTTCTAAAAGTCAGTCACCTCAGCTCAGGACACCTTAGGGGCTGTCCTGACTGGCCAGTGACTCCTTGTTTTTCTCATTATTTCCTCCGGCCTTGCCGCCAAAAGTGGGGCCGTGGCCAGAGGGGGCAGGCAACTCCACTAGCTGGAGTGCCCTGGGGTGCTGTAACAAAGGGGGTGAGCCTTTGAGGCTCACCGCCAGGTGTTACAGTTCCTGCAGGGGGAGGTGAGAAGCACCTCCACCCAGTACAGGCTTTGTTAATAGCCACAGAGTGACAAAGGCACTCTCCCCATGTGGCCAGCAACATGTCTGGTGTGTGGCAGGCTGCTAAAACTAGTCAGCCCACACTGGTAGTCGGTTAAGGTTTCAGGGGGCATCTCTAAGATGCCCTCTGGGGTGTATGTTACAATAAAATGTACACTGGCATCAGTGTGCATTCATTGTGCTGAGAAGTTTGATACCAAACGTCACAGTTTTCAGTGTGGCTATTATGGTGCCCAGCAAAACCACATGGGGCGTCTCCTGGTGGTCCACCGCCCTAGAAATCTCCCTACTTTCTTTCTGGTCTCTACCCGCCTCCATCTCACCTTTTTCTCATACTACTACTGTGATCTCCCCAAAAACATTTTTTTTAGACTCTTCCCTCCTATCCCTCCATTATCCTTTTCAATCCAACTAACCAGCTCAAATGTCCACCGCTCAAATTAAATCACATTTCCCTATACTAATCCACCGCTGATCCTTTTTGGGTTCCGGAGTAGCATTCTACTTGCCGAAAAGCAATATGATGCCTCGTCAGGGGTCCCAAGCGCTATATAAATACAATTACAATATAGAGGTGGCTAACAGTTCATGCTCAAACCCCCCTCCCTCTTTTTTAAGGGCACCCATCAGGAAGGTACTCAGTGGTTAGATGGACCCCCAGGCATTCCCTTGAGTCAGGTGCAGTAAAGCAGGTGGATACCTTTCGTGCCCTAGTAAATAAAGATCGGTCTGAAACCTGAAGACTGAGGTGGATGAAAGGTCAAGAGCTTTTTTTTTTTTTTTTTTCTTTTGATACATATATTTAAATAACACACTGTCCTTGCCTGCGCCTAACTAGGGATACTCTACTGTGCAAAGGGGGACCGTGCACTAAAATTGAAATTCTGGACCTAGAGCGATGATGTATTAGTGATGTTACAACCTGTTTTGAATGTTAGATGGGTTGGTTTCTAAGGGTCTCATTCTTACTTATTGAAGTTCTCTGTATTCCCCAACAGGACAGAAGATGAGAAAGAGGAAGAAAGCAGTGAAGATGAGGATGAAGATCAGAAACGTCTCAACGATGAGCTACTAGGCAAAATTGTGAGCGTGATGTGCATCAGTGAAAATACTGAAAACCCAGACTGGTATCCAGCCTTGGTAAGTAGGAACTCTTCTTGTCCGTGTTTACAGCTTTAATTCCTCAATTTGGAAAGCAACGTTTACTGGATGTGAATTAAGAAACAGTTGACGTTGATGCAGTCTACCATATGGTTTCTCAGGTACAGTACTTCGTTGGTTCCTCTCATTGTGGAGTCTTTTTTTCTAACTGGCATAGAAGAAGCTAAAAACGTAATTTTCACTACAGAGATCTGATTGGTGAAAAATAATTACGAGCACTGATTAGTTTTATATTCAATAAGAATTATTTAAAAATGTTGCTTTTGTATGCTTTTTACTTTTCCAGTTAAACTCTTTCACTCTTCCAATAGTCCAAAGAAGTTGTGTATTGGCCTTTAGTCCTCCGACCCTCGTAAGACAATACTCTTCCTGGGTTCCACTCCCCTTCTGTTTGACAGCTGTCAAAATCAAATGTTTCTGAAAGGCTCTCACAAAAGAGTGACTCTTAAATAGCTTTGGCTTGTTTACGTGCCAGTACCAAATTCTGAGAGTTGATAATTCTTTTTTTCTTCCTGAGAAGGGGCTTTCAAAAGGAGTGTGCCCTAATGGATGTTTGAAGCGGGTGGAGGTCGTCTGTGTGACCTCCACCCGCTTCAGTTTTGTTCTGTGAGGATATGTGACACGTCTGGAGTGGGTGCAGTTCACTTTGTACTTAAAAGGATGGGCTCTTAATGGGGGTTGAAAGCGTGTCTGCTGCAATTTTATAAATAAGTTGTGGAAAATGCTCTTGGGTGACTATCATAAAACACTGTCACTGCACAGGCTGTCCTAAGTGTGGCAGGTTTTACTCTAATAGGGAAAAGCTACTTTGAACAAAAGAAGGGTGTGGTGGGACATTCTTCGTCCCTTCCTACAGGTAACTGAACCCTAGGATGCACAGTTTATCATGCTTATGGTGTTCCAGTAGACTTGATTACATAGCTGCAAAACCACAGAATGTTTGCCCTTGATTACAGTCGATGGTCGTGCCTTCTAACATACACGGATTGTTATGTAGTTTTCTCACAAGGAAAGGGGTAAAAATAACCTCAAGTGGCAGATATCCTAGAACCCAGCACCTTGTGGAGTTGTTAAAGTGTCATATCTCTGGGTCCTGTTCGATTAGGAACTGTCCTTGTCCCTTAAGTTAACAATCTTGCTCCAGAGCTTTTTCCATTACCTGTGCCAGTACAATCAATCAACATATTGAATTGATGATTTCCAGTGTTTAAGTTGATGATAGAAAATTTCACGAGTAATGTGATATGTCATAAGCTGTGCATGGCAGAAGCACAGGTATTTTTTTTTTTTTTTTTCTCATTCACTAAACTGTAACTGCCAAATTTCTATGGTTTTTCAGTTTCTTCTTTTATTTCAACACCCATTCAGTGAATATTACATGTTTAATAATTTTCTGTCCTTTTTCATAGAGGGATAAACCCTTCCTACCACACCATCATTCACATATGTATATTTATTTCGAGGTAACCCCTCTCACCTAATACCTTGTTTTCTATGAATATATAATGTTCCTCTTTTAAAAAAAAATATATTCTTAATTCCTATACCCTATGCTAAACTCTACAAACTCTACTACCCTATACACCCTGAACACTAAAAACAAACTCCTTTCTGCTCCCATACACTACTCATCCCTGTACTCTAAAAAACACTGACAACTCCTATGCTATTCTTCCCATTGAACGCTAAAAACCCATACCATCGTCCCTAAAACCCTCTTTCTACCCTTTATAGGTGCTGGATCCACTATCATATCCCTCACATCTGCAAAATGTCTAAAATTAGCAGGGGGGGGTGCACTTTCAGTATCACCTTTCCTCCCCCATTCCGTGCATATTCAAAGAATATTCCATTTCATTACTGTGTAGCTACCCGTGCCCTGTGTATCTTTTCAAAATACAGTTTCTATTACGCAAAATCTAGATTAATTTGTTCTAGGCAGTCCCTCCCACGGCAGCCTTGAATCTGCTGTATATTTTGAGTGCCTGAGTAGCCTTTGGTAGGCAGTCCCAATTTGTTTTAATCTTAATGGAGACCAGTTTTTAGAGGGTGCTTTAATAATAATCATCACCTCTTTTGATTTAGTTCACTAATATTTTGATGCTGGGAGTTTATACTATCCCATTACATTGCTCTGTATCCCTCTCCATCCTTTCTTTCTTAAGTTCCCAGTTTTGATCATAACCAAATTTCCCTCAAATTCCCTACTACCTCTCTCCCCAATCTACTACAAGCCCAACTTCCTGTTGTTCTAGCTTCCATTCTAAACTCTTCCCCAACTGTCTTGCGTGCTCTGTCTCGCTCACAGTGTCTGCTGTTTCCTTCAGTCATCCCTCATTTGTGTTTTAATCCTTCCCATGTCATCTGACATGGAGTCACTAATGTTTATTTAGGAGCATATTCACCTCATTGTAAACTTCAATATTAAAGTGTGTTTTCTGAATTCCTCTCATCCCGAAGACAGCATAGTGCAGATGTCTTTTATGTCTTGTCTGGGAGTCCTTCAAATCTTTTCAGGATTATTACACAGATAAGACTCTTAATTTCTATTTGCTTCCAGATTGCACACCTTCACAGTGGGTTGTAGTCCAGTGAAGCTTTTCAGTTGTTTTTGAAAGACTTCCCTTGAGCATTGTGAGTCTTCCTCCTAGGAAAAGAAACTTATTTACTTGTGGTTAAAAAAATATTTATATATATTTTCACAGGGGGTGTGAAATGTAATAAATTATGTACTTGTCCATGGGACTAGTTGCTTTATAAATCTACTTGTTTCTTTGGCGCCATGTAGCGCGGCGTCAAAGTACGGCAGTAATATCTTTATATAAATACTCTGATAATAGCCTCTCTGATTATGCCAGGGCTAATACTAGCAGTTTCCTTATTTTGTCACCTTTCCGCAGACCTACATACTGTGGCTGGGGATAGTGTTCAATTATAGTTCCAATGTTGGGATGCCCTTTTGAGTTTTCAAATCTACTAACATGCATTTCCCATTTACTCAGAAAGGTTGGGAATTTACTCCTGACGGGTAAAGTAAAGAAGTAAAATATCTTGTAAGGTTGGGGGGCAGGGTGGTTAAAGGGTAACTTAACATGTAAACGCTCAGCAGATTTTAGCATAAGCAAATCTACACCTGCATATTTGCTTGTGCTAGAATACAGTTCACACATTTTCTAGGAGTACTATTTCCTGGTCTATTTCAGTAAATTCCTGTGATTTCATGAAATACGCAAATCTGCACTAACGCAAAGACACATACCAGGGGTGCACTTTTGTGACTTTCTTTTAGAATTGGCCCCGTTATTACGTCTGCGTTAACTAAGACCTTTTGGTTTTATTAAAATGCTCTTTCTCTCTCAATCCATCAGCTGACTTCCTTGTGACTGATCCTACTTGCAGAACCTGCTCCTACTCGTCACCCATGAGGGTATCCAGGTGCTAAGTTCCACGCAGTACATATCCATGTTGCATAACAATGATCGCAATCTACTCTTTCACAAGGAGCATACTGGCACACAAATTAGTTTAGTTCAACGCAGGAACTACTGTGTCAATGTGTGCTTTTTGCGACCAAAAAATATTTTTACATTTTTACTAATATTTGCTGCAGTGATGAGTGCCCAGCAGCCCCCACAGCAGTAACGTTTTACAAAAGCCATGTCAAAATAAGACCCGCATTGACAAAACTAAAAAAGACTGTCCAACAATGTTGGATCTATTGGGTTTACTAATGCTTGTTTTATATGCATGTTTCCCATAATCTTGTTGAAACTGCGTACACCGACTTTACATTGTGAATATTTTTTGGAAATACTAGCATGCATCAACACATTTTACTAAATGATGCTTCATAGAATCAATTTAGCTTTCAAGCTTCTGCATATAATCCTAGTAATATACGTCGTTTCATATTTGTAAACTTTACAAACGTGTATACTTTTTTATTTTTTCCTTCTTCTTTTTTCCTGGGACCACTGTCAGTAGTGCAGTCCCGAGCTTACAACATTTAGAACGCACACCCTAATTAAAAGGCTTTGTGTTCGAACAGCATTAACATATGGACACAAATATTATCTCATTTGCAGACCGTTCCTTTCACTGCTCTATAATGTAGTACTGTAAATTGGCAGCCAAAGGGTTTGTGCTGCGGAGGGGTGGAGATTGGGCCTACGTGTCCCAAGGACAAAATGAACCTGAAAACTCGCTGTCTTTGACCCCAAACAATATGTCCTGTGCATTGGGCTGTAGGAATTCCACACCCATGAATGTTCAGATGAGACTTACACATATGGTGTTTACTACTTTCACCCATGCAGTGTACTCAAATTCTGCCCTGTCCAACCTTCACCACAAAAAATTGAACAGGAAGGACAATCTCCAGCATTCCTGCTCTAAGATGCAACCTGGTCAGGGTTGTTTCTATATAGACAACTTCATCTCCTTAATGTCTTTGTTGTATCTCTACCGAAAGCATCTAAGTTTCCTCTAGTGGCGAGCAAAACTGCACTGGTGCCTAAATCTGTCTCCAGCTGTGAGCCATATGTGTCTGTCCCAACAATCTTTCCAATATAAATCCTTGCTTACTAGAACTCCGTTGCCCATTGCAAAATTTAGGACATGATGGCAATCGATTTTCTTCTTAACCATAGCTACAGATCCTTGATGCATATGAGAAATATTATGTTGATGGTGACCGTTTAGAACCAACTTTGACAAGAGTTTGACAAGCAGTACTTGATGCATATGGGGAATCATTGTGCTGATTGCGTCTAGGAACTTTGTCACAAGAGTAACAACACTGCTCAAAGTCCTCGTCAGTTACAGGCACATGATTTTCCAAACTACTGCAAAGGAAAGCTAAAGGAGAAGGCATACAAGATAGAACATTGTGTCCCAGATCATATCACAATGACTTTGATCACCTGTTTGTGACACTTATTAGAGTTTCATTGGGGGGGGGGTCCTGATATCAACACAAAGTGGAAAATTGGTAAAGAGCACATTGAGGGGGCTCTGCACGTGACGGGTCTTGTTAGTGCTTGAATGTGATCAGAAGATGCCACCTATGGTAGAATGCCTGTAAACTGCCTTGGCCACTTAAACACTTTTTTACAAATGTTATTTTTTTGATAATGGGCATCCGCATGCTTTGACAATTGTGTTGAAGGGGATTGTACATACTACTTACCCATTCTGTTTTTAAGTCTCAATTGGAAGGGCACCTGTCTAGCTTTGTGAAGGTTATGTCTTCTGCCATCAGCAACTACATCATCGATGTGCTTTACTTAAGCAGGGTTACTTTGAGCAAAGATCACACCACAAAGCACACTTCTCCAGCATGCCACCAGAAGTACATCCTTGAAAAATGCCTGGACTAAATTGCCTCTTAACCTACATACAAATATGGAAGTTTTTTTTTTTTTCCACCTCTAGTGAACTTTGCAAAGTCTACATTCACTGTCTTTGTACCTGCATTAGTTGTTCCAATATTTTTGAAGCTTTCCCTTCAGGACTTGAGGATAGCTCTAGGAGTGCCTCTGTCTGTGTCCTCCGACTACATGGGAACTCCACATAGATTCATGGGCCTGGCCTTCGAACCTATCCATAAGGTGAACATCCTTGGCTGTCATGGAACTCTTGCTTTGCTGGTGGCTCTGTCTTCATCCACCAAAGTTGAAAAAAAAAAAAAATGAAAGCATTCATTCTGAGAGTATCTATTCTGTAAAGCATTTATACCAAACTTCCATCAGACTCTCACCTTCATACGCTTGCAATCTTCCCTAAAGCGTCTTATGAATGGGCATTCCAGTCCTTCGATTTTCCACATTACCCCACCTCACATTGTAGTAGTAGCTGCTCACATCAGGAGACCGCATATGCACGCATTCCCTTACTTAGACGACTGGTTAATAAAAAGCAGCACTCAGCAACAGTGTCTTCTACACACACAATACGTCATAGAAACACTACACAAACTAGGGTTCTCCCTAAACTACCAGAAGTCACATCTACAACCGTGCCAAATACAACAGTACTTAGGAGCAACAATCAACACACAAAAGGGAATTGCCACTCCGAGTCCACAAAGGGTACAATCCTTCCAAAATGTAATTTTAAACATGTACCCAAACCAACACTATCAAGTGAGGTTTGTAATGAAACTCCTAGGCATGATGTCTTCATGCATAGCCCTTGTCCCAAACGCAAGACTACACATGCAGCCCTTACAACACTGCCTAGCAACACAATGGACACAGGCACAGGGTCAACTCCAAGATCTAGTGTTGATAGACCGCCAGACACACTTCTCGCTTCAATGGTGGTACCCTATTCATTTAAACCAAGGGCGGCCATTCCAAGACCCAGTGCCAAAATAAGTGATCACAACAGATGCTTCCATGATGGGGTGGGGAGCACACCTCAACCAGCACAGTATACAGGGACAATGGGACGTTCACCAAAAACAACTGCACATAAATCAGTTAGAACTGTTAGCAGTGTTTCTAGCATTGAAAGCATTTCAACCACTGATAGCCTACAAACACATTCTTGTCAAAACAGACAACATGACAACAATGTATTACCTAAACAAACAAGGAGGGACACACTCATCACAACTGTGTCTCTTAGCACAAAAGATTTGGCATTGGGCGATTCACATTCGCCTAATAGCACAGTATATCTATCCCAGGGATTCAAAACCAGTTAGCCGACAATCTCTCAGTCGAGATCACCAACAAACACACAAATGGGAGATTCATCCCCAGGTACTACAAAACTACTTTCTACGCTGGGGAACACCAGAAATAGACCTATTCGCAACAAAAAACGCAAAATGCTAAGACTTCGCGTCCAGGTATCCACACCCTCAGTCCAAGGGCAATGCGTTATGGATGAGTTGGTCAGGGATATTTGTTTACGCTTTTCCCCCTCTCCCACTCCTTCCTTATCTGGTAAACAAATTGAGTCAAAACAGACTCAAACTAATACTAATAGCACCAACCTGGGCTCGCCAACCGTGGTACACAACACTACTTGACCTGTCAGTAGTACCTCATATCAAACTACCAAACAGACCAGATCTGTTAACTCAACACAAACAGCAGATCAGACACCCGAATCCAGCATCGCTCAATCTAGCAATCTGACTCCTGAAGTCTTAAAATTTGGACATTTAGACCTTACACAGGAATGTATGGAGGTCATTAAGCAAGCTAGAAAACCTACTACAAGACATTGTTACGCAAACAAATGGAAAAGATTTGTTTATTACTGCCATAATAATCAAATTCAACCACTGCATGCTTCCGCAAAAAACATTGTAAGCTATTTATTACACTTACAAAAATCTAAACTAGCTTTTTCTTCTATCAAAATACATCTCATAGCAATATCTGCCTATCTGCAGATTACACATTCAACATCACTTTTTAGAATCCCAGTCATCAAAGCATTTATGGAGGGTTTAAAAAGAATCATACCCCGAGAACACCACCAGTCCCCTCGTGGAACCTCAATATTGTATTCACACGACTCATGGGTCCACCATTTGAACCCATGCACTCCTGTGAGATACAGTACTTAACCTGGAAAGTAGCCTTCCTAATAGCTATCACATCTCTTAGAAGAGTAAGTGAAATACAAGCATTTACTATACAGGAACCCTTTATACAAATACATAAACATAAAGTGGTTCTCCTTACAAATCCCAAATTCTTACCAAAAGTTTTATATCACCGTTCCACCTAAACCAAACAGTGGAACTCCCAGTCTTTTTTCCACAACCAGACTCGGTAGCTGAAAGAGCCTTACATACGTTAGACCTTAAAAGAGCACTAATGTATTACATTGATAGAACAAAACAATTTCGCAAAACAAAACAATTGTTTGTAGCCTTCCAAAAACCTCATCCAAACAAGGCATTGCCAGATGGATAGTGAAATGTATTCAGACCTGCTATATTAAAGCAAAAAGAGATCTACCTATTATGCCAAAAGCGCACTCCACTAGGAAGAAAGGCGCCACAATGGCCTTTCTATGAAATATACCTATGACAGAAATCTGTGAGGCGGCCACATGGTCTACGCCTCATACATTCACAAAACATTACTGTGTAGATGTGTTAACAACACAACAAGCCACAGTAGGACAGGCTGTATTACGAACATTATTTTAAACAACTTCAACTCCTACAGGCTAAGCCACCGCTTTTGGGGAGATAACTGCTTAATAGTCTATGCACAGCATGTGTATCTGCAGCTACACATGCCATCGAACGGAAAATGTCACTTACCCAGTGTACATCTGTTCGTGGCATGAGACGCTGCAGATTTACATGCGCCCTCCCCGGGAGCCTGTAGCAGTTATAAGTTGATGAAACTTGTACATTTGTAGATATATACTATTTTTTTTTATACACATTATGTACATACATACTCACTCCATTGCATGGGCACCTTTACTATATACACAACTCCTACCTCACCCTTTACGGGGAAAACAATCTAAGATGGAGTCGACGCCCATGCGCAATAGAGCCGAAAGGGAGGAGTATGTACATAATATGGTTAAAAGTGATATATTTACAAATTTATAAATGTTTAAGACCTTTTTTCAACTTAATACGGCTACAGGCTCCCGGGGAGGTGGGAGGGCGCATGTGAATCTGCAGCGTCTCATGCCACGAACAGATGTCCACTGGGTAAGTGCCATTTTCTATATATATAGATAGATAGATAGATAGATCTATATATAATATAGGAAAATGGACAATTAATGTCTCTTCAGTTCGGCCATCTTTATGTGGGACAGCTGATTTAAAATTATTATTATTAAAAGCAATAGTACTCTACAAGTACAGCACTTTGCACAACTGTGTACACATTTTTGTACCTTAATATATTGCCCTATTGTGTGTGTGTGTGTTGTGTGTATATATATTTTCTGTGTGCTTCATAGGCAAACATGCAGAATGTCATACCCCCGGCGCCTTTTCTGCAAGATCCAGGAGATCCACCTCTTGAATGGAAACTTTGGCTACGGTCGTTTAAAGCATATCTGGGTGCCATTGATGGTCATAAGTTCAGACCAGAGAGAAAAAAAAGTTTATTATATTATTATTTGGGAATCGAGGGACAGAACATTTTTGATCATCTTCCAGTTTATGAACTCGCAGAAGATGAGGAGCTAGATGAGTTTGAAATGGCTGTTTCTCAATTGGACAAGTATTTCGTTAAAACTAAGAACATTGTTGTCCATCGTTATAAATTCTTCACAAGGTCCCAGTGAAAGCATTGACACCTTTTTATTACTGCATTGAAAGTTCTTGCAGCCAAATGTGAGTTTGAGAACTTTACATCACAACTCATCCGTGATCAGCTGGTTGCCAGGTGTTCTTCAAAAAGAATTCAGGAGAAGTTGTTGACTTGTAAAGATCCTTCGTTGGATAAGGCTATTGACATTGCTAAAAGCATTGAATGTTCCATGGAGGATGCCAAGCTATTAGAGGCTTCCATGGCTAGTGCAACCATCTCTGGTGCAGTTATCAGTACGCAAAGTGAAAGCAACAATAAGCGTTTGGAAAGAAAACAGGACAATTCATTTTTAAGAAATAGAATCAATCGGAAACTCACATGCTACAGATGTGGTTCTTCAGGGGTGTGGAATTTATTAAAATATCTACTTGTCCAGTGGACAGGTTGCTTCTCAAATCTACTTGTCCTGTAAAAAGATCTACTTGTCCCTTTGGTGCCATGTAGTGTGGCGACAAATTATGGCAGCAATCTCATTATGTAAGTGCTCTGATAATAGCCTCTCTGATTATGCCAGGGCTACTACCATAGTAGGGCTTAAATACTTGCAGTTTCAATCCCTACTGTAACAATTTCCTTATTTTGCCACCTTTCTGCAGATCTGCATGCTGGGGCTGGAGGAAGCAGTAAGCAATAGTTCTAGGGCTGGAATGCCTTTGAGTCTGCAAACCTACTAACCTGCATGTTTTAAAGATTTTTACCAGCTTCTCTCTAATATTTTCCCATAATAAGAAAGGTTGGACATTTACTCCTGACAATGGCAGAATTAGAACTTCTTCCAGGGTTGGGAAGAAAGTGGCTGGAGGGAAAATGAACTTGCAAATGCTCAATAGATTTTTACATGAGCAAATCTACACATCGAATTTACCCATGCTAAAATACAGTTCACAAATATTTTATAGGGTACAACATATACCATGGGTGCACTTTTGTGACTTTCTTTAAGAATTTGGGGCCACATGTAGGTAGGTTCAGATTTGCGACCTGCAAATTTTGAGTCGCAAATCCGAATGTAGGATGGTGTCCCTGACACCATCTGTGATTCGCAAGGGCTTCGCAAATGCCCACCTCATGAATAATCATGAGGTGGGTCGCAATTTGCGACCCCCTCGCGAATGGCGGCCCTCACAGGGATGGTGGCCTGCTGGAGACAGCAGACCACCATGTCTGTGACTGCTTTTCAATAAAGCAGTTTTTTTTTTTGTAATGCAGCCCGTTTTCCTTAAAGGAAAACGAGATGCATAACAAAAATGAAACGTTTTCGTTTCATTTTTTCAGAGCAGGCAGTGGTCCACAGGACCACTGCCTGCTCTGAAAAAATGCTTACAGTGACATTCACAATGGGGAAGGGGTCCCATGTGGATCCCTTCCCTTTTGCGAAAGTGTTAGCACCCATTTGAAATGGGTGCAAACTGCGATTGGTTTGCACCCGCGTTCGCGGTCACAAAACAATCCTACATTGCACTGCGAGTCGCAATTAGGAAGGGAACACCCCTTACTAATTGCGAGTCGCAAACCCGTTTTGCGATTCGGTAACCAGGTTACCGAATCGCAAAACTGGGTTTGTGCATCGCAGTGTGCTTTTTGCATGTCGCAAACAGCGAAAGTCGCTGTTTGCCACATGCAAAAAGCTACCTACATGTGGGTCTTGGTCCCTAATTAGGTCTGGTGTTAACAAAGACATTTTGTTTTTATTAAACTTCTATTTCTCTCTCTTTCGGCCGGCTTTACTGTGAGTGATCGCATTCTGCTCTTCCACAAGGAGCATATTGCCACACAAAGTAGTTTTGTTCAGTGTCAGGAACTACAGTGGCAATCAGTGACATAACTAAACTGGAGGGTGCCCCTTTGTAAAGAACATGGAGGAGCCCCCTCTCCAGACTCACTCAGGGCAGGTGCTGTGCTGAAGGGGCCCCCTGGAGGGCGGCTGCGGGGCCTTTGTTATGCCGCTGGTGTGCTTTTAGAGAGTTCCAAAACTTTTTGGGGGGGGTTTGCCAGTGTTTGTTACAATGTTGAGGGCCTGGTAGCCCCCACAACAATAAAGTGTTACAAAAGCCATGTCAAAACAAGACACGCATTGATGAAACTAAAAGACTTATAAAAATATGTCAGATCAGTTGGCTTTGTCAGTGTTTGTTTATTTTCATGCTTCCCATAATCGTGTTGAAAATGGTTACACTGATTTTCCATTAGAAATATTTTTGGGAAATACTAGCATGCATCAACACATTTTACTAAATGACACTTCATTTGCATATAATCAGAGAGCATTCTGGGAGCATTATACTTAGCCTCATAGCCTAAACTTTTCAAACATGTGTATACACATTTTTTTTTTTTGTACTGGAACCAACGTCAGTAGTGAAGTGTGACCTCAAAACATTTATTTACAGCACTCACCCTAATAATGAAGACTTTCAAATAATGAACCATAAATACAAGTTCGAACAGCATTATCTTTTGGAAACACATTAACTCAACTGCAGAGAGTTCCACTCTCTGTAATCAGGCAGCCAAAGGGTTTGTGCTGCAGGGGGTTGGGCCTACTTGTCCCAAGGACAAAGTAAACATAAAAACTTGTAGCCCTTGACCCCAAACAAGATGTGTCACACGCACGTATCTTCATTCAAGAATTGCCCAGCTGTACAACAGGAGTGCAGAATCTGCAACAAATTGGGACATTTGCAAGAGTGTGCAGAAGTGCCAAAAAGAACAACATTCGTTGTGTGATTAGTGGTGATACAGAGAATGTAGTGGAAGAACAAATGAATGAATATGTGTTGGTGATTAAAGATTCTGCTAATGTTAACAGAGTTGTTGTTGATCCTGACATCGATGTAATAATTGATGGGAAAAATATTAGGTTATTGGTAGACACTGGGGCTCGCATAACCATAGTGGCTCAGGAAAAGTCCATGGAAAACTGGACCTCTAAAACTCTTTACCCTCCAGATGTTTCCACTGTTGCACTTGAGGATAGCAAAATTGTTTTGATAGGTTACTTCTGGGCCTCAATAACCATTTTCGACAGAACACTGCGTGGTAAGATCTATGTAGCAAAAAAAGGATCAATGTTCTTGGGTTGCTTCATCAGGCTGAATTCAACCTAGCGATCAAGCCAGGCCGAGACAAACCTGTGGTTCTAGATCATGGGTACTCACAAACGTTTTCTCGGGGCCAAAATTGCAGTATGGTTTGCGGCCGAGGGCTGCACTGAAGTGACAGCGGGGGTGGGGGGTGGCGGAGCTTATAGGGGGCACAACCACCCCGCCCCCTTTTCAAAACATTGCTAAACAATGCTGCATTTTGAATCCAGGTTTAACTACAAACCTACAAAGAGGACATTTTGAAAAACATTTTTATTATCCGACAATAGTACTCTTAAGAGGCATGACATGGTAATCCTTGTGGACAGGATATTCAGCACAGGCCCAATGCAGCACAGTTTTCTCTGAGTCTGGAAAATAGGTATGTCAAAGGAAGACATACTAAGAACTTATTTTGCACTTCATGTCTCTTATTAGTGTTCTGTAATCTGGTATTATGTCTGAAACGGCAAGCCTTAAGAGCTGATCCAGATGTAAGTCTGTTAGCTTATTTCTTAGTTTACTCTTCAAAAGTCCCATTGTGGAAAACGAACTTTCGCAAACATATGTTGACCCAAACATACAAATTATTTTCTGGGCCACTGTAAAAAGAACAGGAAATTTGTCATAAGGCACAGTGTTCCAGAATTCTTCTGGTGCCTGCCCCAAAAAAGATGCTTCGAGAGCTGAGTTGTGCTGCATGTCTATCAGCTCCATTTGAGCTTGCGGTCTTTTCACGCCAATAAGTTCAACAGCATCAAGATTTCATGCACTCACCATCCAGGGGTTTTCAACCAGCCTGAACAGGGGGGTGAGGGTTCTGAATTGAGAAAATCGCCTTTTGATCTCCCCAGAAATTTCCTCAAGACATGCACCAAAATTTAGCATTGGCAGCATTTCTTGTGCATTTGGAAACCTCTGAGTCACAGCCAACAGTTTTAGAAAGTGGGTGAAGTCAGCAACATCCAGTTGTTCTTTGAATAGCACAAGCTTACTTTCAAATGAGTAAATACCATTCATCATGGACCACACAAGCTGTTGCTTGCCTTGCAGCATCAAATTAAGAGCATTGAAGTGTGCAAATAGATCTGAAAGAAAATGGAGCATTAAAAGCCATTTCACATCCTTTAGTTCTGGGAATGTTTGACCTCTGCTGTTTGCAAAGTGTTCAATTTCAGGAAGGAAAGCAATGAACCGCTCCAGAACTTTCCCTTTGCTTAGCCATCACACTTCAGTGTGCATCAAGAGGTCTGTATATTCAGCTTCAGAATCCTGCAGCATAGCCTTAAAAAGTCAATGGTTAAGGGCTTTGGCACAAATAAAATTAACAATTTTCACTGCAAGTTTTAGGACGTTATTCAGTTCTCCATGCTTTAATTTTGCACAAATAACGTCCTGATGAATAATGCAGTGGTAGTCTATTACAGGCTGTCCAGTGTGCTTCTTTTTAAGCAAAGATACAAAGCCTCTGTCATGGCCTACAATAGCAGGCGCGCCATCTGTTGTGATGCTAACAAGACTATCCAGTGGTATTTAATGTGTTTCAAAGTAGTTGCAGATACTGTCCAGAATATCTTCTCCTCTTGTGTGCCCGTGCAGTGGTAGAAGGCACAGGAGCTCTTCTTTGGGATGAAGCGATTGGTCCAAATACCTCACTGTAGTAAGTTGGCTCTGTATGTGCTATTTCAAAGTAAGGAATAGCATGCACAGAGTCCAAGGGTTCCCCTTAGAGGTAAAATAGTGGTAAAAAGAGATAATACTAATGCTCTATTTTGTGGTAGTGTGGTCGAGCAGTAGGCTTATCCAAGGAGTAGTGTTAAGCATTTGTTGTACATACACGTAGACAATAAATGAGGTACACACACTCAGAGACAAATCCAGCCAATAGGTTTTGTTATAGAAAAATATCTTTTCTTAGTTTATTTTAAGAACCACAGGTTCAAATTTTACATGTAATAGCTCTTTTGAAAGGTATTGCAGGTAAGTACTCTAGGAACTTTGAATCATTACTTTAGCATGTATACTTTTCACATAAAACACAATAAGCTGTTTTAAAAGTGGACACTTAGTGCAATTTTCACAGTTCCTGGGGGAGGTAAGTTATTGTTAGTTTCAACAGGTAAGTAAGGCACTTACAGGTTTCAGTTTTGGTCCAAGGTAGCCCACCGTTGGGGGGGTTCAGAGCAACCCCAAAGTTATCACACCAGCAGCTCAGGGCTGGTCAGGTGCAAAGGTCAAAGAGGTGCCCAAAACACATAGGCTATAATGGAGAGAAGGGGGTGCCCCGGTTCCAGTCTGCCAGCAGGTAAGTACCCGCGTCTTCGGAGGGCAGACCAGGGGGGTTTTGTAGGGCACCGGGGGGGACACAAAGTAGCACAGAAAGTACACCCTCAGCAGCGCGGGGGCGGCCGGGTGCAGTGTGCAAACACGCGTCGGGTTTCCTTCAGGTTTCAATGGGAGACCAGGAGGTCTCTTCAGCGGTGCAGGCAAGGGGGGGGCTCCTCGGGGTAGCCACCACCTAGGCAAGGGAGAGGGCCTCCTGGGGGTCACTCCTGCACAAAAGTTCAGTTTCTTTAGGCGCTGGGGGCTGCGGGTGCAGGGTCTTTTCCAGCCGTCGGGAAATGGAGTCTAAAACAGTCGCGGTCAGGGGGAGCCTGGGGATTCCCTCTGCAGGCGTCGCTGTGGGGGCTCAGGGGGGACAACTTTGGTTACTCACAGTCGTAGAGTCGCCGGAGGGTCCTCCCTGAGCTGTTTGTTCTCCACCAGTCGAGTCGGGGTCGCCGGGTGCAGTGATGCAAGTCTCACGCTTCTTTCGGGGAGTTACAGGGGTCTTTAAATCTGCTCCTTGTAACAAAGTTGCAGTTCTTTTGGAGCAGTGCCGCTGTCCTCGGGAGTTTCTAGTCTTTCTTGAAGCTGGGCAGTCCTCCGAGGATTCAGAGGTCGCTGGTCCCTTGGAAAGCGTCGCTGGAGCAGGTTTCTTTGGAAGGTAGGAGACAGGCCGGTAAGTCTGGAGCCAAAGCAGTTGGTGTCTTCTGTTCTTCCTCTGCAGGGGTTTTTCAGCTCAGCAGTCCTTCTTCTTCAGGTAAGTTGCAGGAATCTACTTTCTAGGTTCAGGGAGAGCCCTTAAATACTAAATTTAAGGGCGTGTTTAGGTCTGGGGGGTTAGTAGCCAATGGCTACTAGCCCTGAGGGTGGGTACACCCTCTTTGTGCCTCCTCCCAAGGGGAGGGGGTCACATCCCTAATCCTATTGGGGGAATCCTCCATCTGCAAGATGGAGGATTTTTAAAAGTCAGTCACCTCAGCTCAGGACACCTTAGGGGCTGTCCTGACTGGTCAGTGACTCCTCCTTGTTATTCTCATTATTTTCTCCGGCCTTGCCGCCAAATGTGGGGGCCGGGGCCGGAGGGGGCGGGCAACTCCACTAGCTGGAGTGTCCTGCAGTGCTGGCACAAAGGGGTGAGCCTTTGAGGCTCACCGCCAGGTGTTACAGCTCCTGCCTGGGGGAGGTGTTCGCATCTCCACCCAGTGCAGGCTTTGTTACTGGCCTCAGAGTGACAAAGGCACTCTTCCCATGGGGCCAGCAACATGTCTCTAGTGTGGCAGGCTGCTGGAGCCAGTCAGCCTACACAGATAGTCGGTTAAGTTTCAGGGGGCACCTCTAAGGTGCCCTCTGTGGTGTATTTTACAATAAAATGTACACTGGCATCAGTGTGCATTTATTGTGCTGAGAAGTTTGATACCAAACTTCCCAGTTTTCAGTGTAGCCATTATGGTGCTGTGGAGTTCGTGTAAAACAGACTCCCAGACCATATACTCTTATGGCTACCCTGCACTTACAATGTCTAAGGTTTTGCTTAGACACTGTAGGGGCACAGTGCTCATGCACTGGTACCCTCACCTATGGTATAGTGCCCCCTGCCTTAGGGCTGTAAGGCCTGCTAGAGGGGTGTCTTACCTATACTGCATAGGCAGTGAGAGGCTGGCATGGCACCCTGAGGGGAGTGCCATGTCGACTTACTCATTTTGTTCTCACTAGCACACACAAGCTGGTAAGCAGTGTGTCTGTGCTGGGTGAGGGGTCTCTAGGGTGGCATAATACATGCTGCAGCCCTTAGAGACCTTCCCTGGCATCAGGGCCCTTGGTACCAGAGGTACCAGTTACAAGGGACTTATCTGGATGCCAGGGTGTGCCAATTGTGGAATCAAAAGTACAGGTTAGGGAAAGAACACTGGTGCTGGAGCCTGGTTAGCAGGCCTCAGCACACTTTCAATTCAAAACATAGCATCAGCAAAGGCAAAAAGTCAGGGGGTAACCATGCCAAGGAGGCATTTCCTTACACTCACCCAAACTAATAACTTGGCCACATCGCCTATATCTGTGGACTCATCCATGGCAATGCTGAATAACGGTGACTCTGACAGCTTTGATCACCTGCTCCTGGATATTTTCACCCATTGCCTCTATTCTGCGTGCACAAGTGGAATCCGATAGCTGTAATGCACCGATTTCTTTTAAAATGCTGGATTTGTTGCTATAGTTTTCAAACAAAATTTCAGCTGCTGAAAGGAAACCTTTCTTCACCAGCTCTGCCTCCGTGAATGGCTTCTTATGTTTGGCAAGCAGGTAGCATATTTTGAATGATGCTTCTGTAACAGCCTCAGATTCCTTCATTTGGCAAAGGAAGAGCTTCTGCTGGGAAAGAAGTGTTTGGTTTAACTATGCCACTTTTGCTGAACGCATTTGTGAGTGCAATGGGAAGTTCTCACTATAACTTGCGTTTCGAGTTTTGTAGTGCCGTTCCAGGTTATATCTCTTAAGAACATTTACTTTCTCTTTGCAAAGCAAACAGGTAGCTTTCTCCTTTGGCCATTCAACAAACAAGTACTCTTTTTCCCATGCTGCCTGGAATGATATGTGTTCACTCTGTATGGATCTGGGTTGTTTGCTAGGCTTGGTACTGGACTGTAGGCCATTGGTCTCAGGTGAGTTTGTGCAATGAGTATCAAGAGTCAGGAATCAGATTTTCCCCTCACAGCCAAAGGACCGACACCACTTCACGAGCGACCGATGGACTGACACCGCCTCACGACCAATGGACCAACACCGCCTCACGACCAATGGACCAACACTGCGTCTCGCTACAGACCTCTGTGCACAACACCAAAGTAATATAAAGTGATGTGTAAAAGGAAACGAAGCATACCGTGATCTAACAATTGTCAACACACATGCTGGCCTTTGCCGATTCCCAGAGAACCATGTTATAAAATGTATTTTTTGCAATTATGCTTGCAACCTGCTAGGCATACTAGAGTGATAATGAGGCCAATGAATGGTATACGGGCCCCTTTTTAGAGATTGTTTTTTTTTTTTCAGCATGCTGGGTCACACAGCAATAGAAATCAACTGTGCACGAAATGCCAGGGGCCAGATAAAAACAAAGTATATTATTGTGAGACATTTTCAACAGCCCTGGCTCTAGTAGTATATTCCTACAGTAATCACAAGAGCCAAATGGGAATGTTCCAGAGTATATCCCTATCCTAATCACAAGAGACATTTAATTAAATGCAGCAGCCATTTATCAACCGCACCCCTGGGAGGAGGAGTAAGATGAAGGTGTTTGCTCATCACACAAAGTGTACCCCACTGGACACTTCACAAATGGTTTGATTTTATATTGGGATTGTCATCTGATTTTTGGTAGTTTTCATGGGTGGGTGGTTTCTCTCTGGCTGTACTGGGTTGGTGGGTATGGGTTATAAAAGTAAGCATTATTGTTTGGAGGTTGCACAAACAAAGGTCTAACTTGGTGCCTAAGCATTACAAGACAAAGATACAGCAGCACAGTTCTTACCCTTGCAGGGTCCGGTCTATCACACACAGAGCCATCTGCTCTCACCCCTACCCCAGTACCACACACAGCGCCATACACACACCGTGCCATCTGCTCTCACCCCTACCCCAGTATCACACACAGCGCCATCTGCTCTCACCCCTACCCCAGTAACACACACACAGCGCCATCTGCTCTCACCCCTACCCCAGTATCACACACAGCGCCATCTGCTCTCACCCCTACCCCAGTAACACACACAGCGCCATCTGCACACAGTGCCATTTGCTCACCCCTACCCCAGTAACACACACAGCGCCAACTGCTCTCACCCCTACCCCAGTATCACACACCGCGCCAACTGCTCTTACCCCTACCCCAGTAACACACACACACAGCGCAATCTGCTCTCACCCCTACCCCAGTAACACACACACTACATGAAAAACAAATAAATAACCAAAGAGCCTTACCTGCCTCAATAAAGCACTGTAAAGATGCCACAAATATACAACGGAAGGCAGGCAGGCGGGCGGGCGGCAGACGTGGAGACAGTGACAGGATGCAGACGAAAAAGCCCCGTAAAAGTTAGCTGCAAGCGCTGACTTTTAAGGGGCTTTGGCTTCCCGCCACTAGCCAAGATCGTCATGGAAACGCCATAAATAATGGCTGCTGTACGTAAACATAGAGAAGGGCCTCAGGAGATGCGCAAAGAAGCCACTATTGCGCATGCTCCCGCGGCCCTCTTCTATGTTTATGTACTGCGGCCATTATTATATGGCGTTTCTCGGACGTGTCCGCGGGCCACCAAGGTAGGTCCGTGGGGCCGCTGGCGGCCCGCGGGCTGTACTTTGAGTAATGTCGTTCTAGATGATGAGAGCTTAAGTCCAGTCAATTTTGTCTCTAATTCGGTAGAGATATGGCAACATAAATTCACCAAATTATTTCAGGAACGACTTGGCAAGATTACTAACTATTCTCACACGATAAAACTCAAACATATTGCTCTTCCTGTCAAGCATAAGCTGAGGAATGTACCTCTAAGTGTGAGATCTGATTTGTCCAAGTTGCTAAAGGAAATGTGTGAACAGGGTGTGATAGAAAAGATTAATGCGACTTTGTGGTTATCCCCCATAGTCCTGGCTAAGAAAAATCATGTGACTTGAGGATGTGTGTGGACCTGAGAAGTTTGAATGAGGCAATTTGGGTGGATAGTTTTCCCCTCCCGAGAATTGATGATCTGATTGCAAAAATTGGCTCCTCTCAGTGGTTCACCAAATTAGATCTAAGGTCAGCTTATCAAGTAGATTTAGATGTAGAGTCTAGACATCTTACTGCATTTATTACGCCTGATGGTACTTATCAGTTTTGTAGGCTACATTTCGGCTTAGCCTCAGAGGCTGCGGCTTTTCAGCGTCTTATGTCTGATATGTTTGTAGACAATCCTAATGTAGCAGTCTTTCAAGACGACATTCTTGTGTTTGCTAATAATGAAGCTGAACATGATCAAGTTTTAGAGCAAGTGTTTCACACATTAGACAGAGATGTAACCCTGAGAAAAGGTAAGTGTGTCTTCAAGGTCGATGAAATTGAATATCTTGGCCATGTCTTCT
This sequence comes from Pleurodeles waltl, assembly GCF_031143425.1. Lineage (NCBI taxonomy): Eukaryota > Metazoa > Chordata > Amphibia > Caudata > Salamandridae > Pleurodeles > Pleurodeles waltl. The sequence goes on from NC_090448.1 coordinate 540,353,518, forward strand.
CAAGGTGTGGCATCAAGCCCAGACCAAGTCTAGTTAAAAGTATACTAGAAGCACCTCCTCCCAAAACCAAGGATCAGCTACTGTAATTTCTGGGGCTTTGCCAATTTTATGCTAAATTTCTGAAGAACTTTGCCAAAAACACTGAATGTTTTAGAACCGTATTAAAGAAACATGTGTTCTCTTGGTCCAATGAATGTAATGACATGTTTGAGCAAATCAAACAAGAAATTGTTAGTGTTCCTGCACTTCAACACCCCTTTACCATCCACAAAGTAACTGCATGGTCGAACGATTCAATTGAGCGCTTGTAGACTATATTCAAGCCTCATATAGAAATCACCTGTCCATTGATGAAGCTATTAAGGATTTGGTTTATTCTTATCGCACCACACCTCACTCTGCCACGGGGAAAACTCCTTTTGAACTCATGAGGGAGGGTGGCATCCACAGAGTTGGGCCCTTTTTGGATGGTTAAGTTATTCCATGCAGGTTGTGATCTTAAGGACCTTTGGCGGGTTGCTGAATGTAATTCCAATGTCAGTGGTTTAAAAAGGGGAACTGGTGAAGGCAACAAGGGAAGTAAACTAAAGGTTGGCGATTGGGTAAGGGTGAAAAATCCTGTGCTAGTTAAGAAGGGATTTTCTGAGTTTATGGATGCTCAGCAAATACGTGAAGTGCGAAAGAATGCCATCAGGCTGGCTGATGGAAGCTGGTGGAACAATTCTCGCATAGCTTTGGATCCTGTTGCACAAGATTATTCTGATGTCACTGGCAGTGAAATTACACCAGGCATCAATGGAGAACACAAATGTAGGAAAAGCACTAGAACACGTCAAATGCCCCCAAAAAATTGAGACTTTATGTCATAATTTATTTTTTGTTATGTAATTTATCTTTTGTGTGGTTTCATTATTTGTCATTCGAGTTAATTTTTTAAAAAAGGGGAAGATAGATGTGGTGACTGCTTTGTATTATGTCCTCGTGGAGGCATAGAACAGTGTGGCATCATTGACATGTCACGCTGTTCTGGGTTCCTCGTTAGGCAGTTGCTTCTCTCTGTGCCCCCTTCGTATACGGATCTTCTCTGTCTCTTCGATATAAATAAATCCAGAAGAAAGGATACGTGTCTTCAAGAATTAATTTCCCCTCACTTCATAAACCTATCCGATTTACATCACTTCTGTTCTAGTGATGGCCACATCAACCCAACCCACCCACCCGTTTTCTTTCAGTAATGGTAGTTGATATGCAGCTGATATCGCAAATTTTAAGAATTGCTAGCTTACCTTCAAAGAATCATCTTTCATCCCACAACCCCATATAGCCAGACCTCACTCTTCTTTCTTATACCCCAACTTGACTGTGTGCAAGGTCTCAAAGTAAAATTTCCTGGTAACACAATACAGAAAGTGGTCCACAGGAAGGCTCCTGTTGCTGTTTCTCAAACACGTTATTGTTCTATGTAAACTGTACTGCTGCTTACGTTCTTACAAAAAAAAAAAAATCACTCATCCATTTGATAGCCTAATTTCATCTAAAATGTTTTAAAATATATATATTTTTTCTTATTAGGTTGTATCTCCCAGCTGCAGTGATGATAGCACAACCGTGAAGAAGGACCAGTGTTTAGTTCGATCGTTTGCGGATTCCAAATTGTAGGTTATTTGACATTTGTTTTTTGTTAAAATAGAAGTTCAGCTTGTAATCCAGGTTTTTTTTCTCCTTGCTTAATGGCATGTTAAGGTGTAGAAGTGGTTTATACTGGTATGTCCTAGGCAGACTTGGGCTATATTTACACATCCCAGATCATGTAACACATAAAACATAAAGTCGACTGGGGGGAAGGGGCAAGTCTCACAAAGCAGATTTTACACAGCTTTCACAGACATTACCAAGACATGTCTTTGCACAGTCTAATGCTTGCCTCGTTGTGTGAATCAGAATAGCAAGATAAACTCAGACATCACATTTTGAATCCACAAACGAGAAGCGTAGGTCCGTACGTTTCTTTCTTAATTTTTTTTTTTTAATGTGGTCATCAAAGGTGTTGTCTTCTCTCTGCAATTCGCCAAGATTTAAGGTGTATATGGTGTCTAACACAGTTTGCATAAATTGTACCCTCCACTCAGCAAAGTATTCTTAACTGTTACATTGATGTAGTCCTTAGAAGAAATATTTCCTGCCGTGACCCTCTCCTGGGCACCCAATATTGCTCTTCTAGAGGTGGTGGGTCTTATGCATAAATCTGCCGTTCAACATATCTCATGGAAAACCTAGTTGTTAGTGGAATAGCTTATTCTTGTAGCGTGAGACTCAAGCTTTAGGTTCCCTGCCACCACAGTAGTGTTAAAACAGAATCTGCCCCATTTGCCAAAGGTTGTTTGATTACCCTGTAAATCATTTCATAACTCACTTCTTTACAAAATTAGTCCTCTTCTGCGGAGAAATCTCCTCAAACACTCTAGCCCTTTGTTTTTAGTTGAAATAAAGGACATGAGGAAATCTACTCATCAGTCAGCCATGGGCATGTTTTACACATGTAGCTACATCCACAAAGTTCCTCACAAGAGGGGTCTTTTTATGCATTGCTCTCTTAACTAAAAGGCAATTAAATCCTTTAGATCCAGTCTGATGGCCTTTTCAACAAGGCAGAAAACTGCTACAAAATCTTAACAAATAATGCATCTCAATTTTCTAAAAGTGAACGGCTCGAAGACGGAGTTGTTAATTTATTGGGTTAATTGAAAACCTCTGAATCTGCCATTCATTTCAGAAGCAGAACAGTGTTGGTGCCAAAGCAGTGCTGGATTATTACAATGGCATTTACCAGGAACTCCCCAAGACAACCTTGAACTGCCTTCAGCTGTTCTAGATTGCACCTGTTAAGCTAGTTAAAAGTAAATCCCATGTGCTCTCATATCTCGACCTCTTGCCTGTTTATAAGCATGCCTTGTTTAATGCACTGCTCTTTGAGTAATAGCAGCCTCTTGAGATAAGACAATGCTCCATCAATAAATTCCAAGTCTATTTCCTGAAACCTGCATCAAACAGAGCAACTGCTTGCAAACTTGGAAAGACCAATTCTAGATTCTGAGCCTTTGGAGTTCAAGCAACTCTCCATTTGCACTGCCTTTATCTGTCCAACTATCATGTTCAGAAAGGTGTCAAAGACTTGGTTGTGGTGATTCAATTTCAGAATCTCAGATGCTGGTAGAGCCATTGAAGCCTTTTGTATATGTGCATATTCACCATGAGTATTGCAGTTTCTTTTTTTTCCTTTATTTTTGACATTCACTGAAAATGGGAAACAACTACTTGTAGTACAATTTATATATTTTCCATACCCTATGTTCTTCGTTCAGGTGCTAGGCTTACACCTGTGTGCATTAGGCCTTAAACATAACCAGTTTAACATTCTTTATTCTTGCCTTCATTTAAAGTTTAGCATTCCTGGTATATAAAAAAAACCAAAAAAAAAAACCAATGATTAAATTTATAGGTGCTTAATGCTTCATTGCCCACTGGCAGACATTTCTTGAATGCATATGATGGCAGGACATGAAAGGTCTAGACAAAGAATGAACTGATGTTTTTAATGTACCTTTGGCATGGTCATGAAGGAGACCTTGGGCCAGGCCCTTTCCACTTTAACTCTTTCAGTGCCAAGATGTATGCTTCTCTCTGTAGCAGAGCGTTGTTAAAAAAAAAAAAAAAAAAAAAAACGGTGGTTGTATGTTCAGACGTATGTACCCCTGTGGCCCAATCAGGACTAGGTATAGTTGCAGCTTTTGCATCACTGTGTCCTTGCACGCTGAAAATATCACAATTTTGTTATCATTTTTTTTTTTTAAAACTCTTGCTACTTCCTCTACTTTTTAAACAGACAAAAATGTATGAAGCTAACCAAGGAAGTGTTTCCCTGAGCCTCAGTAGTCTGGAAGTGCTTAAAACATAAGTTTTCCTAGAGGATGTTGTCTACATAATTGTATATGTATTGTAGCATTTATGTATTACGTAATAACCCTATGTAGGGTGCTGAAGCAATTGCCTCTCTGGGTAGCACTCTACACCAGGGTGTGTGGTTGAAAGGATTATTTGTTTTGAACCTATGCAATAAGTGTTTCCTTGCCGTTCGTGATGACCACAGAGTTGAGTCTATCGTATTGTGGGACACGGAGCTCGCAGTGTGTTGGATGATGAAGTGTCGGGCACAGGCGCTCAGTCTTTTTGGTTTTCAGCATGCTGGGAGCTTTGAACAGCTCTACAGACACCGCTGTAGTATTTTATTTTTATTTGCTTAACTCGTTTCTTCACTGGGCTTTTCAGTCTGAGATTTTCTATACTTGTGGTCCTGTTCTGACATGGTTGGAGGGACACAGAAGTGGAGGGGTCTGTTGCGATGCGCATTTATTATTATCCCATATCCAAGTGTCATTTTGAGATTTAAAGAAGCGGTCAGAGTATATAGGTATTTGGGATCTGTAGTGGTAGACCATATTCTAGTCCTCTATATTGTTGCTCAGTGTGCCAGATCTGTTCAGTCATTCCATACCTGTTCATTTGGTGAAGCCTGTTTTAATTATTATTATATAATAATAGTGTATATTTGTTTTTTAGCTGTACACTGCTGGTGATGGCCAACTCTCATAGCACATAGGTTTTAAAGGAATCTAACAGGTATAAGTTAAAATTGGCTGCTGCCGTCTTCATATGGTCTTAAAATTTCTTGTGGGTCATACCTTATATATGCAAGTACATATGCAAGTACATATCTGTATAATGCCACGGCGAACCATAGTTAAGCCCTTCTTCGCTTAACTGCATATCAACAGCAGTTTGCAGGTCTTGTGATTTTCAGTCTGTGGGTCACAAGGATTCCACTCGAGGTTGCGACTGTTTTCTGGGCTCCGTTAGGATGTGGGGTGCAGTTATCTATGAAATGGCCATGTTTTCAACAGTCTTTGGAAGTGTGCATTCTCTTGACTGCTTCTAATGCAGGCTTTGGGTGAGTTCCAGAGCTTGGCGGCTTGCACTGAGAAAAACGTGCTTCCTAGGTATTTCTAATGGTAAGATGCTATGATAAGTTTTGATAGCCTGGAGTGCAGAGCTCTCTTTGGTTTGTATTGCTTGAATTTAACTTGAAGGTCTAGCGGTCATCTTCCTTGGAAGACTCTGTGGACAATGCAGAATGCCTTGAACATAGTGAGAACAGCAATAGGTAGCCAGTGGATTGATTGTAAACTGGACTCATGCTTTCTGAGTGAGACGGAGAAAGAAGCCTTGTGGCAACAGTTTGGATGAAATGTATTTTGCGTGTGATGTGTGGGTGCAACGTGGTTTAGGCTGTTGACCTCGTCAGGCTTGGAGATTAGATTACAAGTGTCAGGCTAGCTTCCAGGTTATGTTGGTATGCAAGGTATAGGTATGATATGACAGTGTTTTCGTTGGTTAAGAGGCCCTTTGTGAAATTTACCTGCAGTATCAAGGATAGGTTTGAATCCACGGTTAATCATAGGTTTCTTCTTTTGATGTTGTTGGAGGTTAAGTATTTGTTGAATAATAGTGACGTTATGATGGACGCCCGAGAAACACCATTGTGTTTTGTGCGAAAAGGTAAAGATGAGACAGAGTCCAGACCATCCAGGGGTGCCCAGACAGTACAGTGGGCAATGCCCACCTTTTTTGGAGATGCTTTCCTTTTGGACAGTGGTCGAAGAAGTGCAGCTGTGGAGTCCAGGTGATGCAGGAGTATCCCAGGAGTCGTCAACAAGCTGTCCCATGCTGGTTGTCGGACTGCAGAGAGTTCAGTGGTCAGTAAAACCACCAACAAGCCCTGGCAGATGCAAGAAAGCGTTGCACGGAGTGTTGCAGAATTTTGGAGAGCAGAAATGTCCAGGAGACTCTACCTTTTCAGGTAAGTAAGGGCCAACCCTCTGCAAGTAGTCAGCATGAATCATTGGAGCCCCCAGCAGGACCCTCTGACAGCAGTCTCTGGGAGGCCTCAGCAGCACAGCAAAGAGGGGTGCCCACATCTCAGGAGCTGCGGAGAGGACTTTGTTCCTGGAGCTGTGCAGTGCTGGAGACTGGGGCTTCTTGGAGCTAGGACGTCTTCGGACTGAAGAGCCAACAAGCCTTGGCAACCACAGACGGAGTGCACAGGTGTTCCAGCTATGCAGCTCCAGCGAGGGACCTCAGACTTCTCTGTTGCAAAGAAGACTGGTCAGACCTCTGGAGGGCCACAGAACTACCACATGTAATGTGGAGCCTTGGAGTATCTGTGGGACAGCAGGATCTACAAACCGGTTGTCAACCATGTGCTGTGATGCCTGTGTCTTTTTTTGTTTGTAATTTTCAATCTTTTTTTTAAAGATTTTGAGATCAGTTCATTGGAAATTTTGTCATAGGAGCCTTGTGATGGTATTGTTTGTGAATTGGCACTCTGAGTTGCGGAATTCTGTTAGGAGTTTATGGAGTTCTTTAGAAGGGTAGTCGGCTTCAGTTATGACTGTTAAGTAGTGGTCTTTTTGTAGGTTCTGTTAGAGAGGCTTAGTGTGCTTTTGTTTGGCCCATTGCTTATTTTCTCCATTTGCTTGGTAGTAAGTTGAGTTGTGTTTTCATTCTTTTGATGTTGTAATTAACGCATATGTCTTTGTGGTCAACCCTTGAGATTTTTTTGTTTCAATTTGTTAGTGCAGTTTAGTGAAGTGCTAGTTATAGGTGTGGATGTCCTTTAGCCATATGTTTATTGATGTTCTTTCTAGTTGAGCATTGAGTTGGTGTAGGTCTAGTTTTTTTTTTCATGGTCCGTACGACAGTTTGTTGTTTTTAGGTGTCTTTGTTGTGTTGTTGTTGATAGCAATGGTGAGCTTGAAAGTGATAATGCGGTTGCTCCAGCTTATGGGGGACTTGTTTCTTACTGCACCTTGTTTAACGGTGCAGATATGACCTCTAGAGTGTGTCCTGTGAGTTGGGTCAGAAAAGATTTGTGGAAGTTGAGGGCTTCCTGGTTGGCTGTAACAGCTGTGGCTAGATTCTTTTTGGCAAGCCATATCTTGATGCCTCCTAGAGTGTTTGAATGTTTCAGATGGGCATTGGTGGCATTGCTGCATTGTGGTGTATATATTACGAGGAAGTTATAAGTTCTAGTTGGAGTGGTATTGCCTCTTATCATCAAGGATTCACAGCCATTGTCCAGAGTGAGGTTTTCAATTATTAGCGGTGGTGTTTTCTTCTTTTTTTTTTTTTTTTTTTTTTTTTTTTTTTCTTTTTCTTTTCTTTTTCTTCTAGGCCACTTAACCTATTTTGGCAATGAGATTTTTGTTTATGATGTGAAAATGAAGTGGGATGGCTTCTGGCATGTGAGTGCAGAATCTTTGCTGAGCCACGTTTCTGTAATGAAGGTTAGATCTAGTGTTTCTGAGAGTGGGCTGAAGATGTTAAAACTATTTGTGTTCATTGATCTTATGAGTAGGCATTTTATTTGGTGTTTTTATTGCTTCTACATGTCCTAGTGCTTTGTGTGTATGTGTTGTGGAGGTTGAGTATCATAAGATATTTAGATGTGGCTGGTAATTGGTGCTTGCAGCTTTTGGTTAAGTAGAGGTTGAAGGGAACACCCCTAACCTGCCACTATCTACCTACGTGTGTCTGCTGTACTCCCTGACCTCTAGGCTTAGAGAGCCCCAGTGAGCAGTTGGCCTTATGCCAGTAGGAACCTTAGTATTAACCAATCCGAGTCCTAGACCTAGAGTCATTGTAAGTTCTAGCTCTGTCAGCCGGTCAGAACCTTAGCCTTATCAGCCAATCGAAACCCAAGTCCTAGGGCCAATAAACTCACAGATAAGAGTCCGGGTAGAATCAAAGTTTGACACATTGCTCTTTTGATTATTTACCAAAAAAAAAATAAGTATCATAACAGTGACTGTATGAAAAGTATAAAAGGTACATACTCCCTAATTCTGTGCAATGTAAGGCATCTATTGGTGCAAGCCAGGCCTGCACCACCACCCCACCCCACCCCGAATTACCTGGCAGGGACAGTGTGTTGTACTTGTCAGTTGTCAGATTTCTTGCAATTTTTCCCAAACAAATGGTAATTTCCTCCAGTCTTCCTCATGCAGAAACAAAGATAACTAACTCAGTGTTTTTCCTTGCATTGGATCCTGAATAGATGAGCATGCTTGAATTAGTATAAGCCGTATCGAGTAAAATCCATATATATTACATCCATAAGATTCTATGACTAATAAATAGATTGCACTTAAGCGAGAAGGGGTTCACTTTAGTGGAAAGGCTGGTGCAAATCCAGCTGATTCTTGGAAAGGCTGAATTCAGGCAGTGATATTTTGCAGATAAACGGATGTGGTAGAAGAACTGCTGCATAAAAGGCAGCCTTGGCTTTCATTTGCTTGTTGAATATGCTGTCAAAGCGGACTATAGAGGATAACCAGCCTTGGAGTAAGTACAGTAGCAATTCATTTTTCTATTTGTTGTTTTGGAAATGGACACCCTCTTCGGGGATCGCCATAAGCCGCAAAAGAGCAAGTCCATTTGACTGAATTGCTTGGTACTGCCGGTGTAGGTTTGTAAGCATCTGTGAACTTTGAGGAATGCATTGTTCGTTTCTGCTTGTCGCAGAGTTCTGGACGAATGGTTTGAGCATGATAGGTGAATTAAAGTAGAAGCCTATAGGCACTTTTAGAATGAATGTTGGGTTATTTTACAGTATTACATTGTCTTAATGTAAGCTACAAAAGTGGATTTGGAAGTGAGAGAGTGAATTGCCTGTTGGATTTCTAAAGCTTACAACAAAGCAGTTTACCATGACAAATTTGATGTCTGCTTACTACGTGGGTTTGGAAGGTGGTTTTATATACTGACCAAGAACTGTACTGAGCTCTCATGTGGGAGCCCGTGAATGTACAGGTTGGAAGATCCTGAACAACTCTCCAAAGAAATCAATGAACTTTGACAGTAGGTGTAGAGACTAGGATTCTTAAAAATGCATATGGTCACCAAATGGATACTAATAGCCTGACTGTGGCAGATGTAAGAGTTGGGGTTAATATTTGACAACAGTTTCAGCAGAGCTTCCATTTTGCTCAAAGCTATGGTCTCCACCTGACTGCATGGGCAGTCCGGTGAGATATCGGACTGTGAACTCTATGTTCAGGAGCCATGCTGATAAGCTCAAGGAGGCCAGGCAGTGGCGGGGAACTTGATTGTTCTACCTGGACAGTGGGTACTATTGTTTCCTCAGAAGCAATGTCAGAGCTTTGAAGAAGTGCAGAACACCTCTGACCAATACTGAAGGGCCATGGCAGAGGGCAGAGGCTACAAGTATCAGCTGGCGGGCCCTCTTGGCTTTGATAGCTCTCAGAACCAGAGTAAATGGAAAGACTCAAGGAAAGGTCTTGAGCTATGATTTCGAAAATACATTAAACCAACCCGGCCCCTCCCCAGTCCCGGATGCTACTGCCTTCTGGTGAAGTACCTGCAATTCTTGTTCAACAGTGTCGCACACTGTCACCTTTACCAGAAGGTCGTGGTTGCCAGATCTTGATGTAGTTCACATCAGCAGCAAAATCAATATAACCCACCTTCACTAATGGTTCCAAAAAGACACAATTCCTAAATATAATAAAGATAATTCATCAAGACAAAAGTTTCAATGTACATTCATATCTATATATTTCATATACATTTTATTTTAAAGTTTATATTTTCATTCAATTACATATTATATTAATAATGTGCACTGTACAAAAGTCCTATAACTCCTGGGAAACAATGGAATAAAAAAACTCACATGCACACAAACACATTCATGATTTTAAAAAGCAGGAAGGATGGGGATAGAGATATATATATATATATATATATATATATATACACACACACACACACAATCTAAGGCTCCTCCAATTAACAAAACGGCTTGGTTATGAATCTTCAATATTTAAATCTTCAGTATCCCGAAAATGCTCTGTTTTAAAGAGTCCTCTATTCCTGATTTAATGCTTTTACTTCATGATGAATGTTTGTTCGTTGATGAAAGGTAATTTCCATAAGCTATAGATCACAAAAGTTGTTCATCATTTGGACTTTCAATCCCCTCTATAGTACGTCTTTGTCCTTAACGGTGGTGCCGACTCTCGTTTCGGTGGCAAGTGGCCACAAGGGGTCACTCACCTTCAGGGCACAAAGCAATCATACATACAGAGCCATCCCAGGAGAGACTAAAGCAATAATACTCTATTCCTTCAATTTAAAGTGATTGCATAAAACTGATGGCTTGACGGCAGAAAAAACAAAGAAAAAGAATGAAGGAAAACAAATACGAAAGAAAAGAAAGAAGAATAAGAAATTCAAAAAACTATAGTGGTTCCGTCCACACAGGTGATTCTTGCGCTTATGCAGGAATGGATAAATATCCAAAAAGTGTGAATGCATGCACATGATCATGCATTGTTTATTAACTGGTATCTTCACTTATCTCTGTACTTTGTACTTCTCAATACCACATCAAAGAGCATTCCATTATTTAAACCAGACTCAATGTAAATTTAAGAACCTATATGATTGATTGTACAAATGGCCTCAATCAATTAACCGAGTCTCATGAAGAGCTTTCTGCACATCCTAGGATTTCTCTACCTATTGGTTTCCAGTGAGTAATTTTGGAAGTCGTGGAGTCTCTCAAATAACCGTCATAGCTGTCCTTTCATAGATGGCATGCACGGGCAGGAAAACAAAGCATGCCGCTTGGAATGCAGTGGTAGAAGGACACGGAAAACTTGAGTAACAACCCGGAAATGCTTATGGTTCTGAGCGGAACAATATATTGATAGACGACGGACCTCACAAAAGCTAGTTGACAGGCAAAAAGGGCAGTCGCCATATTGGAATGTTTATATTTTGAAAGCCGACATGGAGGGGAGCCAGACCCTTTACTAATTTAACAGTCTGAATAGTTATTTATTTAACAACAAACTTCACACAGGCTGAAAAAGAACAAAGATTATCAGCCACCATGTAAGAGTATTAATTTCAGCAAACGATAAAACGAAAGATGGTACCTCGTATTGATTAGCAATTATCATATGGGATAATGTCCCACATTGACAAAATTAAAACTGTATAATCAGACAACAAGGAATGTATCCAGTATAATATACAACATCGGACTCTACCGAAAAAAATAAAATAAAATTGGCAACAACATTCGCCATATTGGGGGAGGTCCTCGATGGGAAAACTACATATCCTGCTACAGACGTATCATGAAAAGGGCATCTACATAAAGGCATCTACAACTACAAGGTTAAAAAAGACCGTTAGCATGCATACAGATGATAACTAGACCTCAAGGAAGGAAAAACTTCCCATCTATCAATAAAGTAAATCTCCACCAAAAGATAGAGAAATAACTAGATCTAAAAAAGGATCATAAAAATGTATTGCAATATTATCTTGACGGATTACGAATGACAAGGACCAACTTAATGTTTCAAAGGAACACATTCCCCCAAGGAATTTTATCATTAAGTCCTTCGTACACTGTGTCTAAAAAGTAAATCCAAAAGACTTCTCTTTTCCTTCTATGTTTGTCAATATCACCATGGGATGCTTCAATTTTCTCAAGAATGGTCCATTTCAATTCACCTTCCTGATGACCCTTCTCTATACAGTGATCAACTAATGGAGCCTGAATTCTCAGATTCTTGATTGCTGACTTGTGTTCGCAGAATCGTACTCTTAATTATCTTCCTGTCTCCGCCACATAGCCTAAATGTCAAGGACACCTACTACAATATGACATTAGAATTTTGACAATTAGTCATAGTCCTTAAATTAACAGGTTTCTTATTATACTGAAAGGTGTCGGATATCCTGGCTTGAGCACAGGCATGGCATTCTCCACACCGTTGGTTACCTAAAACGGGATTGGTTCCTTTTATGCTTTTCTGAGTAAATTCATTACCTTTCAAGGATTTAGCGTGAACCAATTTGTCTCGAAGGTCTGAGTTTCTCTTAAAAGCAAACATAGGTCTAGTGAGTGGAGCATAATCATCATTAGTATTCCATATATTCTAATGTGTATTAAGGATTCCCTGTATTTTGTTGTTAATATTGGAATGTCTGACAACACACACCATCCTAGATTGAACCACACCAAAAAAATGAACAAATAAGGCGTCCCAATCTTAATATTTAGCTCTTTTGTAAGCATCCCAAATTACCCTATATGGATAACCTCTCTGTAAAAATTTCTCCTTCAGTGTCTTGGCATTTGTCATATTCAGTTAAGCTACTACAGTTCCTCCGTATCCTGAGAAACTGACTAAACGGGATGCTTTGTCATCTAGGGTGGACACTTTCAAAATGCAATAACCTGTTCTTGTTTGTAGGTTTTGTATGCAGAGTTACTTGTAGATGTCCATGTTCCTCAAAAATGAGAATATCCAGGAATTCTATCCTCCGATTATTAACATTAGGGGTGAATTTAAGATTGTTCTCACATAGGTTAAGCCACTCGGCGAATTCCTGGAGATGACCTCTGTCACCCTCCCAGATAAAATATAATCAGTGTACGCCCCCAATGTTTGACATAATGAAATTGCTACATTCTTTGATAGTGTGTATATATACTTCCTTTCAAAGAGACCCATGTAAATATTTGCCACACTTGGAGCACATGCTGCTCCCATACTTATTCCCTTGATTTGTCTAAATATGTCTCAATCGAATTCAAATAAGTTGTTCTCAAACTATTTTGAGACCACTCGTAATAAAGGCAACAGGGGCATCGGTGGACTCTTCCCATCAACAAATGTTGTACTGCCTTATAGGCTTCGTTTTGGGGAATATTAGTATACAGCGCCTCAATCTCCAATGTACCTAAAAATCCCCTATGAGGGTTGAATTCAAGACCCTCTGTTTTAACTATCATTTGTCCCGTATCTTTGATATAAGAGGGGAATTTAGTAATCAAGGGTTTAAGGAATGAATCAATGTATTTAGACGATGGTTACGTAACCGAACCAATAGTAGAAACAATAGGTCTAAGAGGAGGATTATTGATCTGCTTATGTGTCTTAGGTACCCCATATATTACAGGTAGTTTAGGATTGCTCGCGCTGAGAAAGTCTGCCTCCGATTTAGAAATAGTGCCATTCTGAATGCCCAATTCACAGATGGTATGAATTTTGAGGCAAATAAGTGCACTAGGATTACTTCTCACCCTTTTGACAGTGTTCTGGAACAGAGAGCATAGATTTTATTTTTTGTTTATATAGCTCATTGTCCAACAGAACAATATCTCCACCTTTATCACACGGATTAACTGATATTTTTGTTTTGTTGAAGATCTCTCAAGGCTTCTCTTTGCTCTTGAGTGAGATTAGGAGGGGGGGCTGGAACGTACTGAATTGCTTGTTTGATTTTTTTTTTTTCTCCAGAAACTATCTTTTCAAAAACACCTACTTCAGGGTCTGTTTGGTCTGTAGGACATTGTCCTAAGATCATCCATACATTTGTTAATGACTTCTGGGATGTTTCGTATTCAATACCATTGCATGCTCTATTGCATGATCCCAAAGCAGCCTTCCAAAACCGCAGGAGCCTTTGTGCTGCTATGCTTGTTGAGGTGAAACATGGCAGTCATGTTGTCCATTCTTGCTAGCATTGGCAAATTTGTTAGTCTTGGGAGAAAAGATGGCAGATAATTTCAGACCTCCCTCAGCTCTAGGGCCTTGATGTCAAGGTCCTTCACCTGAGCCTCGTGTTCTTACTTCTTCAAGGAGGGCTCAACACCCTTTCCAGGGACATGTCTGTGTTCATGACAAAATGAGCCGGAGGTTGAACTTTATTTCTAATGGATACTTTGAACTACATATTCCTCAACTTTATAATATTCATCTGTTGCCAGACTAGAGGATTTTAAACAGCAATGCACCAGCAAGACTGAGTTGCACTGTACAGCTGTGTGTTGACTTATTTTTTTTATTTTTTTTTTTTTGCCTACCCCGGAAGTAGTTATGGAGCCACATATAATCTCTACCCTCTGCATGTCGGTGTAAGTTCTTTATTTCATTGCCTTCATGTGCTGATCTGGAGCTTGCTTCCCACCTTTTTCCTTGTCTGACTAGTTTTTTGTTTTTTTTCTTATAAAAATTATTTTTCCAGTGTTGAAGGGAACAATATTGCCTTCTAAAACTACAGGGTTTATGCCCTGTAAGGACTGTTGCAAGTAAAGGTTTGACATCTGTAGGAAAGTACCATCTTGCCAGGCATGTTACCCCCATATTTCACTGTATGTATACTGTTTAAGCCCTTGTGTCACTGGAATCCTGCCAGGCAGGACCCCAGTGCTCATAGTATGTGCCCTGTGTGTGTTCCCTGTGTGGTGCCTGTAGGAAGTTGGCTCTGTATGCACTATTTCAAAGTAAGGAATAGTATGCACAGAGTCCAAGGGTTCCCCTTAGAGGTAAGATAGTGGCAAAAAGAGATAATACTAATGCTCTATTTTGTGGTAGTGTGGTCGAGCAGTAGGCTTATCAAAGGAGTAGTGTTAAGCATTTGTTGTACATACACACAGGCAATAAATGAGGAACACACACTCCGAGACAAATCCAGGCCAATAGGTTTTGTTATAGAAAAATATATTTTCTTAGTTTATTTTAAGAACCACAGGTTCAAATTCTACATGTAATATCTCATTTGAAAGGTATTGCAGGTAAGTACTTTAGGAACTTTGAATAATCACAGTAGCATATATACTTTTTACATAAAACACAATAAGCTGTTTTAAAAGTGGACACAGTGCAATTTTCACAGTTCCTGGGGGAGGTAAAGTAATGTTAGTTTTTGCAGGTAAGTACACCACCTACGAGGTTAAGATTGGGGTCCAAGGTAGCCCACCGTTGGGGGTTCAGAGCAACCCCAAAGTCACCACACCAGCAGCTCAGGGCCGGTCAGGTGCAGAGTTCAAAGTGGTGCCCAAAATGCATATGCTTCAATGGAGAGAAGGGGGTGCCCCGGTTCCGGTCTGCCAGCAGGTAAGTACCCGCGTCTTTGGAGGGCAGACCAGGGGGGTTTTGTAGGGCACCGGGGGGGACACAAGTCCATACAGAAAGTACACCCTCAGCAGCGCGGTGGCGGCCGGGTGCAGTGTGCAAACAAGCGTCGGGTTCGCAATGTAAATCAATGGGAGACCAAGGGGTCTCTTCAGCGGTGCAGGCAGGCAAGGGGGGGGCTCCTCGGGGTAGCCACCATCTGGGCAAGGGAGAGGGCCTCCTGGGGGACACTCCTGCACTGAAGTTCCGATCCTTCAGGTGCTGGGGGCTGCGGGTGCAGGGTCTTTTTCCAGCCGTCGGGATTTTAGAGTCAGGCAGTCGTGGTCAGGGGGAGCCTCGGTATTCCCTCTGCAGGCGTCGCTGTGGGGGCTCAGGGGGGACAACGTGGTTACTCAGTCTCTGAGTCGCCGGAGGGTCCTCCCTGAGGTGTTGTTTCTCCACCAGTCGAGTCTGGGTCGCCGGGTGCAGTGTTGAAAGTCTCACGCTTCTTGCGGGGATTGCAGGGGTCTTTAAATCTGCTCCTCTGAAACAAAGTTGCAATCTTTTTGGAGCAGGTCCGCTGTCCTCTGGAGTTTCTTGTTCCTCTTGAAGCAGGGCAGTCCTCTGAGGATTCAGAGGTCGCTGGTCCTGGAGAAAGCGTCGCTGGAGCAGGTTTCTTTAGAAGGCAGGAGACAGGCCGGTAGGACTGGGGCCAAAGCAGTTGGTGTCTTCTTTCTTCTTCTGCAGGGGTTTTTCAGCTCAGCAGTCTTCTTCTTCGGTAATTTGCAGGAATCTAAATTCTTAGGTTCAGGGGAGCCCTTAAATACTAAATTTAAGGGCGTGTTTAGGTCTGGGGGGTTAGTAGCCAATGGCTACTAGCCCTGAGGGTGGCTACACCCTCTTTGTGCCTCCTCCCTGAGGGGAGGGGGTCACATTCCTATCCCTATTGGGGGAATCCTCCATCTGCAAGATGGAGGATTTCTAAAAGTTAGAGTCACTTCAGCTCAGGACACCTTAGCGGCTGTCCTGACTGGCCAGTGACTCCTCCTTGTTATTCTCATTATCTCCTCCGGCCTTGCCGCCAAAAGTGGGGCCGTGGCCGGAGGGGGCGGGCAACTCCACTAGCTGGAGTGCCCTGTGGTGCTGGAACAAAGGGGGTAAGCCTTTGAGGCTCACCGCCAGGTGTTAAAGCTCCTGCCTGGGGGAGGTGATAGCATCTCCACCCAGTGCAGGCTTTGTTACAGGCCACAGAGTGACAAAGGCACTCTCCCCATGTGACCAGCAACATGTCTCGAGTGTGGCAGGCTGCTAGAACCAGTCAGCCTACACGGGTAGTTGGATTAGGTTTCAGGGGGCACCTCTAAGGTGCCCTCTGGGGTGTATTTTACAATAAAATGTACTCTGGCATCAGTGTGCATTTATTGTGCTGAGAAGTTTGATACCAAACTTCCCAGTTTTCAGTGTAGCCATTATGGTGCTGTGGAGTCCGTGTTTGACAGACTCCCAGACCATATACTCTTATGGCTATCCTGCACTTACAATGTCTAAGGTTTGGCTTAGACACTGTAGGGGCACAGTGCTCATGCACTGGTGCCCTCACCTATGGTATAGTGCACCCTGCCTTAGGGCTGTAAGGCCTACTAGAGGGGTGAATTATCTATACTGCATAGGCAGTGTGAGGTTGGCATGGCACCCTGAGGGGACTGCCATGTCGACTTACTCGTTTTGTTCTCACCAGCACACACAAGCTGGCAAGCAGTGTGTCTGTGCTGAGTGAGGGGTCCCCAGGGTGGCATAAGATATGCTGCAGCCCTTAGAGACCTTCCCTGGCATCAGGGCCCTTGGTACCAGGGGTACCAGTTACAAGGGACTTACCTGGATGCCAGGGTGTGCCAATTGTGTGAACAAAAGTACAGGTTAGGGAAAGAACACTGGTGCTGGGGCCTGGTTAGCAGGCCTCAGCACACTTTCAATTCAAAACATAGCATCAGCAAAGGCAAAAAGTCAGGGGGTAACCATGCCAAGGAGGC
Source organism: Pleurodeles waltl (assembly GCF_031143425.1). Lineage (NCBI taxonomy): Eukaryota > Metazoa > Chordata > Amphibia > Caudata > Salamandridae > Pleurodeles > Pleurodeles waltl. Next base: position 540,370,604 of record NC_090448.1, read on the forward strand.
ATTTCCTTACAGTGCCTAACTGTATCACTGAGGCTCTGCTAACCAGAACCTCAGTGTTTATGCTCTCTCTGCTTTCTAAATTTGTCACTGCATGCTAGTGACTAAATTTTACCAATTCTCATTGGCACACTGGTACACCCATATAATCCCCATGTATATGGTACTTAGGTACCCAGGGTATTTGGGTTCCAGGTGATCCCTATGGGCTGCAGCATTTCTTTTGCCACCCATAGGGAGCTCAGACAATTCTTACGCAGGCCTGCCACTGCAGCTTGCGTGAAATAACGTCCACGTTATAAGTTACTTATGTGCAGTAAAAAATGAATGTGAAATAAGTCACCCTATGTCTAACCTTCACCTGGTGAAGGTTGGGTGCCAAGTTACTTAGTGTGTGGGCACCCTGGCACTAGCCAAGGTGCCCCCACATCGTTCAGGGCAAATTCCCCAGACTTTGTGAGTGCATGACACCATTACACGTGTGCACTATACATAGGTCACTACCTATGTATAGCCTCTCAATGGTAACTCTGAACATGGCCATGTAACATGTCTAAGATCATGGAATTGTCACCCCAATACCATTCTGGTATTGGGGTGACAATTCCATGACCCCCCCGGGTCTCTAGCACAGAACCCGGGTACTGCCAAACTGCCTTTCCGGGGTTTCCACTGCAGCTGCTGCCAACCCCTCAGACAGGTTTCTGCCCTCCTGGGGTCCAGGCAGCCCTGGCCCAGGAAGGCAGAACAAAGGATTTCCTCTGAAAGAGGGTGTTACACCCTCTCCCTTTGGAAATAGGTGTGAAGGGCCGGGGAGGAGTAGCCTCCCCAGCCTTTGGAAATGCTTTGATGGGCACAGATGGTGCCCATCTCTGCATAAGCCAGCCTACACCGTTTCAGGGATCCCCCAGCCCTGCTCTGGCGCGAAACTGGACAAAGAAAAAGGGAGTGACCACTCCCCTGACCAGTACCTCCCAGGGGAGGTGCCCAGAGCTCCTCCAGTGTGTCCTAGACCTCTGCCATCTTGGATACAGAGGTGTTGGGGGCACACTGGACTGCTCTGAGTGGCCAGTGCCAGCAGGTGACGTCAGAGACCCCCTCTGATAGGCTCTTACCTTTCTTGGTAGCCAGTCCTCTTTTCTTGGTAGCCAAACCTCCTTTTCTGGCTATTTAGGGTCTCTGCCTTGGGGAATTCTTCAGATAACGAATGCAAGAGCTCACCAGAGTTCCTCTGCATCTCCCTCTTCGACTTCTACCAAGGATCGACCGCTGACTGCTCCAGGACGCCTGCAAAACCGCATCAAAGTAGCAAGACGACTACCAGCAACATTGTAGCGCCTCATTCTGCCGGCTTTCTCGACTGTTTCCTGGTGGTGCATGCTCTGGGGGTCGCCTGCCTTCACCCTGCACCAGAAGCTCAGAAGAAATCTCCCGTGGGTCGATGGAATCTTCCCCCTGCTAACGCAGGCACCAAAAGACTGCATCACTGGTCCTCTGGGTCCCCTCTCATCCTGACGAATGTGGTCCCTGGAACACAGGAACTCTACCCAAGTGACTCCCACAGTCCAGTGGCCCTTCAGTCCAAGTTTGGTGGAGGTAAGTCCTTGCCTCCCCACGCTAGACTGCAAACCTTTGTACTGCGTGATTTGCAGCTGCTCCGGCTTCTGTGCACTCTTCCAGGATATCCTTCGTGCACACCCTAGCCTGGGTCCCCAGCACTCCGTCCTGCAGTGCTCAACCCGCTGAGTTGGCCTCCGACGTCGTGGGACCCTCTTTTGTAACTTTGCGTGGACTCCGGTTCAAACATCTTCCAAGTGCCTGCTCAGGTACTTCTGCAGGTGCTGCCTGCTTCTGTGAGGGCTCCCTGAGTTGCTGAGTGCCCCCTCTGTCTCCTCCTCCAAGGGGCGACATCCTGGTCCCCAGCAGCACCCAAAAACATCTACCGCAACCCTTGCAGATAGCAAGGCTTGTTTGCCCTATTTCTGCTTGGGAACACTTCTGCAACCTTCATCGGGACGTGGGACATCTTCCTTCCAAAGGAGAAGTTCCTAGTCCTCTTCGTTCTTGCAGAATTCCAAGTTTCTTCCATCCGGAGGCAGCTTCCTTGCACCTTCATCCGGGGTTTCCTGGGCTCCTGCCTCCCTGGACACTGTTGCGACTGTTGGGCTTGGTCCCCTTGCTTTGCAGGTCCTCAGGTCCAGGAATCCTTTGTCAGTGCACTGCTGGTGTTTGTTGTTCTTGCAGAATCCCCCTATCACGACTATTGTACTCTTTTGGGGTAGTAGGTGTACTTTACTCCTACTTTTCATGGTCTTGGGGTGGGGTATTTTGGACACCCTGACTGTTTTCTTACAGTCCCAGCGACCCATAGGTCTGGGGTCCATTCGTGATTCACATTCCACTTTTGGAGTATATGATTTGTGTTGCCCCTATACCTATGTGCTCCTATTGCAATCTATTGTAATTCTACACTGTTTGCATTACTTTTCATGCTATTACTTACCTAATTTTGGTTTGTGTACATATAACTTGTGTATATATCTTATCCTCTCACCAAGGACTCTCACTGAGATACTTTTGGCATATTGTCATAAAAATAAAGTTCCTTTATTTTTAGTAACTCTGTGTATTGTGTTTTCTTATGATATTGTGCGTATGATATAAGTGGTATAGTAGGAGCTTTACATGTCTCCTAGTTCAGCCTAAGCTGCTTTGCCATAGCTACCTTCTATCAGTCTAAGCTGCCAGAAACACATCTTCTACACTAATAAGGGATAACTGGACCTGGCACAAGGTGTAAGTACCTTGGATACCCACTACAAGCCAGGTCAGCCTCCTACAACATGCCCATGAGGTGTGTCTATGGTGTTTGGGTTTGGCACATGAGTCTAACTAAGTCTTGCTAGGGGTGTGTACTCGTGAATCCAAAGGTGAACAGGGAATGCATAGCTTTACGTTACTGCACACTGATGGGTCTCAGGAAGCCTCTCCCACGCCAAATTAAGGACTCGGACCATTTCCGCACTCAGCGCCTCTCCTACCAGAAGTCATTTTTGCAGTCCAAGTGGAAGCTCAAGAAAGCGAAGTGGAATTAGTCTCTGTCCCACCACTCTCTGCCATAAAGGTCACAAGAAAGTTGTGGGCGGCTTGTGTTGTCGCTCCTGATTCGCCGCTGACTGGTCAATTCTGCAGCTGACAATGTATTCTGAGTTTCCCAGTCTGTCACTGGTGACATAACAGATTGAGGTCATTTATTGTGCCATGTTGCAGCGTTTGGTACTGTTATGACTCCCCAGGCACCAAGCAACTTGAGAGGCCTCCAGTTGGTTTACCACTGGTTAGTCTGCTGTCGGTGCTGTTTGTGCCTCCTGGGCTCTTCTTGGGTTTTGCTCCGACATCGAAGCAGACTTCCAGCCCAACACCAAAATCGAAACTGGTCCTGTTGGCACTGATGCAGACACAGGTGCCAGAGGGAAAAAAACTGTTTCCTTAGTCCTGTCCACCTCTGACCTGGATTCATCTCCACCCGAGTAATTTAACGCCCTGATGCTGTACTGACACACCCAGCCCAATCATATTTAGACAAGATCATGTTTTTGCCTCTTGAGTCTCATACCAGAGACTCAACACCTTTTTGGTTTTGACTATGATCAGAGTCAACCAGCCTTTCGAGATGAGGATTATTTTCCCCCAGCACTATGGTAACAATTTAATCTTGAGCTTTCAGGAGGCCTGTGGGTTGGCCGCTTTCCCGGGCATTGGGTTGTGGTTGTTTCCTGGACCATCAAAGAGAGAGCCTCCTTTGCTGTAGTAATAAGATGGGCTACTGAGGTATTGGATTTACAAATGCCTTCTATGGAAATTATAACTAACCTATTGACAAAGATTTTGTAACCTCGACAAACCTCATCCAATCCCTTAGTTCCTTTGAATGAAGCCCTGACTGATCGTCTTATAGGTACCTGTCTGAGCCTTTATGCTGACCACCAGTGTACAAGCAGCTTAACAAATTCTATCAGCCTATGCCGGACAACCCTTAATTTTTGTCACAGCACTTTACCTAAGTTTTGTGGCAGTAGGATGAACCCCAGTTTATTCAACACATGTCCCCAGACAGTCCAAACAAATCAGTTTATTCAGGAAACAGATGTTTTCCTCAGACAGCCTGGCCCCCTGGTCTGTCAGTGCCAGTTGTTGGCTGGGTGGGCATACCCATGCTTTATGGAACATGGTTGATGAGATCTTGGTGGCAGTCCCTGAAGAATGTTGGGCCAGTCTGCTGGATTTTGGCTAAGATGCTGCAAAATCTGTCTACTGGGCTGGACACAGACTGCTTGGGAAAAGCAGTTGGCACTAGTGTGGTAATTCACCAGTGGGTGGGATGAGGACCGCGAGCTTCCATAATGATGTGCATACCTCCCTAATACACATGCCGTTCGCTGGATCTCTCCTGTTTGGCCATAAGGCTTATTTAGCTTTGGAACGATTTAAAGAAAGTTGGGCCATGGCACGTCCTTTGCACCAATTCTGCGAAACACCACCCCAATAGTTTTGTCCATTTACATGGCTTCTTCATAGGTTGGCGTACCAGCACCACCAAGACCCACCACCCTCACAACAAGCACCTCAGTCCTTTTGGAGTCAAGCGATATAATCAAACACAAAAACCCCAGGCAATCGGGCAGTACACTTCCCATTCCCCCACTTCTTAGCATCAGCCTCCAAGCTGCTTTAGTGTGCCTTAAGTGGCACATGGCCACCGTGCAGGTGGCAGGAACAGACATGTCCACCAAGAGTGTTAAAAGATAACATCCAACAAGTGGATCAGCGAGGCTATGACCTGCCACACCTCCCTCCTCTTTTAGAGGCTCTTTCTGGGGAGCACCTGTCCATCTTATTCGAAGTGCAATAGAGTGGTCCCGTCCCAGTAAGTAGGCTTTGGCTGTTATTTCCACTGTTTCCTTGTGCCAAAGGAGGATGGACACCTTAGCTCCATCTTAGATGGCCACCATCCGAATGCCTTCTTGTGGCAGGAGAAATGCAAGATGCTCAAGCTGGTACATGTTCTGTCCTGGACCAAGCAACTGAATGATGGCTTTGCATCTGCAGGATGCCTGCTTTCATGAACGTGTCCTCGAATCCCATAGATGATCCTTGTGGTTTAAGGTGGATCAGGAGCATTTCCACTTTGCTATTCTCCCCTTCAACCTCATCAGTGCCCCCTGGATGTTCAAAAAAGTGCTGGTGGTCGCAGCACAACTATGTCGAGGTAGAGTAAAACTGGGATCCTCAATCTACAACTAGCTGTTGAAGGCTGGTCCACCTCAGTCAGTCAAAGACCACCTTTAGACAACATGGAACCTCCTGTCATTACTGGGGTTCTGTCAGCGTGCCAAAGTCACACCTGACTCCTTTGCAGGGAGTTCTTTTGGCTGGAGCGATCCTGGATGCATTGCAGTTTTGGGTTTTCCTTCCACAAGTTCAGGCCATTCAGGCTATAATACCCTTTGTTCTGGGTCTCTGCGAAATTGGCTGTGAGGTTTCGGGCTTCTTGACATTCTGTATCCTGCACATCTATTAGCCCAGATGTCATATGTAAGTTCTGCAGTGAAACCTGAAGTCTGTGGGCGGGCCGCAGGGTAGTCTGTTGGTATCCACCCATGTTTCGTCAAAGAATGCGTAAGGCCAGCTGCAGTTGTATTGACGGCGTACCTCTCTCGTTGTCCCATGCAGAGCGAACAGTAGTGACAGATGCATTGCTCCTGACATTGGGAGGTTATTTGGGAAAAGTGGAGATCAGCGATCTCCTGTCTCTGCACATCTGTTGGATTTGTGGGCCATTCACCTGAAAACCTTCCTACTGTCTATCCAAAGAATGTTGTTTCAGGTTCTCACCAACACCACACCTTTGCTACTGTGACAAGCATGGCAGTGTAGGGTAGGGCAGGGTCCTGTGCTAGGAGGCACATCAGCTCTGGAACTGGCTGGAGCCTCATGATGTTTCCCTAGTCATGGACCACCTGGTGGGATCTTTGAACATCAAGGCAGACCATCTCGGCCAGCAGCGCCTGGTAGATCACGAGTGGCAGTTAAACCCCCGGGTGGCACAGGGCATCTTCCAGCAATGGTTAGATCTGTGACCACTGAAAACAAGTAAGGTCAACTTTTTTGCGTAGTAGAATTTCCGAGAAGGCTGTCTCTCAGACTCATTCTGAATAGAGTGAAGCATGGGACACCAGTACGCCTTCTGACCTGCCTCCAGTTCTGAATGTAATCTGGATTGGGCAAGGAGTGTGTGGTACCTGGAACTTCTGGGCATAAGCCTCTCTCTTCCGTTCAGGCTTCTGGTTTTGGAGGATCTCCTGTTAAAGCTGCAGGGCAGGGTCCTGCATTCTAACTTGCACAATCTGCACCTACATTCAACGAGATTAAATAGTGGCAGTTGGCTCTGTTTGCACTTCCTCCCGAAGTTGTGGATGTAATTCTGGTTGGCAGGGGTCCTTATACAAATTGCAGTTGGTGAATCATTTTTTCGCTGTGATAACTGCAGTGGTCTTTTGACAAACCTGAGCATATGGCTGTGTCTCACTAGGTCTGAAATTCACTGATCAGATGTAATGTCTTGCCATTGAAAATAAAAGGAAGATATTCCACTTCCCAAAAGACACTAGGAAATAGGCATTGGAAACGGGGAAGCTACGCAAGCTGGAATTCACTGTCAGTATGAGGAATCCTGATGTCCCTGACTAAAAGTTGTTTTCTTGCGTTGCTTTCTGAAATATGAGGAGTAAAGCATTTAGCTTCAACTTTTGTATAGTTCAATTGCCTATAATATGGCATCTGTGAAGTTTGTTACTCTGGGGGTAGTATGGTATGCAATGAGAGATCTCTGCCCCTTTCACCAGTAAAGTCCAACTCTGTTTCATATTTGAACTCCCTGAAAGAACTAGCCATGCAGGTGTCTGATTTGAGCAATTGTATTGCCTCCTCTAAGTGCTTTTTTAAAAAAGATGCTTGCCATCAAACGGCATGTGTAGGATGCAATGTTGCTCATCATAAGTATACAAAGTGAATCATAAAAACCCATGTCATCTAATGACCACCGGTCTTGCCATATACTGAAACCTGGAGATAGCCACATCCATGCCATCATCTGTTTCGGCCTCTGAAGCCCTTTTTTGCCTCTTGGAGAATCTTGTGCAGAAGATGACTGAGATATTGGGCAATGTCCGCCCACGTCTTGAGATCATAGAGATCAACTATAGTCAGAGAGGTGTCCGTTTTAAGGAAGGAGACTTTTTTTTTGTCCATATGTCTGCCTCCCCTTTCCAGCAGTGCTGTGGAAGTTGGTTTCCTAAACCAGCAATGTTCAGCTTGGAACTTACAGTGCCATTGTGTTCTGAACCAGGTATACAGGTGTTGTATCTGCTGCTCTTTCCCTTTTGAAACTAGGTAGTAAGTGTAAGGAAATGCCTCCTTGGCATGGTTACCCCCTGACTTTTTGCCTTTGCTGATGCTATGTTTTGAATTGAAAGTGTGCTGAGGCCTGCTAACCAGGCCCCAGCACCAGTGTTCTTTCCCAAACCTGTACTTTTGATTCCACAGTTGGCACACCCTGGCATCCAGGTAAGTCCCTTGTAACTGGTACCCCTGGTACCAAGGGCCCTGATGCCAGGGAAGGTCTCTAAGGGCTGCAGCATATCTTATGCCACCCTGGGGACCCCTCACTCAGCACAGACACACTGCTTGCCAGCTTGTGTGTGCTGGTGAGAACAAAACGAGTAAGTCGACATGGCAGTCCCCTCAGGGTGCCATGCCAACCTCACACTGCCTATGCAGTATAGATAAGTCACCCCTCTAGTAGGCCTTAGAGCCCTACGGCAGGGTGCACTATACCATAGGTGAGGGCACCAGTGCATGAGCACTGTGCCCCTACAGTGTCTAAGCCAAACCTTAGACATTGTAAGTGCAGGGTAGCCATAAGAGTATATGGTCTGGGAGTCTGTCAAACACGGACTCCACAGCACCATAATGGCTACACTGAAAACTGGGAAGTTTGGTATCAAACTTCTCAGCACAATAAATGCACACTGATGCCAGTGTACATTTTATTGTAAACTACACCCCAGAGGGCACCTTAGAGGTGCCCCCTGAAACCTAATCCAACTACCTGGGTAGGCTGACTGGTTCTAGCAGCCTGCCACACTCGAGACATGTTGCTGGCCACATGGGGAGAGTGCCTGTGTCACTCTGTGGCCTGTAACAAAGCCTGCACTGGGTGGAGATGCTATCACCTCCCCCAGGCAGGAGCTGTAACACCTGGCGGTGAGCCTCAAAGGCTTACCCCCTTTGTTCCAGCACCACAGGGCACTCCAGCTAGTGGAGTTGCCCGCCCCCTCCGGTCACAGCCCCACTTTTGGCGGCAAGGCCGGAGGAGATAATGAGAATAACAAGGAGGAGTCACTGGCCAGTCAGGACAGCCCCTAAGGTGTCCTGAGCTGAAGTGACTCTAACTTTTAGAAATCCTCCATCTTGCAGATAGAGGAATCCCCCAATAGGGATAGGAATGTGCCCCCCTCCCCTTGGGAGGAGGCACAAAGAGGGTGTACCCACCCTCAGGGCTAGTAGCCATTGGCTACTAACCCCCCCGACCTAAACACACCCTTAAATTTAGTATTTAAGGGCTTCCCTGAACATAAGAATTTAGATTCCTGTAACTTACCGAAGAAGAAGACTGCTGAGCTGAAAACCCCTGCAGAAGAAGAAAGAAGACACCAATGCTTTGGCCCCAGTCCTACCGGCCTGTCTCCTGCCTTCTAAAGAAACCTGCTCCAGCGACGCTTTCTCCAGGACCAGCGACCTCTGAATCCTCAGAGGACTGCCCTGCTTCCAAGAGACCAAGAAACTCCCGAGAACAGCGGCCCTGTTCAACAAAGACTGCAACTTTGTATCCAGAGGAGCAGATTTAAAGACCCCTGCAATCCCCGCAAGAAGCGTGAGACTTGCAACACTGCACCCGGCGACCCCGACTCGACTGGTGGAGAAACACCTCAGGGAGGACCCTCCGGCGACTCAGACTGTGAGTAACCAAAGTTGTCCCCCCTGAGCCCCCACAGCAACGCCTGCAGAGGGAATCCCGAGGCTCCCCCTGACCGCGACTGTCTGACTCTAAAATCCCGACGGCTGGAAAAGACCCTGCACCCTCAGCTCCCAGCACCTGAAGGATCGGAACTCCAATGCAGGAGTGACCCCCAGGAGGCCCTCTCCCTTGCCCAGGTGGTGGCTACCCCGAGGAGCCCCCCCCCCCCCTTGCCTGCCTGCACTGCTGAAGAGACCCCTCGGTCTCCCATTGAATCCTATTGAGAACCTGACGCTTATTTGCACACTGCACCCGGCCGCCCCGCGCTGCTGAGGGTGTACTTTCTGTGTGGACTTGTGTCCCCCCCGGTGCCCTACAAAACCCCCCTGGTCTGCCCTCCGAAGACGCGGGTACTTACCTGCTGGCAGACTGGAACCGGGGCACCCCCTTACCTCCATTGAAGCCTATGTGTTGTGGGCACCACTTTGAACTCTGCACCTGACTGGCCCTGAGCTGCTGGTGTGGTGACTTTGGGGTTGCTCTGAACCCCCAACGGTGGGCTACCTTGGACCCCAATTTGAACCCCGTAGGTGGTTGACTTACCTGCAAGAACTAACATTACTTTACCTCCCCCAGGAACTGTGAAAATTGCTCTAAGTGTCCACTTTTAAAACCGCTTATTGTGTTTTATGTAAAAAGTATATATGCTCTTGTGATTATTCAAAGTTCCTAGAGTACTTACCTGCAATACCTTTCAAATGAGATATTACATGTAGAATTTGAACCTGTGGTTCTTAAAATAAACTAAGAAAATATATTTTTCTATAACAAAACCTATTGGCCTGGATTTGTCTCGGAGTGTGTGTTCCTCATTTATTGCCTGTGTGTATGTACAACAAATGCTTAACACTACTCCTTTGATAAGCCTACTGCTCGACCACACTACCACAAAATAGAGCATTAGTATTATCTCTTTTTGCCACTATCTTACCTCTAAGGGGAACCCTTGGACTCTGTGAATACTATTCCTTACTTTGAAATAGTGCATACAGAGCCAAATTCCTACAGTAAGCTTCACCGAGAGACTGATGTCTATAGGATTTTATCTTCTAGCTTCCAAGTGTAGTCTGCTATAAGGATGGATTAGACTGATTTTTCTAGGAACTACCTTGTAATTATAAAGAAAACAATCATTCTCACTACTTTTTACCGGTAGGACTTATTCCTATGATGTTGTATTAAGGAATGAAAGCAGGTGGTATCATCCAGAGGAGTGGTGGGCTCACCAGTTGCAGATGCCGCATTGTTGTCTTATTTATTTAGTGCAGTTTTGCTTCTATGTTACCATCCAAAGAGTCCTTTACTGCGCGTGAACAGTGCCTTGACTGTAAAGAGGCTGGTTTGGAGTTCGGAGAACTATACAGTCTGTGGCTGTAATTGTTGAACTGACCTGAGGAGTTTGTGGTTGAGCTGGCTGGTCGCTGAACTGGTCGGTCAATCAGGGGTGGTCTGATGTAGTTAAGATGCACCTTCAGGGTGTGCAGGAGTTTAAGGAAAACAACTATAATAGTCAGTTTATGATGATTAGTACTCTGAGCATTGCTGGATCTTGATAACGTCACTGATAATAAAATTCGTCAAAATGCCTTCCGTAATATGGATGACCACATCTCTAGTGGGAGTTCTCATGATGGATCCCTTTGTCCTCATGATCTTAATACTGCTGCTTCTTTTTGGCCCTTTGTGTGAAGCTGAAGGAGCCTTCATCCTGCAACTGTCTTCTTTGCATAGAATGTTTGCAGGTAACTCCTGAGGGACTTTACTTGATGAGGAATATTCAAATGTCATTGTACGGTTTGTGGGAGCCGTGGATAGAGAAACCAGCTTTATCTGTAGTGCTGATATGGTGGTTGTGTCATCAGTTAAGGTGATGCAGTAGGTGATGGAAATGTCGATAGGCATGCTGTCTGAGTTCCTGATAGTGGGTCTGTGGACTGTGCCACGCATGTCAACTGACAAGGTATCACCTGTGTTCATTTGAATGTGGATGAAACGGATACAGCTCCTTTCCTCATTGCAGTTTTTGACAGATGTTTGTCTTGTGATGGACCTTAGATGACTAGGTGGCCTCTCTGACTTCCTGACCTTTTATTGGAGGCCTGCCACGGATGTTCCTATGCAGTAGTTGATGGATTCAGGTCCGAAGACACCTTGTGAGGTGGTGATGTTTCCTCAAAATTATATTTGTGTTTTTTTTTTTTTTAACTTGATGGGAGGCACTATGAGTGGATTCCTTGCTGGAAGAGGCCATGTCACTTCATTTGAAACAACCGAAGCAGTCTACCTTCCCTGTCACTCAGACTTCCAGCTGAAACATTTTGACAGCTCTTGCATTCTTGCACTTGTGCTGTGGATACAGGTAGTAAACTGTGAGCTAACCACAGGTATATCTAACTATATTCTATATTGACCATCTGTGTAAAGATTAAGGAAATCTTACTACTAGTAGTTGGTTGTAAAAGACTATTTATGTTGACCATTGGGTCTAGGCTAGTCATGATCCTGTAGGTATAAAAGTGCAAGTATTTCCAAGCAGAGACAACACTTTCTTGTGTATCCCGTTAATGGGGCACACCAACCATAAATCCAGAAGTGTGGTTGCACGTAGCACAAATGGAGAACGGTCTACTGGAATTCATGAAACGGGAATATCTCTACTCCGTTGAATAATCCTACAACAGTTTACACATCAGACTTTAAAAAAAATGTTTTTAATTTTTTGTGTTGTATGTAGATCATAAATATGTTTTTGTTTCCTATTCTATGTTTTCAAAGGTGCACCTTTTTATATTACAAAAGCCTTCTTTTGTACTTTGTAAGTATTGTTGAATTTGGTTTGAACTGATTTGCGCTCAGTTGGCTTTTTATTTCAACATTATTGGCAATATTTTCTGTCTTTATTCCTTTTACTTTAATAAAGCCACCATGCCTTCACTTCTGGCCAAATTTCCATTTTGCTATGAAAAACTGATTCTCTTTGATTCTGCATCTTCCTTTACCCGATTACCACCAGGTGCAGAGACGATAGCAAGAATACCTATTGAGAATGAAGAGGGGATTTTGCTCCCTTGCAAAGATAGTTAACTCACTGTAGTATTTCTCCTGGTTGATTTTCAGCCCTTCTTCTAATGTTAGAAAGGAAAAACAGTACCAGTTGCTCGGTCCTTTTCACTGCTAGATAATGTTGTCAACCTCTACTTCAAACCAATCCTAAGGTTGCACAAGAGAAAGAAGTTTGTACTGAGGACTGTGGGCCTCAACCACTAAAGAGAAAGCACATCTGTTTTGTCAGAAGCAGAAAGAGTTGTCCCATCACCACTGCAACCTCCTTCAAAAGGAGATCTTTGATTCATTGTTGGTAGACTGTAACTCCTGCTTCTGAAGCCAGATGATGGACAAGTGTCTCCTAAAAATGAGGTTTTTTTCAGGGGGTGGAACTAAGCTTAATTAGCTCTGGATCACCTACTTGGGGGATGTGTACAAAGGGGATAGTCTTCTGTCGTTCCAAGACCTAAAAGAATAGTATGGACTGGATAAGACACAATTTTTCCGATATCTGCAAGTGCAACACGCCGTGGAGGCCCATATTTCTTCAGACACTCACCTCCCTGAAAATAGCCTGCTAGAGGCCAATCTACTAACCAGGAAACTGGGTAAGAAAGCAGTATCCCAAATTTAGAAGTCACTACTCACGAATACCACAGATGGTTTTGTCCACCTGTGACTGAAATGGGCACAATGGGTTGGGTAACCTGATGACTGTGACTTGCGGGAGGAATTCCTGGCCCCCAGGGAACTAGCCATCTCAGCTAGGCTGCGGATGATATTTAATTGCCTCCATGCAGCTTACATAACCGCAGCAAGACTACTGAATGTCTATCGGAACGCTTTCAACCTGTGCTAGGTGTGGCCTCCCTGGGGGGAGATGTTCTCCACATGATCCTGAGTTGTCCTCAACTAAGGCCCTTCTGGGAGGGGGTTGGTAATGACATGGCGGAGGTATTAGGGCTCCCTATAGACTTGAGTCCTAGGTTAGCTGTGCTGGAGCTGCTGAAAGAATTGGGGGGGGGAGGCAAGCAGAAAGGACATGTTTCGTAGTTAAAAAAGGGACATAGAACGTATGTGGACGCAACCCAAAAGTCCATAGTTGGTGGGATGGAGGGCGGGGGAGGATTAGTGCGCGCACCAAGAAAAGCAGATCTATGGTGCCCAGAAAAACATGACAAAATATGGGGGACATGGTGGACCCACCATGGAGTACTATTGTAATGTTACAATGAATGCTGGTGGACCGGTAATGCAACGTGAGATTTGCTATCTAACCTTACTGTTGCTAATGTTGGAGCGCGATGTGTATACACTGTTTCCAACATTCAATAAAAATTTGGTTATATAAAAAAAAAAAAAAAAAAAACTTAACCAACTCTCTTGTCCGGAGTCAAGGTAATTCCTCAGACTTTAACATAGAAACACATCAGAGCCTTTGATTCCCTAATTGCTGTGTATCCTAGAACCCAGTATATACATCTTCTAGACACCATCAGCTGTGCTGGGCTGTTGGGATCATTCTGTGTGGGGGTTCAGTGGTTCATGGAAGAGTATGTGAAAGAAAAAATACAAGACTGATAGTTTCAAAACCAGAGTGTCAGTCTGCATATCTGCTAATACAGCAGCTTGGACAGAAAAAGGATGTCCAGGCAAAGATCGACATGCTGCCTGGGCTGTCTCTAAGCCTTTCTTTTTTCCATCACAGGATAATTTGTTGTGCATATCATTAGAGAAATTAACTGCATACAAGATAATGTAAAGGCCATCAAGGTCTGAGATTTAGTGATGAGGGTTATTCTTCTTAGTCTTTGTTTTATTAGTATGGTGGTTATTATAATGATTATGACGAAAGTTTGAGGACTGATCATGTTCACTTGCACTCTCTGGTAGGGAAAGCATTACAAACATCTGAGAGAGACCAAGAATAACAAGGCAAATATTTGCCCATGGATTTCCAGAATGTCTATAATAAGATGTAAAAACATCACCTCCTGACTTTGTTCTTTCAAGGTTTAACATTTTCTGTACTCTGAAGATTATATTGGAACTGCAACTGTAACAAATGATGGAGCAAGCACCAAGTCTTAAGAAGCAGGACTACTGCAAAGTATATTTTCTTGTGAGGAAAGCAAAGCCCGAATAGGCGTTAAAAGTCTGTTTTGGACCTTGGAACAATCTGTGTGGTGGTTTTCCTTGCTGGTTGGCTGCGCTGTAATTTTCATTTCTTTGAATGAAATGGGAGTGGGTGATGTGGCTTGTAGGTATAATGTTTTCTATAGTGCATGTCTCCATGGGAAGTATGTACAGGGAGGGGATGCAGGGACTTAAAGCTGTCACTAAACTGTGTCCACTGTGATATTGTATGTTATCAGATACCTACAATGTCACTACTCTTAAATACACACTGTAACATTCTTTACAATCTATATGGGTGTGTCAGAATTTTCAAAGCACTGTTTGAACTTCACTAAATGTTGCTACTGTTGATGGCTAATTTGATACCCCTTCATATTCTAGATAAATTTGACTTGCCCACCTTGCATGTTCTTAAGTAGCTTGTCCACCTATCTTATATAGAGTGGTTCTATCGCGTGATTGGGTGGTGCAAGAAATTGGTATGATTGCAAGGTGAGTTGTGGTATGATAGTGACACACTATTTGTTCGATGGAATAGGAAGCAATGCAATGGTGTGCTGTTGGATGGTGTAGTATGGGAGGGTTTTTATAGTGTATTTCACTATTTGGGATATGTCAGGTGGTATAGCTGTCGTGGTATGATAGTTTGTGGTGCTGAATGGATGTAATATGCATAGTGACTAACTGAGTTAGTGAAAGTATATCTTAGTGGGCATAAGGCAAGGGTGGTGCCTGGTCTGATTTGTGGCATACATGTACTTGAGTAACTTTTTGTGTGCTTGATTGCATACTCCGTCTCATCCTTAAATGGTAGAAGGTCTTCTCGTGCAATTAAAGGCATAAAGAGTGCAGAAATGAGGCATAATTTATTTGATGTTGACATTGGTATGTTTAATATCTAAATTTGCAAATGTTGAATGCATTGCTGTTCGTACTGTTTAACAATATAATATGATGTTCTGCAGCTATTCTGTATCCAGGAGAGACGTCTCGCAAATTGATGCTCTAGACCTTTTGAAATCAGAAATGTCTTCAAATCAAGGTAAACTAAATCATGTATACTTGGATGTCATTCCAAAAATTCCTGCTTTTGCATTTCATTTGTTTACTACCAAAGATAACCTGTTTCAATATGTGCCTTTTTAAAAACATTTTTTTCATTTATAAAGGCGCATAGTAGCCGTTAGATCTGATTTCTAAACCCAATATAAAACAGTTGTGCTCTTTGCAGCGTGCAAGAACAATAGTAGGTCCTACGGCATATTAGTAACTGTCTGTCTCCATTGAGATTTTTTCTTTAATCCCACTATGTATGTACCAGTAAGCTTGCTAAATATAAGGATTTGGAGCGTCCTTTGACTTGACTTCTCTTGGTCCTGTAGAAGCATAAGATACTCTGTTGACATGTCCTTCTGCCAATTCAAATTGCATGAGTAGTCTGTCCGTCCAACCACCTCCAGTCTTCCAGTGACTATCAGAGAAGCACCTCACTAGTAATATGCCTAGTTTGTGTATTATTTTTATTGTTGTTATTGTTGTTGTTATTATTATTAAATCAGATGTTCCCAGGTAAGATGGCAATTTTCCTATATCTACAAAGTTTTTTAGCATGTCCTTGTCAGGGTCAATTATTTTGAATGGGATTTGCGTTAAGAATTCGGCAGGGAACATATTTGGTTGGGAGTCTTGCCAATTCGAAATGACAGAGGGGCATTAAAGTCATCACCTTGAAATCTTCATACTGGCGAGCTCACTCTTTGCGGGAGAGACTCTAGACTGGGAGGTCTTTTATAACTCTCCAGCACCACTGGTTTGACGGCTGTGTTCGGTGCATATAATACAGTATAATATGATACAAAGGTTTGTGCAGTTACTCTCAACTTGGAACCCCTGTTGAACCATTATAAGGCCCGGTATATCTTTTTCAATAAGCAGTCGGACTTTTTTATCCGTTTTGTTTCCCCTTTGATAAATGCAGCTTTGGGCTGCCAGCCAGGCCATGCCACCTTGAACTCTCTCAAAAGTTTGTTTTAGGTCTTTTTTTTTTTTTCTGTACTCCATATTGTGGGGTGTGATCGAGATTGGAGTCTGCAACTACCAGGATTCTAACCCTAGAAGATGCACTTCTGGTCTTGCAACTCCACCTTTCTGGTGACTAATCTTTCGTGCTGGGAGGCTCCGTATTACCACCCTGATTGTGGCTCTGAGCACTTTCCAGAGCGTTGGAGGCAACTCCAGTGTCCTGGCTTCTCTCGAAATAACATGTCTGCTTTACTTTTAACATGTGGTCTGAATCCTGAGTTAGTCAACCTCGCTGGAATCCGTCTGTCTACTGCCCCATCCCTTCATTTCAGTATCCATTCCCGAGGTGCAGGTTAATATAAAGCATCAAAGTACTGAAAATGAGGAGTAAGAAATTTAGGAATTTAACCACATCTTCCTTTAGATCAAAGAGACTGGATGGGCCTTCTCTATTACTGTAATTGAAATCAGTTTAATTTCGGAATCTGTGCTGTTGTTGAGTACCGCCCCTTGTCAAATAAAATCCGGATTTATAGAGCGCAACTACTCACCTGTAAGGGTCTCATTACAGCCTACAGTCCACTCCACAGTCCAAATGACTAACAGTGCCTTTCAGAAACAACAAAAGACTTGCTATCTTTAATTTAATAACTGGGTTTTAAGGGTCTGCACACAGGAATGCACTCCAGATTAGGACTTGATCTACAGAAAAACTGCCAACATATTACAGAATATAAAGCTGTGAACGAGCTACAACAAATTGACATCCAACCTAGGCCAAAGAATTAAGTGTTTGGGACTAACAAAGAAAGCTACATTTGTGGTTGATCAGTGGCAGCACAATTTAATGCCTGGCTTTGTTTAACCTGTACAATCCTCAAACTTCTCAGTATAGGGAAAAACGTTCAGTACTTACCTTTAACACAAAATGTGTGTTAGGAAGATAAGAGGTCTTTGTCCTCAATCTGAATTAGTATCATGTCTGCAGGCCATTCCCCCTTAGACCAGTGGTTCCCTACCTTTTGTCTTCTATGGACCCCCACTTTATGATCACTGGAACCCGGGGACTCCCACTGATTCATTATTTGAATCAGAGGACCTCCAATTAATCATTACTAGAAGCCAGGGACACTGGCCTAAACATGGATGATGATTCAAAACGCAATACAATACGCAAAAAACACAGAAACAAACATTCATCAAACACATACACACAACACATTTTAATTTGTGAACAAATATAAATAATTTGAATAGGAAGGTTGACGCATTTCTAAATTAAATTGAAGCTACACATCGTCCATACCATATTTGATGTCATGCACCTGCACTGCTCCCAAGAATCAATCTCAGGATACTAATTACATTTTTAGATTCCAGTTTCAAATTCCTTGACAATTAGTGTTTTTCAGTTGTACATTTAGCCATTTTACCTATATACACTTTATTAATCTGTTAATATTTTATTTAATTTGTGAAGCAGTCGTGGACCCCTTGCAGAGGCCTTGCGGACCAACAGGGGCTCCCTGCACTACAATTTAGGAACTACTGCTTTTTTTTTTGAAGTACTAAATGAACAGAAGCCTGTTGTTCGAGTAGGAGTTAGTGAATGGGTTTGGGAACGGAGAATACTAAAGAAGGGTTAAAGTTAGATGTTGGGTGTTGAAATGGAAAACAGTTTAAAATGTGAGGTTGTTTGAATAGTCTCTGCTTCTTCCATAAACAATATTGTGCTTGGTCACAATTCTATTTTGCTTTAAGTAGGTGTGTATGTGATATATATATATTCGATGGCATGTGTAGCTGCAGATACACATGCTGTGCATTATCCTGCCATCTAGTGTTGGGCTTGGAGTGTTACAAGTTGTTTTTCTTCGAAGAAGTCTTTTCGAGTCACGAGACCGAGGGACTCCTCCCTTTCAACTCCATTGCGCATGGGCGTCGACTCCATCTTAGATTGTTTTTTTTCAGCCATCGGGTTCGGACGTGTTCCTCTTCGCTCCGTGTTTCGGTTCGGAAAAGATAGTTATCAATCGGAAAATTCGACGGTATGTTTACGCTCGGTACCGGGTTAGTGCTAGCACATCGACACCGAAGAAAAGAAGAGCTCTGGCAGCCCTTCTGGGCTTCCACTCCTCGGCGGGGCCTGGTCGGCCCGACCGCGTGCATCTTCAAGGCTCATGGAACAGACCCTGTAGGAAGTTGGCTCTGTATGCACTATTTCAAAGTAAGGAATAGTATGCACAGAGTCCAAGGGTTCCCCTTAGAGGTAAGATAGTGGCAAAAAGAGATAATACTAATGCTCTATTTTGTGGTAGTGTGGTCGAGCAGTAGGCTTATCAATGGAGTAGTGTTAAGCATTTGTTATACATACACACAGGCAATAAATGAGGAACACACACTCCAAGACAATTCCAGGCCAATAGGTTTTTGTATAGAAAAATATATTTTCTTAGTTTATTTTAAGAACCACAGGTTCAAATTCTACATGTAATATCTCATTTGAAAGGTATTGCAGGTAAGTACTTTAGGAACTTTGAATAATCAGAATAGCATATATACTTTTTACATAAAACACATATAGCTATTTTAAAAGTGGACACACTGCAATTTTCACAGTTCCTAGGGGAGGTAAGTTATCGTTAGTTCTTGCAGGTAAGTAAACCACCTATGGGGTTCAAATTGGGGTCCAAGGTAGCCCACCGTTGGGGGTTCAGAGCAACCCCAAAGTCACCACACCAGCAGCTCAGGGCCGGTCAGGTGCAGAGTACAAAGTGGTGCCCAAAACGCATAGGCTTCAATGGAGAAGGGGGTGCCCCGGTTCCAGTCTGCCAGCAGGTAAGTACCCGCGTCTTCGGAGGGCAGACCAGGGGGGTTTTGTAGGGCACCGGGGGGGACACAAGTCCACACAGAAGTTACACCCTCAGCAGCGCGGGGGCGGCCGGGATGCATTGTGCAAACATGCGTCTGGTTTGTAATAGGAATCAATGGGAGACCAAGGGGTCTCTTCAGCGGTGCAGGCAGGCAAGGGGGGGGGCTCCTCGGGGTAGCCACCACCTGGGCAAGGGAGAGGGCCTCCTGGGGGGTCACTCATGCTCTGGAGTTCCGATCCTTCAGGTCCTGGGGGCTGCGGGTGCAGGGTCTTTTCCAGGCGTCGGGATCTTAGAGTCAGGCAGTCGCGGTCAGGCGGAGCCTCGGGATTCCCTCTGCAGGCGTCGCTGTGGGGGTTCAGGGGGGACAACTTTGGTTATTCACAGTCTTGGAGTCGCCTGGGGGTCCTCCCTGTAGCGTTGTTTCTTCACCAGTCGAGTCGGGGTCGCCGGGTGCAGTGTTGCAAGTCTCACGCTTCTGGCGGGGATTGCAGGGGTCTTTAAAGCTGCTCCTCTGGAAACAAAGTTGCAGTCTTTGTTGAACAGGGCTGCTGTTCTCAGGAGTTTCTTGGTCCTTTTAGAGCAGGGCAGTCCTCTGATGATTCAGGGGTCGCTGGTCCTGGGGAAAGCGTCGCTGGAGCAGTTTTCTTCCGAAGGGGGGAGACAGGCCGGTAGAGCTGGGGCCAAAGCAGTTGGTGTCTCCGTCTTCTCTGCAGGGTTTTCAGCTCAGCAGTCCTCTTCTTCTTTAGGTTGCAGGAATCTGAGTTCCTAGGTTCTGGGGAGCCCTTAAATACAAAATTTAAGGGCGTGTTTAGGTCTGGGGGGTTAGTAGCCAATGGCTCCTAGCCCTGAGGGTGGGTACACCCTCTTTGTGCCTCCTCCCAAGGGGAGGGGTCACATTCCTATCCCTATTGGGGGATCCTCCATCTGCAAGATGGAGGATTTCTAAAAGTTAGTCACCTCAGCTCAGGACACCTTAGGGGCTGTCCTGACTGGCCAGTGACTCCTCCTTGTTGTTCTCATTATTTCCGCCGGCCTTGCTGCCAAAAGTGGGGCCGTGGCCGGAGGGGGCGGGCAACTCCACTAGCTGGAGTGCCCTGTGGTGCTGGAACAAAGGGGGTGAGCCTTTGAGGCTCACCGCCAGGTGTTACAGCTCCTGCCTGGGGGAGGTGATAGCATCTCCACCCAGTGCAGGTTTTGTTACTAGCCCCAGAGTGACAAAGGCACTCTCCCCATGTGGCCAGCAACATGTCTCGAGTGTGGCAGGCTGCTAGAACCAGTCAGCCTACACGGGTAGTTGGTTAAGGTTTCAGGGGGCACCTCTAAGGTGCCCTCTGGGGTGTATTTTACAATAAAATGTACACTGGCATCGGTGTGCATTTATTGTGCTGAGTAGTTTGATACCAAACTTCCCAGTTTTCAGTGTAGCCATTATGGTGCTGTGGAGTCCGTGTTTGACAGACTCCCAGACCATATACTCTTATGGCTACCCTGCACTTACAATGTATAAGGTTTTGCTTAGACACTGTAGGGGCACAGTGCTCATGCACTGGTGCCCTCACCTATGGTATAGTGCACCCTGCCTTAGGGCTGTAAGGCCTGCTAGAGGGGTGACTTATCTATACTGCATAGGCAGTGTGAGGTTGGCATGGCACCCTGAGGGGAGTGCCATGTCGACTTACTCGTTTTGTCCTCACCAGCACACACAAGCAGGCAAGCAGTGTGTCTGTGCTGAGTGAGGGGTCCCCAAGGTGGCATAAGATATGCTGCAGCCCTTAGAGACCTTCCCTGGCATCAGGGCCCTTGGTACCAGGGGTACCAGTTACAAGGGACTTACCTGGATGCCAGGGTGTGCCAATTGTGAAAACAAAAGTACAGGTTAGGTAAAGAACACTGGTGCTGGGGCCTGGTTAGCAGGCCTCAGCACACTTTCAATTCAAAACATAGCATCAGCAAAGGCAAAAAGTCAGGGGGTAACCATGCCAAGGAGGCATTTCCTTACAGACCCCGTTCCGCTTCTGCCCCAAATGCCACGCTAAGTATCCTTATACAGACCAACACTTGGTCTGTAATCTGTGATTGTCCCCCGAACACAGAGGATACGTGCGAGGCCTGTCGGGCATTTCGATCCAAGAAGACACTGCGGGATCGTAGAGCTCGAAGACTTCAAATGGCGTCGACACCGGGCAGACACCCAGACGTCGAAGAAGAGGAGACATTCTCCATTCCAGATTCGGACTCGGACGAGCCCGAGAGAGAGCAGCCGACGAGGCAACAAACTGTGAGTAAACCAGCCCCGGCAAAGACTCATGAAGGCCCAGGGGACGCCACTGCCAACAGGCCATGGCTTTACCCGAAAGCACGGTGACCAAACATCGGCACCGAAAAAGGCCTCCCAGCAGCTGAAGACATCCGACTCCGGTCGAGATACCGGCTCCGACCAGACTCTGCACCGAGAGATTGGCACCCCGAAATCCAAAAAGGTTTCTTCGGAGCCGAAAAAGACTGCTGAAAAGGTTTCGGTGCTGAAACACGCAGCCTCTGAGCCGAAACACAGCTCCTATACAGACAAACAGGGCCTTTCCTCACAATTAAAAGGCCACAGGTTTGAACAACAACTGGGCATGGGAGAGCCGGACCATACCCAGAGGAGGCTCCATATACAAAGACACGGGGAAAATCAGAACTCTTCCTCCAATTAAGATGAGGCGGAAATGCAGCCAAAAGCAAAAGTGGCTAAGGAAAGAACACCACCACAGTTTTCTCCACAGCCATCGCCACCGCACTCTCCACATCTGCCCCCAGTAGCAACACCCCCATGATGCAGTCACCAACGCACACAGGGATGAGCCAAGATGACCCGGATGCATGGGATCTGTATGATGCACCGGTCTCAGATAAGTCCGGATTGCTACCCGGCAAGGCCATCAGCACCGGAGGACAGTACTGCTTACATGCAGGTGGTTTCCAGGGCAGCTACTTTTCATAACGTAGCGTTGCATGCAGAGCCCATAGAAGATGACTTCTTGTTCAATACCCTGTCATCTACGCACAGCCAATACCAAAGTTTGCCAATGTTACCAGTCATGTTAAAACACGCCAAACAGGTGTTTCAAGACCCAGTCAAGAGCAGAGCCATCACACCTAGGGTGGAGAAGAAATATAAACCTCCCCCTACGGACCCTGTGTACATTACACAACAGCTAACTCCTGATTCGGTGGTAGTAGGAGCAGCCCGGAAAAGGGCAAACTCACAAACTTCTGGAGACGCACCACCACCCGACAAAAAGTAGGAAATTCGATGCAGCAGGCAAAATGGTGGCAGCACAGGCAGCCAATCAATGGCGAATTGCCAATTTGCAAGCTCTACTGGCAAGATACGACAGGGCACATTGGGACGAAATGCAACATTTCATTCAACACCTTCCCAAAGAGTTCCAGAAACGTGCCCAACAGGTTGTCGAGGAGGGCCAAACTATCTCCAACAACCAAATAAGGTCGGCTGTGGACTCAGCAGACACGACGGCCAGAACAGTAAACACGGCGGTAACCATTCGGAGACACGCGTGGCTACGTACCTCCGGATTTAAGCCAGAAATTCAGCAGGCGGTTCTGAATATGCCTTTCAACGGACAACAATTGTTTGGGCCGGAGGTGGATACAGCAATAGACAAACTGAAGAAAGACACTGACACGGCCAAAGCCATGGGCGTGCTCTACTCCACACAGAGCAGAGTCACTTTTAGGAAGCCGCACTTTAGAGGGGGGTTTCGGGCCCAGACCACAGAGCCTTCCACGTCACAAGCCAGACCCACATACCAGGGCCGATATCAGAGAGGAGGTTTTCGGGGACAATATGGGGTGGACAGTTCCCTAAAACAAGAGGGAAATTCCAAAGCCCAAAAACCCCACAAACTAAACAGTGACTCCAACGTCACAAACCCCCACCACACAACACCAGTGGGGGGGGAGGCTCACAGATTATTACCAAAATTGGGAACACATAACTACGGACGCGTGGGTCCTAGCCATTATCCAACATGGTTATTACATAGAATTCATACATTTGCCACCAAATGTGCCTCCAAGAGCACACAAAATGTCCAAACAACACTTAGATCTGTTACAACTAGAAGTCCAAGCATTGTTGCAAAAAGAAGCAATAGAGCTAGTACCCAACCATCAAAAAGGAACAGGTGTTTACTCCCTGTATTTCCTAATCCCAAAAAAGGACAATACACTGAGACCCATATTAGACCTCAGAACGCTAAATCTTTACATCAAATCAGATCATTTACATATGGTGACACTTCAAGACGTGATTCCCTTGCTCAAACATCAGGACTACATGTCAACATTAGATCTCAAGGATGCTTACTTCCACATACCCATACATCCTTCCCACAGGAAATACTTGAGGTTTGTAATCCAAGGCGTGCATTACCAATTCAAAGTGTTACCGTTCGGGATAACAACCGCACCAAGGGTATTCACAAAATGCCTTGCAGTAGTAGCTGCTCATATCAGGAGACAGCACATGCACGTATTCCCTTACTTAGACGATTGGTTAATAAAAAGCAGCACTCAGCAACAGTGTCTTCTACACACAAAATACGTCATAGAAACCCTTCACAAACTAGGGTTCTCTATAAACTACCAAAAATCACATCTACAACCATGTCAAATACAACAATACTTAGGAGCAACAATCAACACACAAAAAAGGATTGCCACTCCAAGTCCACAAAGGGTACAAGCCTTCCAAAATGTAATACTAAACATGCAGCCAAACCAACACTACCAGGTGAAGTTTGTAATGAAACTTCTAGGCATGATGTCTTCA
Source organism: Pleurodeles waltl (assembly GCF_031143425.1). NCBI lineage: Eukaryota > Metazoa > Chordata > Amphibia > Caudata > Salamandridae > Pleurodeles > Pleurodeles waltl. The sequence goes on from NC_090448.1 coordinate 540,394,659, forward strand.
TGCATAGCCGTTGTCCCAAACGCAAGACTACACATGCGGCCCTTACAACAGTGCCTAGCAAAACAATGGACACAAGCACAGGGTCAACTCCAAGATCTAGTGTTGATAGACCGCCAAACACACTCCTCGCTTCAGTGGTGGAATCCTATAAATTTAAACCAAGGGCGGCCATTCCAAGACCCTGTGCCTCAATACGTGATCACAACAGATGCTTCCATGATAGGGTGGGGAGCACACCTCAACCAGCACAGTGTACAGGGACAATGGGACGCTCAACAAAGGCAACTTCATATAAATCATCTAGAGCTGTTAGCAGTGTTTCTAGCGTTGAAAGCATTTCAACTTCTAATAGCCCACAAACACATTCTTGTCAAAACAGACAACATGACAACAATGTATTACCTAAACAAACAGGGAGGGACACACTCATCACAAATGTGTCTTAGCACAAAGAATTTGGCATTGGGCGATTCACAATCACATTCGCCTAATAGCACAGTATATCCCAGGGATTCAAAACCAGTTAGCCGACAATCTCAGTCGAGATCACCAACAAACAAACGAATGGGAAATTCATCCCCAGATACTAAAAACTTACTTTCTACGCTGGGGAATTCCAGAAATAGACCTATTCGCAACAAAAGAAAACACAAAATGCCAAAACTTTGCGTCCAGGTATCCACACCCACACTCCAAGGGCAATGCGTTATGGATGAGCTGGTCAGGGATATTTGCTTACGCTTTTCCCCCTCTCCCACTCCTTCCGTATCTGGTAAACAAATTGAGTCAAAACAAACTCAAACTAATACTAATAGCACCAACCTGGGCTCGCCAAACGTGGTACACAACACTACTAGACCTATCAGTAGTACCTCATATCAAACTACCAAACAGACCAGATCTATTAACTCAACACAAACAACAGATCAGACACCCGAATCCAGCATCGCTCAATCTAGCAATCTGCCTCCTGAAGTCTTAAAATTTGGGCATTTAGACCTTACACAGGAATGTATGGAGGTCATTAAACAAGCTAGAAAACCTACTACAAGACATTGTTACGCAAACAAATGGAAAAGATTTGTTTATTACTGCCATAATAATCAAATTCAACCGCTACATGCTTCCGCAAAAAACATTGTAAGCTACTTACTTCACTTACAAAAATCTAAATTAGCTTTTTCTTCCATTAAAATACATCTCACAGCAATATCTGCCTATCTGCAGATTACACATTCAACATCACTCTTTAGAATCCCAGTCATCAAAGCATTTATGGAGGGTTTAAAAATAATCATACCACTGAGAACACCCACCAGTTCCCTCGTGGAACCTCAATATTGTATTAACACAACTCATGGGTCCACCATTTGAACCCATGCATTCTTGTGAGATACAATACTTAACCTGGAAAGTAGCCTTCCTAATAGCTATCACATCTCTTAGAAGAGTAAGTGAAATACAAGCATTTACTATACAAGAACCCTTTATACAAATACATAAACATAAAGTAGTTCTCCGTACAAATCCCAAATTTTTACCAAAAGTTATATCACCGTTCCACCTAAACCAAACAGTGGAACTCCCAGTCTTTTTTCCACAACCAGACTCAGTAGCTGAAAGAGCCTTACATACATTAGACATTAAAAGAGCACTAATGTACTATATTGATAGAACAAAACTATTTCACAAAACAATTGTTTGTAGCCTTCCAAAAACCTCATGCAGGAAATCCAATATCCAAACAAGGCATTGCCAGATGGATAGTGAAATGCATTCAGACCTGCTATATTAAAGCAAAAAGAGATCTACCTATTACACCTAAGGCGCACTCCACTAGGAACAAAGGTGCCAAAATGGCCTTTCTAGGAAATCTACCTATGACAGAAATCTGTAAGGCAGCCACATGGTCTATGCCTCATACATTCACAAAACATTACTGTGTAGATGTGTTAACAACACAACAAGCCACAGTAGGACAGGCTGTATTATGAACATTATTTCAGACAACTTCAACCCCTACAGGCTAAGCCACCGCTTTTGGGGAGATAACTGCTTACTAGTCTATGCACAGCATGTGTATCTGCAGCTACACATGCTATTGAACGGAAAATGTCACTTACCCAGTGTACATCTGTTCGTGGCATGAGATGCTGCAGATTCACATGCGCCCTCCCGCCTCCCCGGGAGCCTGTAGCCGTGTTAAGTTGATAAAAATTGTACATTATAGGTTGATGTAACTTGTACATTTGTAAATTTGTAAATATATATCACTTTTATACACATTATGTACTTACATACTTACTCCATTGCATGGGCACCTTTACTATATACACAACTCCTACCTCACCCTCTGCGGGGAAAAACAATCTAAGATGGAGTCGACGCCCATGCGCAATGGAGCCGAAATGGGAGGAGTCCCTCGGTCTCGTGACTCGAAAAGACTTCTTCGAAGAAAAACAACTTGTAACACTCCGAGCCCAACACCAGATGGCGGGATGTGCACAGCATGTGAATCTGCAGCGACTAATGCCACGAACAGATGTACACTGGGTAAGTGACATTTTTTATTTATATATATATATATATATATATATATATATATATATATATATATATATACACATACATTAACAGATAAATACGCTGACATTGTACCTTTTTAATGTAGACCAATTATCATTATACCATTGGCGTATTGAAATTGTTAGCTATATTAAACACACAGAATTAGAATCCAAGCAATGATTTGGTTTAGAGTCTAGGCATATCAAACACAATTCCCCTATACTGCCACTAGTCCCCTCAAATTGTGAGCTTTTTTTCTTCCACAGCTGCCGAATGCGATATATAGATATAGATATAGATATATATATATATAGATATATATATATATATATATATATATATATATATATATATATATATATATAGATTTCACAGCCATGCTTTGATCTAATCCCTTTTTTCCACATTTCAATGATTGACATGTTTTTTTGCAATGTCCCTTTTAACGACGAGTAAACCAAACCGCAAAAACACTATTTGTGTCCGTATGTAACAGTGTGTAGCAAAGCAAGTTTCTAGTGTTTCTTGAGGCTCCACCTTACCTCTCTCTGAGGATACAATTAACTCCCTCCTAAAAGGGACCTTATTTACAATAATGCCATGGTGTGTGGATAACCTCTCCTGTCTGGCTCTTAAACCGAAGCAAACCCCGGGAGGCTATCTGGCTGTTACACTGGAATTTTATCAGGTGAGATGGGCAATTGAATCAGTCAAAACTGCAACACTATGGCTGATTTATGTGTGAATATTCTTGCTTCCTGCCCATCTTTCAGTGATGTTTCAAATGATACTTTCACAACCCTGTCTCAGCTTATCAAGAGTCTGGAGTGTTAATCATTAATGAGAAGCCTTTGTAGGATATTTTGTGTTCTGTTATTCCCCATCAATAACTTAGCCTCTGCCAGTTCAAAATCTGGAAGTTTAACCAAATACGTTATGTGTGGGGTGATTGCTGGATGTAACTGGAGGTATAGAAAATACGTCATTTGTGAAGCTCAGTCTCCTCATCAACCTCCCCTAAAGAACAAAAGGTTATCTAATCGCATCTCTCAATTCAAAAGTCCTGACACTATCCCACCTGCAGTTTCATTGCGATTTGAACACTTGGCCCAATGTGTTTCCCCATCTCATTGTGGCTTTCTGGTTTGCTTATACTACTATCCCAGATCGGTGAAGTTTCTCACCATATCTAAATCACTGTATGGGTGCCTCTGATGGAGGGTTACGAGAGAGTAACTCCAAAGTGAAGTAAAAATAGGTGGATGTCTGTCTGCCATTTTTCTGTCGCAGTGCAGTTTGAGTGTGTGTTCTACAGCCATTCATTGACCTTGATCAGGTGTGATGCCTTGTAATATGAAGTGATGTTTGGTGCTCAGATTCCCCTGTCGCAGTGACACTTAAAATATTTTTGGGGGAACCCAAAAGCCACAGAAAAACCTGTATGCTTGAGTTGAGCCGTTCTTGTTTGTTAAATTTTGAAGTTGGTAAATTAGTCTCAGCAAGGCAACCATCTTAATTAGAACTGCTCTTCCCATAAAAGAGGGGACCACAACGCAAGTTGGATATGTAGTCTGTCTGTAGATATGTTTTTCTGTCACGGCATAGCAGCTTCTTGTAAATACTCAGGACACATACCAGACCATTTTTTTCATTTATTTTTTTAAACTTTGCCCACCATGGCCATATGTTCCAGTGTGAGCAGTCCAGCCTGCCTGAACTGCCAAGTTCTCTCCAAACCACCACACAAGCAATCCAGTTTCACCGTCATTGGGGCTCTTTAGTCGGTTGCTGGTTGGTTCCAGTGGCATGGTGAGCATGGCACCTATGTCTGGGCATTGTGCTTAAGACACAATAGTAAAAGACGACAAAGTGTTGCACAAGGTGCAGTTTCTGTAGCACAGCATTAGAAGTGCCATGTGCAAATGATTTCAAATAAAAAAAATAAAAAAGCTGATGCCACCTCCAACTGTTTTTATGTTGAAAAGACTGTTGCATGCACAAAACATTTACTGCGCCCATCACACACCAGCCTACTATCAGGTCTTCTTGTCTGGTTTATTCTTCTAATTAAACTGCTAGACATTTTTACAAAGCAATGTTGCAGTTACTGCTATGCCATTTTAGTTGTCATTGAATGCATGTGAAGGACTATCGTTGTAATGGTTGGGCATTGAATAAACCTAAATAAATGTAGTTTCTTGTGTATTTTATACTGTTGTTTTTTATTGTCCAAGAGCCCTTAAGCTCCACCCAACTTGATTATTAGTCTAGGTGGTGAAGCAGTTCTGGAAAGAAAATCAACAACAGTAGCATATATGATGTGATAAGAACGTACAAAATCAATTTTGACTATCTGCAGTACAAGTATGTCTTCCAAGTGTAAATCTTTTTGGTTGCTAGGTGCCTTGGAGTCACCAATTGTGGTGTTTTTTTTTTCCTCTCCTATTGCGATGTTGCCAGGAGCTTCCTGAAATGCTGGTATGTGGGTAATCTTTTCGACCCTTGTGTTTCAACATATTAAACATAAATCGACATGTAGGTTTAAGGCTTGTCAGAAAAGACATTCTAGGCCCGAGTGTACTCTGTGAACCTTTTCTGTGGTATTACCACATGCAGCAGAAAGGTTTGAAATTAGTACATCACATTTTAATTTGATTCTGGCTTTGAGGTGAAGGGAGTGAGTGTGGGTTTGGTATAATTTCAATTCCATTAAGGCCCCTTCCTACCTTACTGCTTTGTGAATTTTTTTGTATTTATTGAGGAGCAAAACCATTTCAGCAATGCTTTACATAGAAATTAAAAGTGGTACATGATGTTCTCAGCAGGATGGTTAAGTTTGTCTGGGAAGTGGAAGGTGTTCTGAATTGGATGCAAACAATGTTGGCATATATAAAAGTAATAAAGTTTGTTTGTTAGACTTGTGGAGTGATCATATTGTGTGGGAAAGTTAGAGTTGAAGAGCTCAAGCAATAAAGTGTCATTGGTGTTATTGTTTTTTTAAGAACAGTTAACTGCTGGTTAGGAAGGAATATTTGAGGTTGAGTGAGGTGCTTGTCTAGTAGAGTGGCATAAGCAAAATAGGTTAATTACGATATACTACCAGTGAGGAGATGAATGTTGACATAACATAGAAATTGGGGCAGCAAATAGTGTCGATGTCTGATTGGTAAGGGGGTAAGCTAGCCTATTAATAAATAAACTACAGAATGAGAATTCTATTTTTTGGGGGAATCCAATCTGGCTGTAGCGTGGAACTGTGCTGATGTTTGGAGGTTATGGCAAAACTGCCCCAGAGATAAAGTACATTTTGGGAAAACTCATTAGGTTGCAGTAATTTTGTAATAGGAAAGGGCAATAATTTCATACTGCTTTCCTTACAGCCTAGTTTATAGGATGTATTACATTTGATGGTGTCTACCCTCTGTTTGGGGGTCATATCCCTCTTCCCATCACTTAAAAATATTACGTGAACAAAAGAAATCAGCATAGACAATCATGGTTCAGATGCCCATAATTGAGCAATGTATACATACAGCATTATCAGAGGTAACTAGTGTAGGAAGCTGGCTATCTATGTGGTGTGCCAGTTTAGGGGCACACTATGGAAACTGTACAGACAACCCCAGTTGATAGAGGCTTTAAGTAATAACACTAAGTGCTCTCTTTTGTGGCAGTGTGGGTGTGCAGTTGAGCACCCCCAGTCAGTAATTGGGACACACTTTCAAGAAGTAACACGGGACCAATTTAGAAAACTAATACTTATTTTTATATATTTAACACCAATAACTTCAATCTTAGGTAAGTACTTATAGAGTTAGTAAATTTACAGGAAAGACAAAAATGGATATTGTAATCCTATGGATAAAAACATACTGCATACAGTCACTTCTCAATGACTTACAGGACTGCCCTCTTGGACTTTACGTGAGTGGTGGTCAATGTCCAAAGCAGCACCAACAGGCCATCTTGGTCAGCTCCGGGGTGTGTGAGTGCAGAGGTGCTTTTCGGCATCTGGGGCCCTGCTCAAGTCAATAGGGAAATGGTCCTGTTGAAAAGAGGCTGCAAGCAGGGGGTGGGGGGGAGAAGAGAAGAAGAGGGGTTCAGTCTGGTTAAATCTACAGGGCGACTTCAGGGTCTCTGGCACTCGGAGACACCAGCTGTTCAATGATACTCTGGCTGGGGGAGGGGAGGGGGATTGTGTGCAGTGTTGCTTTGTCTAGCTGGGTCGCAATGTGGGAGGTTATCGCAGTTTTCTTTACCTGTGGAAAGAGGCTACAGGTGGGAGCTGGGGGACCAATGCAGCCAAATCCAGGGGGGAGCTCTGGACCTGATTGATTCACTTTGATTCGGGTGCAGAGGTGCCTTTTGGTGTTGGATCTTGGCAGTAGGATGCTCAGTCCTTGTATTGGTGACCTGGTGAAGAGGGGAAACAGGGCAGTAGGGCCACTCTTGATGCTGGGCTTGTGAATCCTGACATCCCTCTATGGTAGACCTGCCTTTGTGCTGTTGGGAGTCTGGATTGGACCACAACAAGCCTTGTTTGCTTCAGAGGGTCCGATACCCCTCCCAGAGCAGGGAGGCTCTGGGAGGGGTCAGCATCTCAGACCTTCAGTGAAGTGGCGGGGCTGATCTCCAAACAATCTTTGCCTAGCGCATTGTTTCCTTGGTGGGCCGGACAGTCAACGGACAGAGTACTTGACTTAGTGAGCAGTGCCTTCAGATGCAGGGATGCAGTTTCTCTACTTCAAAGGAGATCCTTTCCCAGTTGTGAGGTGTTAGGCAGCCCTCCAAAGGTTTGGGGAGGTTGTCCAGCTCTTTGAGAATTTGATCCCATTGATTGTCGAAGTGAAAGCAGCCTGGAGGAGTTTGGCACCAGTCTTCGGTGCACGTCTTCGATTCTTGCTCTCTTGGTCTTTTTCTTTCTTCCTTGGTTCCCAGTAGTCAGACTTGACACTTTCTGGTGTCAGGGAGCCCCTGGGTGTTGGAGGAGTGTAATGTAGTAGCCAATGGCCTACTTACCTCTGGGGTCACTAAACCCCCCATATGACCACTTCCTGCAAGTAGTGGGCATCACCCTGTCCCAGAGTTCCTGATTTCACCACACACAAGATAATCAAATTCTTTCCTTTGTGTTCACTTCAGTTAGTCCACCCTAGGGGTATGAATAGCCTGATAGTGTACCAAGCCTCCTGACTATCTAATTTGCCACCTGTCCTGGTGCCAAAGGAGCCTCAAGCAGAGGGGGGTGGTAGCCTCTCCCAGGCCTGGGGGAGGCCGGGATCGCATATTGAACTCTGCAGGGACTTTAAAGTCCCTGGCTTGGCATGCAGATTAACTAACCATACTGCTGGATGCGGTGATGGCACCTCCTGGCAGAGAAGGCATTGTTTCTGATGTCTGAGAGTAGGGGCTTTCACCTCCAGAGGGGGTCAGAAATTTGTCTGTGGTGGCAGGCTGGTTGAGACCAGTCAGCCAGCACACTTGAGAGCTAGTACGGTTTCAGTGGGCACCTCTAAGGTACCCTCTGGGTGCATATCATAATAAATTCAGTACTGACATCAGTGTGGGTTTATTAAGACGAGGTGTTTGATAACAAACTCCATAGGTTTCAGTGAGCCATAATTTAGCTGGGTTACTTGTTTGACCAGTGCCAAGTACGTAGCTTAAGATGGCTTCCCTGTTCACTTGTAATATTTAGTTATAGAGCTAGATATCTCATCTCATGCTGATATGCCCTCACATAAAATATAACAATGTACCCTGCCTTAGGGCAATGCGATATAGTAGGTCACATATGACACGTAATACATAGCTGCATACACTCATAGCATGAATAAAACCTCATAGCATGAATAAAGTCAATTACAAGCCAGGTCCGAGCTTCCCATGCACAGTATAAGGGTGTATAAAGTTCCCTAACAGAGGGATCAAAATATTGACAACAATAACAAACCTAGGGGCAGTGAACGAATAGCCCCAACTCGCCATTACTATCAAGAAAAAGTAAAAAGAAATTAAAATAAAGGAAAGGGAAAACAAAAGAAAAATAGGAGGGGAGAGTGGGGAGGTAGAGGGAGTTCACAGGAGGGCGGGTCACAGTGGGGGCTGTGGGTGGAAAGGGAGGAGTAAGAAACCCAATAGCGGGTTGGGAGGGGGAAGAAGGGGGAATCTGCATAGTCCTGTCTGTCCCAAAATGTGTGACTTGTAGCGTGGAAAGAGGTGCGATGCGTTTTTTTTAGTTTTTTTTTTTTATTATTAGTCTAAAAATCTGTACGGTGCGGAGGAGAAAAGCAGCGAAATTCTATTCTTGATATGTAGGCTGAGGAGTTGCCGTATCGTCTCAGATTTCATCTCTGTGAGAGCTAGTTTATGGGAAAGGTGGTCCATTGCCAGGACATGCCAGAACTTGAGGAATCCCAGCGCTGTTGCAGAGGGCGAGGAGTTGTTTGGCTGCTCCGGTCATGCGTATAAGTGTTTTCCTATCGGAGCGTGTCATACCTTCTACTTGAATTGTCTTAAGTCCTAGCAGTAATATGTTGGGGTCTGCCAAAGTTGGATAGTCCAGTGTGTTCTCAAAGTGTCCTAGGATTTCTTGCAAAAAGGTTTGGATCAAAGTGCAGGACTATTAGATAAGCAGAAAGTTCCCCTCTGCCTATTCCCTGTGCCAGCATAGAATCTGTGTGTTTTGTGGAACTTTAGTGGCATCAAGTACCATTGGTGCATAACCTTGTATTTGTTTTCTCCATTAGGGATACTCCTATACAGTTTCGGGAGGTACTTCTGTAAGCCCTCCCATTAGGCCATTTATTTCAAGGTCCCCTTGCCGTTGTGTTTGTGTGCATTGTGGGAGATTTACAGTTTTGCAGTGCTCTGCATATGTTTGAGGTGAAGCCTTTTGTGCTATTATAAAAGTAAATATTTTTTTCAAATGATTCAAGGGTGTGCGATGCTGCGGAGTGTTTGGTATGTGTAATGCCCAGTGATGCAATTGGAGCTATTGGAGACAAACATTCTGACGGGTGATACTCCATTTTGCATTGCTCTGAAGATTTCATGGCTCCCTTTAGAGAGATGTCACTTAGTGTCCTGCAGTTGTCATTTCCCACTCTGGGAATAAGCTTGGAAGTAGCACAGCTACTGGGTGCTGGACAATTGGGGTGTTAGGGGAGGTTAAGGTGGTAAGGCTCCTTTGTACCGCCACCTAGTCCAAGATATCTAGTACTCTTGGTGGGTGTGGCAGTGTAAGGGCTAGTGGGGCGAAGATGGCATGACAGCCAGGCCAAACCCCACAAGAGGTGGCAGGTCACCATGTGGTCCATGTTGAACCAAGGTTTCTTGCGTTCTCTTGCCACCCATTCTGCTAGGCAACGTAAATGAGCAGCTGTGTAGTAGTCTAACAGGTTGGGTCGGGCTAACCCATCTCTCTCCCTTTGGAACATGAGAATTGTTGCTGATATACTTTGTTTTTTTTCTCCCTATATAAATCAGAGAAGTGGAGCTGTGAGTGTTAGAATATCTGAGGCCCTTATTCTGTTTACCCTTTTAACAGTATGCTGTGGATTGAAGTTTGTTCTATCAGAGAGTATGTTGATCAGGCGTCCAGTCAGTTAATCCATTTTACTGTAATCATCCCTGCATTTCAGTTTGCTACCCATCACTTCATCCTTGAGTAACATCTTGCATGCAGACAACTGTGACCCCTAACTAGCAGTCACTCCATAATATATCCAAAATGCTTTGCTTAGTGTAAACCCATTCAGTAGTTTTTGAGAAATTAGTGCTTAAAGGTTTGCTGGTCTAGGCATGAAGAGGTTACAATTTGTAGATAACTGGACTGTTAATTTGCATGTCCTCAGACTGGCAAATATTATTGAAATAAAGGCACATAATTAGCCTAGGTAGCTTTTTCTCTTGTTGAAAATTGTGGATTTGCAAATCTGGTTGGGGAGTTGCAAAGTTGCAGCACTGTCATAGGCTGGCAGTCGCAGAGAAAATTGTTGAACTCCTCCTCACCCACTATGGTGCACCAAGCACCGTGTTTGAGGAAAAATTAAAATACAAATCTGAATAAGGGGGCCTACTTGTTGGGGGAGGGGACAAAGGCAACAAAAATATTTTTTTAACATGTATTTCGTAGTGTGATTTGTGAATCCTTTGCTGGATTTGCAGTACTGGGACCCTCCTTGGGTCCCATGTGCTCATCTGAGGCCCCAGGGTTTGTAGATCCTTGGGTGGGGGGGGGGGGGCTCTGTTTGGCTGTTAGCCAAGCAAAGCTGCAGTCTACTAAAGTGGAAGTTTACCACCTGCTGTTTGTATACACTGCCTAGTCTTGGCCCAGTCCTTGCTGCTAACCCCTTGTGGCACAGTCAAAGTCCTGGCGCAGAGGCGATTGGCCACACACTGCATGTTGAGGGATTGACTGCTGGAGAGACCATATTTCATCCTAATTACTAGAGTCTCAAAATGCTGGTTTAAAATTTGTGCACATATAAATGTATATGTTTCTACCAGAATTTCTGTTATAATTTATTAGTCATGATATGTCAATCAAAACTCCATTGTTAGTATTTCAAAGGATTCAAATTATATTTATCATTTGTTTAGTAATGTTCATAATGAAATTTATGCTCTGATATTTTACTTCTACCACTGCTCTCCGTCTTTTTCAATAGAACCGACATAGCAGAAGATACTGTAAAGAGTATGGCTGCATCAGGGATCCTTTTACTCAAAGCAGGTGCCCATGACAAACTACCAAATCTGCTGTTTTAGAACAAAAGCCTCATGAATGCATGTGAAAATAAAGATAGTTAACCCCTACACAAGACTTAGTTTTAGGTTGAGCGTATGGTCTCTTGTATACTTTTAAGTATACTTCTTCTGTATGCTTATAGCCATTTCATTTGCTCGTTTGTCATTTAAAAAATCTTCCTTGCTAGTGGTCAGTCACCCCTCTTTGTCTCTCCTTTTTCTTTTAGGGAGCATTGACCAACTACTGTGTAATTAGTCTGTCCTGTTAATCTGTTCTTTAGGGGACTTTTCTTTTTCTTTTCTCTCTCTTCGTTTCCTGCTCATGTTGAGCGAAGCTTCCCTTTTCATTTGCAGAGCATTCTTGCTCTCCGCTTAGCTTCGCTGTAAACAGGCTGTAAATCAGGCATTATCTTGATCACATTTGCTCTTCGTCAGCTCTGTACCCTCTCTCACTGCGCTCTCTCTCAGCTGCCTGGCTCCCACCCTTTATTGTTTTCAAAGTCATGGTCAAACTGTAGTCAAACATATTTGTGTGCGGCATGTCCCAAACCTTCCAGTCTTATCCTGTGTAAAGTGGGGGAGGGATGTGGCATTAGCCTGCCACTGTAGCAGCACACAGCGTTGCTGCCTCTTCCAGGAAAGCCCACACGTTGCCAGTGATCTGCTACATGCATTTTATTACTATTATTTTATTTTATTTTTTTAATCCTCACAAGACGTCAAACGAGCCAGATGCAAAAAGATAAGTGTTCAGTGGCTGCCACAACTCATCAATTTTGCACCACTGCAAGGAAACCCAAAGAGCAGCGCGCCTCAAGATGCTGTGTCATGCTCTCTAGGCGCCCCATGGAAGATCCACGAATTGTAATTGACTGTAAAGAAATGGCTCCCTGTTGCAGTTACCCCCCACTTTTTGCCTGATACTGATGCTGACTTGACTGAGAAGTGTGCTGGGACCCTGCTAACCAGGCCCCAGCACCAGTGTTCCTTCACCTAAAATGTACCATTGTATCCACAATTGGCACACCCTGGCATTCAGATAAGTCCCTTGTAACTGGTACTTCTAGTACCAAGGGCCCTGATGCCAAGGAAGGTCTCTAAGGGCTGCAGCATGTCTTATGCCACCCTAGAGACCCCTCACTCAGCACAGACACACTGCTTACAAGCCTGTGTGTGCTAGTGAGAACAAAATGAGTAAGTCGACATGGCACTCCCCTCAGGGTGCCATGCCAGCCTCTCACTGCCTATGCAGTATAGGTAAGACACCCCTCTAGCAGGCCTTACAGCCCTAAGGCAGGGTGCACTATACCATAGGTGAGGGTACCAGTGCATGAGCACTGTGCCCCTACAGTGTCTAAACAAAACCTTAGACATTGTAAGTGCAGGGTAGCCATAAGAGTATATGGTCTGGGAGTTTGTCAAACACGAACTCCACAGCACCATAATGGCTACACTGAAAACTGGGAAGTTTGGTATCAAACTTCTCAGCACAATAAATGCACACTGATGCCAGTGTACATTTTATTGTAAAATACACCACAGAGGGCACCTTAGAGGTGCCCCCTGAAACTTAACCAACTAGCTGTGTAGGCTGACTGGTTCCAGCAGCCTGCCACACTAGAGACATGTTGCTGGCCCCATGGGGAGAGTGCCTTTGTCACTCTGAGGCCAGTAACAAAGCCTGCACTGGGTGGAGATGCTAACACCTCCCCCAGGCAGGAGCTGTGACACCTGGCGGTGAGCCTCAAAGGCTCACCCCTTTGTCACAGCCCAGCAGGGCACTCCAGCTTAGTGGAGTTGCCCGCCCCCTCCGGCCACGGCCCCCACTTTTGGCGGCAAGGCTGGAGGGAACAAAGAAAGCAACAAGGAGGAGTCACTGGCCAGTCAGGACAGCCCCTAAGGTGTCCTGAGCTGAAGTGACTCTAACTTTTAGAAATCCTCCATCTTGCAGATGGAGGATTTCCCCCAATAGGGTTAGGATTGTGACCCCCTCCCCTTGGGAGGAGGCACAAAGAGGGTGTACCCACCCTCAGGGCTAGTAGCCATTGGCTACTAACCCCCCAGACCTAAACACGCCCTTAAATTTAGTATTTAAGGGCTACCCTGAACCCTAGAAAATTAGATTCCTGCAACTACAAGAAGAAGGACTGCCTAGCTGAAAAACCCCTGCAGAGGAAGACCAGAAGACGACAACTGCCTTGGCTCCAGAAACTCACCGGCCTGTCTCCTGCCTTCCAAAGATCCTGCTCCAGCGACGCCGTCCAAAGGGACCAGCGACCTCGACATCCTCTGAGGACTGCCCCTGCTTCGAAAAGACAAGAAACTCCCGAGGACAGCGGACCTGCTCCAAGAAAGGCTGCAACTTTGTTTCCAGCAGCTTTGAAAGAACCCTGCAAGCTCCCCGCAAGAAGCGTGAGACTTGCAACACTGCACCCGGCGACCCCGACTCGGCTGGTGGAGATCCAACACCTCAGGAGGGACCCCAGGACTACTCTGATACTGTGAGTACCAAAACCTGTCCCCCCTGAGCCCCCACAGCGCCGCCTGCAGAGGGAATCCCGAGGCTTCCCCTGACCGCGACTCTTTGAATCCAAAGTCCCGACGCCTGGGAGAGACCCTGCACCCGCAGCCCCCAGGACCTGAAGGACCGGACTTTCACTGGAGAAGTGACCCCCAGGAGTCCCTCTCCCTTACCCAAGTGGAGGTTTCCCCGAGGAATCCCCCCCTTGCCTGCCTGCAGCGCTGAAGAGATCCCGAGATCTCTCATAGACTAACATTGCGAACCCGACGCCTGTTTCTACACTGCACCCGGCCGCCCCCGCGCTGCTGAGGGTGAAATTTCTGTGTGGGCTTGCGTCCCCCCCCGGTGCCCTACAAAACCCCCCTGGTCTGCCCTCCGAAGACGCGGGTACTTACCTGCAAGCAGACCGGAACCGGGGCACCCCCTTCTCTCCATTCTAGCCTATGTGTTTTGGGCACCACTTTGAACTCTGCACCTGACCGGCCCTGAGCTGCTGGTGTGGTGACTTTGGGGTTGCTCTGAACCCCCAACGGTGGGCTACCTTGGACCAAGAACTAAGCCCTGTAAGTGTCTTACTTACCTGGTTAACCTAACAAAAACTTACCTCCCCCAGGAACTGTGAAAATCGCACTAAGTGTCCACTTTTAAAACAGCTATTTGTCAATAACTTGAAAAGTATACATGCAATTTTTATGATTCAAAGTTCCTAAAGTACTTACCTGCAATACCTTTCAAATGAGATATTACATGTAGAATTTGAACCTGTGGTTCTTAAAATAAACTAAGAAAAGATATTTTTCTATATAAAAACCTATTGGCTGGATTTGTCTCTGAGTGTGTGTACCTCATTTATTGTCTATGTGTATGTACAACAAATGCTTAACACTACTCCTTGGATAAGCCTACTGCTCGACCACACTACCACAAAATAGAGCATTAGTATTATCTATTTTTACCACTATTTTACCTCTAAGGGAACCCTTGGACTCTGTGCATGCTATTCCTTACTTTGAAATAGCACATACAGAGCCAACTTCCTACATTGACCATATAGTATTCTCACAAAATTTCCTAGAGACATGATTGGTGTCGTTTTATGGCTTCATGTCAGAGTAATATAAGCAAAACAATGCAAGGCTTTTGTCATTTTAAACCCGCATCAGACTCCATTTTGCAGCTCACTCGTTTTCCTGCAGCTTTGTTTATGTGGGGGCGTGATGGGTCCTGGTGCGTGACAGGCTTGAAAAGAGAGAGCATAGACCGGATTTGACATCAGAGTACATTTCCCTTTTGAATATTAGTTCACTTTTCCTTCCTTGGACAGGCTATAAAATTTTAATATTGGCTCTTCCATATCCTTGTTCAGTTTTGTTAATCCTACTTCATGTGAAGTAAGGCAGCTGCTATACGGTAGCGCTGATGGAGAGCAACAAAGGAAACTGAACTGCCTGTGACACCATTAATCATAACGTCTTTCCTGGGCTGTAGTCATCTGTGGTGAATTGGTGGCATGCATGCTAGATGTTTAAAATAAATAACAAATTAGCTTTACTCTACAAAATACACCTATTTGAACTACTTTGTTGTGCCAAGGGCCCTAGCCAACTCTAGAAATAAGAGGCCAAACAAATAGCCTTATTTCTTCGACTCCCCCCACCCCCCACAATTGGAAGTATTTTTTAACAAAATAAATACCAATTAATAGCACTGTGTATATTTGGAAACAAATGAATATTGCCTTAATGTGAGAGAAGTGTCTATAGGAACCTAATCCCACGGTCTAATTGTAGAAAGTATCTTTTGGAATAAGAATGCTTTTCCGTCTCTTTGGACAGGAAATTTCAATCTATGGGTGCTAGCGGTATCAGCTTCAGGTTACCCTCCTAAGTGATTGTGCGCTCTACAAATCTGCATAACCTAACCCAATCCTAAGAGGGCTGTTCTTCATTGCTGATGATGTAGTTTAACATGTGTACGTGGCCCTACCTGCTCTTTTTCACTCATTATCCATTTTCTTACTGATTGGTAGTTTTCCACAGCCTTTTCTTTACTCTCTGAAAATATTTTTTCTAGTTTGTTGATAGAGGCTTATTTATAACCTGCACTAATGCTGTTGCTAATTACTCTTTCTGAGGGAGTCTTTTTTCTTTTCTTTTCAGTGCTCTGTACCCTTTGTTCATAGTCGAGATTTGTTCCACATCCAACTCATCAAATCTAGAATTGCTCCCCATTCCCTATTACTTCTAGCACTTTGTTGTTCTAGTTATTTCCACGCTCTATAAGGAACAAAATATAAGTACCCCTAATGGCTATTTTATGGCATGGACAGCAGACCCATTGCGTGAAAAAGAAAAAAAAAAAACACACACACAAAAAAAAAACCACTGTACAGCATAGGATGCATTATGTCCTATTAACTGCACATGGCCTCTAAAGAGAAAATAGTCTGCCTTTATAGGAGAACAGGGTGCATGGAAGCCAAGGGTTCTTGATACAAAAAGTGAGCTGAAAAGAGGTTTAAGGAGAAAAGTGATCAGTAAAATGATTGCTGGCCAGAAGTCCAGATCTGGGCCTTCTGCTCAACCAAGGACTTTACTGCTTTTCGCTCATTGTTGTATTCTGTTTATTAGGCGCAATGGAAGGAATTTGAAGACGTTTCCTCTGGAATGGCAAGCAGAGCAAGGCCTTGATAGCCTGTGATATGCAGACGCCTCCCTACTGGCTAAATACATTAAAGTTGTTACTTTCTGTAGAAGATGTTCTTGGATATTACAGGAGTGCACAAGAAAAATGGTGATATCTGCTTGATTTTATTAGACCTAAATAAGATGGGTGAACATCTCTCACAAAGCATAAACCTCGAAACCAATTCTTACAGAGCCAGACTCCTGGAGTGGCATTTAGTCCTGAGCTATTCCAGAATTAGCTAGCATATACTAAAGTGCTCATCAAGTGTTAAATACACTGTGTTATATGTTAATTCATTTTATGAGGCACATCCCCAACATCATTGACAACTAGATACTATCAGGGTAGCTTGGTTTACAGCAAGGATTCTGAATGCCACAGAAACACAAAGCATATTCCTTTCTGACACAGAACTGTCTTAATCTTACTGAGTTCACAAGGAAGGAGGTTGATTCCATTGCTCAGCTGCCATTTGAGAGTAGGTTCAGACATCTAAACACACATGATTTGTTCTAAGCAATGCAAACCTAATCATTTCTAATGTGCAATGGACTGCAAAGCCAATATTGATGAAACTGACTGTTGCGAACATGCCCTGCTTTTCCCTAATGAACCCTGTGAGCGGTGGTCCCATATAAAGAGGCTATTATTGGCCGCTACAAGTGGGGCATTCCTGTTACAAAACATTTTTGCCCATAACTTGCCACATGATGTGCTCTGTCTAGGTCATCTCTGGGTCCCCACCCTACGTTGGGGTGGGACCCAAAATAATAATAATTTTTTTTAAAAAAAAGTAAATAATGGTAATATTTTCGATACTTGCTGCAGATAGAGAAAATACTTTAGTTATATGCAGGGCTATGGAATTATGTGACGGAGGACCAAATTATGCAGCAGGATTGACCAATTTCTTAGGCAAAACAGCCCACTTGTGTATTACGCCAATAGAGAACTATTGCATTGCAAATGCTTGTTTTAGTTTCAATAATCGTGACTGTACACCTTTTATAAAACTGTAAGCAAACAAACTCTGCTGAAATACGGTGCCAGTCTAATGCAAAATAAATAAAGGCCCATTCAAGCCTGTTTATTTTAGCTCGCTTAAAACCATGGTAGAAATAATGAAGCAAAAGCTGTTATAATTTTTTTTCACTTGCCACTTTACAGTTTTTCTGTCTCTTGTACTCCAACCACTCTACCCACACTTTTAAGTTAACCTGATTCATGTGAACTCTTCTAACTGGAATAAATTTGAGCCTTGCAAAGTAGTCATTATACAATCCTGAGCAAGTAGTTTGCACCCCACTCCTGGAGGTCAGTTTATCTTGCACATCCCTGTGTTCTCACTCTGCCAGATGAGTGATTCGAGGGGGACATCCACCTACAAAGCAGACAGCCCAATCAGCATCAGTAGAACATCAGTCTGTAGAGCAATGTGTATAGAATTGCAATGAAAAAATATACCAGCGTCATTGCATTTCAAATTGCATACCACAACAGATTGCAGCAACGGACTTTCTCTGTGCTCATGTTCTTTCTGGAAATGAGAGTACACTTTGGAAACAATACATCAGTAAATAGGGGAGGCAGAGCCATTGGTATTTCATCTAACAGGAGTGGGGCCTAATTTATTAGTTTGTCTGTTACTTGGGTGAATGCACACTCCAGGTGTTCTTTTGACTGCCCCTTTGCCTAAATGTCACCTAACCCTCTTAATGTCACATTCCCAGTCGTGGGTCTACAGAGCACCACTATTCATTCTAGAAAGTTCTGTGCTATATTTAGCAGTAATGTATAATGTTTTTTTGGTCAGTAACTGCGTTCCACTAGTTTATTTACTGTTCTCTAGTTGTCTTGTCATTTTACTCTCATTAGCTCTTCTAAACACCATGGCCCTCATTCTGACCCTGGCGGTCTTTGACCGCCAGGGCGGAGGACCGCGGGAGCACCGCCGACAGGCCGGCGGTGCTCCAATGGGGATTCCGACCGCGGCGGTAAAGCCGCGGTCGGACCGGCACCACTGGCGGGGTCCCGCCAGTGTACCGCGGCCCCATTGAATCCTCCGCGGCGGCGCAGCTTGCTGCACCGCCGCGGGGATTCCGACCCCCCCTACCGCCATCCAGATCCCGGCGGTCGGACCGCCGAGATCCGGATGGCGGTAGGGGGGGTCGCGGGGCCCCTGGGGGCCCCTGCAGTGCCCATGCCACTGGCATGGGCATTGCAGGGGCCCCCGTAAGAGGGCCCCTACATGTATTTCACTGTCTGCTGCGCAGACAGTGAAATACGCGACGGGTGCAACTGCACCCGTCGCACAGCTTCCACTCCGCCGGCTCGATTCCGAGCCGGCTTCATCGTGGAAGCCTCTTTCCCGCTGGGCTGGCTGGCGGTCTGAAGGCGACCGCCCACCAGCCCAGCGGGAAAGTCAGAATTACCGCCGCGGTCTTTCGACCGCGGAACGGTAACCTGACGGCGGGACTTTGGCGGGCGGCCTCCGCCGCCCGCCAAGGTCAGAATGAGGGCCCATATGTATACAGTCAAGTGAGAAAAGAATACATCTTTGCTATTCCAGTTTTATTTTTCCAGGAGCCTGGCTTCCGTGCCAAAGCTGTTTAACAGGAGAAATAAGCAAAGTCGACCTTCAGGTTCATTTGTTAGTTCTTCTGCTACCCTTGCCTCCCCAGAGAGAGAGAACTGCTATCCGGTTACTGGGGAAAATTGCTTACCCTTTCTGTTATGGTAATTCCATGCTCTGTAATTATTAGGCATTTTCCAGCTTAGGACTGTTTTAAGAATTACTTTCTAATACAAATAATTCCAAATTTGTAAATATCCATGTACTTTTCTAAATTGTCGTCTCCTTGCTACTTGGAAAGCAATACTTGTGAATCTTGTACAGACGTGAAACCAAATTTTCTTTCCCGATAAACATCTAACTTTATTCAGTACGTTGAAGTTTTTTTTTTTTTTAAATAAGATGTTTCGAGGTTTATCTAATCATGGAGAATCTAATCCATCAGGGAACCCAGGAAGGACAACTACTGTTAGAGGTATGTTTATGATGAATAATTCTAAATACAGATTCATCACCTTGTGAGAATACCTCTAGGTGCCAGACTGGATTTTCTTTTCTTTTTTCTCATCATTCCCCCTCTGGCACCGGTATGTCTCATTGTGCAGCTCGGTCTGTTCTGTAATGCCCCAGCAGTGACTTTGACGTTACTTCCTTTATTTTTGCTGATCTGTTGCTTGCTTTTTCCATCTGTATCTCCTGAAAATTATTTTCTTTAAGATTTTCAAACCTTTGTGCTCAAGGGACCTGTCTAAACTTGGCAAGGATTGCTGCAAGCAGATATCTGACTGGCCCTTTGTGGTGTGTAGGCTCCTTGCATTACTCTTAAGTCATACAGTGACTGTGCTCAGATGAATCCAAAGGCCTTCTAGAACTGCAAGGGCCAGATTTTCATTGTTAATGTCTATAGGAAGGCCTGGTCTAAGTAGGTCCAGAGTTCGGCATCCACACACTTTGTCATCGGGTAGGTTAAATAAAAAGAAGCACAAGAAAATGGTGCTTTCTCACCCTACGAATCCTAGGAGGCCTCCAGTCGAGTTACCATTGACCGATGAATTCCCATTGCCAACTGTGCCTTTCAAGTCTGCTTTGGGGCCTGCTCTGACTCCAGGGTTGATTACTGCTCCAACTCTTGCGACGCTGGGACCGGCGCCGGCATGTCAGATTTTTCAGACTCTGAAAATAATCTGATGCATCCTTGATAGAAGTCGCATCCACTTTTATCTCTCCCACAACTTGATGCCGACACGCTTCCTGCTAAATTTATGATTTTGTCACCTGGAGCCACTAGATGAGTAATCATACCTCACAATTGTATGACAAAAGTGTTTTTCTTGAGCTTTGAATGGGCAGTGGCTTCTGTAGTTCGCAAGACATTGGCCTAAACGCCACCTGGCCCTTCTACAGAAGAGTCTGCCACGTTTACCTTTATCTGGTGAAAAGCTGATGTACTAGACCTTCAACTTTCCCAATTAGAAGTAAGGACTAACATGCTCACAGAGGTACTGCAGTGATGGTAGACGTAGGAAAATGGCTCCTTTTTGCAGTTACCTCCCCCTGCCCCCCCACCTCACCTCACACACACACACACTTTTTGCCTGATATTGATGCTGACAGAGTTTGCTGGGACCCTGCTAACCAGGCCCCAGCACCAGTGTTCTTTCACTAAAAATGTCCACATCCACACTGCCATTGCAGATTGCCTTTTTCTCCTCACCAACACAAACAAAGTCGACATGGCATCCCCCTCAGGATGCCATGCACACACAATGCTGCCTGTGGTATAGGTAAGTCACCCCTCTAGCATGCCTTACAACCCTTAGGCAGGGTGCACTATACCACAGGTGAGAGCATAGCTCCATGAGCAATATGTACCTACAGTGTCTAGGTCCATTCTTAGACATTGTAAGTTCAGTGTGGCCATATTAAGAATATGGTCTGGGAGTTTGTGAAAACGAACTCCACAGTTCCATAATGGCTACTCTGAACACTGGGAAGTTTGGTTTCAAACTTCTCAGAATAATAAACCCACACTGATGCCAATGTTGGGTTTATTTTAAAAAAAGAAATGCACACAGAGGGCATCTTAGAGATGCCCCCTGTGTTTTACCCAATCCTTCAGTGCAAGACAGACTGGTCTGTACCAGTCTGCCACTGAGAGAAGACTTTTGACCCACTGGGGTGAGAGCCTTTGTGCTCTCTGGGGCCAGAAACCAAGCCTGCACTGGGTGGAGGTGCTTCACACCTCCCCCCCTGCAGGAACTGTAACACCTGGCGGTGAGCCTCAAAGACTCAGGCCTGGTGTTACAATGCCCCCAGGGCACTCCAGCCAGTAGAGATGCCTGCCCCCTGGGCAAGCCCCCACTTTTGGTGGCAAGTCGAGAGGGATAATGAGGAAAAACAAGGAGGAGTCACCCCCTCAGCCAGTACCACCCCTAAGGTGTCCAGAGCTGAAGTGACCCCCTCCTTGAGAAATCCTCCATTTTGCTTTGGAGGATTAGGATCAATAGGGATTGGGATGTGCCCACCTCCACAGAGGGAGTGGGCTCAAGGAGGGTGTAGCCACCCTCAGGGACAGTAGCCATTGGCTACTGTCCCCTGACCCTAACACACCCCTAAATTTAGTATTTAAGGGCAACCATGAACCCAGATCATTAGATTCCTGATAACCTACAAAGAAGGACTGCTTAGCTTAAAAACCACATGGAGAAGAAGGAAGATTACAACTGCTTTGGCCCCAGCCCTACCAGCCTGTTTCCTTCTTTAGAGAACATGCACCAGCGATGCATGGTGCGGGCCCAGCGACCTCTGTCGACTCAGGGGACTGCCCTGCACCTAAGAAGGATCAAGAACTCCTGTGAACAGCGGACCTGTCCAACCGAGAAAGAAGAAACCATCTTTAAAGGGACACCCACTTCACTCCAGAAGCGTGGGTCCCCAACCCTCTGCACCTGACGCCCCTGGCCCATGTCCAGAGAAACTAACTATCCAGAGAGAACCCCCAGGCGAGACTGATGTGTCCACCCTGGGCTTAGCTCCCTGCACCCGCACTACGACGCCTGCAGAGGGAATCCAGAGGACCCCCCTGACCGCAGCTGCCCGGAACAAAGATATCCGCTGCCTGGAGAAGCACTGCACCCGCACCTGCAGCCCCCAGGCCTGTGAGAAACCGACTACCAGTGCAGCAACGACCAGCAGGTGGCTATCATCAGTACCCAGTCAGTGGGTGGCCCGAAAAGCCCCTGTGCCCTGCATGCAGCGTCTGAGTGACCCCCGGGTCCCTCCAATGAATCCTATTGAACACTCTGTTTGCCCACTGTACCCGACTGCCGCTGTGCTTCTGAGGGTTTGTGTTATGAGCCTACTTGGGGCCCCTCCCGTGCTCTACCAAACACCCCTAGTCTGCCCTCCGACAACACGGGTACTTACCTGCAAGCAGACCGGAACCGGAGTACCCCGCTGTCGCCATAGGCGCCCATGTTATTTTGGCTCCTGTTTGACCTCTGCACCTGACCGGCCTGTGTTGCTGGTGCTGGGTGTTTGGGGTTGACTTGAACCCCCAGTCGTGGGCTACCTACGCCACGGACACTGAACATGTAAGTGCTTTACTTACTGCTAACTAAACTGTACTCCCACGAACTGTTGAAAATTGCACAGGGACCACTTTTAAAATAGCTTATTGCCATTTTATGAAAAACTGTGTACATTACTGTTTTGATTCAAAGTTCTAACTATACCTATGCAAAGTACCTTTCATTGAATGTACTTACCTGCAATCTGATCCTTGTGGGTCTAATAATTAACAAAAGGATATTTTTCTATATAAAAACCTATTGGCCTGGAGTTAAGTGATTGAGTATGTGTTCTCACTTATTGCTTGTGTGTGTGTACAACAAATGCTTAACAGTACCCTCTGATAAGCCTAACAGCTTGACCACACTACCACAAATAGAGCATTACTATTGCCTTTTTATTGCCTCTTGGAAACCCCTGGAATCTGTGCACTCTATATCCCATTTTGATATAGTATACACAGAGCCAGCCTCCTACAGCAGTGATCCACAGAACCTAGTCTACTGTTCAATGAGGCACTGACAGGTATGCTTTTTAGCACCGGGGCTGGCCAGTGTCTTGACTTCCTGTTAACTGACAAATAGCCAGGAGACTGACTGCCTTATTTAGATCTCAGAAAACCCGTCTGCCTTATTATGATCTCCATGGAATATAATGGGGTCGTAATACCGGAGATGGGCAATCCATTACATTTGTGACAGACCATTCCCCTCCGCCGAGATCTAAATCCGGCCAATAGTCCCTGACTCTTGGGTATCCATCTTTCCTCCTGATGTGACCAATACCAAAAAGCCGGATAGTCCGGCATCCACCAGCCGGTTGAATCCCAAGGCGTTTCTGAACAGACATCCAAAGTCAAAACACATGGAAACTTTTGGCAATTCCATGTTCTTGTCTGCTAGTCTTGTACTCAGGTCCGTAAATTATAGTTGTCTCCTGGGGTGTTATTCCCATGTGTAAGGAAATGCCTCCTTGGCATGGTTACCCCCTGACTTTTTGCCTTTGCTGATGCTATGTTTTGAATTGAAAGTGTGCTGAGGCCTGCTAACCAGGCCCCAGCACCAGTGTTCTTTCCCTAACCTGTACTTTTGTCTCCACAATTGGCACACCCTGGCATCCAGATAAGTCCCTTGTAAATGGTACCCCTGGTACCAAGGGCCCTGATGCCAAGGAAGGTCTCTAAGGGCTGCAGCATGTCTTATGCCACCCTGGAGACCCCTCACTCAGCACAGACACACTGCTTGCCAGCTTGTGTGTGCTGGTGAGGACAAAACGAGTAAGTCGACATGGCACTCCCCTCAGGGTGCCATGCCAGCCTCTCACTGCCTATGCCGGTATAGATAAGTCACCCCTCTAGCAGGCCTTACAGCCCTAAGGCAGGGTGCACTATACCATAGGTGAGGGCACCAGTGCATGAGCACTGTGCCCCTACAGTGTCTAAACAAAACCTTAGACATTGTAAGTGCAGGGTAGCCCTAAGAGTATATGGTCTGGGAGTCTGTTTTACACGAACTCCACAGCACCATAATGGCTACACTGAAAACTGGGAAGTTTGGTATCCAACTTCTCAGCACAATAAATGCACACTGATGCCAGTGTACTTTTTATTGTAAAATACACCCCAGAGGGCACCTTAGAGGTGCCCCCTGAAACCTTAACCGACTATCTGTGTAGGCTGACTGGTTCCAGCAGCCTGCCACAACCGAGACATGTTGCTGTCCCCATGGGGAGAGTGCCTTTGTCACTCTGAGGTCAGTAACAAAGCCTGCACTGGGTGGAGATGCTAACACCTCCCCCAGGCAGGAGCTGTCACACCTGGCGGTGAGCCTCAAAGGCTCACCCCTTTGTGCTAGCACCGCAGGACACTCCAGCTAGTGGAGTTGCCTGCCCCCGCCGGCCACGGCCCCCACTTTTGGTGGCAAGGCCGGAGAAAATAATGAGAATAACAAGGAGGAGTCACTGGCCAGTCAGGACAGCCCCTAAGGTGTCCTGAGCTGAAGTGACTAACTTTTAGAAATCCTCCATCTTGCAGAACCTTCAACAGAATATTCTGGATGCATTGAAATACATATTCAGATCGGATCTAGGCACCACCGACTGTCTGGGTAGGGCAGTGTTACCACCAGTGTGGTGCTTAAGCTGCATACCTGGATACGCTTCACAGGACTCTGAAGCGTTATCCAGCAATCACTTATGGACATGCACTTTGATTCATCTGCCTCTTTGAAAACAAGACTGACTCTGGGTTATTGCGCTTCAAAGAGCACAAGGCAACAGCATGATCCCTGGGCCTAGCACTCCCCTCACAGCTATGTCCCCAACAATATCTCTTTTGCAAGGTTTTGAAAGAGGCTGACATCCGAATGCACACCAGCCTTTGGCTCAGCAGCAACAGACCTCTGAAACCTTTTGGGGTAGAGGTCTATGATCCGGTCACCAACAGCCAGACCCCCAGGGGCCTGAAGATACCCAATCTCTGCCTCTTCCTCTGCTGCAGTGCCTCTTTAATTGGCCTTCAGCTGTGTACTCTCACCCCCATTGGAGGCTGGATAAGCATCACGTAAGACCGATGGGTGCTTCAAATTAAATTTTTCCAAACCGTTACCCCCTACCTTTGTTTTCCAGTTCAAAATCTGAGAAATGCCCACATTTTGTCTGCATTGGATTCAGGAGTCAGGATGGGGTTTGCAGCATGCCTATTTCCACATCCTCATTCTGCAGTCCCAAAGATGCTACTTGCTGTTTCAAGAAGGCCACAAGCACTTTTAGTTCTCTGTGTTCATGAAAGTATTGATGGTGGTTGCTGCCCATCTCCGGACGTTGTAAATACCAGCCTTTCTGTATGACATCAATAGGTCAGCTGTAGGTGGTTTCACCTTCAGCAACAGCTATCTCTGGCATTTTCCATTATTGTGGTAAATTCACACCTGACTGCTGCACAGAGGTTTCCTGTTACTGGAGCAGTCCCTTACAATGTACCGTTCAGAGCCTTTCCTCTGCCTCAACAAGTCCAGGATATTCTGGCCATGATCCCAGTGTTTCACCCTTTGACGTGAGCGTGATTCTGAGGCGTCTTTGCACCTTGACTCCTACTAGTGGACCACACAGAGTGGCACATTCAGGCTGTGCAGTGGGATCTGAAATCTGAGTGGGCTCTGCACTTGAGGGCACTTTTTGGCTTCTGTCCTGGTGTTGGAGTAGACTGCAAGAGATCTGCAATAGTGGCTGGTGGACCACAATTGATAGATCCCTCTTCCTCACCCACCCAGAGTTGATAGTCATGATAGATGCATTGCTGCTAGATTAAGGAGAGTCTTCTAGGAGAGGGTGACCTCGGCCCCTCCACATCAACCTGTTTGGTTCTGCAGGCGACTTTATTCCTCCCATCCTCCAAGGGGTAGCTGTGCACATCCTCACAGACCACACCATTGTCATGTGGCACTGCCATAGTCTGGGTAGGGATGGTTCTCAAACTGTCTGGGGTGTCGGGGCATCTCCCTGGTTGTACAACACCTAGCAGGATCTTTAAACGCCAAGGTGGATGAACTCCGCTGGCATTGCTACACTCAAGGTGGTACAGAGGATCCTTTAACAATGGGGTAAGCCCTGGGTCGATCTTTCTGGCACTTTCTCTGAAATGAATTTTGGTTGGAGGGGAACTATGAGACTCGTGTAAACCTTCCCATCTTTACCCCTCCTGTCCAAGGAAACCTGAAGATGATCTGGAACCATTGTGTCGGAGTCATCATAGTGGCTCTGGATTGAGCCAGGAGACTATGGTACCCAGAACTTTAGGCCATGAATATCGATCTTGGTTAGAACATTCAGCTGCCTCTTCGGGAGGACCTCCGGTCACAGCAGCAGAGCAGGGTCCTGCACTGAGCCTGAACAACTTGCACTACGTGTGTGGAGATTGAGTGGTGACATTTGAATGCTTTTGATTCCCCCCCCCCCCCCCCCCTCTTCCGTGCCCCCCCCTCTTATCCAAAGTAGTTAAGATTTTTGTCATCTAAACTTCCCTCTGCTAAGAGTAGGTGTGCGGAACAGTGGTAGAAGTTTGTTGTTTGCTAGTGTTCCCAGTGTATCCAACCCCTTCAAGCCCAGTTATTAGATGTTATTTTCTCCTTACCTCTTGCGCAGCCAGTCCTTATTGTGGCAACAGGTAAAGGATATTTGTAAGTTTTTCGGTTTGCCTGATCAGCTCTGTTTAAATCATCTTCTGTGATGCGTTTTTGAAAGGGCTGACCAATATGGTCCTACCAAAACCCCTTGAAATGTCCCAGTGGGAGTTCCATCTGGTTCTACATTTGTGATGTGCACTGCATTCAAGCAAGTGCAGTTATGACATTAAAAAGTGTTCCTCATTGTGACCACATCAGCTTGTCACTTGCAAGCAATCTCTCCAGCTACTGTATACTGCCATCTTCACAGACAAGTTAGTGCTAATAACCACATGGGGCAGCCTAGCACCTTGCCGAAGTTCTTTGCACCTCATCATCCAAGAAGGGAGAGAGACTCTATCACTTGGATACGAAGAAAGCTTTGAGCCTCTATATCAAGAACACCAAAGATTACCATGTAGACAATCTGCAATGGACCTACCTAGAAACGCCCTCTGTAAGCCTGTGGGCTTACTCCACCAGAGCCAAAGCTGCTACCACCCTGCTGGTGTGCGGAGTTCCTGTTTGGGACTCATGCCAGGATGTGATGTTGGCAAGTGTTACTCCTTGGATAGCCTGCTTGTATTGCCAAATCCAGCTGGAAGGCCGTACCCATTCAGTCCTCCAGTGTTTCCTGATCTGAGCCATTCTAAAGACTTACAACGTGGGGAGGAATTGAATTAGTATTTATTCTCAAGTTGAGGAATCTGTGGTTAGAAGTATCCTTCAGAAGAACAAGTACTTACCTTTGGTAATGCTCTTTCTGGTGGTTACTTTTTCTCTAAGCAGATTTCTCATCCACCCACCCTCCTCCCCATTATGCGAAATAGAATTCTTTGGTCCATACTAAAACTATTCCAATTACAGATCTGACCCCAGCCACAATCTGATTATTAAGGGCTCTGTGTCTAGCACAGACTATATCAAAAGGAAACTGACATTGAGGCGTGAAGCTGGCAGTTACATGCATCTCCGGTGTCACTTCTGGGGTGAGACAGAACCAGTACAGTGCTGCAGAATCCCATCTATGCCGGTTCTTGAGGCAATTGCAGAGAAAAAAAATGTCCAAAATAAAGTCTGGAGGCTCTGGGATTACTCAGAAGATGAGGAATCTGCAATTAGTTGGAGTATCCGCCTGAAAGAGCTTTACAAGTCACTCAAAGAACAAATTCTCTTAACTTTTCTACTTACGCAGTTAAAATCGCATTCAATGGCTTGTGTGGCTGTAGATCCACATACTCCTACCATCTAGTCATGGGCACACAGTGGTTCAAGTTGTTTTTCTCACAGAAGTGTTCTGAACCACGGGAATTGAGTGACTCTTCCTCCCTGTGATAGTGTGCATGTGCATTGACTCCTTTGTTAGATTGTTTTTCCTCCGCCATTGGGGTGGAGAGAAGGCACAAATTGTTGTCATTTGCGCTTTTCCACCTTAGCGCTCGTTTCGAATCATCTGTCTTGGCGCCGACCGCACGCTCTTCGCATCCTCGCCCAAATCAGACCTACCTTACCGTGTGACGGCGACCGATATGCTAACCTGATGGAATGGACTCCATTCTGTGTCTGCCCTGGGTGCCACCCTAAATTTCCCCACACCGCTCAACATCTGGTGTGTAACCTCTTCCTCTGCCCTGATCATCAAGTGGCTGCCTGTGACTCCTGCAGATCATTCCAATCAAACTGCGCTTTAAGGCTGAAGGACATGCCGATTGGAAATGGAGCACAAGACTCTGGACGACACCCCAGACATTTTTGGGGAGTAACACTCACAGGCGGAACCTGCGTAGGAAGAGGAGGCGGCCCTCTCCATCCAGGACTCCTCCGACATCAAGTCTGATATTGACAGCTACTAAATCACTTCTTCCCAACCTGTGAGTACCGTCACCTCTTCTGCTCACCCTTAAGAGGCCCCTTCTAGAAGGCCACTGCCACCATGCCATGGTCTGACCGAAAAACTGCTTCGGTTGCCCCGCCTTCCAGCTCCGAAAACATAATTCAAGACAGTTATTGACTTCGGTTTCGACCTCCTTCATATCAGACCTAGCAGTCGTTTCTGTTTCGATCCGAGCCGAACACCTACAGCCTCCACTTCGATGCTGACAAAATCGCACTAACTGAAGCCTTCGGTGCCGAAATCATCAGACAGCAAAGACTTCAACCAGTCTTCTGCTACTCCTTCTCATGTGGAGCCTATATCTTCCAAATTCAGGAGGGTACAGGATGCATGATCACTTCACCTCCTCTTCTTTTGAAGAGGAAGCTTTCCTTTCAAGAAGTTTTGGACACTCCATCTCAGAAGAGGAAAACCAAGGACAAGGCCACCAGACCAACTTTTAGGCCTTCTCCTCGACCTCCTCCAGCCCTCCAACGCCTTTTTCTCCTCCACCTCCCCTCCTCATGCTTCACATACACAGGAAGATTAAACTCCTCAGAGATCCCCTTTATTTACCTGGGAAAATTTGGGTGGGCCTCAACATGATCCAAATCCCTGGGACACTTATGATCCTGATCCCATCCTCTAACAACCCAGACCTCTACCTTGCATGCCCATCACCTCCAGAGAACACTACTTCCTCCTACCAAGTAGTGGCACACGCAGCTGCATTCCCCAATGTAGAGTTTCACTAAGGCTGTATCAAGCAGAACTTACTGTTCGATACACTTTACTCTACTCTCATGGATATTCAGTTTGTTCCAAAGCTCCCGGCATGCTTTGTCACCTGTCAAAATTTTAAAGGAACCTGTACACTTTAGTTATCACCCCTAGATTTGACAACAAATACAAACTTGCTTCCTCTGGCCTAATATATATTGGATCACAGACCCCCTCCTCACTCAATTCTTGCCACCCCAGCACAGAAACATGCCAGCAGTCAGGCCACCGGGGACTCCCCTCCTCCAGAGATGGGACAGTAAGAAAATTGATGCTACAGACAAGAGGGTTGCTGCGCAAGCAGCCAATCATTGGTGTATTGCCAACTTGCAAGCATTATTGACCAGATATGACCGGGCTCACTGGGATGAAATGGAGGAGCGCCTCCTGTTTCTACCAGATGAACACTGGAAAAGAGAGCAACAAATAGTTGCTTAGGGTCACACTGTTTCCTACGACTCAGTTCATTGTGCCCTGCATGCAGCATTAATACTAGAATTCTCCTCAGAGGGCACACTTGGCTCTGCTGCTCCGGTTTCAAACCAGAGGTACAGCAAGCAGTCATTAATATGCCTTTCGACAAGGAGCACCTTTTTGGGCCTCAAGTGGACACTACCTGTGAAAAGCTCAAAAAAGATAGACACAGCAAAGGCTATGGATCCCCTCCAATCTCCTACACAGAGGGGCACTTTTTGTTGCCCCGGTTTTCGAGGTTCCTTCAAAACCACATCCTCTGAGGCATCTGCATCACACTCCAGACAGCCTTAAGCCTCCTACTCTAGATGCTTCTACAGGAGTTCCTTTAGAGGCAATAATAATAAGGGATGAGGTAACAGCACTGCCTCCTGTGGCTCTTCCTCCACTGGAAAGCAGTGACTACCTCCTTCCGCTCATTATACACCTGTCAGGGGAAAACTGCAAAACTTTCGTTTGCACTGGGTCAGCATACCCATGGACAAATAGGTCTTCTCCCATTATCCAACATGGTTATTGTCTGGAGTTCATCACCACGCCTCACAATATTGCCCCGACAGACTTGCTCAGGAACACCTCATCCTTCTCAAATGAGGTCCAATCCCTTCTTCTCAAAGAGGCCATAGAGCCTGTGCCATTGCAACCCCAATAGTTAGGAGTATACTTCCTATACTTCTAATTCCCAAAATAGGCAGTTCTCTCAAGCCTATTCTTGACCTCAGACCACTAAACCAATAAATCCTGTCAGAGCACTTTCACATGGTACCTCTTCAAGATGTTATTCCACTTCTACAGAAAGGTGACTTTGACAGCTTGAGATCTAAATGACTCCTACTTTCATTTTCCCATCTACCCTGCACAGTGAAAATACCTAAGATTTGTTATTGCAGGAAAGCATTACAGTTCAAGGTTCTGCCTTTCGGAGTCACTATTGCTCCCAGAGTCTTCACTAAGTGTTTAGCGTTGGTGACTGAACACCTCAGAAGGCAGAACATCTACGTCTTCCCATATCTAGACGACTGGCTCATCAAAGCCAGTACCTTACAGCATTGCCAATATCACACCCAGTTGACAGTGGATCTCCTTCACAAACTGGGTTTTTCTCTGACATTTTCAAAGTCCCCCCCCCCCCCACAACTCTCCAGGTATAGCTGTATTTAGGACCCATGCTCAAAGCAGAGTTAGGGTTAGCATACACCAACCCTGTCCACGTTTTCAGTCTGTTCTCCCTCAATTTCAGGAGAATAATCATACATAGTAAGAAACATTATGAGACAGTTAGGGATGATTTTGTCTTGCATTGCCATCGTTCCCCATGCCAGACTACACATGCATCCTGTATAGCAGTGGCTGTCTTGCCAGTGGTCCCAGTCACAGTCACTGGAAAGATCTAATGTTGTTTGACCACCATACTCACAGTTCTCTGCAATTGTGGAACACCATCAACCTGTAGAAAGGGCGGCTTTTTTTTTTGGACCCAGTGCTTCTAGTCATCCTGACCACAGATGCACCACTGACTGGTTGGGGCGCTTACCTCGAGGACCTCACTGTACTGGGCCTTTGGGATCTCAGTCACCAATCCTGCACAACAATTATCTCAAACTTCAGGCAGTGTTTGTAGCCCTGAAAGCATTTCTTAGTCATCTATCTCACAAGGCTGTCATAGTCTGCACAGACAACATGACAGTCATGTATTATCTACAGAAATAGTGGGGACATGGTCGTCCCAGTTGTCACAAATCTCTCAGACAAAATGGAAGTGGACTCTCCGCCACCACATCTACCTGGTGGCAGAGTATCTCCCAGGGACTGACGACAACTTTGCAGACCTGCTCAGCAGGATGCAGCAACACATCCATGAATGGGTACTCCAAAAGTGCAAAACTCCTCAGACCTTTTTGCCACAGCAGAAAACGCAAAATGCTCAAGGTTCGCCTCCAGGTATCCACACCCTCTGTCCAAGGGTAACGCTCTATGGATGAACTGGTCAGGGGTATTTTCTACTGTCGACCCAAACGTATTGACCGCATAAAAGCTACTGTTCAAGGGATCATTTGCTACCTGCTCCACTTACTGAAAACAAATCTAGCTTACACTTCCATTCGCCTACAACTCGCAGCTATAGTTCTGTATCTAAAGAACAGACAACCTATTTATTTGTTTCAAATCCCAGTCATTAAAGCTTTCATGGAAGGCCTTAAAAGTAATTCCACTAAGGGTACCCCATGCACCATCCTGAAACCTCAACATTACGCTCACCAGGCCCATGGGCCCTCCTTTTGAGCCACTTAATTCATGTCCTCTTCAATACTTTCTTGGGAGGTAGCTTTTTTCATTGCCATCACTCAGGCATGTACGTGACCTCCAAGACTAACTTTGGAAGAACCTTTCCTCCAAATTCATAGAGACAAGGTGGTTCTTCACGCAAACCAGAAGTTCCTTCCTAAAGTGTTTTCACAATTCCAGATAAACCAGTCCATTGAGCTACCAGTCTTCTTTCCGCAACCTGAGTGTTCGAGAAAGAGCTCTCCACACTCTAGATGTTAAAAGAACACTTGTGTTTTACATTGACTAAAACAAAGAGTTTAGGAATACTAAACAGCTGTTTGTAGCTTTTCACTACCTCACAAAGACAGTCCAATATCCAAAACAGGCACAGCTAGATGGATAGTTAAATGTATACAGACTTGTTATGCTAAAGCAAAGAGTCTGTTACCTGTTTCCCCTAGAGCACATTCTACTACGAAAAAGAGCATCACTATGATCTTTCTCGGAAATATTCCTATAGCTGACATTTTGTAAGGCAGCTACATAGTGTACACCAAACACATTCAAGAAACACTACTGCGTGGATGTACTTGCACTTCAGAAGGCCAATGTGGGTCAAGCTGTGCTGCAAACACATGTCCAGTCAACTGCAACTCTCACAGGCTAGCCACCGCTTTCATGGAGGGACTGCTTTACAGTCTATGCAGAGCATGTGTATCTACAGCCACACATGCCATTGAACAGAAAAGCTTACTTTCCCAGTAAGCATCTGTTCGTGGCTTGTAGTGCTGTAGATTCACATGTGCCCCACCTCCTCCCCGGACACCTGTGGCCACTGCAGTTAAACTATATTTGTACATAGTTACATTTGCATGGAGATCTTTCTCTGTACTTCTCTTACACTCCTTTCCCACCTGCCTGCAGGAAAACAACTAACAAAGGAGTCAATGCCCATGAGCACTATCACCAAGAGGAAGTCACTCGATCCTGTGACTCAAAATACTTATTTGAAGAAAGACAACTTGCACCACTCCTGATACAACACTAGATGGCAGGAGTATGCAGCGCATGTGAATCTGCAACACTACATGCCACAATCAGATGCTTCATGGATATGTAACATCTACCTTTTTTAGTTTACAAAAAATATATATATATATATATATTTTTTTTTAACCTGTGGTTATCACAAATTAAATTTAGGACCTACTTAGGCTACAAGAGGTTCAGATACACTAGTGTACTACTTCTTGCAGGGTTGTTTTTTCAGCTGCTACCTGTCATATGCCATGCTGATTTCCTTGCAGGGCTCATTGTATTTTGGAAAGGTACATCTTATCTTAATTTGTGCATTTCAGTTTCAGATGGTTTGTGACTAACATGTTGAGCATCTTGATCTTTTAGGTTTAGAAGAGGCAAGTTTCTTCTTGAAAACAAGGGGTGTCCCGGATAACTGGAAAATGGACATGAGTGAAATTTTAGAGTCCTCCAGCAGCGATGAGGATGATGCGGAGGGTGAAGGAAGTGAAGATGAGAAGAGCAAACTGGAAGAAGACGAAAAAGTAGAGGTTGTGGTAAGCTTGTCCCACCAGTTACTGCTGTATGCATGAATCATAGATTTGAACCTTAAACATGAAAGAGCATGCCTTACTATTGAATGTATTGTGGACTTTGCAGCTTAGGATGACCAGAATGGTAAGTGGAGCTCCTCATTAGTAGGTTAAATATGTCGAGATGTCAATGATTAAAAAATAAAGTTGATATCTTCAGTGTAATCCTTTTTAGGGAATGTGTTTAATGCAGTAAAAGGCATTGTTTTCTTATCTCGCACTGATTACACATAATCTACATTTAATGACCTGCAAATATCTATGGTTTAAATTTTTAGTTATTGTTAGGAAATGGCTTTTTTGTTTGATCACCCTCAGTTTTTTTCAGACTGATGCTGCTGGTGTACTGACGCCTCTAACCAGACCTCAATATCCATGCTCTGACCCGAACATGTATGTTACATTGGCTATCCTCAATTGGTGTAGGCTAACTTACGCCCCCCCCCCCCCTGGAATTGCAGCACTGGTTGTGCCACCCTGGGTGTAACAAGAGTGAAGCAAGCCTCCCAGTATGCAATGGCAGGGTGCAGCATATTTGACTGCATGTGTGGCTGTGAATACACATGCTCTACGTCCTCCTGCTATCCAGTGTACAGTCCAGAGCTGTGCAAGTTGTTTTTCTCCTGTCAGTGATTATGCACATGGACATCAACTCCATCATTAGATTGGTCTCTCTGCCGTCTGGTTCAGTCGTGTGCCTTCACTCCGTGCTTCCATTCTTGTTCTATTCTTCTGATTCTTATCTATCTTCGGCTGTGTTCTTGTTTGTGTTTTTCCATCTCTGCACCTCCTTAAACTCTACTGCTTTGGCGTTGTTCAACTGAGAGCCCTTCGGGGCCTACCTTTGACGTTCTTCCAGCCTTTCCGAAGATGGTCTGTGGTAATGGAAGGTATGCCCTATTGGTTTTGCCTACATTGCCACACAAAATAGCCACACTCTGTGTGCAATTTGTCTCTCCCTCCGAACCACAAAGAAGCAGACTGAGGCTTGTAAGTTGCTCAGGTCAAAGACACTTCCTCGCCTCAAAATGTCTCACAGGGCCGTAGACCACACTTCTGACATCTTTGGCAAGAAACACGCCCAAGAGCAGATAACTTGTTGAAGAAGAGGCCCTTATCTCTTGACTCTAGCTCTGACGTAGACCTAGAAATGCAAGAAGTTCCATCTGCTCAATCTTTGAGTACCGCAACCCCTGCCACATCCCTCCACCCAAGCTGACCAAAAATCTTCAGCACCAAAATTTTCATCTGAGGTCACCGGTCTACCACTTCTTCCCAGCCAGTCCCTCCATCTCCGTGCCAACGAAGCCTCACACAATAACGCCAAAATCCTTGGTTCCAAAACCCTGAGAGCCGAAAGACACCAAACCTTCATACGCTTCCACGTCTCCTATTAAGCCTATGTTGGAAAAGCTGGACATTTGGCAGCAAAAGATCTAAATCCAAGTAGGAACTGGTCTATTATTGCTATGCCCTCCTCTCCTCCACCTCTAAAGAGGAATTTGACTTTTGATGAAAACCATGGACAATGCAACCAGCCTTTCTTCTACTTCCTTCCATACCTTCCCCTCCACCACCACCACCTCCATCTCCCCCCTCATTCTCCTCAACCATTGCCACCACCAGTGATCCCCTGGACATTACACCTCCGGGGTCACCATAATCTGATACTGGTGGGTTAGGGCAGGGCCACAAAGTGATTCTGACACATGTGACATGTATTACACAGATTCCAATACTGAAAATTATCCTGATCTGTACCTAGCTCATCCTTCCCCACCTGAGGGCACAACATCCTACCAGGAGGTCATTGCGAGAGCAGCAGCTTTCCACGGTGCGGAGCAACACAAGGAACCACTTGAACAAGACATCCTCTTTTTACAACCTAGCAGCTACACACAGCGACAACACATTATCTGCCCATGTTAGCGGGTGTGCTGAGACACGCTGTGCACATCTTTGAGGACCTGGTTAAAAAATATAAGACTGCGTCATCTGACCCTGTTTTCATTAAGGCCAACTGCCACCGGACTCCATAGTCACCAATGCAACATGCAAGTGGGTCAGTTCCCAAGCTACTGGGGATATCCGACCCCAGAGAAAGAAAGTAAGCACATAGATGCTGTGGGGAAGAGGGTTGCAGCTCCGGCTGCCAACCATTGGTGTACTAGACATTCCCAGGCCCTTTTGGGACGGTATGAGAGAGCCTGCTGGGACGAAATGGAGGAGCTACTCCAGTACCTCCCAAAAGAACCTAGGAAAAGGGGTCAACAAATTGTTACAAAGGGGCAAACCAACACCTCTACTCGTTGTGCCCTTGATGCAGCATATACTGAGGCTCAGGGAATCAAAACAAGCTTGTGTGAGGTGTTCTGCTTATAAACAAGAGGTCCAACAGGCTGTCCTTAACATGCCGTTTAACAAAGAACATCCCTTTGGTCCTCGGGTAGACACCACCAAAAACAACTACTCCCATGGGCACTTTTTGTCACCCAGGTTACAGGGTCCTATAAGTCCACTCTACAGAGGCATCCACCTTACAACAGAAGCTGGCTCAGAGTTCAAAACCAAACCAAATGCTACTACAGAGGCTCATTTAGAGGCAACAACCACAATGCTAGGGGGTAAGAGACTCCAGAGCAACACCCTCCACCAAACAGTGACTACCCTATCCTCCCCCACAACCACACAATAACTAAATCAAAAACCAAGTGCAGTAAGCCCAAAGGAAAAACGCATCAATCCCTAGTAGTTTTTAAATATTTAAATTGTACATAAATGGCATATAATACAGTAAAATGTAGTGTGCACTACCAGCAAAGTTCCTACTGCACAAAGGAACCAAAGGGGTGAAGGAAAAACACCCCAAATGTTAAAGAGCAATAAAGTGGGTTGTGCACCACCAACAATTGTAAAGACATATAAATAATATTCCAAGAAAGTCGTAGATTTTCATAGATTTCTTCCAGAAGGTTTATTTGATGCCACAGTAGATTAATGAAGAGCAACAAAACAGCAGCCAACGCGTTTCGCCCTATATACTTGGGCTTCTTCAGGGCTGCAAAAGTTAACAGATAGCCATAAGGCAAAAGTAAACTAACAGAATTATTTCTAACATTACAAGACCAAAACATATAAAGCAAAAATAACAATTACAGAGTATGATGTGCAAAAACACCAATTACATCCATTAAGAAGTTTTGTTTCAAAAGAAGGAAAATAATTTCTTCAAAACTATCATACTAATTATGAGTCAGTCTTGAGTTGTAATTAGTAAGTGGAACCGACAAGGGAGAAAAATAAGAGAAGGAGTAATCAGAAAAATCCAAGATGTGAATTCAGAGAATTGCATAAATAATGGAACAGTGCACAATAGCAACATGCCATAGCAGTTATACTGAGTAAAATAGTTACGCTGATCCGTAAACCAAGGTGCTGCCAACATTACCATAACACCAGATCAAGTGATCCATCACCAAAAAGTGTGGTTGACTGAGGCTCAAAAATGACAACTCGAGAAGAGGAATAAACGAGTAAAATTGAACTAAAAATATGCAAAAAATGAGAGAGAGTAAGTGCAGGAGGATAAATAAAGAGAAAAATAGTTCACTATGAACAGGCACATACCGAGTAGTAAGTTCCAATATAGGGTCAAAAGTCGTTTGTGAAGTGAGTATAGGATGCCAATGAGGGTTCAAGGAACTGAAAATGAAAATAAAACAAAAAGTAAATAAAGAAGGGCGATCCATATGTTGAAAAATAAGAAATAAAAAATAAATAAATAAAAGAGGGGGGTTGAAAAGGTACAAAAGTAATAGGGAGAGGGCCGTAATCCACAAGTGCTACTATGAATAGATTAATATCACTCCAATTGTAAATAAAGTGCCATTATCCAGCCTTACCGTCTGATACTTTTGCAGACTATCTTATTGCCGGCCGGATTTTCCAAATTCAAGAAACTAGTGTAACAGGACGGGCCCGGTCGCGTTGCCGCCCGTCTTGTGGGAAAAGTACGCGGCGCGTTCAAATGTTGACAAAATACCGGCAGAGAACGCCGAGAATTTGTAAACACCGCCGTACGTTGAATACGGCAGAGTGGTGTGAAAATAGTGAAGGGACAAAGCCCAGAAAGTGCCTTAGCGCGAGTAATTAGAGCGGCGGCCATTTTGAAATGGTCTATGGAAGTTCCTAAAAAAGTAAATGGAATCGAATACCATAAT
The DNA here is from genome assembly GCF_031143425.1 of Pleurodeles waltl. Lineage (NCBI taxonomy): Eukaryota > Metazoa > Chordata > Amphibia > Caudata > Salamandridae > Pleurodeles > Pleurodeles waltl. The sequence continues at coordinate 540,432,714 of NC_090448.1, forward strand.
TACAAGGATGTTATCATATGTAGTAGTGGAATATGTCGCAGTAATGGGATTGTATTTCCTAAAATGTGTGTAAGAAATAAAGAAAAGAAGTAAAAGTAAAAATAGAATAGAAAAGAGAGAGAACAAGTGAAGGAAACAATCATCAGTGCAAAGTTAAAACAGTGAGAGACTATCAAGATCCCAATAGGAAGATGGTGTCATAGTAAATAAATATAATAATAGTGTGCAGTAAAAAATATACTTAACAGAGAGGGGGGGGCGGGCTATGGTTTCTATTGTAGTCAGATCTCAGTATAACAGGAAATTAAGTCTATTAATATACAATAAGCATACATGTATACAAATAGATGTTATTAACACTGATAGCAATTCATGTGTTGAAACCTAGTACAATCTCAAATAATAGATGAGAGATATTAGTGTTTTACATGTGTATACATCGTCTTTAAACTCCTATTATGTACAACGTTTTTGAGAAATAACTATTAATATTCAATACTCCACTATGGCACTAGTAATGCCATTATAAATAATAGTGGAGTTCATGGTCAATATTGTGCCCCAACTCAACCGTACGTAAGCGACAAATCCATGCTGCTTCTCTTTTACGTAACTGTAGTTCTCTGTCACCCCCCCCCCCTAGGGTTCGGTGGAATATGGTCAATCCCATGGAATGAAATTACATCGTCATGTTGGTGTGTCGACATCATGTGTAACGATAAAGGATATCTATTATCATTATTCCTAATGGCACGTATGTGCTCCTGTATTCGATGTTTCAATTGTCTTATAGTACTTCCCACGTATATTTTATTGCATGTACATTTAAGAATATAGATTACAAATTTGGTGTTGCAATTAATAAAACTCTTGATAGAAAAGACCCCTGTGTTGTTGTAACAGAAAGTCCTAGTTTTATCCAAGCCGAAGGAACACACATTACATTCACAACATGTATAAAAGCCCAGAGGCTTAGCTGGAAGCCAAGAAGGTACATTGGGTACAGACATATAGCTTGGACAAAGAAAGTCTCTTAATGTTTTACCTCTTCGGTAGGTAATTCGAGGTGTTGCGGGAAGGGACCCCTTAAGTCCGTGTAGATCAGTGAGTAAATACCAATGACGTTTTAGTATTTTGTATATGCCCTGACTAAGCACCGTATATCTAGTTACAAAGGACAAACGTTCATTGTGTGTCTTCTTTTTTCTTTTTGATTTCAATAACAACGTGTCCTTTCTGGATGTTTTCATGATACGTTGTTCTGCATTACATAGAGTCTGGTAATTGTAACCTCTATTAATAAATCTCTGTTTAACAAGTCTAATTTGCTCGTGAAAAAGGTCTTCAGTGCTACAATTTCTGCGCATGCGTATCATCTCACCAAAAGGAATATTATTAATGGTGGAGGGGGGATGTGCACTTGTTGCATGTAAAAGACTGTTACAAGACGTAGATTTCCTGTACAAAACACTCTGTATAGTGTTATTCTGAATGAAAAATCTGATGTCCAAAAATTCAATGCTGTCCCTACTATAATGGAGACTAACCACACAATACCTGTCGGAGGGAGACTACATTTATTTTCATCCAGTTTGGGATACCCTCACCACAGACAGCTGGGTATTAGCCACTATCCAACATGGCTATTGTCTGGAGCTTATTACCACACCCAACATTCCACCTCACACTCAAAGATTAACGCAGGAACATCAAACACTACTCGAGCAGGAAAACCAAGCTCTTCTCGGATGGACCATCAGACCCGTTCCTTTCCAGCATTAGGGCTCAGAAGTGTATACTTTGTACTTTCTTATCCCCTCAAAGGATGGGTCGTTAAGGCCAGTCTCAGGCCTTTAAACAAATATGTCCTATCAGAGTACACCTTACAGGATGTCATCCCATTGCTGCAACAAGGAAACTTCATGGAACACTAGACACTAGACCTGAAGGATGCCTATGTCCACATACCAATACATCCAGCCCATCGCAAATATTTAAGATTTATCATAGTGGGCAAACATTAACAGTTCAAAAATACTTCCATTCGAAGTAACCACCACACCTAGAGTTCACCAAATGCCCATAAGTGGTCGCAACTCGTCTACGCAGACAAAATGTCCAGGTGTTCCCTTACCTGGATGACTGGCTTATCAAAGCCAGCACTCATCTGTGCCAACAACACACTCCAATGACAATTAATCTTACGCAGATTAGGATTTTGTCATATTTGTTGAATTTGCCAGTGCTTGTTTGCGATTAAGTAAAATGCTTTGATTTACTGTGCCTTGTAAATTCTATATCGCTGGAACCCTCCGGTGGAACTTTTTAATTGTGTCTAAAAATAGTCTATTTTTAGGGACGAGCGCAAAGCGCTTCGTCCCTCTTCTAATCTCTCTTTAGTGGGATTTTAATCACGCCCATGTACGTCAAGTCACTTTCATTGGTTCGTGGGCTTGCCTTTTAAAATACGCTTGTTTTCATTTGTGAAAGGCATTCATACATCTTGCCTCTTCCGATGTTTAGCCCTCCTCGAGAGCACTGGTAAACTACTGGAAACATACGAGGCCCCATGTTTTCTGTATGGTTTCTGGAATACCTTTTCTCTTTATTTCGCAGTGCGAACGCGCTCTGATTTTGTTTTGTTTTTTTAAAAATGTTTTAATTTTTTTTTCATTTAATGTGGCAAAAAAAGTCTGGTCAGGAGTTTACAACGCTAATAGCTCTAACTCAACGTAATGTGAGACCCGTTGCATTGCAAATGCTTGTTATAAATTGGCATCAAAGTTTGTCAATTTCTTCTTGAATTGTTTTGGTGCAGTTTAGATGCTTTACACTTGTTCCTTTTTATAAGTATTGGAGCTTAGAGCCAGAGCTACCCAGGGTTGAGCTGAAAATTTGACAAATGAAACTTGAGGGTCCTGAAAGGGTTGGTGAGTGTATTACACAGTGAGGTCACACAACCACACCATATATTATAACACATATCCTCATAATTGTAAACCTTGTCTGTGTTTTTGTATGCTGGGCTTGGTAACACCATCTTGTTTAACTGGTAAATCAAAATTTAATTATTTTCTTCTGGGCTTATGTTTTCATGCATTTGTAATGTTTCTGGATGGTCATTTGGAATAAATGTAGTATGTTCATGTATATTTTTCTATGCAGTTCCATTTGCCTACATTGGATTGATTAGTTTGGGACTAAACCAATGATGATTCAGAGTTCTCCAAGCAAAAGATGCTAAAAATTACTGTGCCCCATAATACTCTTTCTTCTGACCTTCCTCTAGATTAATGCGATATTGTCTTGGTATCATTAGCAATCAGAAAACTTCTATAATGCTTAAATACTTCAAAGGCCAGAAAGTAAATGTCCCCCTATTATTACTAGGTCCTGGTTACCGCCTGCCTCCCTAAACTTAGCACCTCGGTTACCATAAGCCTCATTCCTTTCTCTGCTCGCAGCCATCCGATATTTTGTGTAGTACTGTCTGTGCTAATCTGGCCATCCTACCAAACCTTTCTGAATGACCCGAGATTGGAGAGGTATCTGATATGGATAGGCAATTATTTCCAAAAGTCTTGGGCCTGAAAACCTCTTGATTCGGTGGCATTTTAAGCTTGCATTTGCTGCCTCCATTAAAGAAAGGTAACTTTTTCTCAACGTGCCTGAAGGCTGCAAAGCTGGATCTTTTTATCCTTTTTTTTTTTCTGTGAGTGCCAACCTGATTGAGACTTCTGCTTTACTTCCTCTGAATGTATTGACTGTTGCTAAAATTAAATATAAAGAAATTGCGAGGAAATGCTTTTAGATTTAAATGGGCCATGTAGGAAGTTGGCTCTGTATGTGCTATTTCAAAGTAAGGAATAGCATGCACAGAGTCCAAGGGTTCCCCTTAGAGGTAAAATAGTGGTAAAAAGAGAATACTAATGCTCTATTTTGTGGTAGTGTGGTCGAGCAGTAGGCTTATCCAAGGAGTAGTGTTAAGCATTTGTTGTACATACACATAGACAATAAATGAGGTACACACACTCGGAGACAAATCCAGCCAATAGGTTTTGTTATAGAAAAATATCTTTTCTTAGTTTATTTTAAGAACCACAGGTTCAAATTTAACATGTAATATCTTGTTTGAAAGGTATTGCAGGTAAGTACATTAGGAACTTTGAATCATTTCAATTGCATGTATACTTTTCAAGTTATTGACAAATAGCTATTTCAAAAGTGGACACTTAGTGCAATTTTCACAGTTCCTGGGGGAGGTAAGTTTTTGTTAGTTTTACCAGGTAAGTAAGACACTTACAGGGTTCAGTTTTTGGTCCAAGGTAGCCCACCGTTGGGGGTTCAGAGCAACCCCAAAGTTACCACCCCAGCAGCTCAGGGCCGGTCAGGTGCAGAGTTCAAAGTGGTGCCCAAAACGCATAGGCTAGAATGGAGAGAAGGGGGTGCCCCGGTTCCGGTCTGCTTGCAGGTAAGTACCCGCGTCTTCGGAGGGCAGACCAGGGGGGTTTTGTAGGGCACCGGGGGGGACACAAGCCCACACAGAAATTTCACCCTCAGCAGCGCGGGGGCGGCCGGGTGCAGTGTAGAAACAAGCGTAGGGTTTTCAATGTTAGTTTATGAGAGATCAAGGGATCTCTTCAGCGCTGCAGGCAGGCAAGGGGGGGCTTCCTCGGGGAAACCTCCACTTGGGCAAGGGAGAGGGACTCCTGGGGGTCACTTCTGCAGTGAAAGTCCGGTCCTTCAGGTCCTGGGGGCTGCGGGCGCAGGGTCTTTTCCAGGCGTCGGGACTTAGGTTTCAGAGAGTCGCGGTCAGGGGAAGCCTCGGGATTCCCTCTGCAGGCGGCGCTGTGGGGGCTCAGGGGGGACAGGTTTTGGTACTCAGTCGTAGAGTAGTCCGGGGGTCCTCCCTGAGGTGTTGGTTCTCCACCAGCCGAGTCGGGGTCGCCGGGTGCAGTGTTGCAAGTCTCACGCTTCTTGCGGGGAGATTGCAGGGTTTTTTAAAGCTGCTTCTTTGGATAAAGTTGCAGTCTTTTTGGAGCAGGTCCGCTGTCCTCGGGAGTTTCTTGTCGTCGAAGCAGGGCAGTCCTCAGAGGATGCAGAGGTCGCTGGTCCCTTTGGAAGGCGTCGCTGGAGCAGAGTTCTTTTGGAAGGCAGGAGACAGGCCGGTGAGTTTCTGGAGCCAAGGCAGTTGTTGTCTTCTGGTCTTCCTCTGCAGGGGTTTTCAGCTAGGCAGTCCTTCTTGTTGTTGCAGGAATCTAATTTTCTAGGGTTCAGGGTAGCCCTTAAATACTAAATTTAAGGGCGTGTTTAGGTCTGGGGGGTTAGTAGCCAACGGCTACTAGCCCTGAGGGTGGGTACACCCTCTTTGTGCCTCCTCCCAAGGGGAGGGGGTCACAATCCTAACCCTATTGGGGGAATCCTCCATCTGCAAGATGGAGGATTTCTAAAAGTTAGAGTCACTTCAGCTCAGGACACCTTAGGGGCTGTCCTGACTGGCCAGTGACTCCTCCTTGTTGCTTTCTTTGTTCCCTCCAGCCTTGCCGCCAAAAGTGGGGGCCGTGGCCGGAGGGGGCGGGCAACTCCACTAAGCTGGAGTGCCCTGCTGGGCTGTGACAAAGGGGTGAGCCTTTGAGGCTCACCGCCAGGTGTCACAGCTCCTGCCTGTAGTACATTAGGAACTTTGAATCATTTCAATTGCATGTATACTTTTCAAGTTATTGACAAATAGCTATTTCAAAAGTGGACACTTAGTGCAATTTTCACAGTTCCTGGGGGAGGTAAGTTTTTGTTAGTTTTACCAGGTAAGTAAGACACAGGGTTCAGTTTTTGGTCCAAGGTAGCCCACCGTTGGGGGTTCAGAGCAACCCCAAAGTTACCACCCCAGCAGCTCAGGGCCGGTCAGGTGCAGAGTTCAAAGTGGTGCCCAAAACGCATAGGCTAGAATGGAGAGAAGGGGGTGCCCCGGTTCCGGTCTGCTTGCAGGTAAGTACCCGCGTCTTCGGAGGGCAGACCAGGGGGGTTTTGTAGGGCACCGGGGGGGACACAAGCCCACACAGAAATTTCACCCTCAGCAGCGCGGGGGCGGCCGGGTGCAGTGTAGAAACAAGCGTAGGGTTTTCAATGTTAGTTTATGAGAGATCAAGGGATCTCTTCAGCGCTGCAGGCAGGCAAGGGGGGGCTTCCTCGGGGAAACCTCCACTTGGGCAAGGGAGAGGGACTCCTGGGGGTCACTTCTGCAGTGAAAGTCCGGTCCTTCAGGTCCTGGGGGCTGCGGGCGCAGGGTCTTTTCCAGGCGTCGGGACTTAGGTTTCAGAGAGTCGCGGTCAGGGGAAGCCTCGGGATTCCCTCTGCAGGCGGCGCTGTGGGGGCTCAGGGGGGACAGGTTTTGGTACTCAGTCGTAGAGTAGTCCGGGGGTCCTCCCTGAGGTGTTGGTTCTCCACCAGCCGAGTCGGGGTCGCCGGGTGCAGTGTTGCAAGTCTCACGCTTCTTGCGGGGAGATTGCAGGGTTTTTTAAAGCTGCTTCTTTGGATAAAGTTGCAGTCTTTTTGGAGCAGGTCCGCTGTCCTCGGGAGTTTCTTGTCGTCGAAGCAGGGCAGTCCTCAGAGGATGCAGAGGTCGCTGGTCCCTTTGGAAGGCGTCGCTGGAGCAGAGTTCTTTTGGAAGGCAGGAGACAGGCCGGTGAGTTTCTGGAGCCAAGGCAGTTGTTGTCTTCTGGTCTTCCTCTGCAGGGGTTTTCAGCTAGGCAGTCCTTCTTGTTGTTGCAGGAATCTAATTTTCTAGGGTTCAGGGTAGCCCTTAAATACTAAATTTAAGGGCGTGTTTAGGTCTGGGGGGTTAGTAGCCAACGGCTACTAGCCCTGAGGGTGGGTACACCCTCTTTGTGCCTCCTCCCAAGGGGAGGGGGTCACAATCCTAACCCTATTGGGGGAATCCTCCATCTGCAAGATGGAGGATTTCTAAAAGTCAGTCACCTCAGCTCAGGACACCTTAGGGGCTGTCCTGACTGGCCAGTGACTCCTCCTTGTTGCTTTCTTTGTTCCCTCCAGCCTTGCCGCCAAAAGTGGGGGCCGTGGCCAGAGGGGGCGGGCAACTCCACTAAGCTGGAGTGCCCTGCTGGGCTGTGACAAAGGGGTGAGCCTTTGAGGCTCACCGCCAGGTGTTACAGCTCCTGCCTGGGGGAGGTGTTAGCATCTCCACCCAGTGCAGGCTTTGTTACTGGCCTCAGAGTGACAAAGGCACTCTCCCCATGGGGCCAGCAACATGTCTCTAGTGTGGCAGGCTGCTGGAACTAGTCAGCCTACACAGACAGTCGGTTAAGTTTCAGGGGGCACCTCTAAGGTGCCCTCTGGGGTGTATTTTGCAATAAAATGTACACTGGCATCAGTGTGCATTTATTGTGCTGAGAAGTTTGATACCAAACTTCCCAGTTTTCAGTGTAGCCATTATGGTGCTGTGGAGTTCGTGTTTGACAAACTCCCAGACCATATACTCTTATGGCTACCCTGCACTTACAATGTCTAAGGTTTTGTTTAGACACTGTAGGGGTACCATGCTCATGCACTGGTACCCTCACCTATGGTATAGTGCACCCTGCCTTAGGGCTGTAAGGCCTGCTAGAGGGGTGACTGACCTATACTTTCATAGGCAGTGAGAGGCTGGCATGGCACCCTGAGGGGAGTGCCATGTCGACTTACTCGTTTGGTTCTCACCAGCACACACAAGCTGGCAAGCAGTGTGTCTGTGCTGAGTGAGAGGTCTCCAGGGTGGCATAAGACATGCTGCAGCCCTTAGAGACCTTCCTTGGCATCAGGGCCCTTGGTACTAGAAGCACCAGTTACAAGGGACTTATCTGGATGCCAGGGTCTGCCAATTGTGGATACAAAAGTGCAGGTTAGGGAAAGAACACTGGTGCTGGGGCCTGGTTAGCAGGCCTCAGCACACTTTCAATTGTAAACATAGCATCAGCAAAGGCAAAAAGTCAGGGGGCAACCATGCCAAGGAGGCATTTCCTTACACAACCCCCCCCCCCAAACGAAAGAGGATGAGACTAACCTTTCCCAAGAGTCTCTTCATTTTCTAAGTGGAAGAACCTGGAAAGGCCATCTGCATTGGCATGGGCAGTCCCAGGTCTGTGTTCCACTATAAAGTCCATTCCCTGTAGGGAGATGGACCACCTCAACAGTTTAGGATTTTCACCTTTCATTTGCATCAGCCATTTGAGAGGTCTGTGGTCAGTTTGAACTAGGAAGTGAGTCCCAAAGAGGTATGGTCTCAGCTTCTTCAGGGACCAAACCACAGCAAAGGCCTCCCTCTCAATGGCACTCCAACGCTGCTCCCTGGGGAGTAACCTCCTGCTAATGAAAGCAACAGGCTGGTCAAGGCCATCATCATTTGTTTGGGACAAAACTGCCCCTATCCCATGTTCAGAGGCATCTGTCTGCACAATGAACTGCTTAGAATAATCTGGAGCTTTTAGAACTGGTGCTGAGCACATTGCTTGTTTCAGGGTGTCAAAGGCCTGTTGGCATTCTACAGTCCAGTTCACTTTCTTGGGCATTTTCTTGGAGGTGAGTTCAGTGAGGGCTGTCACAATGGATCCATATCCCTTCACAAACCTCCTGTAATACCCAGTCAAGCCTAGGAATGCCCTGACTTGAGTCTGGGTTTTTGGAGCTACCCAGTCCAGAATAGTCTGGATCTTGGGTTGGAGTGGCTGAACTTGGCCTCCACCTACAAGGTGGCCCAAGTAAACCACAGTTCCCTGCCCTATCTGGCATTTGGATGCCTTGATAGAGAGGCCTGCAGATTGCAGGGCCTTCAAAACCTTCTACAGGTGGACCAGGTGATCCTGCCAGGTGGAGCTAAAGACAGCAATATCATCAAGATAAGCTGTGCTAAAGGACTCCAAGCCAGCAAGGACTTGATTCACCAACCTTTGGAAGGTGGCAGGGGCATTCTTTAAACCAAAGGGCATAACAGTAAACTGATAATGCCCATCAGGTGTGGAGAATGCTGTTTTCTCTTTTGCTCCAGGTGCCATTTTTATTTGCCAGTACCCTGCTGTCAAGTCAAAGGTACTTAAGAATTTGGCAGCACCTAGTTTATCTATGAGCTCATCAGCTCTAGGAATTGGATGAGCATCTGTCTTGGTGACAGAATTGAGCCCTCTGTAGTCCACACAAAACCTCATCTCTTTCTTTCCATCTTTGGTGTGAGGTTTGGGGACTAAGACCACTGGGCTAGCCCAGGGGCTGTCAGAGCGCTCAATTACTCCCAATTCCAGCATCTTGTGGACTTCCACCTTAATGCTTTCCTTAACATGGTCAGACTGTCTAAAGATTTTGTTTTTGACAGGCATGCTGTCTCCTGTGTCCACATCATGGGTACACAGGTGTGTCTGACCAGGGGTTAGGGAGAAGAGTTCAGGAAACTGTTGTAGGACTCTCCTACAATCAGCTTGCTGTTGGCCAGAGAGGGTGTCTGAGTAGATCACTCCATCTACTGAGCCATCTTTTGGGTCTGATGACAGAAGATCAGGGAGAGGTTCACTCTCTGCCTCCTGATCCTCATCTGTTACCATCAACAGATTCACATCAGCCCTGTCATGGAAGAGCTTAAGGCGGTTCACATGGATCACCCTCTTGGGGCTCCTGCTTGTGCCCAGGTCCACCAGGTAGGTGACCTGACTCTTCCTTTCTAGCACTGGGTAAGGGCCACTCCATTTGTCCTGGAGTGCCCTGGGAGCCACAGGCTCCAGAACCCAGACTTTCTGCCCTGGTTGGAACTCAACCAGTGCAGCCTTTTGGTCATACCAAAACTTCTGGAGCTGTTGGCTGGCCTCAAGGTTTTTGGTTGCCTTTTCCATGTACTCTGCCATTCTAGAGCGAAGGCCAAGTACATAGTCCACTATGTCTTGTTTAGGCTCATGAAGAGGTCTCTCCCAGCCTTCTTTAACAAGAGCAAGTGGTCCCCTTACAGGGTGACCAAACAGAAGTTCAAAGGGTGAGAATCCTACTCCCTTCTGTGGCACCTCTCTGTAAGCAAAAAGCAGACTTGGCAAGAGGACATCCCATCTCCTTTTGAGTTTTTCTGGGAGCCCCATGATCATGCCTTTTAATGTCTTGTTGAATCTCTCAACTAAGCCATTAGTTTGTGGATGGTATGGTGTAGTGAATTTGTAAGTCACTCCACACTCATTCCACATGTGTTTTAGGTATGCTGACATGAAGTTGGTACCTCTGTCAGACACCACCTCCTTAGGGAAACCTACTCTGGTAAAGATACCAATGAGGGCCTTGGCTACTGCAGGGGCAGTAGTCGACCTAAGGGGAATAGCTTCAGGATACCTAGTAGCATGATCCACTACTACTAGGATGTACATATTTCCTGAGGCTGTGGGAGGTTCCAGTGGACCAACTATGTCCACACCCACTCTTTCAAAGGGGACCCCCACCACTGGAAGTGGAATGAGGGGGGCCTTTGGGTGCCCACCTGTCTTACCACTGGATTGACAGGTGGGGCAGGAGAGGCAAAACTCCTTAACCTTCTGGGACATATTGGGCCAGTAGAAGTGGTTGACTAACCTCTCCCACGTCTTGGTTTGTCCCAAATGCCCAGCAAGGGGAATATCATGGGCTAAGGTCAGAATAAACTCTCTGAACGACTGAGGCACTAACACTCTCCTAGTGGCTCCAGGTTTGGGGTCTCTGGCCTCAGTGTACAGGAGTCCATCTTCCCAATAGACCCTATGTGTTCCATTTTTCTTGCCCTTGGACTCTTCAGCAGCTTGCTGCCTAAGGCCTTCAAGAGAGGGACAGGTTTCTTGTCCCTTACACAGCTCTTCCCTTGAGGGTCCCCCTGGGCCTAAGAGCTCAACCTGATAAGGTTCAAGCTCCAAAGGCTCAGTTCCCTCAGAGGGCAGAACTTCTTCCTGAGAAGAGAGGTTCTCTTTTTCTGACTGTGTTGCAGTTGGTTTCCCAACTGACTTTCCTTTTCTCTTGGTAGGCTGGGCCATTTTTCCAGACTCCAGCTCTACTTTTTCACCCTGTGCCTTGCATTGTGCTCTTGTTTTTACACACACCAGTTCAGGGATACCCAGCATGGCTGCATGGGTTTTTAGTTCTACCTCAGCCCATGCTGAGGACTCCAGGTCATTTCCAAGCAGACAGTCTACTGGGATGTTTGAGGAGACCACCACCTGTTTCAGGCCATTGACCCCTCCCCATTCTAAAGTTACCATTGCCATTGGATGTGCTTTAGTCTGATTGTCAGCATTGGTGACTGTATAAGTTTTTCCAGTCAGGTATTGGCCAGGGGAAACCAGTTTCTCTGTCACCATGGTGACACTGGCACCTGTATCCCTCAGGCCCTCTACACTTGTCCCATTAATAAAGAGCTGCTGCCTGTATTTTTGCATGTTAGGCGGCCAGGCAGCTAGTGTTGCTAAATCCACCCCACCCTCAGAGACTAGAGTAGCTTCAGTGTGGACCCTGATTTGCTCTGGGCACACTGTTGATCCCACTTGGAGACTAGCCATTCCAGTGTTACCTGGATTGGGGTTTGGAGTGGAACTTTTCTTGGGACAGGCCTTGTCTCCAGTTTGGTGTCCAGACTGACTACAGTTTCGACACCAGGCCTTTTTGGGATCAAAGTTTTTACCCTTGTACCCAGGATTGGTTTGTGAAGAGGCTCTGGGCCCACCCTCCTGTGCAGGTTTTTGGGGGCCTGTAGAAGACTCTTAACTATTTTTATTTTTGGCTGTCTCACCACCTTTCCCCTGGGGAGGTTTTGTGACCCCTTTCTTTTGGTCACCCCCTGTGGAAGTTTTGGACACCCTTGTCTTGACCCAATGGTCCGCCTTCTTTCCCAATTCTTGGGGAGAAATTGGTCCTAGGTCTACCAGATGCTGATGCAGTTTATCATTGAAATAATTACTTAACAGGTGTTCTTTCACAAATAAATTGTACAGCCCATCATAATTACTTACACCACTGCCTTGAATCCAACCATCTAGTGTTTTTACTGAGTAGTCTACAAAGTCAACCCAGGTCTGGCTCGAGGTTTTTTGAGCCCCCCTGAATCTAATCCTATACTCCTCAGTGGAGAATCCAAAGCCCTCAATCAGGGTACCCTTCATGAGGTCATAAGATTCTGCATCTTTTCCAGAGAGTGTGAGGAGTCTATCCCTACACTTTCCTGTGAACATTTCCCAAAGGAGAGCACCCCAGTGAGATCTGTTCACTTTTCTGGTTACACAAGCCCTCTCAAAAGCTGTGAACCATTTGGTGATGTCATCACCATCTTCATATTTAGTTACAATCCCTTTAGGGATTTTCAACATGTCAGGAGAATCTCTGACCCTATTTATGTTGCTGCCACCATTGATGGGTCCTAGGCCCATCTCTTGTCTTTCCCTTTCTATGGCTAGGATCTGTCTTTCCAAAGCCAATCTTTTGGCCATCCTGGCTAACTGGATGTCCTCTTCACTGGAGTTATCCTCAGTGATTTCAGAGTTGTTGGTCCCTCCTGTGAGGGAACCAGCATCTCTGACTATTATTTGTGGAGTCGGGGCTTGAGTAGCCCTTCTCTCCCTAAGTAGGACTGGAGGGGGGGGAATTTCCCTCCAAGTCACTATCTTCATCCTCTGAGTTGCCACCCTCAGAGGGGTTGGCCTTTTCAAACTCTGCCAAGAGCTCCTGGAGCTGTACTTTGGTAGGTTTGGGGCCCATTGCTATTTTCTTTAGTTTACAGAGTGACCTTAGCTCTCTCATCTGTAGATGGAGGTAAGGTGTGGTGTCGAGTTCCACCACAGCCACATCTGCGCTAGACATTTTGCTTCTAAAAGTTGGAATACTTTTTAAGAATCTACAACTGGTTCTAGAATCTAATTCAAACTTTTACAAACTTTTAAACTCTAAAAGAAATGCTAAACAGGATCTAACACAAGGCCCTAGCAGGTCTTTTAAGAATTTAGAAAACTTTTCAAATTGCAAAAATCAATTTCTAATGACAATTTTGGAATTTGTCGTGTGATCAGGTATTGGCTGAGTAGTCCAGCAAATGCAAAGTCTTGTACCCCACCGCTGATCCACCAATGTAGGAAGTTGGCTCTGTATGTGCTATTTCAAAGTAAGGAATAGCATGCACGGAGTCCAAGGGTTCCCCTTAGAGGTAAGATAGTGGTAAAAAGAGATAATACTAATGCTCTATTTTGTGGTAGTGTGGTCGAGCAGTAGGCTTATCCAAGGAGTAGTGTTAAGCATTTGTTGTACATACACATAGACAATAAATGAGGTACACACACACTGAGACAAATCCAGCCAATAGGTTTTGTTATAGAAAAATATATTTTCTTAGTTTATTTTAAGAACCACAGGTTCAAATTTAACATGTAATATCTTGTTTGAAAGGTATTGCAGGTAAGTACATTAGGAACTTTGAATCATTTCAATTGCATGTATACTTTTCAAGTTATTGACAAATAGCTATTTCAAAAGTGGACACTTAGTGCAATTTTCACAGTTCCTGGGGGGGTAAGTTTTTGTTAGTTTTACCAGGTAAGTAAGACACTTACAGGGTTCAGTTTTTGGTCCAAGGTAGCCCACCGTTGGGGGTTCAGAGCAACCCCAAAGTTACCACCCCAGCAGCTCAGGGCCGGTCAGGTGCAGAGTTCAAAGTGGTGCCCAAAACACATAGGCTAGAATGGAGAGAAGGGGGTGCCCCGGTTCCGGTCTGCTTGCAGGTAAGTACCCGCGTCTTCGGAGGGCAGACCAGGGGGGTTTTGTAGGGCACCGGGGAGGACACAAGCCCACACAGAAATTTCACCCTCAGCAGCGCGGGGGCGGCCGGGTGCAGTGTAGAAACAAGCGTCGGGTTTTCAATGTTAGTTTATGAGAGATCAAGGATTCTCTTCAGCGCTGCAGGCAGGCAAGGGGGGGCTTCCTCGGGGAAACCTCCACTTGGGCAAGGGAGAGGGACTCCTGGGGGTCACTTCTGCAGTGAAAGTCCGGTCCTTCAGGTCCTGGGGGCTGCGGGCGCAGGGTCTTTTCCAGGCGTCGGGACTTAGGTTTCAGAGAGTCGCGGTCAGGGGAAGCCTCGGGATTCCCTCTGCAGGCGGCGCTGTGGGGGCTCAGGGGGGACAGGTTTGGGTACTCAGTCGTAGAGTAGTCCGGGGGTCCTCCCTGAGGTGTTAGTTCTCCACCAGCCGAGTCGGGGTCGCTGGGTGCAGTGTTGCAACTCTCACGCTTCTTGCGGGGAGATTGCAGGGTTTTTTTAAGCTGCTTCTTTGGATAAAGTTGCAGTCTTTTTGGAGCAGGTCCGCTGTCCTCGGGAGTTTCTTGTCGTCGAAGCAGGGCAGTCCTCAGAGGATGCAGAGGTCGCTGGTCCCTTTGGAAGGCGTCGCTGGAGCAGAGTTCTTTTGGAAGGCAGGAGACAGGCCGGTGAGTTTCTGGAGCCAAGGCAGTTGTTGTCTTCTGGTCTTCCTCTGCAAGGGTTTTCAGCTAGGCAGTCCTTCTTGTTGTTGCAGGAATCTAATTTTCTAGGGTTCAGGGTAGCCCTTAAATACTAAATTTAAGGGCGTGTTTAGGTCTGGGGGGTTAGTAGCCAATGGCTACTAGCCCTGAGGGTGGGTACACCCTCTTTGTGCCTCCTCCCAAGGGGAGGGGGTCACAATCCTAACCCTATTGGGGGAATCCTCCATCTGCAAGATGGAGTATTTCTAAAAGTCAGAGTCACCTCAGCTCAGGACACCTTAGGGGCTGTCCTGACTGGCCAGTGACTCCTCCTTGTTGCTTTCTTTGTTCCCTCCAGCCTTGCCGCCAAAAGTGGGGGCCGTGGCCGGAGGGGGCGGGCAACTCCACTAAGCTGGAGTGCCCTGCTGGGCTGTGACAAAGGGGTGAGCCTTTGAGGCTCACCGCCAGGTGTTACAGCTCCTGCCTGGGGGAGGTGTTAGCATCTCCACCCAGTGCAGGCTTTGTTACTGGCCTCAGAGTGACAAAGGCACTCTCCCCATGGGGCCAGCAACATGTCTCTAGTGTGGCAGGCTGCTGGAACTAGTCAGCCTACACAGACAGTCGGTTAAGTTTCAGGGGGCACCTCTAAGGTGCCCTCTGGGGTGTATTTTGCAATAAAATGTACACTGGCATCAGTGTGCATTTATTGTGCTGAGAAGTTTGATACCAAACTTCCCAGTTTTCAGTGTAGCCATTATGGTGCTGTGGAGTTCGTGTTTGACAAACTCCCAGACCATATACTCTTATGGCTACCCTGCACTTACAATGTCTAAGGTTTTGTTTAGACACTGTAGGGGTACCATGCTCATGCACTGGTACCCTCACCTATGGTATAGTGCACCCTGCCTTAGGGCTGTAAGGCCTGCTAGAGGGGTGACTGACCTATACTTTCATAGGCAGTGAGAGGCTGGCATGGCACCCTGAGGGGAGTGCCATGTCGACTTACTCGTTTGGTTCTCACCAGCACACACAAGCTGGCAAGCAATGTGTCTGTGCTGAGTGAGAGGTCTCCAGGGTGGCATAAGACATGCTGCAGCCCTTAGAGACCTTCCTTGGCATCAGGGCCCTTGGTACTAGAAGCACCAGTTACAAGGGACTTATCTGGATGCCAGGGTCTGCCAATTGTGGATACAAAAGTACAGGTTAAGGAAAGAACAATGGTGCTGGGGCCTGGTTAGCAGGCCTCAGCACACTTTCAATTGTAAACATAGCATCAGCAAAGGCAAAAAGTCAGGGGGCAACCATGCCAAGGAGGCATTTCCTTACAGGCCATTTTGTGAAATATTGTGCCATTTGCCTTAAAACTATCAATCAAAAAATGTCTTGAAACCTGCTTGTCTGATATTGGTTAGCGTTGTCTTTTCTGTGTTTTCATTAGACAAGTGTGATGTTTAAGACACAATTTATTTTTTAGGAGGTGCTTTTGGGGGGGGGGTTGCGGGGGTTATTGCTAAATAGGTGATCAGGTAGAAACAACAATGTGAAGGAGAGATGTCTCATTTGCTATTGCCAGAACATCCAATAAATCCACTGTAACTCTTAGCGTTCCATATTGCAGTCTGAAGCCTTATTGATATTCATCCAAGCAGCTTGGATCTCAACAAGGTCTTGAGACTGATCACATTCTACCCTTTTCCAGTATCATTGATAGCTAGTGTAACACTGAAGGGGGGCAGTTGCTCGGCATCTCCGTATCTAAAGGTTTCTTTTTTTAAGCATCGGCTTGTTAGGGGACATGAGGTTGTATGCTGTGCACTGCAGTATATTTATCAGTTCAGTTTATCGGTGTTATGCTCTCGGTATAGGCCTTAGCTGCCATTGCCATGAAAGAGTCTGCACTTACCTTTCTTGTATATGCTTCATATATCTTTAGTGTATATGGTCCACACAAGCATGAAGATTGATAGACATTTGTTTGCATATGCCTCATTTCTGGTGATCAGTTTATCATGCACCAAAATGTCTGATGGCTGCCATGATTTAAACAGTTGTTTTTGAATTCCCACTTTTTGTAGTGACACTGCACTAAGGAGTGTCAATATGGAGGACTGTTATTGCTTATCTCAAGAAAAGCACCAAATTTCCAACTATTTAGATCCGGGACCCTGGTGGTTCCATGAAGGCCACTAAAAAGATGAAATAGTCGTTCAAGGCCAACCAAAGCCCAGGCATAACTACATGGCCTGCATAGGTCACCTGGAGCTTGCTGGTAACACCTATATCGATGAAAGAAGTACTTTCTGCAGTCCCTAGGCTTGCCCAAGCTTTTAAAAGATAGATGATTGTGTACATATAGAAGATCCTTCTCAAATCGCCTAGGATCAATCGTTGGATTTAAGGATTGGCAAGAACACTAGTGAACTGAATGAAAATGTTCTTCTCGGACTAGCACAGAGCGAGCAGTGGAAGGCTGTTTGAGGACATTTTTCACTGCAAATTGGTTTTATGGAAGTCATTACAGCTTTAATGACTCACCACCTGGAAAATTATGGTTTTATTCACATTCTGCATGAATGCTAGAGCAGAACTTTAGAATGAGGATGGTAATGTGCTGCAATTGGAGTATTTGAGTGGTTAATGGAATCCAGTACCTCCTAAAATGAAACTCTAATTTTGGAGCTCTGTACGGTTTCTCAAAGCTTAATGTGTCATAGTCCATAATGGTGCAAAAGTGCATTCTAAACCATTTAGGTGGTGTAGAAAAAATGTGTCAGGATAGGCTGAGTGATGGAAAAATCCAGTGCTCTGGTCTCCACATCAAAATGAAGTGAGCACACCCTCTCTTCTAAATGATGTGGTTTATGCTTCGCTGTCCTAATAACCTGCTTGTTATATGGAGCCCTGGAAGGCCAACCCATTATACAGGATTAAAAATCAAAAAGCTTGGTTCATGTACATCATATAATGAAGCAGAGCGTAAATGCCCTTAAATCGCAACCAGTTGATAATATATCTTGGCTAATCACCTGACTGGAACTTGATTTCCTAGTGGTGCATGAGGCACCATAATGTCAAGCATAAACCAACCTTAACTGAACCACCAGACTGCTTTGCATGAAAGGAAAAATTTAATTTGCCATATGTGACATGGTAAATTAAGTCTACATGTTATATGGTGGATTGATTAATGTGGCAGGTTTTGAGACGGGTTTGACATTCCCAATTCTGTTTCAAATTTTCTGCTGCCTTTTTTTATTAGGTTAAGGAAATGTTAAAATTAATGCTTGAAGAATTTCCAGTTAGTTAATTTATGGAACAATAACTTTGTAGTGTCCTCCTGGTCACAGATTGTTTAAATCTTTGGTTACAGTTAAGGACGCTTTTTGCTTTTTGGTGACTGTAGGGAGCAGGCCTGGTGTGTGGTGGGTACTCAAGGTACTTACACCAGGTATCCCCTCAGTGAAGTGTAGGCAGTGTCTAGCAGCCAGGCTGTCTAGAGGTACCTGTGGATGAGCAGCCAAGGCTTATCTAGGAGACATGCAAAGCTCAGGCAAAACCACTGTAGTCGCACATGAAAGAAACTACACACTTACAACAATAAAGGTAATTTATTTTAGTGACACAATACCAAAATTACTAAAAAGGCACTGCTCCCTTAGGAGGTAAGTAAACCTACTAAATATGTACACTAGTGCTGGTTTAATAAAATGTGCCGGTCCTCAAACAAGCATTTAATTCAAGCCATCAAATCCAAGGATGCCAACGCCATCCGCTTAGCTAGGAAGTCCTACCAGCTAGCCATACGCGAAGTGTGACCAAGATAAGTGGTGGGCAGCACTCAGCGATGCTGCGCGCGAGAGGAATTGTAGGATGTTTTGGTCCCTGGCAGTGCAAGGCCCAGAAAGCAGAGGATTGAACATAACTAACATTGCCCCAAAAGACTGCGTAGACCATTTCAGTGGGCTGTAATCCAATGATCATGAAAGCCCCATTCCTGATCACATGAACCCTTGCTTAAACATTACTACAGTATCCACCACTCAGGTGCCTCAGCTGTTTTCCCAAAAAGACCTAGTATATTCCCTAGGCACTATAAAGCGCGGCTGGGCCCCTGGCTCGGATGGTGTTCCAGCAGACCTGTTCTAAACTGATATTGCAACCTGTTCAAGATACATCACCATCATAGCGAATGCAATAGCATCTGGGGCACCAATCCCTGAGTCCTGGAAAGGGGCTATTGTTGTCCCGATCTTTAAAAAGGGCAACAGATCACTCCCCTGCAACTACAGGCCAAATCAGTCTAATCGATTGTGCGCAAAAAAGTGCTCTGCCACTGTCTCTTGAGGAAGATAGAAGACTGGATGACTGAATATGATATCCTTAGTCCCCTCCAAGCTGGTGTCCGGAAAAAAATATCTACCACTGAGCAAGCCCTCGGGTTCCCATTTTTATACTGGAAAACT
This sequence comes from Pleurodeles waltl, assembly GCF_031143425.1. Lineage (NCBI taxonomy): Eukaryota > Metazoa > Chordata > Amphibia > Caudata > Salamandridae > Pleurodeles > Pleurodeles waltl. Next base: position 540,451,631 of record NC_090448.1, read on the forward strand.
GCTCATTGGCAAAGGGAGCATATATGTAGCTTTTGTGGACCTAAAATCTGCATTTGATCTAGTACCCCGCAACAAACTATGGGACACTTTCCTGAATGGGAATTCCCAAGCACATCCTAGCACTATTGATATGGCTCCACAAGGGCAACAATGCATGCGTCAGCTGGAACAACAAGGGGCAACTAACTGATAGAATCCAGGTATCAAGGGGTGTGTGGCAAGGGTGTGTCCTTGCCCCCACCCTCTTCTCCTTGTATATCAATGACATCGTCACCTCTCTGCTTAGAGTGGAGGCTGACGCACCATCACTTGGCACACAAAAAAAATCCCTGTCTTGCTCATTGCAGACAACACTCTCCTGATATCCAAGACCCCTAGTGGATTAAGGAAACTCCTCACGTGCTTTGAGGAATTCTGCTCCATGCGGGGACTTGAAATCAAAGCCACAAAAATTAAATTAATGACCCTCAATCCCCATAGATCCTTTAGAGGGAAGTTCACACTAGAGGGCACCACGCTTGAGAAGGTGGGCATCTTCAACTACCTGGGTATAGCATTGACTGATAACATGTCTTGGAAACCACTCATAAGAAAGCAAGTTTTAAAACTAAAGCAAACAACAGGGGTACTAATAAAGGATTTTCACCTCTCACATACAAAACCAATTTGCCCAGCAATCAAGATATACGAAGCCCAGGCTGTGACCTCAGCGCTTTACGGGGCTGAACTATGGGAATATGCTCAAATCCAAGATATAACCATCCCTGAAAACAACTTACTATAAACCTTGTGTCCCTCCCACCAAGCACCCCACTGTTCCCCCTTTTTAAGGATCTTGGTATGAAATGCATTGGTCACAAAGCCCGCCTATGCCCTCTTCTGTACTGGCGGTGTCTCTGGACTACCCCAGAGCTCGAATCCTTCAATGCAGCTCTGCAGGGCATTTTAGAAACTGACCATCTTCATAGCATCCCCTGGCTTAGATATATCAAGGGTTTACTCTACTCACCTGGGCTTAGAGAACTCTGGAATTCACCAACTACCTCCTCCTTTCCCTCAAAAAACGAACTTAAAAAACAGTATTGGCACATGGTAGACTCCGAAGATCTGGGGTCCGCACTTTACACTACGTTATCTTGCGACTTTGTCAACCTTAAAGAGACATGCAAGTACGAGGCTTTCTGGGACATAATCACAGTACCAAGGGAAAGGAAACTGCACTTTCAGTTCCGCATTGGCATGCTGCCACTAAGACCGGATACCAGCCGCTGGTCACACGAAAAATCAACCACTTGCCCAGCCTGCAAAGCCCCCATTGAGAACCTTCCTCATGTCTGATTTGCTTGCCCCGCATACACTGCCTCACGTAGGAAATGGCTGGCCCCGGCATGCAGACTGCTGGGAGTCTGCGGTTCTGAAATAGCTCTCCGAATCCTCAGATCAGACACTCTGCCAACGTTAGTGATCGCCGTCGCCAAGTTCCTCGGAGCTAGTTGGATTGTTAGAGGAAACATTTTATCTCTTTAATGGTTCCAACAAGATTGTTCTATTACACAGTGGGAGTGTATTTTATCTTTATTTTATTCTTATTTTGTCAGCCATAGGTATCGTTATATTTATTTAAACTGTGTATTTGTATTGCTGCTATGTGCTTTTATGGCTCTTGTAGCCGAAATAAAGTTCTTTTGACTTGACTATGTACACTAGTAATCAGAAATGGACATAGAAAAGGTTAGAAAACAGTGGAAATAGCAACAAGCAATAGTGACTCTAAGGGGAGCCCAAACCATATACTAAAAAAAATGGATAGCGATAGCGTACCCGGAGCCCCACCTAGGTTAGTGGAATGTGTGGAGGAGAGCTGGGGGGGGGGGGGGGGGGGTACTAGAAAACCATCAGGAAATCAGGAGTAAATTACTGGAATTTCCCCAGACCACCCAAAAGGAAGGAAAAGAAGAAAAGACACCAGACAAGACTGCAAGAAACCAGTGGTGGATTCCCGGAGACGAGGACCTGTGGAGAGAAGGGACCAAGTCCAAGAGAGTCGGTGGAGTCCAGGAGGTGTAGTAGCTTCTACCCACCTAGCTGTACTTGCTGGAGTTGGCCGATGGTGAGGAAGAACAGGTCAGCACTGCAGCCCTGGAGCCGGAGAAGAGTTCCTGATGTATGCAGAGGATGTCCTATGCTGGAGTGAAGATTGCAGATTGGTGTCTGTACAGGAATTCCACCAACAATCCTTGGCCCCTAACACTGCATGTAATATATGTAAGTAATCCGCACAGCAGGCCTCAGTGTCCTAAGGGAGCATGCATTATATTACGTGTAAGGGCTTATCTGCAAGAGCAGATATGCCCCTGCTATGTCTTTGTCGATTCTTAAATATAGTAAGTTGGCAGGGAAGCCATTTTAAATGCATGTGCTATGCACTGGTCAGTATGAGTTTCCCAGCTACACGATGGCTTCACTGAAAATAGCAATGTTTGGTATCAAACATCTCGTATGGATAAACCCACACTGATTCCAGTAATGGACTTAACAGTACATGTACCCAGAGGGCACCTTAGAGGTGTTCCCTGAAAACCTTCCAGCCTCTGGTGTGCTGGCGGACTAATTTGAGCCAGCTTGTCATCACCAGACATGAGTCTGGCCCCCTAAGGTGAGAGCTTTTTTTCTTGGGTGGTCAGCTACAAAGCTTGCCCTGAGAGGGGTGTTTCACACCCCCACCTATCAGGATGACTTGCAAATATACCCGGGGGGACTCCCTACCTTAAATAAAGACTCTAGACCTCACACGAACAGGGGACCTGTTCTCTTCAAACTCCAAAGAAAGGACTCTGAAGCCTGTGGCGCCACCAAATCCCAGTGCCTGAAGTTGCCATTGCACCAGTCGCCTGTGGCCTCAGTTGAATTGGGCCACTGGTGCCAACAAGGTTCCCCAGCCCTCCACAGACTGAGTCCATCATAGTTTCACCCCTCCTAGACTCCTTGACCAGACCAGCAGCCTCTGCACAGAGCCCCCCTCTACTGCGACTGCTCTAGTAAGAAGAAAACTGGACACATGAAGACACTTCTGCACCTGTGACCCTTGGGCAGTGGAGAAGAGGACCAAAGGTGCCTACCAGTGCCTGAGTATCATGAGGTCCGAGCCCTGCTATTGGTTCAGCCCGATTGGCTTCCTAGCCAGAGCCCGCAGCCTCTTTTCGTAGTGACCGATCTCCATTGATGCGCATTGGGCACCCAACATTGTTTTGCATCTGGCAGCCCCTGTGCTGCTGGTGCTGTACTGCTGGTGCTGCCTTGGACCATGCCTGCCACTCACCTTAACTTCTGGAGATTGGTCTTGTAAGTCACTGTAATCTACCTGTTTGCAGAACTTGTTTTTCCTCCCATAGGATAACATTGCAGATGTCAGAAATTGCACTAAATGCCTACTTTTTAAAGTGCAAGGAATTTATATTTAAAAATGTACTTGCCTAAACGATTTTTCTTTGATGCCTAAACACATTTAAAGATACTTGTTATTTTTATAAAATAATGTGGATCTCCTTCTTGAGGTGTTCGTCTTAATTATTGACTTTTTTGTGTATTTGTAGATGTCTTGCACTCCTCTGTGTTAAGCCTAAGGCTGCTGGACCACACTACCTCCAAATACAGCACTTTGGGATTGTATAGGAAGCCCCTCTCCATTCACTGAGGAAACCCTGGACTCTTTCCACAGTATATCTAGTTATTTACATACCACATAAAAAGCCAGCTTCCTACAGCAAGGGTCAAGGCCACAGCAACAGGTCACAGCAGCCGGCACTGGGGCGGCCAGGTGCAGAACGGTGTTGGATGCCCAATGTTAGTCAATGGGGATACGTCCAGTTGAAAAGATGCTGCAGGCTTGGATTTGGGATCCAGGTAGGGGGGAATCAACAAGTGGGTTCCAATCATGAGATGCTTGGGGACGTGGGATCACCTTGGGTCTTTTTCTCCACGGGCCATGGGTGATGGGTGCAGAGGTGTCTTGAGGGATCTGGCTTTCACCACCGGATGCTTGCAGTTGAGGGAGCCTGCGGGCAAAGGCTGCAGGTGGCGTTCGAGTCCACAGTGGGCAAGTCGAAAGTGGGCTTTGTCCCTGGAGGGCTGGGGCACAATGCTGACACAGTTGGTCCACTTCTAGTCAGGCTGTGTGGCACGGGTGCAATGGTGCTTTCAGTTGTCTGGTTTTCACAGTCCGGCGTCTTCTCGGGTCTCTTGGTCTGCCTGCAAGATGCAGGGAAGCAGCTCCGCTGCTCCACAGGAGTTCCTGGGTCTTTGTTGAAGGCAGGCAGTCCTCCCAGGCTTTTGGAGGTACAGCAGCTTGCAGGACGAGTCGACTTTGGCGCCGATTGGTGGGAACAGCACAAGCCGGCAGGGCTGGGGACAAGTCAGGTGCTTCTTCCTTGGACTTTGCTTTTGCTGCTCTTGTGTGTCCTCCTTCGTAGGTCAGCAGGAACCTGATTTCCTGGTGCCAGGGTCCCACAAAATAATAATTTAGTGGGTGTTTTTAGGGAGTTTAGGGTAGTAGCCAATGGGCTACTTACCCTTCGGGTCACTGCACCCCCTATATGACCACTTCCTTTGGGAAGTAATCATAACCCTCTCCCAGAGTTCCTAAATCTTCCAACACCAAGATGGCAGGTTTCTTAATGTTTTGTCCACATCAGGCCGCGCACCTTAGGGGTGGGGCTGATCTGAGGGGTGGACACATCTCTCTGAATACTAAATTTCCCTCCTGTCCATGCACCAAATGGGTCCTGGGACAGGGGGTGGTCAGCATCTCTCCTTTCAGTGAAGGTAGATTTGCGTACCAATGGCAGTGGGCTTCTTTGAAACCTCATACCTTGGAATGCAGATTTGAAGGTCATCCTGATGGGTGGGCGTGTAACACTCCTGACAGAGGCTTTATTTCTGACCTCCAGAGAGCAAAGGCTCTCACCCTTGAAGGTCAGAATCTCTCCTGTTGGTGGCAGGCTGGCTAGAACTAGTCAGTGAACCCACCAGCAGTTGGTAGGTTTTCAGGGGGAACCTCTAGGGTGCCCTCTGGGTGCATGTATTAATAAATCCACCACTGGAATTAGTGAGGGTTTTTAATAAGAGATGTTTGATACCAAGCATCCATATTTTCAGTAAAGCCACCAGGTAGCTGGGGAACTCGTAGTGTCCAGTGTCCAGCACATGTACTTAAAAATGGCTTCCCTGTTCACTCACAATGTCTATGAATCGACACATCTGCTCTGGCAGATTTGTCCTCACGTAATATAATACACCCTGCTTTAGGGATAAAAGGCCTTCTGTAGGGGTGACTTGCATATATTGCACGCAGTGTTAGGGGACGTGGCACACAGGCTGTGTGCCATGTTGTGTTTTCACTTTTAGCTGCACCAAGACATGCAGCCTGCAATGGCAGTTTGCATGCCCTAGACAAGGGGACCCTGAGGGTGGCACAATACATGCTGCAGCTCTTGGGGACCTTGTCTAGTACCCATGACCTGGCTACCAGGGATACACTTTCTAGGGGCTTACAGGGGAGCCAAAGTTATTGCCAATTGGGTAAAAAAATATGCACAGTTCTAGGGAACGAGATCTGGCACTGGGGACCTGGTTAGCGTGGACCCATTGCACTTTCAGTCCAAATTGCATCGAATACCAGGCAAAACATAGGGGTGACAATATTAAAAAAAAAAAAAAGAAAACGGGTCACTTTCCTAAAGGTTCCCACTCTGTGTTGGATGCTTCTTGCTTCTTCATCATTTGCTCCCATCTAGCACTGGAGTACTTCTTTTAGCTGTGTTGTCTAGCATTATTGCTGCACACAACTGTTGCTACTGTGGAGTAATCACAGGGGTAGGTTTGGGTGTGCTGTGTCACTCCTACCTTGGCAAACCTCCTTCTGCTTTCACATATGATCTTTGTTAACAAGTCTAGGCTAATCTCTTGAATATCTCTACCTGCCTTTGTCTCAGTATTACACCTCCCTAAAACGGTGTTGGTGGGCATGCAAACCTTTACTAATGTCTACAAGGTAGTCTGAACAGACTAAGTAGGATGATGGTTTTTAATTTCCCGTTTAGCATGCTCACTCAGCTTTGCAAAAACCTTCCCTTGGGTAAATTAGGCACAAGTCCGCCCTTGTGACTGCCAGAAATCCAGTAGACATTTGCCAAAATCAAACTCTTTCGACTGTGATAGAAAGTTGCACGTTGTCAAGGATATCTCAGGAACCCAAGCTATGAGAATAATTACGCTTTGCAGTAGAGATCATTGGGTAGACTTTCATAAAGTCCATAAAAGGCATTTTTCCAGAACAAACGTAACCAAATGAAGCACAGTGCTAGCAAGCAGGAGACAATTGCCAAAGTGTACATGTTTTAGTTCAATCAGTTAGTGAGGAAAACTGTTATTGATTATGGTACGTCTTCGAAAGAAAACCTTACTTCTTTCTTTGGGTGTGTGGAATTCCTGTTGACACACGCTCAGGACAAATTTCTTGGGGTAAAAGGCAACAGGGTTTTATGTTTGTTTTATTCTGGACATGGAGGTTCAACTCCCTGTAGCACAAACTTTGGTAGCCGCAATGTGGATCTTTGAAAGAAGATTGCCTGGCACAAATGGCAACGTTTTAATCCATATGTAGAAGTTGTTAAAATTGTATGTATAACTGACTAATATGAAGCAATTTACTACTGGGGCAAGTGCTGTGAAATCTGCTTCTTTCACTGACTTTAGTTCCAGTATACAAATGTGTCACCTGTCTGTAGAATGTAACAATTTGAGGGTCTTGCTTACCAAATGCTTCCTGAAGCATTAAAGCAAGATTGCTAGTGGTTTGCTTTCAAAATAAAATGTACTAAAACCATGCAACTTGTTGGGGGTGGGGGTACGTTTTAGGCAAATTTAAATAGCAGTTCTGAAGCATTGTATAGTGATATACGTTTTATGCTGGAGGTTAGGTGTAAACCCATTATGGGCAATGTGGAGAAAAAACAAATGAGTGCCCAGGACTTTAAGAAAGTCACAACAATGCACCAGTATGTATGTCCTTGAACCAGTGCGGATATATAATCTTTGTAGATCAATAAGTTATGACTCCCACAGATTCATCTGATTAGCTGCAGTTTCTGCAACCATCTGTGATTCCTTTGCCTCTTAAAAAAAAAAAAAAAAAAAAAAATGGCGTCCATGATGCTGACGTAGTGCAGCAGCACAATGCCGTGCCTGTAAACACATAATTCCTGCCTTAGCCCAATGCAGACGTTTTTGTGCACAAAACATATTGAACACCAGCTAAACTTGTCAATCTGGAGCTAATTTCAGTGAATAGCTGTTTAAATTGCTAGGAAAAGATGCTGAAATTGAACACTTGTATTCTGATAGAAACTTCTGATCTCAGCTTTGTCACCTTATGAATTTCCCTAGGTGCCATACTGGATCTGAAAGTTTTTATTAGCAATTGCCTCGCACATCAGTGTTGGCTCTTTCCCATCCCAGATGTGAAGTCTTAGCCTTATATATGCACCCCTTCCTTGCATCAGTTCCTGTCTTTCCACTCCTACTGACTCGGATCCTGGGCTTCTCGAATAATCTTAAATGGACAGTTTTTTTTTCCATGAAACTTGCAGCAGTGTGCAGACATGTCACACCCCCCCCCCCCCCCCCCCCAAAAAAAAAACTACAGAGTTTATGCAGTGTCGAAACGGTCATTGACAGATGTTAGCGACGGATACCCATGACTTCCGTCTGTGGTGTCTTGGATCCAAACATGATTCTGCATTGTGTGAATGCTGCATAAAATTAAATCTCAAACCCATCTGTGATCGTGAAGCGAAACTCTCAGTGTAACTCAGAAAGAGTTCAAAGAAATGGTCCCGGCCAAAGTCAAGAATACAAATGTGCTGTCCTTCCCAAGGCCGCTCTTGTGTCCAGTCATCATCCTGAGAGTCCTGTGATTTGGATAAGTCACAGGTTACAAAAGTTTAAACAAGTGTGTCCATTTTCCTGCCACTGTCGTGTGGCATCCTGGGCACCTCTGGGCCACAAAGTTGTTGTCCCACTTTGGAAGAGTCTGATGTTGATCGCGGTGCACCCCAACGTTCCTTGTGCCAACAGCGACGCTTCAAATGCTCCAAGAGCTGAAACATGCCTTAGACACCATGCTTAGTTCCCCACTGGGTCCCTCTGACACACCTTTGAGCCCCAGCAATCCGGGGGCTGGTCCCTTCCTTAGGCTTGGCACCACAGACTATTCCGGTGCAGCAGCCAACGCCAGCCTTGGCACCTTGACTAATGCCACCAATTTGATCTCTGATGGCAGCACCGATGTCAGAAACGGAACCAATTGTTTTGCTGGACTACGGAACACATCTTCCACCACCGAGACTACACCAGAATCCAATTTCGACCAAGGAACATATGTCCTTCACCATGATGATGATATTGATGTGGATGACAATTATGGCATTTAGCACTATGACGATGGGAATCTCTTTGACATCCAAGATGACACTGGCCTGTGTACCTCGCCAAATATTGGCCTTTCCTCCTCAAACCTCAGATCCTTATGATTTGGGTGGTTCCACGGCAATGCAGAAGTTAGTGTATTGCAGCACAGATTTTAAAAAAATGACCTAGTCTCTTGAAAGATGGGAAGCAGACCTTTGCACAGATTGAGTTAGAAGACCAGTGAGAGTGTACAGATGCTTGTGTAGTGTTTATGTAAGTAATGTAAAGACCCAGAAATCTTCCAGTTCCCCTAGAAAGAGGTGTTAGGGTACATTCATGCTCCCCCAGACTGTTTGGCTTGCTGCATATTAGTTGCTGCACACTTTAGTCAAGGAACCTTTCTCCCACAAAATGTTGATAGTCTTTGAGCAAATAATTTTCAGTACTGACTTAATCCAGCAATGATGGTAAACTGATGAAATAGACTAAAAACTATTAGGAGGCTGTCATGTGAGTAACCTTGCTCTGTAAAGCACCGGAACGGACTCTGAATAGTGGTTAGACACCACTCTGTCTCAAGGGCACGCTGTGATTGTGAAGGAACGTCATGCCTACCTTGCTGTACTATATAGCTGTGTTCTTCAGGGCTGCTTGGAGTTATCTCATTGAACTCTACCAATGGAAAATTCACCTCGAGAATCTGATTCATGATCCTCATGCTTGGATGTTGTCATAGGATCTGATCCGGTCACATAACAATCCTTCATTAATGGATTTAACCAATCAATCAATCATATTTATAAAGTGTGCTACTCACCCGTGAGGGTCTCAAGGCGGTGGGGGAGGGGGTCACTGCTGCTCGAAGAGCCAGGTCTTGAGCTGCCTCCGGAAGGCGAGGTGGTCCTGGGTGGTCCTGAGGTGGGCGGGGAGGGAATTCCACGTCTTGGCTGCCAGGTAGGAGAAGGATTTCCCACCTGCAGTGGTTCGGCGGATGCGAGGGACGGCGGTGAGAGCGAGGCTGGTGGATCGAAGTTGATGGGTGGGCGTGTAGAAGGTGAGGCGACGGTTGAGGTAATCGGGGCCCTTGTTGTGGAGGGCTTTGTGTGCGTGGGTGAGGAGCCTGAAGGTGATCCTTTTGTTGACGGGTAGCCAGTGTAGGTGTCTCAGTTGGGCGGAGATGTGGCTGTGGCGGGGTACGTCGAGAATGAGGCATTTTGTATTCGCTGAAGACGTTTCTGAAGTTTTGCGGTGATTCCTGCGTAAAGGGTGTTTCCGTAGTCCAGGCGGCTTGTGACGAGGGCGTGGGTCACAGTTTTTCTGGTGTCAGCGGGGATCCAGCGGAAGATCTTTCGGAGCGTGAGGAAGCAGGAGGACGAGACGGCGTTGACTTGCTTGGACACGGTGAGAAGGGGGTCCAGGATGAATCCGAGGTTGCGTGCGTGGCCTGAGGGGGTCGGTGCGGTGACCAGGGCCGTGGGCCACCAGGAATCGTCCCAGGCGGACGGGGAGTTTCCGAGGATGAGGACTTCCGTCTTGTCTGAGTTCAGCTTCAGGCGGCTGAGTTTCATCCATTCTGCGACGTCTTTCATTCCATCCTGCAGGTTGGTTTTGGCAGTGGCTGGGTCTTTGGTGAGGGAGAGTATCAGCTGGGTGTCGTTGGTGTAGGAGATGATGTTGATGTTGTGTTTGCGTGCAATGTCGGCGAGGGGGCTCATGTAGACATTGAAGAGAGTAGGGCTGAGCGAGGAGCCTTGTGGGACGCCGCAGATGATCTTGGTGGGATCCGAGCGGAAAGGCGGGAGGTAGACTCTTTGGGAGCGGTCAGAGAGAAAAGAGGCGATACAGTCCAGTGCCTGTCCTTGGATACCGGTGGAGCAGAGGCGGGTTATTAGGGTGCGGTGGCAGACTGTGTCGAAGGCAGCCGAAAGGTCGAGGAGGATGAGGGCGGCTGTTTCTCCGTTGTCCAGCAGGGTTCGGAAGTCGTCGGTGACTGCGATGAGGGCGGTTTCCGTGCTTTGGTTGGCCCGAAATCCGGATTGGGAGGGGTCGAGCAGGTTGTTGTCTTCGAGGAAGTTTGTCAGTTGTTTGTTGACGGCCTTCTCAATGACTTTGGCCGGGAAGGGGAGGAGCGAGATGGGGCGTAAGTTCTTCAGGTCGCTGGGGTCCGCCGTGGGTTTCTTCAGGAGAGCATTGACTTCCGCTTGTTTCCAGCTCTCGGGGAAGGTGGCAGATGCAAACGAGCTGTTGATGATAGTCTGGAGATAGGGGGCGATGCTGGCGTCTGCTTTGTTGAAGATGTAATGTGGGCAAGGGTCCGAGGGGCATCGGAGTGGATGGTGTTCATGGTAGTTTTGGTCTCTTCGGCGCTGATGGGTGTCCAGGCGTTGAGGGTGACGGCTGGGGCTGTGGGTTCTATGGTGGTCGGCGGGATCTGTGGACCGAAGCTGTCGTGTAGGTCGGTGATCTTTCGATGGAAGAAGGTAGCAAGGGAGTTGCAGAGTTCTTGTGAGGGCGTGAGGGAGTTGGAGCTGGCGTTGGGATTGGAGAGCTCTTTGACGATGTTGAAGAGTTCTTTGCTGTTGTGGGTGTTCTTGTCCTGTCTCTCTTTGAAGGATGCTCTTTTGGTGGCGCGGATCAGCTGGTGGTGTTCGCGGGTGGCGATTTTGAGGGCTGACATGTTTTCTGCGGTGTGATCTTTGCGCCAGGTTTTCTCGAGGGTACGGCAGGTTTTCTTGGATTCTTTGAGGGCGTCTGTGAACTATTGAGGTTTCCTGGTGTTGGTCTGTCTTGGGAGGCGTCTGAGGGGGGCGAGGTTGTCAGCGCAGTTGGTGATCCAGTAAGGCATTAGTGACACTCAGATTATAAGAGGTGATGTCACTTTTATTCAAATTTTTCCACACCAAGTACTGTCTGCTACGTAGGCTCCAGAGGAACTTGCAGTAATGCGATTCAGATGTGTCTGAATGATGTGAGCTGAAAGTGAGAATACGCTGAAGTGCAAGTAAGGGTGTAAGCAAAAATGGGAGTAAAAGTCAACAAAAGCAGCCATTGAGTCACTGGTTATCAGCTAAGTAACTAGGCAAAAATGAAAAGTTTAACTGGACGAAATACAACTGTGTTCACTGGGAAACAACCCACAGGGGAAAAGTAGTACTTTAAACAAGCACATGAAAAGGCATACTTAAATGCAGTTAAATGTATAAAAATCCTAAAAGAAGCATCTAGCAAATATACATCTGAAAAGCTCCTCCCAAATGCCCCATGTCGAAGTCTATTACTTCGATAGCCCTCAGTCATGCTATCCATTTTTACTTTAATTAACATGCAAGTGTAAATATAAACATTTGAATCCAAATCCATAATTTAAAGTAGTCCCCTGTTTGTTCATGACCAGCTTCTAATTAAAATGTGAGCGTGGTATGCCTTGGTATTGGGCAATTGGCAGAAATTGTAGAAGCTGTTTAGACAAGCCCGTGAAAATTGCATCCCGTTGCACCCTTCTCACATGAAAGAAAAGTGGATATTTTCAAGCAGATTTTTTTCCAGCTATGGAGAAAGAACAGTGGAAACTGGGTGTCTTCCCGTGGTGCTAGATCAGCAAAATCTTTTGGGATGTGTGCTATTGAAAAGAGAAACTCCCCTTCTCAGTGTTACCTGCCTTTCCTTCTGTACCACTGTGTCCCAAGAGACCAAGCACCAGGGAAAGATTGACAAAATTCTGAGGCAAAGAATGCAGCACCTCAGGGAGGAGTATTTGTAGCAGCAGCATTTAAAGGGGGCGTCTTAGTACCCCCACAAGAAGGATTAATGTTGGAGGACCAGGTTAACAAAACCTTTATTTTCACAGGAAAGCCACTACATGCCTTGTAAAACGATGCCTACTTGGATATTGGAAATTTACTACAATCCCACAATAATAACTATTTTCTCAAGGACACTAAAGGGGTCATTATAACACTGGTGGTAGGTGATAATGTGGTGGTACCACCCCCAACAGGCTGACGGTACATACATATTATGAAATTGACGGGTTGGCTGCAGCCAACCCGCCAATTTACCATTCCAACCACCATGGCGGTAGCAGGCGCTGGGCTGGAGATGAGAATCTCCAGTCCGGTGGCCACTATTGTACCGCCAGCTGCATTTTGAGCCTGACACCTGCCATGGTTTTTGTGGCATTTACAACACCACGAAAACCATGGCGGTAGGCCCTACCGGTGACAGGGAATTCCTTCCCCGTCACTGGTAGGAGGCTCACCCACCCTCTCTCCATCCACGCTCCCCCCCCTCCCCCCCCCCCCCCCAACACGCACCATGCATACACCCACTCACTCACACTGGCATACATCCATTCATTCTCGCACACATCCATACACACATTCACACTGACATGCAGGCACGCATTCACATTTCCATTTGTACACACATTCTCACACAGATACACAGACATGCAAACAACACTACACAGTCGCATTCATGCACACTCACACATTCATGCACACCACCCCCCCCCCCCACACACACCCACACACCACCCCCCCCACCCACCTCCCCTGTCGGAAGCCCAACTTACTGCATCCAGCGGGTATTCCAGACGGGACACTGCTACCGCCAACAGCACCCGCCAGCAGTACACCGCCAGACTGTATCATGTGTCATGATATGGCTGGCGGCGGTCTACTTGCGTGGCGGAGCTGGTGGTAGCAGCAGCACCTTACCACCACCCGGCAGTATGGCCACAGACGACTTTCCACCCTTCTTGTGGCAGAAGTGGGACTGTGGTCAAAATTGGATGGACGGATGGTAGCTGCAGTGACTGTCTTATGGCAGCCGTCACCACGGTGGTAGGCGGCCTATACTGCCAATGTCTTACTGAGGGCCTAAGAGTGCATATTGGGTTTCCAAGTACCCATCCCAGGACACGGCCTAACATCCTTTTGTTTGAAGAGTTAGAGGTCATGTCGTCAAAACTAGAGGGGTGAAAGTGATTGTTAATTGAGACCTTATGATGATTAGGTCGAAAACCAATTTTGGGTACATACTCTGGTTTGAGTTCGAAAGGGGATTTAACAGGTGTAGAGTGTGCCAGGCACTGGAGTTTTCAACCAGGATTTGCAACAGGAAAATCCTGAAGTAAATCATGGCAGCAAAGTGTGCAAAATGACATCCACATCCACTAACGCATAGAATAATTTGCAAATTGCATGCCAGTTCCTCATTCCTGGATGTACAAACCTTAGTACGCTGCAAATGGTGCACTCAAACTTCACAGCCTTTACTTTCACAAATGTGATGGTATGCAATTTGCACCCAGTTTTTGCAGCACAGCATCTGTGCCTGTCCTGTTGTAAACCACGAATAAATTTGCTTTCTGCCATTGACCATTTGCGATTCACAGTTTGCTAATATGTTGCATTCAGTTTTATTTGTGTGGAGTCGGGCTTTTTTATTATGTGTACCGAAAAAAAACAGGGAGAGTTGCTAACAAGCAATCCATTCAGGGGTGTGACCCCATTGAAAAGGTTAGGGACTCTCCTTTCTAGCGGTACCTCTCATGTCAGTATCTATGGCTGGAAGACGGGACTACGCCCCTAGCCCACATAATATTTTTATGATTTTTTGTTTTGTTTTTAAGGGCATTCATCATTTTGTTTATTTTCGGTTCTTGTCCAGGGCTATAACGCCGCTTCTTGGGTAAGTAGAACCACGAGAGTACCATTTGAAAGAGGAGACCATCTATTTTCTAGTGGTGCCTCTTTAGGAGTAATTGTCCTAGGGATGGGTGGATTTTATGGCCCCATGCATGCAACAGAAGACATCTTTGAAGTGTAGTTGATTGGCTTTCTACTCACTATAACACTAATTCCCAAAAATTTACATGGAAAGCACCTAGGTTTTTTTTTTTTTTTTTTTTTTTTTTTTTATTTTTTTTTTAATACCATTGATCAAAGGAACATTTTAATCGGTTGATCAAAACCAACATAAATTGAAATCCTCCTCTCCAAGAAGTTTTACAATCTCTTATTTTACTAACAGAACGAACATCCGAGATAAAGCATTCCGTTGAGCGTGTGACAAGTCACTCGAAACATTGTGTGCAATTTAAAAACTGTTGGGTTCACTTCAGAATGGGTCAGTTCCACAATGTTTTTGTGTCCAATGATTTCGCCAAATGTCTGTTCAAAATATAATAAATAATAAAATATAATATTAGTTACTTTTTAAATTCTCAGTGTAAGAAACGAAGAGCGGCCGAGTTGGTGTACGTTTCAGGGGGAAAAACACCAGTCCTGTGTTTCGTTTGTGTTAGTCTTTTTCTGCTCCTAGATTGAAATGCCCATGGTTTCCCTTGGTGTAACTGACGATGCACTTCGACCCTAGCTGTGTGAGTGTTGCCTCAAGACTTAGAACTGGATGTCTGCTGATTGTTAAAAAAAAATAAAGATTAAAAACCTGAAGGGACTGAGTTCAGATTCGTCTTATTGGCACAGTGCGTCTCTGTGCTTATGTCTCGTTATATTGCTGTCACCCGGACATACTTGTTTAAGATTGTGCAAAAGATACACAAGGTAAAAAAAACTGTGTTGTAAACGTAACACGCCTATGTTTTGTACAGCGTATGGTTACTGTTCCCAAAACTGGCAGACATCAAACTTGATACATATAGGTTAAGTTGGTGTATTCCCAGAGCAGCCTGGTTTATAACTCCAGAGCGTTTAGGGTGTCCCAAAGCTTCTGTTCGGGGCAGAACTTTGCGTGTTTTGCTGCTAGAGTTACAGGGGAGCAAGCTAGTAAATGCACATGTTAATCTTACAAGTAAAGTGCTGCGCTCACGTTAGAAAGGCTGGCTTTAACAATACAGTGGGCTGCAAGCTGAGCATGTCCACACAATTTAAACCCACTTTCACGATGTGGTTGCCTAAAAGCTATGTGTCCCGCTGCACCATTTATGGGTGTTAAGTACTCGCGGGAGTACGGCATGCCTGCGAATTGGATGTTTGCTTATCTCGCACGAGGGTTCTTGCTGCTCAGGCCAAAGGACTGTGGTGTGTTTGGACAGCTAGGCGTGTTTACAAAGTATGCCCCAATGAGAGA
The DNA here is from genome assembly GCF_031143425.1 of Pleurodeles waltl. Classification (NCBI taxonomy): domain Eukaryota; kingdom Metazoa; phylum Chordata; class Amphibia; order Caudata; family Salamandridae; genus Pleurodeles; species Pleurodeles waltl. The sequence goes on from NC_090448.1 coordinate 540,467,192, forward strand.
AAAATAGAAATAAACAATTAAACAATTGCTACTTTATTAGCTATTTGTCGTGAGCTGTGAAAATAGGTAAAGTAGCTCATAGAACACGTGTTTTTTTTTTTTTGTTAAGGTCTTGCTCAGACTTGGCAGGAATGTTTTTAAGCATGGGTAAAGTGGGCCCTGGTCCTAAGCCTTTCAGGGGGTGCCCTGATGCTGCCGGCTGTGTTATGCAAAGAGGTTGCCGTGATGAAATTGAATAATTCTTAAACGGATTGTTTTAAAAAACATTTCCTTTAATTTTATTTTAATGTGGGTGATGTCTGGGAGTCTGTAATAGATACGTGTTCGTGCTTTTCAACGCAATGCAACATCCATAAAAAAGTTTCTTTAGATCAAAAAAGGGCCCCGCATGGGCGTTACAAAGATTATTTCCAACATATTAATGAGCTGCTGCTGTATATTCTAATTTTGAAAACCTGTCACTGTCCTTGAATAGCAGATGTAAATGCATTTAGAATTTGAACCTGTGTGCCGCATGAACACTTTCAGTGACATGGCCGAGGAGGGCAAGAAAGAACTGAAAGTGGATCACGATTCCAAAGCTATTCCGCTCAGATCCCCCATATTACGTTGAGTCCAGGTCCGCCGAAACCCTTAGGATGTCCCTGAGACTTTACTCTTTTCTCCGCTACGTTATTTTCTTTCTATGCATCCGACGTGTAGGAAGGATGGTGTCGGCATGCACGATTTGTGGGGCAGCTCAAATAGTTTACATTTACTTTTCAAAGTGCTTGTGATTTTCAGTCTCAAGCAGGACTGCTCGTGCTTGGGGAAGGCCTCCATTGTTGCCACGGCAACACACTATTGGTTTGAGTGAGCATGCTCAGAAGAGACAGGAAGGTTCAGCAGAGCTTGGCAGGCTGCCAGTGGAGGGCTGCCAGATGCTTTGAGATGGGTTGTCTTTTTCTTTCCCCTTCCTTTCATGTAATGTCTGACTTCTCTATATGGGAGAGACTACAAGTGATGCAGTAGATGCAGGTGCCGTGCATTCACCAGGGAAGCAGACAGTAGGCTCATCTGAAACGTGCAGGCGTTGAACAGTTTAAGCAGAAGCAAAAAGCAACATTGAGGCTTTAAAAATGCAGCATTAGAGGTAAGCTGCTTATGTGACATCGATCATTGATATCGTGGGCGGATTTTATTTCTTTACTGCGGACGTTGTGAGGCCTGTACATAAAATCACGCGTGCGATATAACCGTCTTGAAAGCTGTAAGATTTGAGCTTTGCTTATTGTCTGCATTCCTAGCGTTTCCCCCACCCAGCCATATTGGCTTCCTGAACGTAGGAGTGAGCTGTTAAATGGGATGATGGTAGATGAATGTGCATAAAAATGGTAACTATTGGATTTATTTGTATTACACAATCTAAAACGAATATGCCATATACCGCCGGGGTTGAAGTGTTGCAGGCTGTAATCGTTTTTCCACTAGCGTTCTCCTCCGAGCGGGTCTCACTTAAAGGAATGGTTCGTCTGACAGCATGCCTTCCCCTCACGTTTTCCACCGGGCTTCACCGTGCAAGCACTTTGAACAAGCAGTTTACGAATGAAATGCGCATTTAAAATTTAACAGAGGGTATCTTCGGCAGTGAACATGTGGATAATCCTTCTAGGAGAGAACTGCAGCAGCTGTGTACTGCTTTCTTTGTTTGCAGCATGCAGAGGGGAATGGAAAAAGTGAAATGAGGTGTACACCTCAAAGTGCAGCATATTAGCCAAGACATCGCTGGTTCGAATGCCGCCCCCCCCCCCCCCTCTGGTGTTATTTAGGTTCACAATGTAGCTTATGTGTAGAAAGTAGATTCCCGAGTGCTGAGACGTTTTATACATGAATTGATTCCAGATGTTTCTTGTGAAAGCTTCTGCGTCTGACTGTATTCACCTCCACTAAGTAGATCCTGACTTTGCGGGGCCCGTTTTGGTCGCACTTGAATGTGAAATCTATCCACACCAGCACAGCAAAACCCATTTTTCTTTTGTCTGGCTATCCCCACATAACGGAGCCGAGGCTGCATGTGCCTCATGACACTGTTTCATCAGTATGGAACAGTAAGAGACATTCTAGAAGTTTCATCTCATTATATTTAGAAATTATATGTTTGCCCTCGTTTGATACTACTGCTTCCTTGGTGTTGATGGATGATGCAATGGGAGTAAGTGTATTATTGTCCTTCACCTACCGATCTGATTTTGGAGACCAACATGCATGTAGGTCTTTCCTATTGTTATGGGAATGAGCACTTGTTCCACCTGGCCAGGCTCAGGGTGTACGTGCGGCCCTCTAAGTCTGGCCCCTTACATGTCATGTGAAGTGTCCCAGGGTTTGATCTTGGCTCCCCATGTCAACCAGTATCTTTATAGAGTGATGGCAGATTCGGCCAGCTCTATGCTCCATTATGCAGGCGAACATATATTATGTTTCAATTATGCACACCTAGCAAAAAGTCAGTTGAGTGCTGTACATTGTTAAAGATTCGCCTAAAGCCAACGGGTGATAGGAGAGATAGCTAGGTTGGAAACCACTAATGTATTGTGATGTACAGCATTCCTTAAAGAGGTGTATCTTTAATTCTTTGCTAAATTGGTGCGCTCCTGATGGATACAGGGATGTTCCAAATTCTGGGTGCATGGATGAAAAAGGCCTGCTGCTTTGTTTCTGGTTTTTACACTTTTTAGTCTCCAGTGTGGTGTTTTAGCTGTGGATGTGCCAAGAACAACCAAACCTGGTGAGCTTGTTTGCAAGATAAGTCGGGGTGCTGGTTGTGATGACTATGTAATGATGCAGCTGGTTTCGAAGATGGTGTGGGCCAACAAGAGGGAGCTAATGAGGTCCAATGCAGATGACATTCTGTTATAGTTGTGTTGCAGGAAAGCAATGCCTGAGGAACTGCCTTTGTGACATTGATGATTAAATGCCCCTCACCGTCCTAAATGTAATTTTTTTTTTTTTCAATGTCTAATCAACACTTCTTGGAGCCCCTCCCCTTTTCTATAGGCTAGGCTTGTCCCCACAGCAAATTTGCTTGTGATAATTATTTTGTTCCACTTTTATTTTAAAGTCACTGACCGTTCTACATTTTTTTTATCGACCGATTCTTTTGACAAGGCCAAAGCACCATAGTTCTCAGGCATGACATTAGAATTACCTTTTGTAATCCTTTTGCCTGAATCTGCCTTTGTGACAATCGCGTTCTGTAAACGGCAATCTTTTTAATCACTGAAAATGTATTTACTTCTTTTTTTCAATTGCAGAAGCATGTGCCTTGGCTCCAAAGTGCTTGAGAGGAGAAGAAAGGGGGTACTCTTTGTGTTCAGCTTTGAGGATGTGGGTTTATAAAGTAGAGTTCATGGGAACTTGTGGTGTCGCACATTGGGATCAGTGTGGTGATTAGACGGTGTTGCAGAAGACATAGCAGTGAAGCGAATAGTAAGGTTAATTATTAGTTTGCCTTTATTTACTTTCCCTGTATATGGATAATGTTGGTTGGGAGGGTGTGGGTGTGTAGAGCTACCCATATGGCAAGAGAAGGTTGTCATGCACAAGGCCGGTATGAGTTCTTCAGCCGTGTGGGAGCAAACCTCTTGCTTCACTAAGACAGGTTTCAGTATTTGTTTTGTAGTGTTGAATTAAAGAGTTTGAATGTTAACCTGTGTCTGCATTGGGTGGATGGGGATGAATAGACTGGGTTTGGTGTATTATGTTCCTCTAAAGGAAATGTGTCCTCTGTTTGGAAGAGCTGGGTCTTACTGTCCTGCCTAAATTCCAGGTAATCTTGAATGTTAAATATATTTGCCAACAGTGAGTTTTAGGGTGTGTATTTTTAAGTGAAACAAGCCTTAGCAAAGCCTATACGTTTTTGGCTTTGCCAATGTCTTTTAGCCATGTTGTATAGCAGAGCAGAGTGCATGGCATACAGTGGTGTGGAGTAGTGTGGCATAGGGTGGTGGGGGTCTGTGGTGGAGTGGTGTAGAATAGTGGCAGCAGAGTAGAGAAGAATGGTGTAGAGTGCAGTAGCATAGAGTGAAGCTGAATGGTTTAGTGTGCGTTGGTTATAGTGGTGTAGAGTGCAGTGGCACAGTAGTGTGTGGTAGTGTAAAATGTTGTGACCCAGAGGCCTGCTTCTGAGTCTCAGTTCAAGTTCTGTGGGGTCCTTAATCTTTGGATGTCTCATTGGTTTAATCAGTGGTTTGCAGGCAGAGGTCCAGCACTGGTGAGCATAGTTTAGAGAAAGTAGAAGAAAAGCAGAAAGTGTTTTACTCTGTAAATGATATTTGGGGTACAGGAGATAATTGTGCTGTGTCTTTATTTGGAAGACACGCAGAAGCCCAGTCAGTTTACAGAACCATATATGTGTATTCTGTGCCATAACGACTTTCCTTTTCACTTTCATAAACGAGCTGGTTAGCTTACAGTGTTAGGAGGGGGGTTGATTAGGGAACAGAAGCAACACTGAAGTGGAGCATGTGGGACTTTATAGAAGCTACACGGACGGGCATATGGGAGATGGCCTGAAAACACAAGGACTCATATGGAATGCTCACCGCTCTCCTCCCCACCCCACCCCCAAAACCACCACCCCTAAAAATGTACCTTCAAAAATGTGAGCAATAGAAGGATAAAAGTTCTTCGTCCATGATGCGGAGGGAGGGGGTCAAGCAAGACATAGGTATGCAGTGATAGGAGTGAAGCAAATCCGAGAGACACCGCAGCTAACCTTTGCTAAGCTATGGGCTTGTTAAATATTTATTAAGCACACAAGCACCTCAGTTAGAAGTGTTTTTCCAAAACTTCAGTTAAAGACATATTGGTCCATTTGCTTGGGTTGTCCTATGGGTTGAGCAGGTTGCCTTTAAAGAGATGTGTCCACCCCTCCCTTGGATAACGTATGGAGAGTTTAAGGTGGTGGAGGTATGTTGTGACCTAAGTAGAGTGTCTAGTATAAATTGTCTTTGCACCCTCTCCTGATATTTCAAGCATGAGCTAACAAAGACATTTTTAACTTTTTTGTGAGATATATCATGAAGCTCATGCTTGCGTCTCAAGACAATCTAGCAGTTGCTTGCCACCAGGTCAACTTCCAGCTATCTGATTTTGCTTTTTTATGGTGGTTTTGGGGATGTATCCTAATGGACACTTCTTCCTGTAGATTCCTTCTATGCTCATTAATTCAAGATGTCTGACAGGATTTGGAAAAATGCTCTGCTATTGGGAGCCAGGGTGACTCATGGCGCAAAACCACATGGAAGTTAATACTGGAGGTGGCATCACTTATTAAAATTGACGTTTGTGCACAATAGATATGGAAAGAACCAACTCATTTCTTTTGCCTTTTTCTAGTTTGTGTTTATTAAAACTCCTTTCGATGGTTATGCCTTGGTTTAATCCCTCCTGTAGTGAAAAATGTTTGTTTCAGTCCCTAGTCTATTATGCATGTGTGAACCTTAGTCTTTATTCTTATGAATCTGGACAGAGATTTCATCCGTGTGTGTGTGTGTTGGTGGTGTGTGTGTGTATTCGTTCCCAACGCCTAGGACATATTGTTTGGGGGTCAAGGGCAAAAAGTTTTCGTGTTTATTTTCTCCTTGGGACAAGGAGGCCCACCATCCTGTGGCACAAACCGTTTGTCTGCTAGTTTACAGAGAAGGGAACTGTCTGCAGTTGAGGTAATGTGTGTCCATATATTAACGCTGTTCGATCTTGTATTTATGGTTCATCAATGAAAAGCCTTCATTATTAGTGAGTGCTGCAAATATACGTTTTAAGGTCACACTGCACTACTGACATTGGTTCCAGTTAAAAAAAAAAGTGTGCACACATTTTTGAAACGTTTTAACAATACAAGGCCAACTATAATGTTCGCTGATGAAATGCAAATGTTTGCAGAAGCTTCTAAGTAAGAGTGATGATTCTTGGCTTTCAAAATAAAATGTTCAGGAAAAAAAGGCAAGTAGGAAAACATTTCCGCTAAAATGAGATTTTAGATGCTATTTCTTTGAAGCGTCATTTGGTAAAATGTGGTGATGCATTCTTGTATTTCCCAAAAATATTCCTAATGGGAAATCTGTGTAACCGTTTTCAACAAGATTATGGGAAGCATGAAAATAAACAAGCACTGGCAAAGCCAACCGATTCAACATTTTTTGTGAGTCTTTTGGTTTCGTCAATGCATGTCTTGTTTTGACATGGCTTTTGTAAACACTTTATTGTTGTGGGAGCTGCCAGGCCCTCACATATTTGTAACAAACACTGGCAAAATGAAAAAGAAAAAAAAAAACGTTTTTGGTCTCAAAAATCACATATTACCACCAGTGGCAAAACAAAGGCCCAGCAGCTCCCCTCCAGGGGACTCCCTCAGCACAGCACCTGCGTTGAGTGAGTCTGGAGGGGGGCCCTCCATGTTCTTTGCAGGTGGCCCGCTCCATTTTCATGACGCCACTGATTGCCGCAGTAGTTACTGGCACTAAACAAAACTACTTTGTGTGCGAGTATGCTCCTTGTGGAAGAGCAGATGCGATCACTCACAGTAAAGCCAGCCGATAGATAGATAGAGAGAGAAATAGAAGTTAATGAAAACAAAATGTCTTTGTTAACGCCAGACCTAATCAGGACCTAATTCTTAAAGTTAAAAAAAGTGCACCCATGGTAAGTCTTTGAATTAGTGGCTTTCATGAATTCACAAGAACTTACAGAAGTAGACCAGAAAATCGTACTCCTAGAAATTATTTGTGAACTGTATTTTAGCACAAGCAAATATGCATGTGTAGGTTTACTCATGTGAAGATCTATGGAACGTTTACAAGTTCACTTTACCTCCCTAACACTTTTTTTCCCCAACCCTGGAAGAACTTCTACTTCTGCCATTGTCAGGAGTAAATTTCCAACCTTTCTTATTATGGGAAAAGATTAAAGAATAGCTGGTGAAAATCCTTAAAACATGCAAGTTAGGATGTTGACAGACTCGAAGACATTTCAGCCCTGGAACTATTGTTTACTGCATCCTCCAGCCCCAGTTTGTAGATCTGCGAAAAGGTGGCAAAATAAGAAAATTGCTATATTAGGAATTTAAATTGCAAGTATTCAAGCCCTACTATAGTAGTATCCCTGGCATAAACAGAGAGGCTGTTATCAGAGCTCCTACATAATGAGATTGCTGCCATAATTTGTCACCGCACTTCATGGCACCAAAGGGACAAATAGGTTTTTGTACAGGACAGGTAGATTTATGAAGCAACCTGTCCCATGGGCAAGTAGATATTTAAAAAAATTCCACGCCCCTGTTTCTGTTCTGTTATGCCACCATCCCATTTACCTAGACTGTAAATTACTTAACTGATATAAACAAAGACAGCATCACTCTTTATGTAGGAGTCATTGATGAAAACAAATCCCAATAGCCAACAGATATTCACATGTTGATGCTTTCTTTGGTTGGGATTCAAACGTACTGGAATTCATTGAAATTTATTTAAGAAAAGATGACTGTGAAACTAACAACCTTTTTAACAAGAACACTGATATGCAGCAGTATTTGGACTTGCAAAATGCAGCAAGGCTAGACACCTTGTCCAGAAAGAGTTTAAATGCCCCTCTGCATAACCTAACGTTATTAAAAAAAAAAAAAAAACAAGGATCAGCAGTAGCACTTCTGGCGATCACAAAGTTAATCCCAACTTAGTAACAGAAATTCTGCTGTTAACCAGGACTGCCTCGTAGCCATTGCTAACTTTCAAACATTCGTAGCTAGAAACTTTTCCCTCAGCTTGGGAGGAACCTAATTGCACCCCTGTGGTCCATACATTCTAAACTAGAATCCTGGTTTTAGTTGTCGTTCAAGACCAGGCCTAATTGTTTTTCCTTCTGTCCCCTTTGAGACTCAGACCATAAATGCCTTTTACAAAAAAACCATTGTTCCTCATAGTCCGGCTCTGAAAATGGCAAACACTTCCTCCCATCTGACAATGTACAGCTATGCAGATATGGGAAGTGGCAGCTCTGACCACCAGTAACATACCACTCCAAATTAAAGATCCTTTTAGCCTGCTGTTTGAAGATGTTAAGGAGAGGTGTGAAACCTATTTTGAGCTTAGGTTTCGATAAAATGTATTAATTTCCTTGTCTTTGAATACTGTTTTGGTTACCTGCAAGCATGTTTTGATGAATTTGTGAGAATACTATTGCCTGCAAGGATTTAAAACAAATTGAGACCACACCTTTCCTAGGGTTTTGCCTCACCAACCTGCTAATTCCATCAATAATATATAACGTTTCATGATTATTTCAGACCATAGTACATGAGAAAAGGTCATCCATCTCGAGCATCACCCTATCGATGTTATTACTTTGGTCTGTCCAAAGACATTTGCAGAGAAAGGAATCGGGGAAACCTTGTCTTCTACATTATCTTCCAGGCTAGCAACATGTAAAGTTCTCTAATTGTTTCTTTCATTCAGGACCTGCCAATTTTCTGGCTAAACAGAGCAGATCTTTTCCCTGAATAGAGGACTTTGGTCTTATGACAAAGCCTGACAACCCTTTGCTTTAAGGACATGAGGCACAGACGTTAGTGAATGGACAGTTGTTTTTGACCTCTAAAAAACAAAATCAGCCTCCAAAGGAATACAAGCGTGTGCATGGAAACATGTTATTGCAAAGTGGTGCTCTCACCCTTTGCGTTTCCTAGGCATTGATCCTCAAAATTAGTTTCCATGACTAAGGACAATCTAACTTTTTACACTCTAGTCTCTGTTTACTCTGCTGCGTAGTGGTGCTTATTTTATGTTGCCTTGATTGATGCTGAAAAACGTTTAAATTATTTGCTTTCCCTCAATGTTTAGCTTCTCGTTATGGTACTGTTGTTTTTGATGTCCATTCTCTTCAGATCTCTTCTTTCTTGTGATATGAAATATTTCTCATTCTAAATTGGAATTTTTTTGATCGCCATTACTTTAGCCAGGAGTGTAAAGGGGTACTTCATGTGCATATGTCCCAGCTGAATTTTCAACAAGACCATATCCTTCTGAGGGACAGGAGTACGTTTATATGTGGTTGTATCCGGGTTTTATCTGATCTAGAAAACACACAACTGAATATATTTCCTCCTGGTGGACTACTTTCATATACTGGATTCAAACGGTACTCTCGGATTTTATGGTGCTCATTCCAGAGTTCTAGTCAAAGAAACTGTGGGGCTTCCCTGGTTCTGAAGGAATGCCATTACGCAACTGCTCATCCTCTGTATGAAAGTTTTGCAGACTGAGTGAAATAAGGGTTATGGTGCTTGCCCTGGACATTGTGCTGAAAATCAATGATGCTTGGGTGTGTGCCCACAGACTCCATATTCAGAGTACTCATTCAATATCGAAAAGTAAGGCTTCTGTCATGTTTACACAAATGGAGTATTCATCCTGATATTCATAGTGCATTTAGAAATGTGGGGGTATACACACGTGAATCTCTGTGCATTTCATTGGAAGGCCATTACTCCTCTATAGGATTTCCAAAAATGTGTTCTTTTGGAGTCACAGTGCAAGTACCTTAGAATTAACAATGTGGCTTATTTTTACACATTTTTTTTTTATTATTCAAAAGGTCTTGAGCAGCTACCCAAAATTTCAGGAACTGATCCTGGTGATTTTGGATTAGCTCATCTTTAGATGGCTCAGAGGAGTCCGGTTCCCAGATCTATAGCCTGTCAAGGAGGGTTTTTCCACTGCTTAATTTGCAGCAAGGGTTGGAGTGGCAGACTGATGCTCCTGCATATGGACCGAAACATCCTTCAATTACCTATTTGGCTCCTTAGGCGGAGGTAACTTGAACATCAATTCTTTGACGCGTTCAGTATTGTGGAAAATAATGTGCGAAAACGCAAAAGGCATTTAAATTCTGCGGAGTTTTTGTTTGCAGCTAACAAAGAAGGTTTGAAGATGACCGTCGTTAGGGTTATCAGATTCCTCTTTTAATTACATTTCGGAAACTCATTAACTGTTATATTTTAGATTCTGTGGTTTCTTTATTTTTAGGGTAACTGTCAAACCGGTAAACTCTCTTCCTTAAATCATTGATCAGTAGTGCCTCAAATTGATATTTACAGAATTAAAGGTTTAAACCTTTGCACAGCACTCTTCTCGAGTACCTTACTGGTAACTGATTTCCTTTTATTGAGAGCTTTAGCTTTTTTGGTGTCAGAGTTGCAAGTCTTGTCGGACTGTTTAGCAAAACAAAAACTGGAGCTGTTAAGGGCTTGCAGTCATATATTCAGAGCTGCCAAATACACGTTGGACACCTTTTTTATTGTTTCCTGTGGGCTTGCTTCTAAAGTTTGGCTCCTGTAAAACAGTCGGTTTCCATCAGATTAGTCTCCGCAGTAGATGCTAAAAGAGCCCATCAAAAGGACTGTATTTGATTTTTTGAAAAAAGATGGCTCAATATTATCATGTTGGGTACAGTAATAAACCTTAGTAGGCTTACCATTGGTTGGCTTGTTAGTCCCATATGCTTGCTTATTTAATGCTTTCCTTCCAATTTTTGTGTTTGTCTCCCTGGAGCATATCTTCTTTACCATCCATTTGATTTAAAAGCTTACTGCCCACAAATAGAGAACCCTTTTGTTCTTTAGCACATTTACTTGCATGGAGTGCTAGTCTTGCTCTCTTCCGCAAGTGCTACCAAACTCCACCTGCCCCAAAATACACACAATCCTTTAGTGAATTCTGTATTGCTCCATCAAACATAACACCCGCCACGTTGCCCCATTCCTCATCCATTGCTTTTTCCACTGCTCCTTGGCTTATTTTGCTTTGAATTTAATTTACCCCTCCTCGTGCACTTGTTGTTCATCTGCCCCGGGCCGCTCCCCATTGCTCCCACATGTTGACTTATTCCCCAAATGCTCCGCCATTTTTTCTCCCAACCCACGCATTACGTTCTTATTGAGGACACATGCCTATGTACAAGTCATCCTGCTTTCTTTTTTTTCCAGTTCTGAACAGAAGCTAGAAAGCTAGTAGTCGAAAAGATGAAACCCATTGACTTTGCCGTTGCTTACTTTACTTTTCAGAGGCATATCTATCCAGATCGCTATTTTTTTGCTGGGTAATGTTTGAAATATAAAGAATCAGTAGAGGAAAGGGTATCAGATGAAAAGGTTGCATCGTTTTATCAGCATTGGTTCAGATGTAATCTGTTTTTCCCTCTGCAGATTCTTTATTGCCAACGTCCTCTTTCTATCTTCTGGTGCCTGCTAGGCTGGAAACTTAAACAGTCTTGTAAGGTGGCACTATGTAAATACTGTTGTTCTAGTTATACTGGACACATGGCTTGGAGTCCACAACTGCAATATTTTCAAAAAGACACATCTGCAGAGGAAGAACAGGATCCATTAGAACCCACCATTTGAAGATGCTTACTTCTTGGATCAGTGGATACTGTTACTGCCTCATGGTATTTCTCCCTATGCATCATTACCTCCTAGATTGAGAGTGGGGGAGGGGAGTGTCAAAGCCTAAAACCGAATTATGTTCATTTTAACGGGTACACGACGAGGTGCTACGGACTTAATTTTTTTAAAGCATTTGTTAGGCTCTACCACTTGAGGGTCCTATTTAGCCTTTTCAGATTAGAAAAGTATTAGTGAAATCAGTTCAATACTTGTGCCTTACAGGGTAACAACCACCTGTATCTGTCTAAGAGCCTTTCAAATGTTGTAATATTTTTACTGAACTAGACTAAAGCATGATCTTCTTAACCTGCTATTTACTGTCCTCTCCATAGCCTGAAGAAGAGCCCGATCCAGAAGAAAGGGACAACTTCCTTCAACAGCTTTATAAGTTTATGGAAGACAGAGGTACTACATTGTGTCTTTTGTTTATGCACTTATCAGCGTATCTGTTTCCTAGGCTCTGCGTCAATAAGCATCACCAATAATAAGAATTCTGCAATATTTATTTGATTGGTGTCTGCTTGGATTTTGACACACTAATTGTGACATCATTTTCAAGATGGGCCTTTTAGCTGAAAATCGTCAATGCAAGGGAAGTTGAGGTTATGATGCAACACCTAAAAAGCTTTGAAGATTCCTAGTTATGGTTGTATATTAAATCATAATTGCAACGGCCCATTCTTGGATAATATTTATGACCTCATATGTTACATTGAAGATTACATCCTCGGAACACTACTGAGGGAAAACCTATTTTTACTGTTTCACAGCTTTTATTCTCGTAATGAAAATACAGCTCTGACTCTTTTACTTCAAACATGTACTTGTTCAATATGGTATTCTAATTTAGACTGTGAGCTCTTGATGAGGTTGCCCGTTTGATGACCTTGCAAATGGAGCCACTGTTTTTAATGCAATCATACCATAACTGTTGACTAGCACTGAAGTTTATCTTTTTTATGTAATATTAGGGGATCTCATCAGTGCAAAGGTAAAAGCCTTTCTAAGGAATATCGTAGGTCAGCTGGCAGTCTGTGGAAATTCAGCCTTTCATCACTGCCATGTAACGCAAGCTGTAGTGTCCATTATTGGTGATAATATAAGTGATGTGTCCTATGATATCCTTGGCATTGGCGGTGACATGTTGTAGGCCCGGCATAGTTCCACGGGATACATATTAATTGTTTATGGGGAAAGTGCCCTCTTTCTTGTCATGGTTACCCCCATTTTCTGCCTGTTGTCCGTGTGTTTGAGTGTTCACTGGGATCCTGCTAACCAGGACCCCAGTGATTATGCTCTCTCCTCTAAATTTGGTTGCTACTGACCTCTTTTCTTCCCACAATTGCCATTTTGGTCCCCCTCCACCATGTAAGTTCCTAGTATGGTACCTGGCTACCCAGGGCATTGGGGTTCCAGGGGATTACTATTCACTGCAGCAGTTATTCTGCCACCCATTCTGAGCCCATGCAAAGCGCCCTGTTGGCCTGCCATTGCAGCCTGCATGAAACGGGTGCATGCACCTGTTTTCACTACACCAGATCACCAGAAGTCACCCCTATGGTAGGCCCTCTCTGCCCAGAGGGCAGGGTGCAGGTACATGTGTGTGAGGGCACCCCTGCACTAGCAGAGGTGCCCCCACAAACTCCAGATCCATTTTCCTGGACTTTGTGAGTGCGGGGACTCCATTCTGATGGATACAACTACCTGTGGATTCCTCACCTAATGAATTCTCCCATGGCGCCAGCATTCGACGAAAATCTTCTTCCTAGTCTCTGCACGTCGACGAGGACGTCACTCTAGCCCACGCGACGCCGTCTGACGTCATACAGGCAATAAGAGGTCCTCGACGACGTGCCGACGTCAGTTCCCTTTTTTCCGTGCATTCGAAACGGTTATCTTCGAGGGAGCAACTGTTACTTTTGTGGTTACAGTGTATTTTTGCTGCGTAGTCTTTCGCTGTGGGAATAATGTCGCAGAGAAAGTCTGGATTCAAGCCTTGTCGTGAGTGTGGAGGCAAGATGTCAGTGACGGATCCTCATTCCGACTGCCTTTGGTGTTTGAGCTCCGACCACGACGTCTCGACTTGTGATTCATGCCAGCACATGAATCCAAAGGCCCTCAAGGAACATGAGGCGAAGCTGTTTATGGCGAAATCGAAAAAAGAGAAGCATCACAAGAAGTCTTCTTCGCCAAGACATCGGCGTCATCGAGACTCCCGGCGCCGTAGAGAATCTCGGCGTCATTCGAGCAAGGAGACTCGTTCCAGGTCTTCGGATCGGCGCCGAAGAACATGGGAGATCAGTCCCACGGTTACGCCTCATCCTTCGACGCCGTTGCCCTCTCCGGCGTCTCCGACTTCACCTGGACAGGCGTCGGTGATTGAGGTATTGGAGCCTCAGGTGTTATCTCCGGCGTCGCAGACGTCGAGGCCGGCGTCGGGGTCGCCTCCGAGACAGGCACCCCGGTATCCGGCTTTTCCCACCCCTGGAGCCGATGGTTCCGCATTCTTGAATGCGATGTATGCCATCTTCCAACAGATGGCTCCAGGGGGTGCTCCGGCTGGGCCTTTGGCCTTTTCATTGGGTGATCCTGCGCCTCTTCGGCCGGCACCCTTTATGCCCTTTCTCCCTTTTGGGAACGTGGGCTCGGCGCCGGTGTCGGCGCCGGTGGCCGCTCCGGTGGCTTCAGAGGGATTAGCCCCGGGGAATTCCATCCCGTCGACGTCGGGATTTCGGCCTGTGACTCCGGTGGCTCCATCTGCTTCGACTGCTCTTTCGTCGGCGCCGAAGTTACCTGCGGCGCTGGACGCGGCGTCTGTGGCTTCTGAAGATCGGCGCCGATCTTCGACTTCGGCGGAGGCATTGTCGACTCCGCGTATTGAGCAACGGCTTCATTCGAGGAGACGTGCTCTCCGTGTATTAGAAGAGCAGGAGTACCAACGAGCCCTGGAAGAAGGAGAGCTAGAGGACTCGGGTGATGGGCTGCGTGGTCTGGAGTCGGCCAGTGGGCTGGACACTTCCCCTGAGTGGGATCTTTCGTCCCCAGGAGAATATACTGAGGAGGCTGCTTCCTTTCATGCAGTAGTACGGAAGGCAGCTAGTTTTTTGGACCTGCCTTTGCCGGTGATGGAGGCAAAAAAAAACCTAACCGAGGTGCTACATCCGGCCTCAGCTGCGGCAGAGCCTCTTTTGCCATTTAATGACGCTCTGCTGGATCCGGTGTTAGAGGTGTGGAAGAGGCCGGCATCTTCCCCAGCAGTTCACAGGGCCGTGGCCAGGAGGTATCGGGCGGCTCCAACTGACCCTGGTTTTCTGTCTAGGCACCCTACGCCGCAGAGCTTGGTGGTGCAGGCCTCCTGTTCATCCAAGTCAGCGCCTGGTTCTTTCCCGACGGTGCCTGGGGACAGAGATTCAAAGAAACTGGAGGCGCAGTCCAAGAAGATTTTTTCGTCCTGCAGTCTGGCGTTGAAGGCCACCAACGCAACCTGTATCCTGGGGAGGTATATTCATGCTCTGATGGATGACATTTCCTCATCATTTACAGAGCTTCCCCAGGGTCTTTTGGACGTTGTTTCAAATGCCCAGGCTGCTGCGACCCAGATTATCCAGACTGGACTGGATACGACCGACTCGGTGGCCAGAGCAATGGGCACAACTGTGGTGGCAAGGAGGCAGGCCTGGCTCCGTAACTCGGGCTTTTCTGCGGATGTACAGCCCACATTGTTGGATCTCCCGTTTGATGGGGACAAACTGTTTGGAGCCAAGGCTGATTCGGCATTGGAACGTTTTAAGGAGAGCAGGGCCACGGCTAAGTCGTTAGGGCTCCAAGCTCCTTCTTCCACGGCCTCTTCCAGATTTTTCAGGAGGTTTCGTGGATTTGGGCGTGGCTCTTCCTCCTCTTCCTTTCGGAGAAGATATCAGCAACCTGCCTCTTCCCATCCCTATAGATCTTTTAGAGGGAGAGGTAGGGTCCGCACCAGAGGAGCCTCTCAGCAGCACTCTGCCTCTTCCTCATCCTCTGGCGGGGTGCAGCAGGGGAAGCAGCCTTAGGCTTCCACCATTCCCCACTCACTCCTCTCCTGTAGGGGGAAGATTACAGCATTTTCTCACCAAATGGAAGACTGTTACAACGGACACTTGGGTTCTCAGTATTGTGGGAAAAGGCTACACCCTTCCCTTTCGGGAGTTCCCGCCCCTCATCCCACCCCGCCCTTCTTATTGTTCAGAAGAACACCTCCTGTTGCTAGAACAGGAGGTACAAGCCCTCCTTTCAAAGGGCGCGGTGGAGTTGGTCCCAGAGCAGGAAAGGGGTCGAGGATGTTACTCAAGGTATTTCCTGATTCCCAAGAAGGATGGTCGTTTGAGACCAATCCTGGACCTGAGGATCTTGAATTGGTTCCTCAAGCAGGAAAAGTTCAAGATGCTGACCCTAGCACAGGTGCTTTTGGCGTTGAACAAGGAAGACTGGATGGTGTCTGTCGACTTGCAGGATGCTTACTTTCATGTCCCGATACTCAAGTCACACAGGAAGTATCTCCGGTTTGTGGTGGGATCGCAGCACTATCAGTTTGCGGTCCTTCCGTTTGGTCTTACTTCAGCACCTCGAGTCTTCACGAAGGTGATGTCGGTGGTTGCGGCAGAACTCAGAAGGAAGGGGATAGCAGTATTCCCTTACTTGGACGACTGGTTGATCAAAGCCAAGTTCCCGGAGCTTGTGTCGCATCATCTGCAGTCAACAACCCAGTTGTTGTTCGACCTGGGTTTTTCGGTGAACGAGCCCAAATCTCACCTAGAGCCCTCTCAGCGCCTCCTGTTCATAGGGGCAGTACTGGATACAACATTGGGTCGGGCCTTTCCTCCGCCTCAGCGGATTCAAGATATTCAGGATTTGGTTCCAATGTTTCGAAATGGAGCGGTAGTTCCAGTCCTCAAGGTCCTTCGTCTGCTCGGTCTGTTTGCCTCCTGCATTCTGTTGGTCACGCATGCTCGCTGGCACATGAGGGCTCTTCAGTGGTGCCTCCGAAGGCAGTGGTCTCAACACAAAGGGGATCTAGAGAGTACTGTCAAGATCTCCAGAGATGCTGCTGTGGATTTGAAGTGGTGGATTGCAAGCAACAATCTTTCACAAGGAAAGCCGTTCGAGCAGTCGCCACCAGTGGCCACAGTCATAACGGATGCTTCCACTCTAGGGTGGGGAGCTCATCTGGGGGATCTGGAGATCAAAGGCCTTTGGTCTCCAGAGGAACAGATGTTTCACATCAATCTGTTAGAGTTACGGGCTGTACGTCTGGCTCTCAAGGCCTTCCTCCCTTCCCTTCGCGGTCAGTCGGTACAGGTTCTAACGGACAATACTACCATGATGTGGTACATAAACAAGCAGGGAGGAGTAGGGTCGTACCTTCTCTGCAGAGAAGCTCTTCGACTATGGTCCTGGACAAAGGACCATCAGATTTGCTTGATAGCAAACCATCTGGCCGGAGTCTTAAACGTGCGTGCGGACCGTCTCAGTCGCCAATTCTCGGCAGACCACGAGTGGCGTCTCCATCCAGATCAAATCCGTTTAATCTTCCAGAGGTGGGGGTTTCCTCGGGTAGATCTGTTTGCCACTCGAGAGAACGCGCATTGTCCGTTATTCTGCAGTCTCCAGTATCCGATGCAGGGAGCGTTGGGGGACGCGTTTCAAATAACCTGGTGCGGCCAGTTGCTTTACGCGTTTCCTCCCATACCCTTGATTCCTCGAGTATTGAGGAAGATTCGCCAGGACCGGGCTCTAGTCATCCTAATAGCTCCGGATTGGCCAAGGAGGGTATGGTACTCCGACCTTCTCCAACTCTCAATGTGCCCTCCGCTCCGTCTCCCTCTCAGGGCAGACCTCCTCTCGCAGTCGCAGGGGCAGGTTTTACACCCCAACCTCCAGAGTTTGCACCTACATGCCTGGAGATTGAACGGGGCAACCTGAGTTCCTTCTCTCTCCCGCCTGAGGTAGTGGATGTTATATTAGCGGCCAGGCGACACTCCACTAAATCTATCTACGCTA
Organism: Pleurodeles waltl; assembly: GCF_031143425.1. Classification (NCBI taxonomy): domain Eukaryota; kingdom Metazoa; phylum Chordata; class Amphibia; order Caudata; family Salamandridae; genus Pleurodeles; species Pleurodeles waltl. The sequence goes on from NC_090448.1 coordinate 540,484,704, forward strand.
ATAGATGGTCTAAATTTGTTGCGTGGTGTGGAGAGAGGCAGATTGATCCCTTACATGCTCATCTATCGGACATTTTGTCTTTTGCTCTGTCTTTATCGCAGAAAGGTTGTGCAGTGGCTACCATTAAGGGTTATTTATCGGCCTTGTCAGCCTTCATATGTCTTCCAGACCAACCATCTTTATTTAAATCCCCTATTGTTATCAGATTCTTGAAAGGTCTTCTAAATAAATATCCTCCAAAACCATTCGTTATGCCGCAATGGGATTTGTCCTTGGTCCTGACTTTCCTTATGGGGTCCCCTTTTGAACCTATGCATTCTTGCCCCTTAAGGTATTTGTTTTTAAAAACAGTCTTCCTGATAGCTATAACATCAGCAAGGAGAGTGAGTGAGTTGCAGGCCTTATCAGTAAAACCTCCTTATACAACTTTTTATGGGGATAAGGTGGTGTTGAGGACCAAGGCTGCTTTCCTCCCGAAGGTTGTTTCACCTTTCCATTTGGCTCAGGCAATTACTTTGTCCACGTTCTATCCTCCGCCTCATCCTTCCAAAGAGGAAGAAAGACTGCACCGTCTGGACCCAAAGAGGGCGTTGAGCTTCTTTATTGATAGAACAAAGGATTTCAGGCTGGAGGATCAGCTGTTTATTGGATACGTGGGCAAGAGGAGAGGAAAGGCAGTCCACAAGAGAACACTATCCAGGTGGGTTGTTCTTTGCATTAAAATCTGTTACTCTTTGGCAAAGAAGGATCCTCCTGAGGGCATTAGAGCTCATTCCACCAGAGCTAAGTCGGCCACTTCGGCCTTGGCCAGAGGTGTTCCTGTGGTCGACATCTGCAAGGCCGCAACTTGGTCGTCCCTTCACACTTTTGCAAAACATTACTGTTTGGATTCTGAGGTTAGAAGGGACGGCCATTTTGCACGGTCAGTGCTGCAGGATTTCTTGGTTTGACCATTTGGGCACCCACCGCCAGGCGTGGTACTGCTTTGGGACTCTATTCATTAGGTGAGGAATCCACAGGTAGTTGTATCCATCAGAAGAACGAGTTACTTACCTTCGGTAACGACTTTTCTGGTGGATACATTAGCTACCTGTGGATTCCTCACGGTCCCACCCGCCTCCCCGTTGCCTTTCTGGTCTTACCAAGTAATCCTTGAGTGCGCTCCTCTTGGTCTTCGAGGGTGCAATAGATGTTGTATATAATATATTTATATATATGTATATATCTTTGTGTATATACTTGATGTGTATATATATTAAAAAAAAGAAGAAAAAAAAAGATATATATATATATATATATATATATATATATATATATATATATATATATATATATATATATATATATATATATATATATATATATATATATGATTTACAGCTATTCAGGCAAATGTTGTGTATTTTACAATGTTATGGGATGTTGCCTTGCTCTTTCATTGCATTGCATTGCCTGGTTGTTCTCATGCACGTAAAAAATGATTGGTACTGACGTCGGCACGTCGTCGAGGACCTCTTATTGCCTGTATGACGTTAGACGGCGTCGCGTGGGCTAGAGTGACGTCCTCGTCGACGTGCAGAGACTAGGAAGAAGATTTCCGTCGAATGCTGGCGCCATGGGAGAATTCATTAGGTGAGGAATCCACAGGTAGCTAATGTATCCACAGTAACTCGTTCTTTTATGCGTTTACTGGACATAGGTCACTACCTATGTCCAACTACATAATGGTAACTCTGAACCTGGGCATGTTTGGTATCAAACATGTCGTAATCATACCCCAATACTGTTGCAAGTATTGGAAGTATGATTACATGCACTCTGGGGACTCCTTGCAGGACCCCTCAGACTGGTTTCTGCGCTCCTGCTGCTTGATCCGATCAAGCCCAGGAAGGCAGAACAAAGGATTTCCTTTGGGAGAGGGAGGCAACACCCTCTCCCTTTGGAAATAGGTGTGACTGGCTTGGGAGGGATAGACTCTTCAAGCCACTGGTTTGCTTAGAAGGGCACGTTTGGTGCCCTCTGTGCATAAACCAGTTCAGGGACCCCCCCAGTCCCTGCTCTGGCGCAACACTGGACAGTGGAAAGGGGAGTGACCACTCCCATGTCCATCACACCCAGGGGCGCTGCCCAGAGCTCCTCCAGAGGGTCCCTGGGTTCTGCCATCTTGTTTCCAAGGTTGGCAGGGAACTCTGGGAGCATCTGAGTGGCCAGGCCAGGCAGGTGACGTCAGAGGCCCCTCCTGATAGATGCTTACCTGGTTAGGTGACCAATCCCCCCTTTCCGGGCTATTTAGGGTCTCTCTCTCTCTTGGGTGGGGTCCTCGGATTCGGCTTGCAAGGTTTCCAGCAGGACTCCTCTGCAAGCTTTGCTTTGACTTCTGGCCTCCGGAACAGCGACTGGAACGTCCAGGACCCGACAAGCTGCTTCCAAAAAGAAAGGACTCTTCAGCAACGTTGTTTCTAGGGCTCCTGCCAACTTTGCAACAATTTCCTCGCCGTGTATCCTAGTATACTGCAGCTCTTCAGCCCGCACAAGAAGAAGGAATCTCCCTCGGAGTGAAGGAGTCACTCCCCTGCAACCGCAGGCACCGACGACCAGCAACGACCGGCTGCGTGGATCCCCTCTTCTGCTGAGCTGCGTGGATCCTGCATGACGGGTGGTGGTCCGGAGTAGTTCTCTTGGTCCTGTCTGCCAGCTGTCCAACTTCGGTGGAGGTAAGCCTTTGCCTTCCCACGCAGGACGGTGCCCCCCCTGCACCATGTCTCTTGCAGCTGCCAAGGCTTGCTTGCATCTCCTCTAAGGGATCTTCAGGCGAAGTGAAGCTCCAGCCCCCAGCACTCCATCCTGCAATGCACAGCCTCCTGCGTGGTTCTCCTGTGGTGTGGGGTCCACTTTTGTTGTGTTGCGTTGGCTCCTACGACTCCGGGGTCCCCGTCCTATGGGACTCCTGTGGGTGCTGCATCTGCTCCTGTGGACTTTCTGGCACTGAGGGCTCTCTGAGACTCCCCCCTCCTGGGTTGAGTCCCCCCTAGGCCTCGCTGGTCCCCCACAGCACCTCTTTTCCACTAACCGCGAGTTTGCCTTTGCCAAGGCTTGTTGGTGGAAATTCTGCACGGACACCCATCTGCAATCCTCCTTCGGGCGTGGGACATCTTCTGCATCCATCACAAACTCTTCTCCGGCTCCAGGGCTGCAGTGCTGACCTGTTCTTCATAATCATCGAAAAACTCCTGCATCCACAGCTGGGAGGGTAGTACCTGGTACTCCTCCTGCACTCCACTGTGACTCTTGGACTTGGTCCCCTCTCTCCACCGGTCTTCTTTACTTCAGGAATCCACCGCTGGTTTTCTTGCAGTCTTCTCTGGGTGTCTTCTTTTCCTTCTTTGCCTCCTTTTGGGTGTTTTGGGGAAAATCTATTGTTTTACTTCTGCCTTCCTGGTCGCTGGGAGGTACTATGTTACTTATCTCTGGGGTTTTCTAGTACTCCCAGCTCCCCTTTACACATTTTACTGACTTAGGTGGGGGTACCTTGTTCACATTTATTTTTTTTTTTTTTTAGTATAAGGTTTGTGCTCCCCCTAGGGTCACTATTGGTTATTATTATTTGCACTGTTTTCTAACCTTTTCTGTGCCTATTTCTGATTGCTAGCATATATGTTCAATGGCATGTGTAGCCGCAGATACACATGCTTTGCATATTCCGCCCTCTGGTGTTGGGCTCGGAGTGTTACAAGTTGTTTTTCTTCGAAGAAGCTTTTTTCGAGTCACGAGATAGAGTGCCTCCTCCTCCCAGTGATAGTGCGCATGGGCATAGAGTCCTTTGTTAGATTGTTTTCTTTCCGCCGTCGGGTTCGGACGTGTTTTCTCTCGATCCAGTAAATCTCGATAAGAAAATTCAAAATGTATTCTAATCTTTCTGTAATATCCTCGATATTGTTTTCGATCGGGTTTCCAACTATACTCGATCCTATTCAAACCGTCAAGGTTGGTTTTTTTCTCACCCTTAAAAAGGCAACGCCCTTTAAGGGCCTGCTTCCATGTGAGTCTGATGTAACAAACTCAACTTCTATTCTGTCCTCAGTGTTACGCGAAATTTCTGTACACCGATCAGCACTCAGTGTGCAATCTTGGTCTATCTCCAGACCATCAAGAAGACAATTGCGACGCCTCTAGATCTTTTCGATCTAAGAAGGCTCTTCAGGACCGTAGACCTCATCTCGAGATGGCGTCAAAACCAACAGAAGAACACACCGGACATCTTCGGTGAAGAACATGCCCAAGAGGAGGTTTTGCATTAGGCAGTCTTTTTCTTCCAAGACTCAGACTCCAAAGAACATTCACATGACAACAGCCACTACATGCCTGCGGCGCAGTACGCGAGTACAACTGCCCCATCACACCACACACATTACTAAAGACTCCAGGACTGGTTGGCAAACCTCCACTGCCGTCAGGCCATAGTCTGATTTGTAAACAAAGTCCGGATGACCAACCTTTGGGTTCGGCACGGAGGTTTAAGACTAAGGTGCACTCTGCTTCGACCAAACTGACTCCACACCAATTTCGGAGTCGAGACGGAAATCCAAACTAACCACTGCAGAGCCGAAAAGGATTACACCACCTTCGGAGCCGACACTTACGGTTTGACCAAAACAAAAGTTTCAGAGTCGAATGCTAGGGGTAGTGAAGAAACTACTTCAACCCAGGAGTCCATAGACATTCAACCTATTCTAGAAGTGATGGACGCCAAACAAAGGAAAATACTTAATCAGAAGGACACAGGAAGTCTAATCGCCTCCCCTCCAACATCCTTTAAAAGGAAACTGTCTTTTAGAGACACTTCAAAAAATGCACCTCCATCAAAGAAGATCTTTAAGCACAAACTGGGAGAGGCTTAAATGTAGAAACACCCTTCACCACATTATCCTGTTCCTCCTTCCACAACTATCACCCACATATGAGGCACAATTATCACCATATACATCCTCAATTTCACCACATAGGGATAATTTTAGTGATGAACAGGACACAGATCCATGGGACACATATTACTGTTCCCATATTACCAAATGACCCTCAGTTATATCCTGCCAGACCCTCACCACCAGAGGACACTACAACATATAATCAAGTAGTGGTTAGAGCTGCAGCACACCATAATGTGCAAATGCACACTGGCCACATAGAGCAGGTTTTTCTGTTTGACATACTAGCATCAACACATAAGCAATATGAATGTTTTCCTATGCTCCCAGGAATGCTCAGACATAGTTCTCAAATCTTTCAAGAACCTGTTAATGTTATTAGATCTGCTGTGGATGCAACTGATACAGCAGCTAGATAGGTTAACACCAGTGTGCTTATTAGGAGACATGCCTGGTTGAGATGTTCAGGTTTGAAACCTGAGATACAACAGGCAGGTTTAAACATGCCATTTGATAAGCAGCAATTATTTGTCCCTGAAGTTGACACCGTGATAGCTGTCTCTGAATCTTTTTTTAGTTTGCCTAAGGTCATGGGGGTTTTGTATACCACACCCACCAGGGGGGATTTTCGTAGACCACAATTTAGAGGGGGTTTCAAACCTTCAGCCACGGAAAAACCATCCACCCATCAAAAACAATCCTCCCAATTCTGCACTAGAGGATCATTTAGAGGCTTCTATAGAGGATCTAACGGTAGAGTTAGAGGGAAACCCTCAGCATCCAAAGGTTCCTCACAATCTAACATACAGGGACTTTCTCACCATCCCCACAGAGCACACATCTCCTGTGGGAGGAAGACTGGTAAGTTGCTATCCACAACGGCATAACATCACTACAGATCAGTGGGTTCTGTCAATTATCCAACATGGTTACTATCTAGAACTGACTTCCACTCCTCCAAATATTCCACCTCGTTCACACAAATTAAATCGAGCATCTCATTCTATTAAAACAAGTAGTACAATCACTTTTTGTAGGAAGCTGGCTCTGTATATACTAGCTCAAAGTGAGAGATAGCGTGCACAGAGTCCAAGGGTTCCCCTTAGAGGTTGATAGTGGCAATAATAGATAATACTAATGCTCTATTTGTGGTAGTGTTGTCTAGCATTAGGCTTATCAGAGGGTAGTGTTAAGCATTTGTTGTACATACACAGGCAATAAATGGGAACACACACTCAAAGACTTAACTCCAGGCCAGTAGGTTTTTACATAGAAAAATATTATGTTCGATGGCATCTGTCGCTGTAGATACGCATGTTCTGCAATAGCTCGCCATCTGGTGTTGGGCCGGAGTGTTACAAGTTGTTTTTCTTCGAAGAAGTCTTTCGAGTCACGGGACCGAGTGACTCCTCCTTTTGTCTCCATTGCGCATGGGCGTCGACTCCATCTTCGATTGTTTTTTTTCCGCCATCGGGTTCGGACGTGTTCCTGTCGCTCCGAGTTTCGGAACGGAAAATTAGCTAATTTCGGAAGATTTTCGTCGGTATTGTTGCGTTCGGGATCGGCGTACTTAGATTCCACACCGCATCGAAGATCGAAGAGCTCCGGTGCCCTTCAGGGTAGTTTTTCGATCCCCCGTCGGGGCCTGGTCGGCCCGACCGCGTGCTGAAGAACGCCGATGGAACGGACCCCGTTCCGTTTCTGCCCCAAATGCCACAATAAATACCCCTACACAGACCAACACTTGGTCTGCAACCTGTGCCTGTCACCTGAGCACAGCGAACACACCTGCGAGGCCTGTCGTGCGTTCCGGTCCCGAAAAACACTCCGAGACCGTCGAGCCAGAAGACTTCAGATGGCGTCCGCACCGACAGCCCAACAGGAGTTCGAGGAACAGGAAGAGGAAGGTACCTTCTCGATCCAAGACTCAGACTCCGAAGGATTCGACGATACACAAACCGTGAGTAAGACGTCGAAAACCACACAGAGACACATTTACAAGGCCCAGGGGACGCCACTGCCATCCGGCCATGGCTCCACCCATAAATTCGGTGACCGACCGTCTGCACCGAAAAAGGCCCAAACAGTGCCGAGGTCGTCCGACTCCGGTCGAGACACCGGCACGCAGCCTTCTCGGGACCGAGAAAGTGCTGGAGACAAGCCTCGACACCGAGATGCCGGTGTGGACACGGCTCGACGCCGAGACAGCGGCACCGAAGCAGATCGACGCCGAGAGGTTTCGGCCCCGAAAAAGAAAAAAGTCACCTCGGAGCCGAAAAAACACGCAGACAGGGTTTCGATGCCGAAACAAACTGCAAGCGACCCAGCTCCAGGCTCTTATACAGAAGAGCACTCGCTAACCTCCCAAATGCAAAAGCATAGGTTTGAGGAAGAGCTACAAGCAACTGATGTGGACCATACGCAAAAGCGTATCTTCATACAGCAGGGGACAGGAAAAATAAGCACCCTTCCCCCTATTAGGAGAAAGAGAAGGTTGGAGTTCCAGACTGAACAGACACCACAACCAAAAGTGGTGAAAAGAGTTACCCCACCACCCTCTCCTCAGCCCGTGATTAACGTCTCACCAGCACAAACTCCATCACTCTCCCCAGCTCACACCACCATGAGCCAGGGTGACCAAGATCAGGACGCATGGGACCTATACGACGCCCCAGTGTCAGATAATAGTCCAGAGGCATACCCTACGAAGCCATCTCCACCAGAGGACAGCACCGCGTATTCTCAAGTGGTGGCTAGAGCAGCACAATTTCACAACGTAAGCCTCCACTCAGAACAGGTCGAGGATGATTTTTTATTCAACACACTCTCCTCCACCCACAGCTCGTACCAAAGCCTGCCTATGCTCCCTGGTATGCTCCGGCACGCAAAAGACATCTTTAAGGAGCCGGTCAAAAGTAGGGCAATCACACCAAGGGTGGAAAAAAAGTATAAGGCGCCTCCTACAGACCCGGTTTTCATCACTACACAGCTGCCACCAGACTCTGTCGTTGTAGGAGCAGCTAGGAAGAGGGCCAACTCTCACACATCTGGAGATGCACCACCCCCAGATAAAGAAAGCCGCAAGTTCGATGCAGCTGGTAAAAGAGTCGCAGCACAAGCTGCAAACCAGTGGCGCATCGCAAACTCCCAGGCACTACTTGCGCGCTATGACAGAGCCCACTGGGACGAGATGCAACATCTCATTGAACATCTGCCCAAGGACTTACAAAATAGGGCAAAACAAGTGGTTGAGGAGGGACAGGCCATTTCCAACAACCAGATCCGCTCCTCCATGGACGCTGCAGATACAGCTGCACGGACAATTAATACATCTGTAACTATCAGAAGGCATGCATGGCTCCGAACGTCTGGATTTAAACCAGAGATTCAACAAGCAGTTCTCAATATGCCTTTTAATGAAAAAGAACTGTTCGGTCCAGAAGTGGACACAGCGATTGAGAAACTCAAAAAAGATACGGACACTGCCAAAGCCATGGGCGCACTCTACTCCCCGCAGAGCAGAGGGAATTACAGCACATTCCGTAAAACGCCCTTTCGAGGGGGGTTTCGGGGTCAGAGCACACAAGCCAGCACCTCACAAGCAACACCGTCCAGTTACCAGGGACAGTATAGAGGAGGTTTTCGGGGACAATATAGAGGAGGGCAATTCCCTAGAAATAGAGGAAGATTTTAAAGCCCCAAAACCCCTACTACTAAACAGTGACTCACATGTCACTCACCCCCTCCACACAACACCAGTGGGGGGAAGAATAGGTCATTATTACAAAGCATGGGAGGAAATCACTACAGACACTTGGGTTCTAGCAATTATCCAGCATGGTTATTGCATAGAATTTCTACAATTCCCTCCAAACATACCACCAAAAGCACAAAATTTAACAACACACCATTCCAATCTCCTGGAGATAGAAGTGCAGGCACTATTGCAAAAGAATGCAATCGAATTAGTGCCAAACACACAAATAAACACAGGAGTTTACTCACTGTACTTTCTGATACCAAAGAAGGACAAAACGCTGAGACCAATCCTAGACCTCAGAGTAGTGAACACTTTCATCAAATCGGACCACTTCCACATGGTCACACTACAAGAAGTATTGCCATTGCTAAAACTACACGACTACATGGCAACTTTAGACCTCAAGGACGCTTATTTCCATATACCAATACACCCATCGCACAGGAAATACCTAAGGTTTGTATTCAAAGGAATACATTACCAATTCAAGGTACTGCCTTTCGGATTAACAACCGCACCAAGAGTCTTTACCAAATGCCTAGCGGTAGTCGCTGCACACATAAGAAGGCAGCAAATACATGTGTTCCCATATTTGGACGACTGGCTAATCAAGGCCCATTCGTTCATAGAGTGCTCAAATCACACAAATCAGATCATACAAACCCTCTTCAAACTCGGGTTCACCGTCAACTTTACAAAATCCAACATTCTGCCGCGCAAGGTACAACAATACCTAGGAGCCATAATAGACACATCAAAGGGAGTAGCCACTCCAAGTCCACAAAGAATTCTAAATTTCAACACCATCATACAACGCATGTATCCAACACAAAAGATACAAGCAAAGATGGTATTACAACTCCTAGGCATGATGTCTTCATGCATAGCCATTGTCCCAAACGCAAGACTGCACATGAGGCCCTTACAACAATGCCTAGCATCACAGTGGTCTCAAGCACAGGGTCACCTTCTAGATCTGGTGTTAATAGACCGCCAAACTTACCTCTCGCTTCTGTGGTGGAACAACATAAATTTAAACAAGGGGCGGCCTTTCCAAGACCCAGTGCCACAATACGTAATAACAACAGATGCTTCCATGACAGGGTGGGGAGCACACCTCGATCAACACAGCATACAAGGACAATGGAACGTACATCAAACAAAACTGCATATCAATCACCTAGAACTTCTAGCAGTTTTTCAAGCACTAAAAGCTTTCCAACCAATAATAGTTCACAAATACATTCTCGTCAAAACAGACAACATGACAACAATGTATTATCTAAACAAGCAGGGGGGGACGCACTCCACGCAGTTAAGCCTGCTAGCACAAAAGATTTGGCGTTGGGCAATTCACAACCAAATTCGCCTAATAGCACAATTTATACCAGGGATCCAAAATCAACTCGCAGACAATCTCTCTCGAGATCACCAACAGGTCCACGAATGGGAGATTCACCCCCAAATTCTGAACACTTATTTCAAACTCTGGGGAACACCTCAGATAGACTTGTTTGCGACAAGGGAGAACGCAAAATGCCAAAACTTCGCATCCAGATACCCACACGAACAATCCCAAGGCAATGCCCTATGGATGAACTGGTCAGGGATATTTGCTTACGCTTTTCCTCCTCTCCCTCTCCTTCCTTACCTGGTAAACAAACTCAGTCAAAGCAAACTCAAACTCATATTGATAGCACCAACTTGGGCAAGGCAACCCTGGTACACAACGCTGCTAGACCTATCAGTGGTACCCTGCATCAAATTGCCCAACAGGCCAGATCTGTTGACACAGCACAACCAAAAGATCAGACACCCAGATCCAGCATCGCTGAATCTAGCAATCTGGCTCCTGAAATCCTAGAATTCGGGCACTTACAACTTACCCAAGAATGTATGGAAGTCATAAAACAAGCTAGAAGGCCATCCACCAGGCACTGCTATGCGAGTAAATGGAAGAGGTTTGTTTGCTACTGCCATATTAATCAAATACAACCATTACACACAACTCCAGAACATGTAGTGGGTTACTTGCTTCACTTACAAAAATCTAACCTGGCTTTCTCTTCCATTAAAATACACCTTGCAGCAATATCTGCATACCTGCAGACTACCTATTCAACTTCCCTATATAAGATACCAGTCATTAAAGCATTCATGGAGGGCCTTAGGAGAATTATACCACCAAGAACACCACCTGTTCCTTCATGGAACCTAAATGTTGTCCTAACTAGACTTATGGGTCCACCTTTTGAACCCATGCATTCCTGCGACATACAGTTCCTAACCTGGAAGGTGGCATTTCTCATCGCCATTACTTCCCTAAGAAGAGTAAGCGAGATTCAGGCGTTTACAATACAGGAACCTTTTATACAACTACACAAAAATAAAGTCGTCCTAAGGACCAATCCTAAATTTTTGCCAAAGGTTATTTCACCGTTCCATCTAAATCAAACAGTGGAACTTCCAGTGTTTTTTCCACAGCCAGATACCGTAGCTGAAAGGGCACTACATACATTAGATGTCAAAAGAGCATTGATGTATTACATTGACAGAACAAAAAACATCAGAAAGACTAAACAACTATTTATTGCATTTCAAAAACCTCATGCAGGAAACCCAATATCAAAACAAGGTATAGCCAGATGGATAGTTAAATGCATCCAAATCTGCTACCTTAAAGCTAAACGACAGCTGCCCATTACACCAAGGGCAGACTCAACCAGAAAGAAAGGTGCTACCATGGCCTTTCTAGGAAACATCCCAATGCAAGAAATATGTAAGGCAGCCACATGGTCTACGCCTCACACATTCACCAAACACTACTGTGTAGACGTGTTATCCGCACAACAAGCCACAGTAGGTCAAGCCGTATTAAGAACATTATTTCACACTACTTCCACTCCTACAGGCTGATCCACCGCTTTTTGGGAAATAACTGCTTACTAGTCTATGCAGAACATGCGTATCTACAGCGACAGATGCCATCGAACTGAAAATGTCACTTACCCAGTGTACATCTGTTCGTGGCATCAGTCGCAGTAGATTCGCATGTGCCCACCCGCCTCCCCGGGAGCCTGTAGCAGTTTGGAAGTTACCTTCAATTATTTATATATGTATCATCTCAACCTTAAATAGGTGCATACTTAGTCACTCCATTGCATGGTGTAAGGAAATGCCTCCTTGGCATGGTTGCCCCCTGACTTTTTGCCTTTGCTGATGCTATGTTTACAATTGAAAGTGTGCTGAGGCCTGCTAACCAGGCCCCAGCACCAGTGTTCTTTCCCTAACCTGTACTTTTGTATCCACAATTGGCAGACCCTGGCATCCAGATAAGTCCCTTGTAACTGGTACTTCTAGTACCAAGGGCCCTGATGCCAAGGAAGGTCTCTAAGGGCTGCAGCATGTCTTATGCCACCCTGGAGACCTCTCACTCAGCACAGACACACTGCTTGCCAGCTTGTGTGTGCTAGTGAGGACAAAACGAGTAAGACGACATGGCACTCCCCTCAGGGTGCCATGCCAGCCTCACTGCCTATGCAGTATAGGTAAGACACCCCTCTAGCAGGCCTTACAGCCCTAAGGCAGGGTGCACTATACCATAGGTGAGGGTACCAGTGCATGAGCATGGTACCCCTACAGTGTCTAAACAAAACCTTAGACATTGTAAGTGCAGGGTAGCCATAAGAGTATATGGTCTGGGAGTCTGTCAAACACGAACTCCACAGCACCATAATGGCTACACTGAAAACTGGGAAGTTTGGTATCAAACTTCTCAGCACAATAAATGCACACTGATGCCAGTGTACATTTTATTGTAAAATACACCACAGAGGGCACCTTAGAGGTGCCCCCTGAAACTTAACCGACTGTCTGTGTAGGCTGACTAGTTCCAGCAGCCTGCCACACCAGAGACATGTTGCTGGCCCCATGGGGAGAGTGCCTTTGTCACTCTGAGGTCAGTAACAAATCCTGCACTGGGTGGAGATGCTAACACCTCCCCCAGGCAGGAGCTGTAACACCTGGCGGTGAGCCTCAAAGGCTCACCCCTTTGTCACAGCCCAGCAGGGCACTCCAGCTTAGTGGAGTTGCCCGCCCCCTCCGGCCACGGCCCCCACTTTTGGCGGCAAGGCTGGAGGGAACAAAGAAAGCAACAAGGAGGAGTCACTGGCCAGTCGGGACAGCCCCTAAGGGGTCCTGAGCTGAGGTGACTCTGACTTTTAGAAATCCTCCATCTTGCAGATGGAGGATTCCCCCAATAGGGTTAGGATTGTGACCCCCTCCCCTTGGGAGGAGGCACAAAGAGGGTGTACCCACCCTCCGGGCTAGTAGCCATTGGCTACTAACCCCCCAGACCTAAACACGCCCTTAAATTTAGTATTTAAGGGCTACCCTGAACCCTAGAAAATTAGATTCCTGCAAACTACAAGAAGAAGGACTGCCTAGCTGAAAACCCCTGCAGAGGAAGACCAGAAGACAACAACTGCCTTGGCTCCAGAAACTCACCGGCCTGTCTCCTGCCTTCCAAAGATCCTGCTCCAGCGACGCCTTCCAAAGGGACCAGCGACCTCGACATCCTCTGAGGACTGCCCCTGCTTCGAAAAGACAAGAAACTCCCGAGGACAGCGGACCTGCTCCAAGAAAAGCTGCAACTTTGTTTCCAGCAGCTTTAAAGAACCCTGCAAGCTCCCCGCAAGAAGCGTGAGACTTGCAACACTGCACCCGGCGACCCCGACTCGGCTGGTGGCGATCCAACACCTCAGGAGGGACCCCAGGACTACTCTAAGACTGTGAGTACAAAAACCTGTCCCCCCTGAGCCCCCACCGCGCCGCCTGCAGAGGGAATCCCGAGGCTTCCCCTGACCGCGACTCTTTGAATCCAAAGTCCCGACACCTGGGAGAGACCCTGCACCCGCAGCCCCCAGGACCGGAAGGACCGGACTTTCACTGGAGGAGTGACCCCCAGGAGTCCCTCTCCCGTGACCAAGTGGAGGTTTCCCCGAGGAACCCCCCCCTTGCCTGCCTGCAGCGCTAAAGAGATCCCTAGATCTCCCATTGACTTCCATTACAAACCCGACGCTTGTTTCTACACTGCACCCGGCCGCCCCCGCGCTGCTGAGGGTGAAATTTCTGTGTGGGCTTGTGTCCCCCCCGGTGCCCTACAAAACCCCCCTGTTCTGCCCTCCGAAGACGCGGGTACTTACCTGCAAGCAGACCGGAACCGGGGCACCCCCTTCTCTCCATTCTAGCCTATGTGTTTTGGGCACCACTTTGAACTCTGCACCTGACCGGCCCTGAGCTGCTGGTGTGGTGACTTTGGGGTTGCTCTGAACCCCCAACGGTGGGCTACCTTGGACCAAGAACTAAGCCCTGTAAGTGTCTTACTTACCTGGTTAACCTAACAAATACTTACCTCCCCTAGGAACTGTGAAAATTGCACTAAGTGTCCACTTTTAAAACAGCTATTTGTGAATAACTTGAAAAGTATACATGCAATTTTGATGATTTGAAGTTCCTAAAGTACTTACCTGCAATACCTTTCGAATGAGATATTACATGTAGAATTTTAACCTGTGGTTCTTAAAATAAACTAAGAAAAGATATTTTTCTATTACAAAACCTATTGGCTGGATTTGTCTCTGAGTGTGTGTACCTCATTTATTGTCTATGTGTATGTACAACAAATGCTTAACACTACTCCTTGGATAAGCCTACTGCTCGACCACACTACCACAAAATAGAGCATTAGTATTATCTCTTTTTACCACTATTTTACCTCTAAGGGGAACCCTTGGACTCTGTGCATGCTATTCCTTACTTTGAAATAGCACATACAGAGCCAACTTCCTACATTGGTGGATCAGCGGTGGGGTACAAGACTTTGCATTTGCTGGACTACTCAGCCAATACCTGATCACACGACAAATTCCAAAATTGTCATTAGAAATTGATTTTTGCAATTTGAAAAGTTTTCTAAATTCTTAAAAGACCTGCTAGGGCCTTGTGTTAGATCCTGTTTAGCATTTCTTTTAGAGTTTAAAAGTTTGTAAAAGTTTGAATTAGATTCTAGAACCAGTTGTAGATTCTTAAAAAGTATTCCAACTTTTAGAAGCAAAATGTCTAGCACAGATGTGACTGTGGTGGAACTCGACACCACACCTTACCTCCATCTTAAGATGAGGGAGCTAAGGTCACTCTGTAAACTAAAGAAAATAACAATGGGCCCCAAACCTACCAAAATACAGCTCCAGGAGCTTTTGGCAGAGTTTGAAAAGGCCAACCCCTCTGAAGGTGGCAACTCAGAGGAAGAGGATAGTGACTTGGAGGAAAATTCCCCCCTACCAATCCTATCTAGGGAGAACAGGGTCCCTCAAACCCTGACTCCAAAAATAATAGTCAGAGATGCTGGTTCCCTCACAGGAGAGACCAACACCTCTGAAATCACTGAGGATAGCCCCAGTGAAGAGGACATCCAGTTAGCCAGGATGGCCAAAAGATTGGCTTTGGAAAGACAGATCCTAGCCATAGAGAGGGAAAGACAAGAAATGGGCCTAGGACCCATCAATGGTGGCAGCAACATAAATAGGGTCAGAGATTCTCCTGACATGTTGAAAATCCCTAAAGGGATTGTAACTAAATATGAAGATGGTGATGACATCACCAAATGGTTCACAGCTTTTGAGAGGGCTTGTGTAACCAGAAAAGTGAACAGATCTCACTGGGGTGCTCTCCTTTGGGAAATGTTCACAGGAAAGTGTAGGGATAGACTCCTCACACTCTCTGGACAAGATGCAGAATCTTATGACCTCATGAAGGGTACCCTGATTGAGGGCTTTGGATTCTCCACTGAGGAGTATAGGATTAGATTCAGGGGGGCTCAAAAATCCTCGAGCCAGACCTGGGTTGACTTTGTAGACTACTCAGTGAAAACACTAGATGGTTGGATTCAAGGCAGTGGTGTAAGTAATTATGATGGGCTGTACAATTTATTTGTGAAAGAACACCTATTGAGTAATTGTTTCAATGATAAACTGCATCAGCATCTGGTAGACCTAGGACCAATTTCTCCCCAAGAATTGGGAAAGAAGGCGGACCATTGGGTCAAGACAAGGGTGTCCAAGACTTCAACAGGGGGTGACCAAAAGAAAGGGGTCACAAAGACTCCCCAGGGGAAGGGTGATGAGACAAGCAAAACTAAAAATAGTAAAGAGTCTTCTACAGGCCCCCAAAAACCTGCACAGGAGGGTGGGCCCAGAGCCTCTTCACAAAACAATGGGTACAAGGGTAAAAACTTTGATCCCAAAAAGGCCTGGTGTCATAGCTGTAAACAGCATGGACACCAAACTGGAGACAAGGCCTGTCCCAAGAAAGGTTCCACTCCAAACTCCCATCCAGGTAACACTGGTATGGCTAGTCTCCAAGTGGGATCAACAGTGTGCCCAGAGCAAATCAGGGTCCACACTGAAGCTACTCTAGTTTCTGAGGGTGGGGTGGATTTAGCCACACTAGCTGTCTGGCCGCCTAACATGCAAAAATACAGACAGCAACTCTTAATTAATGGGACTAGAATAGAGGGCCTGAGGGATACAGGTGCCAGTGTCACCATGGTGACAGAGAAACTGGTTTCCCCTGGCCAATACCTGACTGGAAAAACTTACACAGTCACCAACGCTGACAATCAGAAAAAAGTACATCCCATGGCAATGGTTACTTTAGAATGGGGAGGGGTCAATGGCCTGAAACAGGTGGTGGTCTCCTCAAATATCCCAGTGGACTGTCTGCTTGGAAATGACCTGGAGTCCTCAGCATGGGCTGAGGTAGAACTAAAAACCCATGCAGCAATGCTGGGTATCCCTGAACTGGTGTGTGTGAAAACAAGAGCACAATGCAAGGCACAGGGTGAACAAGTAGAGCTGGAGTCTGGAAGAATGGCCCAGCCTACCAAGAGAACAGGAAAGTCAGTTGGGAAACCAACTGCAACACAGCAAAAGAAAGGGAACCTCTCTTCTCAGGAAGAAGTTCTGCCCTCTGAGGGAACTGAGCCTTTGGAGCTTGAACCTTATCAGGTTGAGCTCTTAGGCCCAGGGGGACCCTCAAGGGAGGAGCTGTGTAAGGGACAAGAAACCTGTCCCTCTCTTGAAGGCCTTAGGCAGCAAGCTGCTGAAGAGTCCAAAGGCAAGAAAAATGGAACACATAGGGTCTATTGGGAAGATGGACTCCTGTACACTGAGGCCAGAGACCCCAAACCTGGTGCCACTAGGAGAGTGGTAGTGCCTCAGCTGTTCAGAGAGTTCATCCTAACATTGGCCCATGACATTCCCCTTGCTGGACATTTGGGACAAACCAAGACGTGGGAGAGGTTAGTCAACCACTTCTACTGGCCCAATATGTCCAACATGGTTAAGGAGTTTTGCCTCTCCTGCCCCACCTGTCAAGCCAGTGGTAAGACAGGTGGGCATCCAAAGGCCCCCCTCATTCCACTTCCAGTGGTGGGGGTTCCCTTTGAAAGAGTGGGTGTGGACATAGTTGGTCCACTAGAACCTCCCACAGCCTCAGGAAATATGTATATCCTGGTAGTAGTGGATCATGCTACCAGGTATCCTGAAGCTATTCCCCTTAGGTCGACTACTGCCCCTGCAGTAGCCAAGGCCCTCATTGGTATCTTTACCAGAGTGGGTTTCCCTAAGGAGGTGGTGTCTGACAGAGGTACCAACTTCATGTCAGCATACCTGAAACATATGTGGAATGAGTGTGGAGTGACTTATAAATTCACTACACCTTACCATCCACAAACTAATGGCTTAGTTGAGAGATTCAACAAGACATTAAAGGGCATGATCATGGGGCTCCCAGAAAAGCTCAAAAGGAGATGGGATGTCCTCTTGCCATGTCTGCTTTTCGCTTACAGAGAGGTGCCACAGAAGGGAGTAGGATTCTCACCCTTTGAACTTCTGTTTGGTCATCCTGTAAGGGGACCACTTGCTCTTGTTAAAGAAGGCTGGGAGAGACCTCTTCATGAGCCTAAACAAGACATAGTGGACTATGTACTTGGCCTTCGCTCTAGAATGGCAGAGTACATGGAAAAGGCAACCAAAAACCTTGAGGCCAGCCAACAGCTCCAGACGTTTTGGTATGACCAAAAGGCTGCACTGGTTGAGTTCCAACCAGGGCAGAAAGTCTGGGTTCTGGAGCCTGTGGCTCCCAGGGCACTCCAGGACAAATGGAGTGGCCCTTACCCAGTGCTAGAAAGGAAGAGTCAGGTCACCTACCTGGTGGACCTGGGCACAAGCAGGAGCCCCAAGAGGGTGATCCATGTGAACCGCCTTAAGCTCTTCCATGACAGGGCTGATGTGAATCTGTTGATGGTAACAGATGAGGATCAGGAGGCAGAGAGTGAACCTCTCCCTGATCTTCTGTCATCAGACCCAAAAGATGGCACAGTAGATGGAGTGATCTACTCAGACACCCTCTCTGGCCAACAGCAAGCTGATTGTAGGAGAGTCCTACAACAGTTTCCTGAACTCTTCTCCTTAACCCCTGGTCAGACACACCTGTGTACCCATGATGTGGACACAGGAGACAGCATGCCTGTCAAAAACAAAATCTTTAGACAGTCTGACCATGTTAAGGAAAGCATCAAGGTGGAAGTCCACAAGATGCTGGAATTGGGAGTAATTGAGCGCTCTGACCGCCCCTGGGCTAGCCCAGTGGTCTTAGTCCCCAAACCTCACACCAAAGATGGAAAGAAAGAGATGAGGTTTTGTGTGGACTACAGAGGGCTCAATTCTGTCACCAAGACAGATGCTCATCCAATTCCAAGAGCTGATGAGCTCATAGATAAATTAGGTGCTGCCAAATTCTTAAGTACCTTTGACTTGACAGCAGGGTACTGGCAAATAAAAATGGCACCTGGAGCAAAAGAGAAAACAGCATTCTCCACACCTGATGGGCATTATCAGTTTACTGTTATGCCCTTTGGTTTAAAGAATGCCCCTGCCACCTTCCAAAGGTTGGTGAATCAAGTCCTTGCTGGCTTGGAGTCCTTTAGCACAGCTTATCTTGATGATATTGCTGTCTTTAGCTCCACCTGGCAGGATCACCTGGTCCACCTGAAGAAGGTTTTGAAGGCTCTGCAATCTGCAGGCCTCTCTATCAAGGCATCCAAATGCCAGATAGGGCAGGGAACTGTGGTTTACTTGGGCCACCTTGTAGGTGGAGGCCAAGTTCAGCCACTCCAACCCAAGATCCAGACTATTCTGGACTGGGTAGCTCCAAAAACCCAGACTCAAGTCAGGGCATTCCTTGGCTTGACTGGGTATTACAGGAGGTTTGTGAAGGGATATGGATCCATTGTGACAGCCCTCACTGAACTCCCCTCCAAGAAAATGCCCAAGAAAGTGAACTGGACTGTGGAATGCCAACAGGCCTTTGACACCCTGAAACAAGCAATGTGCTCAGCACCAGTTCTAAAAGCTCCAGATTATTCTAAGCAGTTCATTGTGCAGACTGATGCCTCTGAACATGGGATAGGGGCAGTTTTGTCCCAAACAAATGATGATGGCCTTGACCAGCCTGTTGCTTTCATTAGCAGGAGGTTACTCCCCAGGGAGCAGCGTTGGAGTGCCATTGAGAGGGAGGCCTTTGCTGTGGTTTGGTCCCTGAAGAAGCTGAGACCATACCTCTTTGGGACTCACTTCCTAGTTCAAACTGACCACAGACCTCTCAAATGGCTGATGCAAATGAAAGGTGAAAATCCTAAACTGTTGAGGTGGTCCATCTCCCTACAGGGAATGGACTTTATAGTGGAACACAGACCTGGGACTGCCCATGCCAATACAGATGGCCTTTCCAGGTTCTTCCACTTAGAAAATGAAGACTCTCTTGGGAAAGGTTAGTCTCATCCTCTTTCGTTTGGGGGGGGGTTGTGTAAGGAAATGCCTCCTTGGCATGGTTGCCCCCTGACTTTTTGCCTTTGCTGATGCTATGTTTACAATTGAAAGTGTGCTGAGGCCTGCTAACCAGGCCCCAGCACCAGTGTTCTTTCCCTAACCTGTAATTTTGTATCCACAATTGGCAGACCCTGGCATCCAGATAAGTCCCTTGTAACTGGTACTTCTAGTACCAAGGGCCCTGATGCCAAGGAAGGTCTCTAAGGGCTGCAGCATGTCTTATGCCACCCTGGAGACCTCTCACTCAGCACAGACACACTGCTTGCCAGCTTGTGTGTGCTAGTGAGGACAAAACGAGTAAGTCGACATGGCACTCCCCTCAGGGTGCCATGCCAGCCTCTCACTGCCTATGCAGTATAGGTAAGACACCCCTCTAGCAGGCCTTACAGCCCTAAGGCAGGGTGCACTATACCATAGGTGAGGGTACCAGTGCATGAGCATGGTACCCCTACAGTGTCTAAACAAAACCTTAGACATTGTAAGTGCAGGGTAGCCATAAGAGTATATGGTCTGGGAGTCTGTCAAACACGAACTCCACAGCACCATAATGGCTACACTGAAAACTGGGAAGTTTGGTATCAAACTTCTCAGCACAATAAATGCACACTGATGCCAGTGTACATTTTATTGTAAAATACACCACAGAGGGCACCTTAGAGGTGCCTCCTGAAACTTAACCGACTGTCTGTGTAGGCTGACTAGTTCCAGCAGCCTGCCACACCAGAGACATGTTGCTGGCCCCATGGGGAGAGTGCCTTTGTCACTCTGAGGTCAGTAACAAAGCCTGCACTGGGTGGAGATGCTAACACCTCCCCCAGGCAGGAGCTGTAACACCTGGCGGTGAGCCTCAAAGGCTCACCCCTTTGTCACAGCCCAGCAGGGCACTCCAGCTTAGTGGAGTTGCCCGCCCCCTCCGGCCACGGCCCCCACTTTTGGCGGCAAGGCTGGAGGGAACAAAGAAAGCAACAAGGAGGAGTCACTGGCCAGTCGGGACAGCCCCTAAGGGGTCCTGAGCTGAGGTGACTCTGACTTTTAGAAATCCTCCATCTTGCAGATGGAGGATTCCCCCAATAGGGTTAGGATTGTGACCCCCTCCCCTTGGGAGGAGGCACAAAGAGGGTGTTCCCACCCTCCGGGCTAGTAGCCATTGGCTACTAACCCCCCAGACCTAAACACGCCCTTAAATTTAGTATTTAAGGGCTACCCTGAACCCTAGAAAATTAGATTCCTGCAAACTACAAGAAGAAGGACTGCCTAGCTGAAAACCCCTGCAGAGGAAGACCAGAAGACAACAACTGCCTTGGCTCCAGAAACTCACCGGCCTGTCTCCTGCCTTCCAAAGATCCTGCTCCAGCGACGCCTTCCAAAGGGACCAGCGACCTCGACATCCTCTGAGGACTGCCCCTGCTTCGAAAAGACAAGAAACTCCCGAGGACAGCGGACCTGCTCCAAGAAAAGCTGCAACTTTGTTTCCAGCAGCTTTAAAGAACCCTGCAAGCTCCCCGCAAGAAGCGTGAGACTTGCAACACTGCACCCGGCGACCCCGACTCGGCTGGTGGCGATCCAACACCTCAGGAGGGACCCCAGGACTACTCTAAGACTGTGAGTACAAAAACCTGTCCCCCCTGAGCCCCCACCGCGCCGCCTGCAGAGGGAATCCCGAGGCTTCCCCTGACCGCGACTCTTTGAATCCAAAGTCCCGACACCTGGGAGAGACCCTGCACCCGCAGCCCCCAGGACCGGAAGGACCGGACTTTCACTGGAGGAGTGACCCCCAGGAGTCCCTCTCCCGTGACCAAGTGGAGGTTTCCCCGAGGAACCCCCCCCTTGCCTGCCTGCAGCGCTAAAGAGATCCCTAGATCTCCCATTGACTTCCATTACAAACCCGACGCTTGTTTCTACACTGCACCCGGCCGCCCCCGCGCTGCTGAGGGTGAAATTTCTGTGTGGGCTTGTGTCCCCCCCGGTGCCCTACAAAACCCCCCTGTTCTGCCCTCCGAAGACGCGGGTACTTACCTGCAAGCAGACCGGAACCGGGGCACCCCCTTCTCTCCATTCTAGCCTATGTGTTTTGGGCACCACTTTGAACTCTGCACCTGACCGGCCCTGAGCTGCTGGTGTGGTGACTTTGGGGTTGCTCTGAACCCCCAACGGTGGGCTACCTTGGACCAAGAACTAAGCCCTGTAAGTGTCTTACTTACCTGGTTAACCTAACAAATACTTACCTCCCCTAGGAACTGTGAAAATTGCACTAAGTGTCTGTAGGAAGTTGGCTCTGTATGTGCTATTTCAAAGTAAGGAATAGCATGCACAGAGTCCAAGGGTTCCCCTTAGAGGTAAAATAGTGGTAAAAATAGATAATACTAATGCTCTATTTTGTGGTAGTGTGGTCGAGCAGTAGGCTTATCCAAGGAGTAGTGTTAAGCATTTGTTGTACATACACATAGACAATAAATGAGGTACACACACTCAGAGACAAATCCAGCCAATAGGTTTTTATATAGAAAAATATCTTTTCTTAGTTTATTTTAAGAACCACAGGTTCAAATTCTACATGTAATAGCTCATTCGAAAGGTATTGCAGGTAAGTACTTTAGGAACTTCAAATCATAAAAATTGCATGTATACTTTTCAAGTTATTGACAAATAGCTGTTTTAAAAGTGGACACTTAGTGCAATTTTCACAGTTCCTAGGGGAGGTAAGTTTTGATTAGTTTTACCAGGTAAGTAAGACACTTACAGGGTTCAGTTCTTGGTCCAAGGTAGCCCACCGTTGGGGGTTCAGGGCAACCCCAAAGTCACCACACCAGCAGCTCAGGGCCGGTCAGGTGCAGAGTGCAAAGTGGTGCCCAAAACACATAGGCTAGAATGGAGAGAAGGGGGTGCCCCGGTTCCGGTCTGCTTGCAGGTAAGTACCCGCGTCTTCGGAGGGCAGACCAGGGGGGTTTTGTAGGGCACCGGGGGGGACACAAGTCCACACAGAAATTTCACCCTCAGCGGCGCGGGGGCGGCCGGGTGCAGTGTAGAAACAAGCGTCGGGTTTGTAATGGAAGTCAATGGGAGATCTAGGGATCTCTTCAGCGCTGCAGGCAGGCAAGGGGGGGGTTCCTCGGGGAAACCTCCACTTGGTCAAGGGAGAGGGACTCCTGGGGGTCACTCCTCCAGTGAAAGTCCGGTCCTTCAGGTCCTGGGGGCTGCGGGTGCAGGGTCTCTCCCAGGTGTCGGGACTTTGGATTCAAGGAGTCGCGGTCAGGGGAAGCCTCGGGATTCCCTCTGCAGGCGGCGCTGTGGGGGCTCAGGGGGGACAGGTTTTGGTACTCACAGTATCCGAGTAGTCCTGGGGTCCCTCCTGAGGCGTCGGATCTCCACCAGCCGAGTCGGGGTCGCCGGGTGCAGTGTTGCAAGTCTCACGCTTCTTGCGGGGAGCTTGCAGGGTTCTTTAAAGCTGCTGGAAACAAAGTTGCAGCTTTTCTTGGAGCAGGTCCGCTGTCCTCGGGAGTTTCTTGTCTTTTCGAAGCAGGGGCAGTCCTCAGAGGATGTCGAGGTCGCTGGTCCCTTCGGAAGGCGTCGCTGGAGCAGGATCTTTGGAAGGCAGGAGACAGGCCGGTGAGTTTCTGGAGCCAAGGCAGTTGTCGTCTTCTGGTCTTCCTCTGCAGGGGTTTTTCAGCTAGGCAGTCCTTCTTCTTGTAGTTGCAGGAATCTAATTTTCTAGGGTTCAGGGTAGCCCTTAAATACTAAATTTAAGGGCGTGTTTAGGTCTGGGGGGTTAGTAGCCAATGGCTACTAGCCCTGAGGGTGGGTACACCCTCTTTGTGCCTCCTCCCAAGGGGAGGGGGGTCACAATCCTAACCCTATTGGGGGAATCCTCCATCTGCAAGATGGAGGATTTCTAAAAGTTAGAGTCACTTCAGCTCAGGACACCTTAGGGGCTGTCCTGACTGGCCAGTGACTCCTCCTTGTTGCTTTCTTTGTTCCCTCCAGCCTTGCCGCCAAAAGTGGGGGCCGTGGCCGGAGGGGGCGGGCAACTCCACTAAGCTGGAGTGCCCTGCTGGGCTGTGACAAAGGGGTGAGCCTTTGAGGCTCACCGCCAGGTGTCACAGCTCCTGCCTGGGGGAGGTGTTAGCATCTCCACCCAGTGCAGGCTTTGTTACTGGCCTCAGAGTGACAAAGGCACTCTCCCCATGGGGCCAGCAACATGTCTCTAGTGTGGCAGGCTGCTGAAACCAGTCAGCCTACACAGATAGTTGGTTAAGTTTCAGGGGGCACCTCTAAGGTGCCCTCTGTGGTGTATTTTACAATAAAATGTACACTGGCATCAGTGTGCATTTATTGTGCTGAGAAGTTTGATACCAAACTTCCCAGTTTTCAGTGTAGCCACTATGGTGCTGTGGAGTTCGTGTGTGACAGACTCCCAGACCATATACTCTCATGGCTACCCTGCACTTACAATGCCTAAGGTTTTGTTTAGACACTGTAGGGGTACCATGCTCATGCACTGGTACCCTCACCTATGGTATAGTGCACCCTGCCTTAGGGCTGTAAGGCCTGCTAGAGGGGTGTCTTACCTATACTGCATAGGCAGTGAGAGGCTGGCAGGGCACCCTGAGGGGAGTGCCATGTCGACTTACTCGTTTTGTCCTCACTAGCACACACAAGCTGGTAAGCAGTGTGTCTGTGCTGAGTGAGAGGTCTCCAGGGTGGCATAAGACATGCTGCAGCCCTTAGAGACCTTCCTTGGCATCAGGGCCCTTGGTACTAGAGGTACCAGTTACAAGGGACTTATCTGGATGCCAGGGTCTGCCAATTGTGGATACAAAAGTACAGGTTAGGGAAAGAACACTGGTGCTGGGGCCTGGTTAGCAGGCCTCCGCACACTTTCAATTGTAAACATAGCATCAGCAAAGGCAAAAAGTCAGGGGGCAACCATGCCAAGGAGGCATTTCCTTACACAACCCCCCCCCAAACGAAAGAGGATGAGACTAACCTTTCCCAAGAGAGTCTTCATTTTCTAAGTGGAAGAACCTGGAAAGGCCATCTGCATTGGCATGGGCAGTCCCAGGTCTGTGTTCCACTATAAAGTCCATTCCCTGTAGGGAGATGGACCACCTCAACAGTTTAGGATTTTCACCTTTCATTTGCATCAGCCATTTGAGAGGTCTGTGGTCAGTTTGAACTAGGAAGTGAGTCCCAAAGAGGTATGGTCTCAGCTTCTTCAGGGACCAGACCACAGCAAAGGCCTCCCTCTCAATGGCACTCCAACGCTGCTCCCTGGGGAGTAACCTCCTGCTAATGAAAGCAACAGGCTGGTCAAGGCCATCATCATTTGTTTGGGACAAAACTGCCCCTATCCCATGTTCAGAGGCATCAGTCTGCACAATGAACTGCTTAGAATAATCTGGAGCTTTGAGAACTGGTGCTGAGCACATTGCCTGTTTCAGGGTGTCAAAGGCCTGTTGGCAGTCCACAGTCCAGTTCACTTTCTTGGGCATTTTCTTGGAGGTGAGCTCAGTGAGGGCTGTCACAATGGATCCATATCCCTTCACAAACCTCCTGTAGTACCCAGTCAAGCCAAGGAATGCCCTGACTTGAGTCTGGGTTTTTGGAGCTACCCAGTCCAGAATAGTCTGGATCTTGGGTTGGAGTGGCTGAACTTGGCCTCCACCTACAAGGTGTCCCAAGTAAACCACAGTTCCCTGCCCTATCTGGCATTTGGATGCCTTGATAGAGAGGCCTGCAGATTGCAGAGCCTTCAAAACCTTCCTCAGGTGGACCAGGTGATCCTGCCAGGTGGAGCTAAAGACAGCAATATCATCAAGATAAGCTGTGCTAAAGGACTCCAAGCCAGCAAGGACTTGATTCACCAACCTTTGGAAGGTGGCAGGGGCATTCTTTAAACCAAAGGGCATAACAGTAAACTGATAATGCCCATCAGGTGTGGAGAATGCTGTCTTTTCTTTTGCTCCAGGTGCCATTTTTATTTGCCAGTACCCTGCTGTCAAGTCAAAGGTACTTAGAAATTTGGCAGCACCTAATTTATCAATGAGCTCATCAGCTCTTGGAATTGGATGAGCATCTGTCTTGGTGACAGAATTGAGCCCTCTGTAGTCCACACAAAACCTCATCTCTTTCTTTCCATCTGTGGTGTGAGGTTTGGGGACTAAGACCACTGGGCTAGCCCAGGGGCTGTCAGAGCGCTCAATGACTCCCAATTCCAGCATCTTGTGGACTTCCACCTTGATGCTTTCCTTAACATGGTCAGATTGTCTAAAGATTTTGTTCTTGACAGGCATGCTGTCTCCTGTGTCCACATCATGGGTACACAGGTGTGTCTGACCAGGGGTTAAGGAGAAGAGTTCAGGAAACTGTTGTAGGACTCTCCTACAATCAGCTTGCTGTTGGCCAGAGAGGGTGTCTGAGTAGATCACTCCATCTACTGTACCATCTTTTGGGTCTGATGACAGAAGATCAGGGAGAGGTTCACTCTCTGCCTCCTGATCCTCATCTGTTACCATCAACAGATTGACATCAGCCCTGTCGTGGAAGAGCTTAAGGCGGTTTACATGGATCACCCTTTTGGGGCTCCTGCTTGTGCCCAGGTCCACCAAGTAGGTGACCTGACTCTTCCTCTCTAGTACTGGGTAAGGGCCACTCCATTTGTCCTGGAGTGCCCTGGGAGCCACAGGCTCCAGAACCCAGACTTTCTGCCCTGGTTGGAACTCAACCAGTGCAGCCTTTTGGTCATACCAAAACTTCTGGAGCTGTTGGCTGGCCTCAAGGTTTTTGGTTGCCTTTTCCATGTACTCTGCCATTCTAGAGCGAAGGCCAAGTACATAGTCCACTATGTCCTGTTTAGGCTCATGGAGAGGTCTCTCCCAGCCTTCTTTAACAAGGGCAAGTGGTCCCCTTACAGGATGACCAAACAGAAGTTCAAAGGGTGAGAACCCTACTCCCTTCTGTGGTACCTCCCTGTAAGCGAAAAGCAGACATGGCAGGAGGACATCCCATCTCCTTTTGAGTTTTTCTGGGAGCCCCATGATCATGCCTTTTAATGTCTTGTTGAATCTCTCAACTAAGCCATTAGTTTGTGGATGGTAAGGTGTAGTGAATTTATAAGTCACTCCACACTCATTCCACATGTGCTTTAGGTATGCTGACATGAAGTTGGTACCTCTGTCAGACACCACCTCCTTAGGGAAACCCACCCTGGTAAAGATACCAATGAGGGCCTTGGCTACTGCAGGGGCAGTAGTCGACCTAAGGGGAATAGCTTCAGGGTACCTGGTAGCATGATCCACTACTACCAGGATATACATATTTCCTGAGGCTGTGGGAGGTTCCAGTGGACCAACTATGTCCACACCCACTCTTTCAAAGGGCACCCCCACCACTGGAAGTGGAATGAGGGGGGCCTTTGGGTGCCCACCTGTCTTACCACTGGCTTGACAGGTGGGGCAGGAGAGGCAAAACTCCTTAACCATGTTGGACATATTGGGCCAGTAGAAGTGGTTGACTAACCTCTCCCACGTCTTGGTTTGTCCCAAATGTCCAGCAAGGGGAATGTCATGGGCCAATGTTAGGATGAACTCTCTGAACAGCTGAGGCACTACCACTCTCCTAGTGGCACCAGGTTTGGGGTCTCTGGCCTCAGTGTACAGGAGCCCATCTTCCCAATAGACCCTATGTGTTCCATTTTTCTTGCCTTTGGACTCTTCAGCAGCTTGCTGCCTAAGGCCTTCAAGAGAGGGACAGGTTTCTTGTCCCTTACACAGCTCTTCCCTTGAGGGTCCCCCTGGGCCTAAGAGCTCAACCTGATAAGGTTCAAGTTCCAAAGGCTCAGTTCCCTCAGAGGGCAGAACTTCTTCCTGAGAAGAGAGGTTCCCTTTCTTTTGCTGTGTTGCAGTTGGTTTCCCAACTGACTTTCCTGTTCTCTTGGTAGGCTGGGCCATTTTTCCAGACTCCAGCTCTACTTGTTCACCCTGTGCCTTGCATTGTGCTCTTGTTTTCACACACACCAGTTCAGGGATACCCAGCATGGCTGCATGGGTTTTTAGCTCTACCTCAGCCCATGCTGAGGACTCCAGGTCATTTCCAAGCAGACAGTCCACTGGGATATTTGAGGAGACCACCACCTGTTTCAGGCCATTGACCCCTCCCCATTCTAAAGTAACCATTGCCATGGGATGTACTTTTCTCTGATTGTCAGCGTTGGTGACTGTGTAAGTTTTTCCAGTCAGGTATTGGCCAGGGGAAACCAGTTTCTCTGTCACCATGGTGACACTGGCACCTGTATCCCTCAGGCCCTCTATTCTAGTCCCATTAATTAAGAGTTGCTGTCTGTATTTTTGCATGTTAGGCGGCCAGACAGCTAGTGTGGCTAAATCCACCCCACCCTCAGAAACTAGAGTAGCTTCAGTGTGGACCCTGATTTGCTCTGGGCACACTGTTGATCCCACTTGGAGACTAGCCATACCAGTGTTACCTGGATGGGAGTTTGGAGTGGAACCTTTCTTGGGACAGGCCTTGTCTCCAGTTTGGTGTCCATGCTGTTTACAGCTATGACACCAGGCCTTTTTGGGATCAAAGTTTTTACCCTTGTACCCATTGTTTTGTGAAGAGGCTCTGGGCCCACCCTCCTGTGCAGGTTTTTGGGGGCCTGTAGAAGACTCTTTACTATTTTTAGTTTTGGTTGTCTCATCACCCTTCTGCTGGGGAGTCTTTGTGACCCCTTTCTTTTGGTCACCCCCTGTTGAAGTCTTGGACACCCTTGTCTTGACCCAATGGTCCGCCTTCTTTCCCAATTCTTGGGGAGAAATTGGTCCTAGGTCTACCAGATGCTGATGCAGTTTATCATTGAAACAATTACTTAACAGGTGTTCTTTCACAAATAAATTGTACAGCCCATCATAATTACTTACACCACTGCCTTGAATCCAACCATCTAGTGTTTTCACTGAGTAGTCAACAAAGTCAACCCAGGTCTGGCTCGAGGATTTTTGAGCCCCCCTGAACCTAATCCTGTACTCCTCAGTGGAGAATCCAAAGCCCTCAATCAGGGTACCCTTCATGAGGTCATAAGATTCTGCATCTTGTCCAGAGAGTGTGAGGAGTCTATCCCTACACTTTCCTGTGAACATTTCCCAAAGGAGAGCACCCCAGTGAGATCTGTTCACTTTTCTGGTTACACAAGCCCTCTCAAAAGCTGTGAACCATTTGGTGATGTCATCACCATCTTCATATTTAGTTACAATCCCTTTGGGGATTTTCAACATGTCAGGAGAATCTCTGACCCTATTTATGTTGCTGCCACCATTGATGGGTCCTAGGCCCATCTCTTGTCTTTCCCTCTCTATGGCTAGGATCTGTCTTTCCAAAGCCAATCTTTTGGCCATCCTGGCTAACTGGATGTCCTCTTCACTGGAGTTATCCTCAGTGATTTCAGAGTTGTTGGTCCCTCCTGTGAGGGAACCAGCATCTCTGACTATTATTTGTGGAGTCAGGGCTTGAGAAGCCCTGCTCTCCCTAAGTAGGACTGGAGGGGGGGAATTTCCCTCCAAGTCACTATCTTCATCCTCTGAGTTGCCATCCTCAGAGGGGTTGGCCTTTTCAAACTCTGCCAAAAGCTCCTGGAGCTGTACTTTGGTAGGTTTGGGGCCCATTGCTATTTTCTTTAGTTTACAGAGTGACCTTAGCTCTCTCATCTGTAGATGGAGGTAAGGTGTGGTGTCGAGTTCCACCACATTCACATCTGTGCTAGACATTATGCTTCTAAAAGTTGGAATACTTTTTAAGAAACTAAAACTGGTTCTAGAATCTAATTCAAACTTTTACAAACTTTTAAACTCTAAAAGAAATGCTAAACAGGATCTAACACAAGGCCCTAGCAGGTCTTTTAAGAATTTAGAAAACTTTTCAACTTGCAAAAATCAATTTCTAATGACAATTTTGGAATTTGTCGTGTGATCAGGTATTGGCTGAGTAGTCCAGCAAATGCAAAGTCTTGTACCCCACCGCTGATCCACCAATGTAGGAAGTTGGCTCTGTATGTGCTATTTCAAAGTAAGGAATAGCATGCACAGAGTCCAAGGGTTCCCCTTAGAGGTAAAATAGTGGTAAAAATAGATAATACTAATGCTCTATTTTGTGGTAGTGTGGTCGAGCAGTAGGCTTATCCAAGGAGTAGTGTTAAGCATTTGTTGTACATACACATAGACAATAAATGAGGTACACACACTCAGAGACAAATCCAGCCAATAGGTTTTTATATAGAAAAATATCTTTTCTTAGTTTATTTTAAGAACCACAGGTTCAAATTCTACATGTAATAGCTCATTCGAAAGGTATTGCAGGTAAGTACTTTAGGAACTTCAAATCATAAAAATTGCATGTATACTTTTCAAGTTATTGACAAATAGCTGTTTTAAAAGTGGACACTTAGTGCAATTTTCACAGTTCCTAGGGGAGGTAAGTTTTGATTAGTTTTACCAGGTAAGTAAGACACTTACAGGGTTCAGTTCTTGGTCCAAGGTAGCCCACCGTTGGGGGTTCAGGGCAACCCCAAAGTCACCACACCAGCAGCTCAGGGCCGGTCAGGTGCAGAGTGCAAAGTGGTGCCCAAAACACATAGGCTAGAATGGAGAGAAGGGGGTGCCCCGGTTCCGGTCTGCTTGCAGGTAAGTACCCGCGTCTTCGGAGGGCAGACCAGGGGGGTTTTGTAGGGCACCGGGGGGGACACAAGTCCACACAGAAATTTCACCCTCAGCGGCGCGGGGGCGGCCGGGTGCAGTGTAGAAACAAGCGTCGGGTTTGTAATGGAAGTCAATGGGAGATCTAGGGATCTCTTCAGCGCTGCAGGCAGGCAAGGGGGGGGTTCCTCGGGGAAACCTCCACTTGGTCAAGGGAGAGGGACTCCTGGGGGTCACTCCTCCAGTGAAAGTCCGGTCCTTCAGGTCCTGGGGGCTGCGGGTGCAGGGTCTCTCCCAGGTGTCGGGACTTTGGATTCAAGGAGTCGCGGTCAGGGGAAGCCTCGGGATTCCCTCTGCAGGCGGCGCTGTGGGGGCTCAGGGGGGACAGGTTTTGGTACTCACAGTATCCGAGTAGTCCTGGGGTCCCTCCTGAGGCGTCGGATCTCCACCAGCCGAGTCGGGGTCGCCGGGTGCAGTGTTGCAAGTCTCACGCTTCTTGCGGGGAGCTTGCAGGGTTCTTTAAAGCTGCTGGAAACAAAGTTGCAGCTTTTCTTGGAGCAGGTCCGCTGTCCTCGGGAGTTTCTTGTCTTTTCGAAGCAGGGGCAGTCCTCAGAGGATGTCGAGGTCGCTGGTCCCTTCGGAAGGCGTCGCTGGAGCAGGATCTTTGGAAGGCAGGAGACAGGCCGGTGAGTTTCTGGAGCCAAGGCAGTTGTCGTCTTCTGGTCTTCCTCTGCAGGGGTTTTTCAGCTAGGCAGTCCTTCTTCTTGTAGTTGCAGGAATCTAATTTTCTAGGGTTCAGGGTAGCCCTTAAATACTAAATTTAAGGGCGTGTTTAGGTCTGGGGGGTTAGTAGCCAATGGCTACTAGCCCTGAGGGTGGGTACACCCTCTTTGTGCCTCCTCCCAAGGGGAGGGGGTCACAATCCTAACCCTATTGGGGGAATCCTCCATCTGCAAGATGGAGGATTTCTAAAAGTTAGAGTCACTTCAGCTCAGGACACCTTAGGGGCTGTCCTGACTGGCCAGTGACTCCTCCTTGTTGCTTTCTTTGTTCCCTCCAGCCTTGCCGCCAAAAGTGGGGGCCGTGGCCGGAGGGGGCGGGCAACTCCACTAAGCTGGAGTGCCCTGCTGGGCTGTGACAAAGGGGTGAGCCTTTGAGGCTCACCGCCAGGTGTCACAGCTCCTGCCTGGGGGAGGTGTTAGCATCTCCACCCAGTGCAGGCTTTGTTACTGGCCTCAGAGTGACAAAGGCACTCTCCCCATGGGGCCAGCAACATGTCTCTAGTGTGGCAGGCTGCTGAAACCAGTCAGCCTACACAGATAGTTGGTTAAGTTTCAGGGGGCACCTCTAAGGTGCCCTCTGTGGTGTATTTTACAATAAAATGTACACTGGCATCAGTGTGCATTTATTGTGCTGAGAAGTTTGATACCAAACTTCCCAGTTTTCAGTGTAGCCACTATGGTGCTGTGGAGTTCGTGTGTGACAGACTCCCAGACCATATACTCTCATGGCTACCCTGCACTTACAATGCCTAAGGTTTTGTTTAGACACTGTAGGGGTACCATGCTCATGCACTGGTACCCTCACCTATGGTATAGTGCACCCTGCCTTAGGGCTGTAAGGCCTGCTAGAGGGGTGTCTTACCTATACTGCATAGGCAGTGAGAGGCTGGCAGGGCACCCTGAGGGGAGTGCCATGTCGACTTACTCGTTTTGTCCTCACTAGCACACACAAGCTGGTAAGCAGTGTGTCTGTGCTGAGTGAGAGGTCTCCAGGGTGGCATAAGACATGCTGCAGCCCTTAGAGACCTTCCCTGGCATCAGGGCCCTTGGTACTAGAAGTACCAGTTACAAGGGACTTATCTGGATGCCAGGGTCTGCCAATTGTGGATACAAAAGTACAGGTTAGGGAAAGAACACTGGTGCTGGGGCCTGGTTAGCAGGCCTCAGCACACTTTCAATTGTAAACATAGCATCAGCAAAGGCAAAAAGTCAGGGGGCAACCATGCCAAGGAGGCATTTCCTTACAGTGTCCACTTTTAAAACAGCTATTTGTGAATAACTTGAAAAGTATACATGCAATTTTGATGATTTGAAGTTCCTAAAGTACTTACCTGCAATACCTTTCGAATGAGATATTACATGTAGAATTTTAACCTGTGGTTCTTAAAATAAACTAAGAAAAGATATTTTTCTATATAAAAACCTATTGGCTGGATTTGTCTCTGAGTGTGTGTACCTCATTTATTGTCTATGTGTATGTACAACAAATGCTTAACACTACTCCTTGGATAAGCCTACTGCTCGACCACACTACCACAAAATAGAGCATTAGTATTATCTCTTTTTACCACTATTTTACCTCTAAGGGGAACCCTTGGACTCTGTGCATGCTATTCCTTACTTTGAAATAGCACATACAGAGCCAACTTCCTGCACATGGGCACTATTACTACAATTCAACTCCTACCTCACCCTCTGCGGGGAAAAACAATCGAAGATGGAGTCGACGCCCATGCGCAATGGAGACAAAAGGAGGAGTCACTCGGTCCCGTGACTCGAAAGACTTCTTCGAAGAAAAACAACTTGTAACACTCCGGCCCAACACCAGATGGCGAGCTATTGCAGAACATGCAAATCTACTGCGACTGATGCCACGAACAGATGTACACTGGGTAAGTGACATTTTCATTTCTTTACTTTAGAACCACAATATTCAGGATTCAAGTAAGTACATAAATGGTAAGGTACTTGGCATAGGTAAATTTAGAACTTTGAATGAAGACAGTAAGGTACACAGTTGTGGCAAAAATGGCAATAAGCTATTTTAAAAGTGGACACAGTGCAAAATTCCACTAGCTGGAGTGCCCTGGGGCATTGTAACACGGAGCCTGAGCCTTTGAGGCTCACTGCTAGGTGTTGTGGTTCCTGCAGGGGGGAGGTGTGAAGCCCCTCCACCCAGTGCAGGCTTTGTTTATGGCCTCAGAGAGCACAAAGGTGCTCACCCCAGGAGATCAGAAACTCGTCCCTCAGTGGCAGGCTGGCACAGACCAGTAAGTCCTGCTCTGAAGGGTTGGGTAAAATACAGGGGGCATCTCTAAAAGGCCTTCTGTGTGCATTTTGTAATACATCCAGCACTGGCATCAGTGTGGGTTTATTATTCTGAGAAGTTTGATACCAAACTTCCCAATATTCAGTGTAGCCATTAAGGAGCTGTGGAGTTCATCTTGACAAACTCCCAGAACATATATTCTTAATATGGCCACACTGTACTTACAGTGTCTAAGAATGGACTTAGACAATGTAGGGGTATATTGCTCATGCAGCTATGCCCTCACCTGTGGTATAGTGCACCCTGCCTTAGGGCTTTAAGGCCTGCTAGAGGGGTGTCTTACCTATGCCACAGGCAGTATTTTGTGTGCATGGCATCCCGAGGGGGATGCCATGTCGGCTTTGCCTTTTTCTTCCCACCAACACACACAATCTGCAACGGCAGTGTGCACGTGTTAGGTGAGGGGTCCCTTAGGGTGGCACAACACATGCTGCAGCCCTTACGGACCTTCCCTGGTCACGGGCCCTGGTACCACTGGTACCTTTTACAAAGGACTTATCTGTGTGCCAGGGGTGTGCCAATTGTTGAAACAATTGTACATTTTTAAGTGAAAGAACACTGGTGCTGGGGCCTGGTTAGCAGGATCAAAGCACACTTCGCAGTCAAGTCAGTATCACTATCAAGCAAAAGGGGGGTGGGGGTGGGGTAACTGCAATGAGGATCCATTTTCCTACACTTCTACTCAAAGGTGCAATAAAAGTGGTACCTGTAGCTCAACAACAGAAAGGAGTATTTTCTCTATACTTCCTTATACCAAAAAAAATGGTACACTCTGACCATTTCTAGATCTCGGACCTCTCAGTCAGTAGATCCTCTCAGAGCATTTGCACACGGTTTCTCTTCAAGATGTCATTCCCCTAATACAAAAACAGGATTACATGACCGCATTAGATCTAAAAGATGCTTACCTTCACATTCCCATACATCCAGCACATCGCAAATACCCGAGATTTGTGATAGCAGGCAAGCATTACCAGTTCAAAGTGCTACCTTTTGGGGTATTCACCAAATGCCTCGCACTGGTTACAGCATACCTCAGAAGGCAACATATACATGTATTTCCCTATCTGTACGACTGGCTCATAAAAGCCAGCACCATTCAAACCTCTCAACAGCACATACAATACACAATCGATACCCTACACAGTCTAGGGTTCACAATCGAATACCAAAAATCTCATCTCCAACCAGCGCAAATATAACCGAATCTGGGAGCAGTTCTGAACACTCAATCAGGATTAGGGTACCCAAACCCGCAAAGAATTCAAGCTTTCCACAATCTCATATCACAGCTACAATACAATCAACTTTGCTCAGTAAGATTTATCATGGAACTGTGGGAATGATGGCATTGTGCATAGCAATAGTACCCAATGCACGTCTAAACATCAGACCCCTGCAACGGTGTCTTTCACAACAATGGTCTCAGGCTCAGCGTCAACTTCACAATCTAGTGTTGTTGGACTGCCAGACTTACAACACTCTGCAATGGTGGAATCACACCAACTTACCAAAAGGGCGGCCATTTCAGAACCCTGTGCCACAGACCATAATCACTACAGATGCATCAATGACCGGTTGGGGAGCCCCTCTCAACAATCTTACGATACAGTGAGAATGGGACTCAGTACAGCAGACTTACCACATGAACCACTTGGAATTGCTGGCAGTGTTCTTGGCACTCAAAGTATTCCAGCCACAGATCACAAGCAGAACAGTGTTAATAAGGACAGACAACATGACAACAGTGTACTATCTGCAGAAACGTGTTGTCCCTTCAAGCTCAAACAATTTTGAAGTAGACAATTCACAATCGCGTTCACCTACTAGCAAAGTATACACCAGGGATACACAACCAACTAGCGGACCTCTTAAGCAGGATGCAGCAACAAATACACTAATGGGAGATTCACCCACAAGTAATTCAACAGTACTTTCATATGTGGGGAACACCAAACATATACCTTTTCACAACAAGCAAAAAACGCAAAATGACCAAACTTTGCATCCAAATACCCACACCCTCGGTCCAAGGGCAATGCCGTGTGGATCAATTTGGGATATGTGCTTATGCTTTTCCCCCTCTTCCACTAATTCCGTTTCTGGTCAACAACATCCATGACACTTCCCTCACTATGATACTTATAGTTCCCATGTGAGCACGTCAACACTGGTACACAATACTATTGGATCTATCTGTAGAACCACATCACAAGCTTCCAAACAGACCAGACCTATTGACCCAAAAGAAAGGTCAAATCAGGCATCCCAATCCCAGTATGCTCAACCTGGTGATTTGGCTCCTGAAGTCAGTTTGGGTATCTACAGCTCCTATCAGAATGTATGGACATTCTAAGGGAAGGACGTAAACCTACAACCAGGGAGTGCTGTGTAGCTAAATGGAAACTTTTTGTATATTACTGTCAACTCAAAAACATTGATCCACTTAAAGCATCAGTACAGGATATTGCATGTTATTTGCTTTACCTACAAAAAGCAAATCTTGCATATTAATCCATTCAGATTCATTGACCAGCAACATCAGCCTACCTCCAAAACAGACAGCATACCTCTTTGTTTAGAATTCCTGTCATAAAAGTTTTTATGGAAGGCCTTAAAAGAGTTATTCCACCTAGAGCTCCACCAGCTCCTGCCAGGAATCTTAACATTGTGCTCACAAAGCTTATGGGTCCACCATTTGAACCCATGCATTCTTGCACTCCTTAAGGAGAGTAAGTGAAATTCAAGCATTCACTTTAGAAGAATCTTTCTTCCAAATTCACAAACGCAAAATAGTACTTACGACAAATCTAAAATTTCTATCATTTCACATCAGTCAGTCAGTGGAATTGCCAGTCCTCTTTCCACAGCCAGATTAATTTGCTGAAAGCTCTCCACACTTTTGATCTCAAAAGAGCTCTCATGTATTATATAGACAGTCAAAAGATTTTAGAAAATCAGAACAATTTTGTGGCTTTTCAACAGCCTCATAACAGTAACCCTATTTCAAAACAAGGATTGACCACATGAATAGTAAAGTATATTCAAACTTGCTATCTTAAAGCTAAAAGGCAACTATAAGTAAGTCATAAAGCACATTCTACTAGAAAGAAAGGAGCTCCAATGGCATTCTTAGGAAATATACCAATGGCAGACATATGTAAAGCAGCTACATGGTCCACACCACACACATTTACTAAACATTACTGTGTGGATGTGCTATCTCGCAATCAAGCAAATGTTGGTCAAGCAGTGCTTAAAAACACTATTTCAAACTCCTCCAGCAGGCTAGCCACCGCTTATTTAGGGTGGGACTGCTTTTCAGTCTATGCAAAGCATGTGTATCTGCAGCTACACATGCCATTGAACCCAAAATGTCACTTACCTAGTGTACATCTGTTCATGGCATGTGGTGCTGCAGATTCACGTGCACCCTCCCCGGAAGCTTGTCACCATTGTGGTACTTTAAGTAAATATGTATATACTTTGCATGGACATCTTCTTTACTTACTATATATATGTACATATACAATTCCTCACCCCTTACTTCACCATCCTGCGGGGAAAAAAATCTAACAAAGGACTTGATGCCCATACGCACTGTCACCGAGAGGAGGAGTCACTCGATCTCGTGACTCAAAAAAACCTTCATCGGATTAAAATAACTTGTAACACTCCGAGCCCAACACTAGATGGTGGACTATGCAAAGCATGCGAATCTGCAGCACTTCATGCCACTAAACCGATTTTAGACCATAACCATAATCCTCATTCACAAGGTGTTTGGAAAATCACCTTTAGTAGCCAATGTGGGTGTCCTTGGAGCAAAGTTGTGACAGTGACTATAATCTATCTGCAAATAAGACTCTGTAATTTGGTTAAGGTCATTAGTAAATAAGAAAATTGTTGTTTGATAGTAAATATTTTTCCCAATTAGATAAATTTGCACGAAAAGACACAGATTGTGTACAATTTCAGATTGGTCATGAGGAGAGAATAGAAAAGGAGGAGAGTGGTTGTGGTGTTTGGGGCTGTCCAAGCTTTAGTTGCTAATCAGTTTCATGAGATAATTCTGCTGAAACATGTACCAATTGCTGGACAGGTTTACACCAAACTTGGAACATAAAATAGATTGGCCCAATTTGGGTTCTTTGGTTTTTAGCTTGCTGTAAAACAGTTCAGCTGTTTTTGAGAAGTTTTCACGTGACAATTTGGCCGATCTTGACAGGCATGAACTAGTTCACGAGTAGAAATTTGATTTGAAGGTCCTAGTTTGCAACCACACCTTCAAAATATTGTTGGCCATATGAGGTCAGTGTGAGGACATCCCAAATAAAGTGACCAGGCCACATGTTCAAGGGATTGAAAATGATTCCACTGTTCGCAGCCCCATAAATAAAAAAAGAAAAATGAACTCAAAATCCTAAACAACAAGTTTCAAAGTCATATAGGAATAAAAAAGGATATCCTGGGTATTTAACATGTCATCGCTGTAAGGAAATGCCTCCTTGGCATGGTTGCCCCCTGACTTTTTGCCTTTGCTGATGCTATGTTTACAATTGAAAGTGTGCTGAGGCCTGCTAACCAGGCCCCAGCACCAGTGTTCTTTCCCTAACCTGTACTTTTGTATCCACAATTGGCAGACCCTGGCATCCAGATAAGTCCCTTGTAACTGGTACTTCTAGTACCAAGGGCCCTGATGCCAAGGAAGGTCTCTAAGGGCTGCAGCATGTCTTATGCCACCCTGGAGACCTCTCACTCAGCACAGACACACTGCTTGCCAGCTTGTGTGTACTAGTGAGAACAAAACGAGTAAGTCGACATGGCACTCCCCTCAGGGTGCCATGCCAGCCTCTCACTGCCTATGCAAGTATAGGTCAGTCACCCCTCTAGCAGGCCTTACAGCCCTAAGGCAGGGTGCACTATACCATAGGTGAGGGTACCAGTGCATGAGCATGGTACCCCTACAGTGTCTAAACAAAACCTTAGACATTGTAAGTGCAGGGTAGCCATAAGAGTATATGGTCTGGGAGTTTGTTAAACACGAACTCCACAGCACCATAATGGCTACACTGAAAACTGGGAAGTTTGGTATCAAACTTCTCAGCACAATAAATGCACACTGATGCCAGTGTACATTTTATTGCAAAATACACCCCAGAGGGCACCTTAGAGGTGCCCCCTGAAACTTAACCGACTGTCTGTGTAGGCTGACTAGTTCCAGCAGCCTGCCACACTAGAGACATGTTGCTGGCCCCATGGGGAGAGTGCCTTTGTCACTCTGAGGCCAGTAACAAAGCCTGCACTGGGTGGAGATGCTAACACCTCCCCCAGGCAGGAGCTGTAACACCTGGCGGTGAGCCTCAAAGGCTCACCCCTTTGTCACAGCCCAGCAGGGCACTCCAGCTTAGTGGAGTTGCCCGCCCCCTCCGGCCACGGCCCCCACTTTTGGCGGCAAGGTTGGAGGGAACAAAGAAAGCAACAAGGAGGAGTCACTGGCCAGTCAGGACAGCCCCTAAGGTGTCCTGAGCTGAGGTGACTCTAACTTTTAGAAATCCTCCATCTTGCAGATGGAGGATTCCCCCAATAGGGATAGGATTGTGACCCCCTCCCCTTGGGAGGAGGCACAAAGAGGGTGTACCCACCCTCAGGGCTAGTAGCCATTGGCTACTAACCCCCCAGACCTAAACACGCCCTTAAATTTAGTATTTAAGGGCTACCCTGAACCCTAGAAAATTAGATTCCTGCAACAAGAAGGACTGCCTAGCTGAAAACCCCTGCAGAGGAAGACCAGAAGACAACAACTGCCTTGGCTCCAGAAACTCACCGGCCTGTCTCCTGCCTTCCAAAGAACTCTGCTCCAGCGACGCCTTCCAAAGGGACCAGCGACCTCTGCATCCTCTGAGGACTGCCCTGCTTCGACGACGACAAGAAACTCCCGAGGACAGCGGATCTGCTCCAAAAAGACTGCAACTTTGTTTCAAGAAGCAGCTTTAAAGAACTCTGCAACTCCCCGCAAGAAGCGTGAGACTTGCAACACTGCACCCGGCGACCCCCGACTCGGCTGGTGGAGAACCAACACCTCAGGGAGGACCCCCGGACTACTCTACGACTGTGAGTACCAAAACCTGTCCCCCCTGAGCCCCCACAGCGCCGCCTGCATAGGGAATCCCAAGGCTTCCCCTGACCGCGACTCTCTGAAACCTAAGTCCCGACGCCTGGAAAAGACCCTGCACCCGCAGCCCCCAGGACCTGAAGGACCGGACTTTCACTGCAGAAGTGACCCCCAGGAGTCCCTCTCCCTTGCCCAAGTGGAGGTTTCCCGGAGGAAGCCCCCCCTTGCCTGCCTGCAGCGCTGAAGAGATCCCTTGATCTCTCATTGACTTACATTGCGAACCCGACGCTTGTTCTAACACTGCACCCGGCCGCCCCCGCGCCGCTGAGGGTGAAATTTCTGTGTGGGCTTGTGTCCCCCCCGGTGCCCTACAAAACCCCCCCTGGTCTGCCCTCCGAAGACTTGGGTACTTACCTGCAAGCAGACCGGAACCGGGGCACCCCCTTCTCTCCATTCTAGCCTATGTGTTTTGGGCACCACTTTGAACTCTGCACCTGACCGGCCCTGAGCTGCTGGTGTGGTAACTTTGGGGTTGCTCTGAACCCCCAACGGTGGGCTACCTTGGACCAAGAACTGAACCCTGTAAGTGTCGTACTTACCTGGTAAAACTAACAAATACTTACCTCCCCCAAGAACTGTGAAAATTGCACTGTGTCCACTTTTGAAATAGCTATTTATGAATAACTTGAAAAGTATACATGCAATTGAAATGATTCAAAGTTCCTAATGTACTTACCTGCAATACCTTTCAAACAAGATATTACATGTTAAATTTGAACCTGTGGTTCTTAAAATAAACTAAGAAAATATATTTTTCTATAACAAAACCTATTGGCTGGATTTGTCTCTGAGTGTGTGTACCTCATTTATTGTCTATGTGTATGTACAACAAATGCTTAACACTACTCCTTGGATAAGCCTACTGCTCGACCACACTACCACAAAATAGAGCATTAGTATTATCTCTTTTTACCACTATTTTACCTCTAAGGGGAACCCTTGGACTCTGTGCATGCTATTCCTTACTTTGAAATAGCACATACAGAGCCAACTTCCTACAATCGCCAAATGCCACAACATTAATTTTGAATCCTTTGTGCATTACTAGAGGCTACGTACTTAAGCACTTGGCATTGCGGGTTGTTTAAGACAGTGCCTTGCAGGGGTCTTCTGTAGACTGTGTGGTAGAGAGTCATGTTCAGTACCCATAGTGTGCTGTGCACAGTTAGAGGTAAAACTCAAGGGCGAAGGAGCACTGAGGATGGGTGAACGAAAGTTTCTAGATATTGATTAATGGCCGTCATGACATGCAAAATTTTAACAATGTTTATGGTATAAGCTTTAGACATTAGACTCCAACAACCACAAGCAATTAATACTCTATAATGAGTACACATTACAAAAAGGAACTGACAAGATTTTACTTGTTTTTAATGACTGTTACAACACCTTGTATATTTTGTATATTCTCTAAGGAGTGGACAGTTCTTGGGCTAATGAATACCTGGTGGATTTTCAGTTCCTTCCCCATAATTGAGAAGAGCTAACCTCATTAAAAATACCCTTTTTCTAAAGAACCACAGAGAGGTGTCATTCGTAATGTGTCTGACAGTAAGGCGCCTTGATTTCATGCCTTTACTATCTGTCTGTAAAGCATCCCAGAAGTCCCTTACCTAAGGTTTATAATTTAATCCAGAATGGTGATGGATATAATGACCGATTCTGTATTGTTCATGCTACTTAGGTGAGAAGTCCTGCATCTCCTTCCTAATGATATCACTACTAAATCTTGATTAGATTTATGCAGTTAAATCCTGTATTGCCAACCTTAATTTTTCAGTGCTGATCTGGTTTGTCAAAGATAGTCAAATCTGGGACAACATCAAATTAGCTCTTGCTGTAATAAATATTGCTGAAGAAATGGCAATGAATGTCTTTTCTCACCTTGGCTGCTAAGAAAGCATTCAACGTAGTTGAATGGGGGTTGCCTTCTAGATTGCTGAGCAAAACAGTTCAGGTTCAAAGTATGAAGACCCTTATATTGGCTAGCTACCAACGCTGAAGAAGCAAGATAAATGTAAGTTGGACATTTTTGACACATAGTGCTGATTAGAGGAACTCGGTAGGACTGCCCTGTCTCATCCCATCTCTTTGCACCGTAAGTGGAATTACTCATACGTAATATACAAAACAATTCCAACACCCATAGCATACAATTTAGCTCCAGGCATCACAAGTCTGCTTTATTTGCAGATTGTGTGTTTCTTCATAACTCAAGACAAAAGAAACCCATATTTCATAGTCTAATCAAAAATGTTAGTGAGCCATCACACTTCGTTTATCTGTGCCAAATCAATTGGTATGAACATATCTCACCCCCATGGGTAACAGGCCAACCACTATGGCAGGATTTAGTTGATCTAGGGGCCAACATACACATTTGGGGGATTTAGCTCCCCTCCTCAGATTGATAACTATTTAAATGTAACGTACCACAT
Organism: Pleurodeles waltl; assembly: GCF_031143425.1. Lineage (NCBI taxonomy): Eukaryota > Metazoa > Chordata > Amphibia > Caudata > Salamandridae > Pleurodeles > Pleurodeles waltl. Next base: position 540,526,744 of record NC_090448.1, read on the forward strand.
GTGTTGGATAACCTAGGCAAGTGTCTCTTTATGGTGAGGCGAACTAGAGATCTCTTAATTTATGTTTACATGTATCAAAATTACCTTTATCCCAAGACTTTGGTGTATGTTTCAGTCTCTTCCACTAGTTTCTCAAATCAGTTCTGCCACAATACAGAAATTAATAATACAATTCACCTGGTTGCCGATATTCCTGGGATGCGTCTATATGTGAAGCTATGGGTGGTGTTGGAACAAGGAAAAAAACTCAATTCCCTTACATAAGAAGTTACGGTAAACATCAAACTGAGTGTACTAATCCTGTTTGTGACTTCAGTGTTACTGGAATATTGGAATAGACAGTCCTAAAGGGCAAAGCCAAGATGTCTCTCCAATCCTGAAGAACACTAGTTTGTTGCTGGATTCAAGGCACTCGCTGCTACTGAGTGATCTGTTTGTTTATTGAAGTGGTGGTTAGTAGCCAGTCATGCACCCAGGCCTACAACTTGCACCGAATCGATAATTTCAAGTTAATGCAATTCTTCACTGAGCACAGACAGTGGTTCATAATGTGGGAGGCTGCAGAGTTCCTGTGAAAAAACTGAATGGCAATTTTGATTATGTTGTACCTGGCACTTCATTTAAAAAAAAAAAAAAAAAAATCTCCCATGAATTTGGGCCGCAATAGATTAATGGGTTTGCATCATGACCAAGGGAGTTGAGATCATAAACTGGCCAGAACCTGATGTGATCAGTGTTTCCTCAAGGCATCGTATCTGCCACTAGCTTGTAATTGCTTCTTCTCACCCAGAGCTTATATACCCAGATGGGGAGAACTACACAGCAATATTTTTTCTTCTGTTTTGGGTGTTAACCATGAAAATGGTTGACAGCAGCAAACCTGATTGAATCATTATCTCAATTACCTTCAAGTGTTGCAGGCAGCTCATTTGACTGCCCCCAGCAACTTTTCCCCAGAGACCTAGCAAAAACATTAAAGATCTGTGCTACATGCTAGAAATCCAGGTAACGTTGAGCCCTATTATTTTTTTTCAGTGAGGGATGCTTTGCATCTTTTAAGAAGATTTCAGATCCTTTAGAAATATTTGTTGTTAATTAGCCAGATAGAAGCTGGGAATACTGGTACCCAGAGCCTTTTGCTCTAGCCACGTGTGAGAAGCAAGTATGTTTGAATAAAATGTGTCAACCCTAAAAAAAAAAAGTCCTCGGATTGAATGGTGTTGGTAACCTTATATACCAAAAATTCCCCGTACCCATCTACTCACCACTGCAAACGAGGCATCTGCCCACAAGAGAAAACCAGGATACTCAGTGTTGTTCTAGGTGATTCTTTAGCCAGTTGTCGATGCCCCTTTGAAGTGGGCAGTCTAGTCTTTTGAGTTGACAGTTCATCTAGGGTCCTTAGATGGGCCCAGCTGAACTGAGGCCAGTTGACAAAGCTATTTCTACTAGCTGGTGCAGTCCAGCCTCTCTAGCAAACATCTAGATCTTCCTTCTCTCCTTGTATAAGCAGGAATTTAGTTCCATTGAGTTTCTTATACTCTGGCCCAGTCTGTTGGGAGAATGGCAACCATGCAGAGGTCTTTCTTGGACTGCAGCACTGGCCTCCTCATTGTGGACCCTGTGTTGTACAAAGAACTTGTTGAATAAGCCAGTGTGTTTAATCATTTGAAGGCTAAGACGGGCTAAACATCCTTGTTAATGACCGTTTTTTGTGGTCTTCTGTCCCCAGCTGCAAGAATACTTGATTGATTGAGCTCAGGTGGGAATTTGTTCAGTTGTGTTAAAGCTTTTATAGCCAGGGAAGATATCCAGCTCCCAGAACAGGAAAGAGGTGGGTTTGACTGCATCAGGGTAAACCCGATCTTAAATAGCATCTGTTTGCTAACCTCATCCACCTGGTGCAGTAGTTTCAGGCAGGTGGACAGATAAGTGTGTGTGCAAGATGATTAATCTTTGTGGTAACTCATTCTGATGGATACTTTAACCATATACTCCTCACTTTGTGAAAACCCCAAGGTGGTAGACTAGATCTGGAGATTTTTCTCAAGTTACCTCATGCACCGGCAGGTGGCAACGTGCAGTTCCATCCAGCCCCAGAAGTAACAGCGAAGCCACATATAACCACCACCCCTATGCACTGGCATAATTTTATTTCTTTCTGAGCTTATGGACACAGATCTGGCGCTAGCGCCTTTGTTTTTCTGTCATGTGACGGAAAATGATTTCCAAATTTCACACAGTATGCATGGGAAATGGTTCCCCCCTAAAACTACAGGCTTCAAACCCTGCAAGGACTGTAACATACAAATGTCTATGGCAAGCCCTCACTAGGTTGCTCTGTGGTGGACAGGTACATCACACCACTTAGTTATTAAACCGAGGCGTCGGGTTGAACGCGAAGGCCATCGCGACTGCAGGGCCAGGGTCCACATCACCAATCTCAATCAGAAGTCCTATAAAGGCCAGTCTCGCTTGAAATTGATGACACGTACTCAGGGCTGTTGAGGAGCAACAAATTCCCATTCCAAGTCACCAGGTAAGTCGAAATCAAAGAAAAAAGAATAATAAGTCAAAACGTGACCAACCCTTCTTTCTGCCATGCTCAATAAATCTTTAACATCAGGATGCCTCCCAATCTCATTCCCTGTCCCCACCAAAGATCCAATCCCTCAGCTCATCCAGACAAACCCTGGATTCACAAGTCCATCAGAAACGTCACAACAGACCAAGGCCTTCAAAAAGCAATGATGTACATATTTGGCACCCTTCTGGCGAGCCTATTGGCCCCAAGGAGGCCTCCAATCAGACTGCTGCCGACAGGTCTAATCCCAAAGCAATCTCTGTGCCTCTTGACCCCGCTGTGAAATCTGAACAGGACTCTGCCCCCGAGTCGGGGGGCATACCTCTCACCCGGTGCTGAAATTCTCCCCTGTCTCCCACGCGACAACGCCAGCAGTGACACCACTGACATCGGAGGAAGAAAGCATTGCCCTTTTGGACTCTGAAATGAATCTGCCACACACCTGACCAAAGTTTGCACGAACATTGACCTCTGGCACAACCCATCCAGATTACAATGCAGCAGACCTGTTCTGCGGCACTCTCTCCTCCTTCAAGCAGGTTGAATCCTATATATCCCTACTATACCTCCAGAAGGAATTCCAAACACATGGAGGCATTTGGCAAAAGAATGTTCTTATCTGCCAACCTCGCCCTCTGATCAATCAATTAAATTTCTCTTAGGACTCTGTTCGCACTTCTTATGGGACATTGAGTGAGATCTTGCACACAGCCCCAGAAGACATTTGTGCAAATTATAAATAATTCTTTAAACAAAGTAATCACATCTGGGCTGGATACCACCGACTTCTTGGGTAGTACAGTCCGTACTGTACCAGTATAGTTTTTCGGCACCACACATGGATACGTTCCACAGGTTTTTCATGTTTATGCTGAGGCATCACTGATGAACATGCCTCCTGGAGGACAAAGCCGACTTGGCCCTATAGCGCTTCAAAAGAAACCATAGGCCATAGTGCGCGTCCTTGGCTTTTCAGTAGCAGTGCAGCAGTATCCCCAACAGTTCTTTTTCATTCCTTTACATCAGAGAGGGAAGTCAGTAAAGGCTATGCCAGGCTCTCTTCTGCAACAGCAGAGCTCTCCCCAAACTTTTTTTCACTTAGGGTTTGAATATTTTTCCACCAGCGCCTAGGACCTAGGGGAAATGTAGTACCCAGTCTCCTGCCTCAACCCCTTCCATACATACCAACCTGCCCCACGACCTTTTTAAAACCCCATTAGCTTGCCCTCCTGCTGGAGGCAGGATGAGGCATTACCTCCAAGGTTGGCAAAGCATTACATCGGACAGATAGGTGCTTCAAATTGTTCAGGATGGTTATGTCCTGACTTTCCTGATTTCCCCTTCACACATGCCACGTACACCACAGCAACAGTCATTTGTGGACCACATCCAGACACATCAGCAAACCTCCTCATATCTTTGGGGTTCTCTGTCAACATACAGAGGTCACAGTTGACACCTTTGCACCTTTCCCATTCATCAGAGCCATTTTGGATTCTGTGCAGTTTTGAGCTTTGCCTCAGCGAGCCCTGGAGATTTGGAATTATAGCCCAATGGTTCCGTCTTAGGCCTGGATCTAGCCGAGAGTGTCTCTGAAGCGTTTTGGCCATCTAGCCTCCAGTATGCTGTAACTGGGCCATGTGAGGTGGCACATTCGGGTTCTGTATTGGGATCTGAAGTCTGTTAAAGGAGACTGCTAATGATCTACAGTAGTGGTTGCTAGACTGCACTTGGACTGGTAACTGTCAGTTCTGGGTGGGGAATGGAGAGCAATCCGTCATGATGACTGCATCGTTTCTGGGTTGTAGATGGCATCTGAGTAAAGTGGAAATCAGGCGACTCTGGTTTCCAGCGGAAACTTGTTAAAGTTGCAAGTGATTCATTTGGCAATGAAAGTCTTCCTCCCGTCCTTCAAGGGGGAACTAATGCTGGACCTTGCACACATCATCACTGCCATGTGGTATTGCAACAAGTAGGGTAGAGTGGGGTCATTGGTCCTAGGCTGGCAGGCTCTGCGCCTCTGTAACTGACTGAGTCGGCAAGGCATTTCTCTGGGCATACACCACTGTGCAGGATCTTTAAACGCTAAGGAGGACAAACTTAGTTTAAGAATAGTGATTAGTCTCAAAAGCGGCACAGGGTGTCTTCTGACAATGGGTAGAAACGTGTTTTTTTTTGGGGGGGGGGGGTTGCACTGCTGAGAACATGCAGTGTCCAAACTTTTGCACATTGGAGCACCCAAGGCGACCCATCCTCAGATACTTAATGCGTAAAGCGCAGCTCAGAATTTCTGTAAGCCCTGTACCTCTCTTGTCTAAGGTTCTGAATATCAAAAACAGGGCCCAAGTCATCTTAATGGCCCTGAATTGGTCCAGGAGATTGTAATTCCCAAAACGTCTGGCCATGAGTATCTGTACTCTGATCTGACTGCTGTTTTCGGAGGTTCTTCTTTTGCAGCAACAAGGCAGAGTCATGTACTGGGCCTATGAGGTCTACACATCCATGCTTAGAGACTAAATGGCGACTGTTGACTTCTTTTAATCTTCCTCCAGGGGTAATGAATGTCATCTTGTTAGCCAAACGGCATCCACCTAGAGCATCCATGCTGGACATTGGGAGGAGTTTGTCGCTTGGTGTACCTCTCTGCAGATTAGCCCTTAGAAGATTAATTGTCCTATGTTGTGTGTTTTCTTTCTAGTGCAGGAATGACTTGCTGTGACTACTGTCACAGGATACTTGGGTGCCCTCTCAGCCTTTCTATGGTTACCTCATTAACCATGATTTTTCAACCCAGATCTTTTGTGATATCACAGTGAGACCTTAATTTGGTCCTTAAATTCTTGATGTGCACTCCATTTGAGCCAGTGCTTAGTTGCCTTTTGAATCTTCTAACATTGAAAATATTGTTCCTCATAGCAATAGCAGCTTATCGCATGAGTGAGTTGCATACACTGTGTTTTCCAGCAACCATATGCGCCAACTTTTCAGACACACTGGTGTTCAGGAACAAGGCAGCGTTCCTCTCTACGGTTGTAAATTGCACAGTCTATCACACTTCCAGCTTTTTGTTCCACCTCATCCATCCAAAGAGGAAGAGAGACTACATTGGTTGGATCCCAAAAGAGCTTTGTGCTTCTATTTCGATCCCACCAAAGAACATCGGATAAATGATTATTCTTTGGTCCTGCGAACCCCACAAAAATGTAGTCTGTTGGTGCAGAAAAGAACAATTTCAGGATGGATGTCCCCTGCATAAATATCAGATAGGCACTAGCTAAGAAGCAGCCCCCAAAGTTTAAGGGCTCGCTGCACAAGAGCCAAAGCTTCTACCACTATGTTGCTGTGTGCAGTTGCCTGTCTTGGACATCTATCAGGCTGCTACGTGGGTGTATGTTGGCACATTTATGAAGCACTACTGTCTTAATGGTCCAGTCTGTCAGGAGGAGCACTTTGCTCGTTTGGTCCTGCAGGACCTTTTGGTCTGAGCCACTCCACAGACCTTAGAAGGGAATGCTTTGGTATCTATTCACAAGGTGAGGAATCTTCGGTTAGAAGTATCCATCAGAGTACCTAGTTACTTACCTTTAGTAATGATCTTTCTGGTGGATATTCTGCCTAAAAGCAGGTTCCTCACCACCTCTCACTCCTCCCTGTTTTGTGGAATGGTCTCTTTTCCACCTAAAGTTCACAAGCTAGACATCTGCACACTGTCATACTGTCATCTTTGTGTTTTTATGGCTCCATGTCTGACAGCGCAGACAATTTTGAGGCAGAAATGGACATCAGCACGCTGGGTTGGTAGTTATATGTGGCTCTGATGCCTGTACTCTTTCGATCCAGTCTGGTATCTGCGGGTATTTGCAAGGTGGATAATCTGCAGTTAGAGTATCCACCTTCAAGAGTGTTACTGAAAGTAAGTAACTTGTTCGACTAGCACAACGGAGACTGCCATCTTGTGCTGCACTCACATGGAGGCCGATGTACTGACACAAAATTTAGAACCACATCTTACTGGGTTGTGCGATGGGTGCCGATTTCAGTACCACTGTTACCTTAAATCCTATTCAAAACTTTGACAGACTAATGCCTTGAGACCAATGACCTGATTGTCTTTAACTGTTTTATAACTAATCCTTTTGAGAGAATGCACAAAATTACCTATTTAGCTATTCTTGAGTATCTGTTGAATTGAAAAGGTTTGTTTGCCATAAGCAGTCCGCTACTTCTTTTGTCTGTTACTTCATGTAGATGTTGTGTTAAACACTATGCATTTTTCCCACAAGGTACACCCATCAATAAGCCACCTGTTTTAGGCTACAAGGACCTTAATCTGTTTAAGCTTTTTCGACTTGTGTATCAACACGGAGGGTGCGACAATGTAAGTATAATTTTATGACATTGCTCTTGTGCAGTGATTCTTATCTTTTGTATTCACCTTAATCCTACTTTATCACTGCTTGAAGACAGGGACCCCGTCCTAGGCAATTTCTTCTAATTGGACCTTAAAACAAACAAGTAAACAAAATGCAGAAACAAGTATACATCACACACAGTGAAATATTTTAGAGGTTGTCGTTTTTCAAAATTTGTTTTTGTTTCTAAAAGATGGACTGATATGCTAGTCTCTAACATAGGACTTTGTCTTTTTTTTTATTTTTTATTTTTTACTGCTATTACTTGCTCTGTTTTTGTCAGTGCAACCGTTGAGGCCACTAGTTCTCCACTCAAGTCAACCTAACAATACCAACTTGCTTTTTAGCATGCAGCTTAAAAATCCATCATATTTACAGAGCATTTTAAAATTTTCAGTTTCACTTTTTGCTTTTTTTAATGTATTTATCTGCTAATATTTTTAGTTTTTCAAAACCGTTGTGTACCCCCTATGTAAGTGTCTCAAACTCCAGGTTAAGTACTGCTGCTGTGGAGTCTTGTTCTAATCTGTGCTCCAAGCATAGGTTTATTTATTTATTTTTTAAACACCCCCTGTGGATTTTGTGTGTGGGAGGGGTGTTGGGTCAGAATAGACAACCCAACGTTAAATGTTTTCAAGTATTAGGAGTTATCAAAGGTGGGAGTTTAGCTGCTAAAAGGAACAAAAGCAGTAAATCCATCCCTAGAAAGAGGGAAAAATGGTTATTCTTACTTTTAGCATTTTCACACGGAATAGGTCATTGTGTAGACTGACCCAACAATTCTTTGCATGTGCCAACATTTGCATTTATTTATATGCATTGGGTAAGGTCATAATGGTTCTACAGTAAACCATACTAAACTTTACTAAATAACACAATTAGTTTGTAGGAATCTGGCTCTTTTATATAGTATTCCAAAAAGCGGTAAGCTGTGTAAAGAGTCCAGGCTATCCCTTAGAAGTGGACAGGGCTTTTTTTTATAATCCCAAGTGCTCTATTTGCTGTATGGTGGTCGAGCAGCTCAGGCTAATCAAAGGAAAGTGTTTGACATCTGCTGCATGAACACAGTCAGTAAATGAGAGAGACACACACATTCTATAAGGAGATGGGCACCAATTTAGAAAAATACATGTTTTATATCTTTTAGCACCAAGATATTAGTTATTGGGTAAGTATTTTTTTTTTTAAGTTGGCAATTTTGAAGTAAACAGCAAATACACTTGCATTGACTTTACTGCAGTACTGTTATCCAATGGGAAAAGAAACATATACAGCATAGGAATACTTGGCAGTGACTTACAGGACTGTTCTTTTGCAGTGAAGCATAAGGCAAGGTCCAAGGCAGCACCAACAGGTCATCTTGGTTGGCTCTGGTGCTTCCCGGTGCAGAGGTGCTGTTGAACGTCTGGTGTCGTAATATTATCCTATGGGAAAGAAACATATACTGCATACATGTACTTGACAACGACTATCTGATAGACTTCTAGTTGCAGATTCCATACCTTAGAATTTCCCCCAGGTGTCAGACTGGATCTGGAGATTTTTCTTCAAGCAGTACCCTTGTGCGTCGGTAGGTGGCATCGGTCGACTATATGGGCGTCGTTGGCATCGTAGTTGCCGTTATGACATCAGGAGTACTACATAGATGTTGCCTCAGTGCAGTGACGTCAGTTCTTTTCTTTCCCCGCCACGCGCTGATCCGGAAAGAGCTACTATGGCCTCTTTTTGACCTATTTCGACTGTTTTGTTGAGTTCTGAAGTGAGTTTTTGATGCTTCGAATGTCCCCGAAGAACGGGTTCAAGCAGTGCGATGACTGTCACCGCATGATGATGGTGACGGATCTGCATCCGGTTTGTCTGTGGTGTCTGGAGCAGGACCATGACCCGAAGTCGTGCTCAGAGTGCCAGGCCATGCACCCGAAGGCCTTGAGGGAGCGTTCCCTCAAGCTCATTGGCGGCCCGGCGCTCGACTCCGCATAGGTCCCGGTCTCGCTCGATAGGAAGGTTTTGAGGCCGTTCGCAGAGCCACCACAACTCATTTTCCTCAAAATCTTAGGGTGCAGGTAAGAAAAAAGTCGAAGCAGTGTCACTGCACTTCGAATTCGCCCCGTCGCTCGGCCGACGCGGGAGGAGCGTCGATGCTCAAGACCTCTATTCTCGGAGCCTGAATATGGGTCCGCTCCGTGCTTCCCCATGTTTCCGGGAGCCGGAGTGACCCCCCGCCCAGCTTAAGGAATTCTATGAGGCCATGCGCCTCATCTTTGACAGGCCGACCCGATACAGCGCCTTCGGGCCCAAGGGGTTCGTTTGATGGGCCTTCGGTTTCCATGCCGGCAGCCTCGGCTTCAGCCACAGAGGTCCCCTCCGGATCCGGTCACAGATCCGCACTGGGGCCGGTTGCACCACTGAGACCTTCCCCGATGCCGGGTCGATTGTCGACCCTCCTGACATCGGTAGTGCCCACTATTGACGTTGACCCGACCCTTATCCCTGAACGACTCTGAGTCGGAGCGGTGTTGGCCGACGCTGCCTCTACCTTTGATGGGGCCTACTCACCCCAGGTCGAATTTGGCAAGGTCTGTGGACTGGACACTTCTCCAGACACTGGTATGCTGTAGTCTCCTACTGTGGCTACGGCGGAGGGAGCGACTTACGCTATTGTGGTCAGTAGGGCGGCCGAGGTTCTTGGCCTAGAGCTACCTACTGTAGGTCAGGTCCAACTGCCTGACGGAGGTGCTTCAACTAGGGGCTTCCACATCTGAGCCCCTTTTATCCTTCAATGAAGCACTTACCGATGTCCTTTTGGGTACTTAGTCCTATTCACTGTGGCCCCTTTGTTGGGTTTGGACCATCACAGGCTGCCATCGTCCCAACACCTCACGCCTGAAAGTCTTGTCATCCAGGCTTCCTCTTCCTCAGGCATATTCCCTTCCTCACCCCCGGATATGGAATCAAAAAGGCTGGAATAATTTAGGAAGAAGTTGTTTTCTTCCTCCAGTCTCGCGCTGCGATCTGTGAACACCGCATGCCTTTTGGGACGCTATACCCACTCTCTGGGATACAGTTGCGCAAGTCCTGTCTCAGATACTGGAGGAAGCCTGTGCTATCGTCTCCCAAGCTGTCAACAATGGATGAGATGTGGTGAAGTTCACAATCTGATGTGGGCTGGACACAACTGACTCTGGGCAGATTGGTTGCTACGACAGTGGCCTTGAGATGCCCACCTGAATGCGTACTAATGGTTTTTCAGGGATGTCCAACAGTCTCTCATGGACATGCCCTTTGATGGCTCCTGTCTCTTTTGGAGTCAAAGCAGACTGTCTTGGAGAGACTTGTCTTAGTCTTCCCCTATCTCGATGACTGGCTTTTGAAGACGGACTTGCCCCAGAAAGTCTTCTCCCACCTTCAGACTACGGCAAGCCTCCTGCACACGCTGGGGTTCACTATAAACATGCCAAAGTCACACCTGAGTCCCTCTAAGACACCCCCTTTCATCGGAGCTGTTCTGGACAAAGTGCAGTTTCGGGCTTATCCTCCTAAAAAGCGAGTCCAAGAAATTCAGGCTATGATTCTGATCTTTCAGCCTCTGTTTTGGTTTTCATTGAGATTGACTGGGCGCTGCTAGGCCTCATGGTCTCCTGCATCCTGCTAGTGACACATGCCAGATGGCATATGCGGGTTCTGCAGTGGGACTTGAAGTTCCAATGGGCACAGAATCAGGGGAATCTCTCCGACATGGTCCAGATCTCGGAGAAGACGGTGGAAGACCTGCAGTGGTGGCTTTGGAATCCGCATTGGGTCCCCGGCAGATCCCTCTCCCTTCCCCAGCCAGCTCCATCTATAGTGACAGATATGTCGGTTCTGGGTTGGGTCGTCCACATGGGAGAGGCGGAGATCAGAGGCCTCTGGTCTCCGGCGGAGTCTGGGCTCCATATCAATCTTCTGGAGCTCCAGGCTTGCGTTGATATCATTTCTTCCCTCTCTCAAAGGGAAGGTAGTGCAGGTGTTCACTGTCAATACTACCGCCATGTGGTTCTGCAAAAAGCAGGGCAGAGTAGGGTCCTGGACCCTTTGTCAGAAGGCACTATGTCTCTGGACATGGCTGGACATCAGGGCATTACCCTGGTGGTTCAACATCTGGTGGGTTCTCACAACGCTAGAGCGGACAAACTCGTCCGTCATTGCACAGCCGATCATGAATGGAGTCTCCATCCGGAGGTGGCGCAAAGGTCACTTTCAGCAGTAGGGAGAGCCATGGTTAGATCTGTTCGGCTCCGCAGAGAATGCGCAATGTCAGTTGTTTTGCGCGTAGATGTTTCCAAGGGGGCACTCGCTCTGAGACTCTTTTCGTCTCTAGTGGAACTCTGGGCGGAAGTGGTATAGGCGGAAAGGCACAATGGAGGCCAGAGTTCTCAAGAAGAACAGGAATGACCCGGCCCAAGTCCTCCTGGTGGCTCCGGACTGGGCACAGGAGAGTATGGTATCCAGAGCTATTGAGTATGGCCATCGATCCTCCACTCAGACTGCCTCTTTGGGCGGATCTTCTGTCGCAGCAGCAGGGGACGATTCTCCACCCGAACCTGTCCAGTCTCCGCCTTCATGCATGGCGATTGAGAGGCGCCAGTTGACGACTTTTGATCTTCCACCCAAAGTCTGTGATGTTATCTTTGCAGCCAGGCATCCCTCTACCAAAACTGTATACGTCTGTTGTTGGCATAAATTTGTGGCATGGTGCACCAACCAGTGTTAATCAATCAAACTATTTGTTGAGCGCGCTACTCACTCGGAAGGGTCTCAAGGCGCTGATGGGGGGGGGGAGGGTGCTACTGGTCTTAAGGTGCTTCCTGAAGGTCAGGAGGTCTTGGGTCTTGGGTCTTGCGTCTTGCGTAGATTGGCGGGGAGTGCGTTCGAGATTTTGTCTGAACGGTGGGAGAAGGATCTGCCGCCGATTGTGGTACAGTGGAAGCGAGGGACTGTTGCGAGGGCGAGGTTGGCAGAGCTGGCATGTCGGGATGTGGAAGTTGAGTCGATCGTCGACTTACGCTGGTCCGGTGTCGTGGAGAGCTTTGTGAGCGTAGATTAGGATTTTGAAGACGATCCGTTTGTCGATGGGTAGCCAGTGGAGGTCCTTGAGGTGGGCAGAGATGTGTTCATGGTGAGGGAGATTGAGGATGAGACGTGCTGAGGTGTGTTCTGGATGTGCTGGAGTTTTTTTGGGGAGCTTGGCCGTTGTTGCCGTGGTCCAGTCTGCTGCTAACAAAGGCGTGGGTGACCATTCTTCTGGTTTCTACGGGAATCCACCTGAAGGTCTTGCAGAGCATTCAAAGGGTGTTGAAGCATGAGGACGAGATGGCGTTGACTTGCTGGGTCATGGAGAGTGAAGAGTCTAGTATGAAGCCGAGGTTGTGTGGGTGGGTGGTTGGTGTTGGGGGTGACCCGAGGGTGGCTGTCCACCAGGAGTCATCCCATGCTGACTTGTTGGGGCCAAAGATGATCTCGTTTTTTTCTGAGTTCAGCTTGAGGTGTCTTGCTGTCATCCATTTGGCAATAACGAGAAGGCTGGTGTGGAGGTTGTTCTTGGCGGTTGCGGGGTTCCTTGTGAGGGAGAGGATGAGCTGGATGTCGTCAGCGTAGGAGATGATGTTGAGGCCGTGGGATCGGACAATGTTGGCTAGCAGGGCCATGTAGATATTGAAGAGGGTGGGGCTGAGTGAGGATTCCTGGCCGACTCCGCAGATGGTTTTGGTGGCCTTTGACGGAACAGGGGAGACTAACTCTTTGTGTCCTCTCCGAGAGGAAGGAGGTGAGCCAGTCCAGGGCTTTGTGGCAAATTCTGGCGTTGAAGAGGCGTGTGCGGAGGGTTTGGTGACATACGGTGTCAAAGGCTGCAGAGAGATCGAGGAGGATGAGGTTAACTGTTTCACCTTTGTCTAGCCTGGTACTGATGTCGTCGGTGCAGGCAATGAGGGCTGTCTCGTGCTGTGGTTTTTGCGGAATCCTGACTGGGAGACGTCTAGAAGAATGTTTGTAGGAAGTTGGCTCTGTATGTACTATTTAAAAGTAAGAAATAGCAAGCACAGAGTCCAAGGGTTCCCCTTCGAGGTAAGATAGTGGCAAAAAGAGATAATCCTTATGCTCTATTTTGTGGTAGTGTGGTCGAGCAGTAGGCTTATCAGAGGGTAGTGTTAAGCATTTGTTGTACACACACAGGCAATAAATGAGGAACACACACTCATAGACAATTCCAGGCCAATAGGTTTTTGTATAGAAAAATATATTTTCTTAGTTTATTTTAAGATCCACAGGTTCAAGATTTACAATCAATACTTCAAATGAAAGGTACTTCACTTAGGTATCTTAGGAACTTTGAATCAGCAAAATAGCATGTACAGTCTTCACAAAAATGGCAATAAGCTATTTTAAAACTTGACAGTGCAAATTTCAACAGTTCCTGGGGGAGGTAAGTGTTTGTTAGCTTTGCAGGTAAGTAAACCACCTACAGGGTTCAAAGGTTGGTCCAAGGTAGCCCACCGTTGGGGGTTCAGGGCAACCCCAAAGTTACCACACCAGCAGCTCAGGGCCGGTCAGGTGCAGAGGTCAAAGTGGTGCCCAAAACGCATCGGCTTCAATGGAGAAGGGGTGCCCCGGTTCCAGTCTGCCAGTAGGTAGGTACCCGCGACTTCGGAGGGCAGACCAGGGGGGTTTTGTAGGGCACCCGGGGGGACGCAAGTCAGCACAAAAAGTACACCCTCAGCGGCACGGGGGCGGCCGGGTGCAGAGTGCAAACAGGCGTTGGGTTTGCAATGGAGTTCAATGGGAGACCCGGGGGTCTCTTCAGCGAAGCAGGCAGGCAAAGGGGGGGGGGGGGGGTGCTCCTCGGGGCAGCCACCACCTGGGCAAGTGAGAGGGCCACCTGGGGGTCGCTTCTGCACTGGAGGTCGGATCCTTCAGGTCCTGGGGGCTGCGGGTACAGTGTCTTTAACAGGCGTCGGGTTGTTAGAAGCAGTCAGTCGTGGTCAGGGGGAGCCTCTGGATTCCCTCTGCAGGCGTCGCCGGGGAGTCCTCCCTGTAGTGTTGGTTCTCCGCAGGTCGAGACGGGGGCGTCGGGTGCAGAGTGGAAAATCTCACGCTTCCGGCGGGAAACGTGCAGTCCTTTAAAGTTTGTTTCTTTGTTGCAAAGTTGTTTCTTCTTTGGAGCAGAGCCGCTGTCCTCAGGAGTTCTTGGTCCTTTTAGATGCAGGGTAGTCCTCTGAGGCTTCAGAGGTCGCTGGAGCCTGGGGAACGTGTCGCTGTTGCAGTTTCTCTTGAAGTGGGGAGACAGGCCGGTAGGGCTGGTGCCAAAGCAGTTGGTGTCTCCGTCTTCTCTGCAGGGCTTACAGGTCAGCAGTCCTTCTTCTTCGTCTTCAGGTTGCAGGAATCTATCTTGCTTGGTTCTGGGGTATCTAAATACTCAATTTAGGGGTGTGTTTAGGTCTGGGGGGGGTTAGTAGCCAATGGCTACTAGCCCCGAAGGTGGCTACACCCTCTTTATGCCTCCTCTCTGAGGGGAGGGGGGCACATCCCTAATCCTATTGGGGGAATCCTCCATCTGCAAGATGGAGGACTTCTAAAAGTCAGAGTCACCTCAGCTCAGGACACCTTAGGGGTTGTCCTGACTGGCCAGTGACGACTCCTTGTTTTTCTCATTATCTCCTCCGGCCTTGCCACCAAAAGTGGGGCCGTGGCCGGAGGGGGTGGGCATCTCCACTAGCTGGAATGCCCTGTGGCGCTGTAACAAAGGGAGTGAGCCTTTAAGGCTCACCGCCAGGTGTTACAGCTCCTGCAGGGGGAGGTGAGAAGCACCTCCACCCAGTACAGGCTTTTTTACTAGCCACAGAGTGACAAAGGCACTCTCCCCATGTGACCAGCAACATGTCTGGTGTGTGGCAGGCTGGCAAAACTAGTCAGTGCACACTGGAAGTCAGGTATGTTTTCAGGGGCCATCTCTAAGATGCCCTCTGGGGTGTATTTCACAATAAAATGTACACTGGCATCAGTGTGCATTTATTGCGCTGAGAAGTTTGATACCAAACTTCCCAGTTTTCAGTGTAGCCATTATGGGGCTGTGGAGTTCGTGTATGACAGACTCCCAGACCATATACTCTTATGGCTACCCTGCGCTTACAATGTCTAAGGTTTTGCTTAGACACTGTAGGGGCAGAGTGCTCATGCACCTATGCCCTCACCTATGGTATAGTGCACCCTGCCTTAGGGCTGTAAGGCCTGCTAGAGGGGTGACTTATCTATGCCATAGGCAGTGAGAGGTTGGTATGGCACCCTGAGGGGAGTGCCATGTCAACTTAGTGATTTTCTCCCCACCAGCACACACAAGCTGGCAAGCAGTGTGTCTGTGCTGAGTGAGGGCTCCCCAGAGTGGCATAAGACATGCTGCAGCCCTTAGAGACCTTCCCTTGCATCAGGGCCCTTGGTACCAGGAGTACCAGTTACAAGGGACTTACCTGGATGCCAGGGTGTGCCAATTGTGGAAACAAAGGTACAGGTTTAGGGAAAGAACCCTGGTGCTGGGGCCTGGTTAGCAGGCCTCCGCACACTTTCAAATCATAACTTGGCAACAGCAAAGGCAAAAAGTCAGGGGTTAACCATGCCAAGGAGGCATTTCCTTACAATGTTGTCCTCCAGGAAGCGGGAAAGCTGGTTATTGACCATCTTCTCTGACCTTCGCGGGGAAGGGGAGTAGGGAGAAGGGAGATAGGTCGGTAGTTTTTTAGGTCTTCGGGAACGGTGTTGAGAAGCTTCCATGAATGTCTGTGATCATGCGGTGGAAGAAGATAGACAGGGAGTCGCAGAGGTCTTGTGAGTGGGGAGGGTCGGTGGAGCAGGACTTGGGGTTGGTGAGTTGCTTGATGAGGAATAGCTCCTTGCTGTTGTGTGTATTGTTGTCAATTCGTTCTTTGTAGAAAGATCTTTTGGTGGTCCGGATGAGCTGGTGGTGTTTGCGCATGGTTGCCTTGAGGGCGGGGAAGTTGCTCTTCGATTGTTCTTGGCGCCAGGTTTTCTCAGATTTCCAGCATTCTCGTTTGGAGGCCTGGAGGTCTGCGGTGAACCAGGCAGCTTTCTTGTTGACGTGGGTGTTGGTTTTCTTGAGTGGAGCGAGGGTGTTGGCGCAGTCGTCGAGCCATTGCTTCAGGTTGAGAGCAGCGGTGTTTGGGTCGCTGGTTTTGGGTGGTAGGGTTTGGGCGAGGTTGGAGATCAGTTGTTCCATGGAGACCTTGTTCCACTTGCGTTGAGGGAGCGGATACTGTTGGTGGTGGGCTTCAGGAAGGAAAAATAAACTCAATGGTGGTCGGTCCAGTGGAGTTCGGTGGTGTGGGTGATGTTGACGTGGCTGCTGGGGGAGAAGTTGGCGTCGTTCGAGTGGTGATCCCTTCTCTGCCCCCCTATCTGAGGTTCTTTTGTTAATTCTTTCTTTGGCCCAGCAGGGCTCTGCCTTGCGCACCCTTAAAGGGTAGTTATCTGCCATTTCGGCCTTTCTTAGTTTACCTGATCAACCGTCACTCTTTAAATCTCCAATTGTGAGTAGATTTCCTGAAAGGTCTCACACATTTGTTTCCTCCCACTCCATTTATCATGCCTCAGTGGGACTTCAATCTTGTCCTTACTTATTTAATGTGTACTCCCTTTGAGCCGAAGCACAATCGTTCCTTACTGCTCCTCACCTTGAAAATTGTCTTTCTTGTTGCATTCACTTCTGCTCGCAGGGTGAGTGAGCTTCAGGGCCTTTTGTCCAAACCTCTATACTTGTGTGCACCCTGACAAAGGAGTTGCGCACTAAGGCTTCCTTCCTTCCTTCCTTCCTTCCTTCCTTCCTTCCTTCCTTCCTTCCTTCCTTCCTTCCTTCCTTCCAGTCCATCACCCTTCCTACTTTTACCATCCCACACATCCTTTCCATGAGGAGGAGAGACTGGACCCAAAAAGAGCACAGACAAAAAGTGGGGGTAGCCATGACAAAAAGAGGCACTTTCCTGTACTAACGATTTCTGGGTGGACGATCAACTCTTTGTCGGGTATGTGGGTGCGAAGAAAGGGAAGTCGGTGCAAAAACATACCATCTCTCGATGGGTACTTCTTTGCATCAAGATGTGCTACGCTTTGGCCAAGAAGCAACCCCCTGAGGGCTTGCATGCTCATGCCACCAGAGCGACTGCTGCTTCCTCTGTGTTAGCATGCGGAGTTCCTGTCCTGGAACTCTGCCTGGCAGCTACTTGGGCATCCCTGCACACGTTTGCTAAACACTACTGCCTAGACAGTCAGGTCTGTCAGGACAGCTACTTAGGTCGTTCTTGCCTGCAGGACTTTCTAGTATGATCTTGGTTCGCAGCCCAAGTCAGAAGATGGCATTGTTTGGGTATCTATTCTAAGGAAAGGAATCTGTAACTAGAAGTCTCTATCAGATGTACAAGTTACTTACCTTTGGTAACAAAACATTTGATAGACATATTCTAGTTGCAGATTCCTTACTGGCCCACCCATCCTCCCCGCTTGCAAACTGATTTCTAGGGACAGGGATTCCCCCTTCAGGGCCTCCGCTCCGGTGCACCAATCTAAATGTTCTTAGCAGCTCTTCGCCTTGGCGTGAAAAGTCGTTAAAAGAAACTGACGTCACTGCGCTGAGTCGACCAATGCCACCTACCGATGCACAAGGGTATTGCTTGAAGAAAAATGTCTGGATCCAGTCTGACGCCTGGGGAATTTCTAAGGTGAGGAATCGGAAACTAGAATGTCTCTACAAGATATTTTGTTACCAAAGTTAATTAACTTGTACTACAGAACTGTTCTTCTGGACTTAAGATAAGTATTGGGCAAGGTCCAAGGTAACACCAACAGGTCACTTAGGGAGGCAATGCAGTGTCCAGGTTCGGGGGATGCTTTACAGCATCAGGTGTACTGTTCACTTTAATGGGAAACGGTCCTGGGGGAAAGAGGCTGCAAGTGGGGACTGGGTGACCTTGAGTCTTGAGGGTCTTAGCCACGCAGACACACCATAGGTCCAATGGAACTCAGGCTGGGAGGTACGTGTGCAGTGGGTCTTTGTCCGGCAGGGTCGTGTTGCTGTAGACACTCAAAGTTCTCTGTTGCCTTTCAAAAACAGGCTGCAGGCAGGGACTTGAAGACCATTCTGGCTAAATCCAAGGCCGGGCTCCGTTATCAACCATCTTGGGACCTCGTTGGCACCGTTAGCTGACTTTGACTCGGTCTGGGGAGCTTGGGTGCAGTGGTGGTTTCGGGTTTTCACAGTCCAAGGCTCTCTTGGTTTCAATGTCCCACCCACAGAGGCTGCAGGCAGGGACTGGTGGTCCAGTCTGGCTAAACCCAAAGGGGTTGGGCTCAGCTCTGGAGGGTCTCTGGATCTTGTGGGCACAGTCGGTTCACTCCTTTTTGGGCTGTGGGGCTTGGGCGCAGTGTTTTGTCTGGTGGGGTCACACTGGCAGAGACTCGCGTGTTGGTGTTTCGTGCCCGCAAATGTGTAGGGAAGCAGCTTCTCTGCTCCAAGGGAGATGATGGTTGCTTCTTGAATTGCTGGCAGCCTTCCCAGGCTTTTGGAGGCTGATCCGATGCAGGATGAGTCTTCTTTGGCTCAATTGTTGAAGACAGCAGGCAGGCCGGCAGGGTTGGCGCCAAGTCATTTGCTGTTCCTCAGTTCTTGCAGCTCTTCAGCATCCTCCTTCTTTGATCCAGCAAACCTGAGTTCAAGGTGTCTGGAGGGTGGGCATCTAAATGCTGAATTTAGGGGTATGAAGGGTAGTAGCCATTGGACTACTTACCCTTGGGGTCACTACAACCCCTATATGACTTTGTCCTGTGGGAAGTGGGCATAACCCTCTCCCAGAGTTCCTAATTCCACCACACACAACATCGTGTAAGTCCTAGTGTTCGTGTTCACTTCAGGTAGCCCACCCTAGGAGTGTGACTATACTGGGAGTGTAACACGCCTCCTGACTATGCAATTTCCAGCCAGTCCTGGTGCCAAATGGGCTTCAGGGCAGGGGGTGGCATCTCCCTGGACTGTGGAAACCTGGGTTGCATATCAAAGACGGCAGGGACTTTGAAGTCCCTGGTATGCTAAATCATTAGTCAACCTGCTGGAGGAAGTGTGAACACCTTCCTCTTGAGCAGGTATTGTTTCTGGCCTGCGACAGTCCGAAACCTGTCGGTGGTGGCAGGTTGGATTATACCAGTCGACTGGTCCCCTGTCGGCATTTGTCTCACCGACGGTGCTGTCGTTGATATGTTGATATTGTCAGAGCATTTTCCAGACATGCGTTGAGAGTATTTTTTTCTTGAATTTTGGCAGATCAAAGAGTTTGAATCAGTTTGATTCAATACGTTACCGGGAGCAACTGAACACACTCCCCAACCAGAAGGGTTCAGCTTTTGAGTGGGGCATCAAAGGGGAAGCACAGTACATGGCAACTTGTAAATGTTTTAACTAGCTTTCTGTAACTAGGGATAGTGGGATGTTTAGAATGCTCCAGTAATTTAAAAAGTCTTGCTTCTGCATACAAAGTTTCTTTCAGACGATCCAGGTGTAATCTGGGAATAAGCACAGCAGTTTTGTAGTCAACATTTTGAGGTCTGCTGCTGGTATTAATGGTTTGATTACCACGCAAGTTTCTACCAGCATTGAGCAAAATTTCTATTGCATTTATGTGCATGTGTGTGAAGTCTGTATCAAGTGTTAAGCATGATGATCTTAATGGCAGCAAGCTTGACCACGCACTGTGTAGTATGTAAATCTGCTCCCCCATCCCTGTGTCCTCTTTTGGTGCCACTCAGGGTAGACTTCCCATTACAGTGGGAGTGACAGATTCCACACTTGAGCCTCCGAAGCCTAAACCTTCATCCAAGGAGCAAGGCAAACAGAGTGGTGTGTTACCTCATCTTGTCAGCTAATTCCTTCTCAGCTAAAGCTATTCAGTCTGGACGTTGCTCACTTCTTGTTACTTGTTGCATGGAGGAAGAAGTTGACTCACACCTGCCCCCCGTACTTTTGTCTGTGTTGCTTATTTTCTCCAATATTGCATCTTTCATAGATTCACATGCTTGAATCATCCCCGTCGTCTAGGTGGGAGCTTCACGGTAACCTCAAATACACAAAGCAGTAGGTTTTAAAACCACTAGGCCTAGGTAGGCCCCATAGGCTATTTTATAGCCTATCCATTTTGTTTTGTGAAAAGACCCAAAGTTCAGTGCCAACCAATCAGGCTTCGGGCACCCTCCCAAACACTCACGACAGAGGCTGCTTTCCCTCAGATTTTCTACCGCACGTCGTGTGAAGGGAGTCTCCCTGAGCTCTGCTCAGTTTACCTTTTCTGACAGGAAATGTTTTCTCTCAGGAACCCAGCTTTCCAGCTATATCATGTCTGAAAAGACAAAAAAGGGTCTGTTCA
Source organism: Pleurodeles waltl (assembly GCF_031143425.1). Lineage (NCBI taxonomy): Eukaryota > Metazoa > Chordata > Amphibia > Caudata > Salamandridae > Pleurodeles > Pleurodeles waltl. Next base: position 540,547,188 of record NC_090448.1, read on the forward strand.
GAGACTGTGGCAGTTGTGGGAAGAAGAGACTACATGTTGATGACCCCCACAAAAAGTGCATCTACTGTCTCCATCCAGACCACAATGTGAGAGACTGCTAGATCTGTTGCACCTTCAGTCAAAAAACCCTCAAGGACCGTGAGGTTAGGCTTCTCTTGTGGCTACAGAAACAGAAAGCCTGGAACATCCTTCCTCAGATGAAAGCGAAGCATCATCTCATGCTTCTCAATCCCTAAAAAAAACAGGTGAGAAAGGAAGATTGCCTGATGAGCCACCGAGAAAGATGGCCAAAAAGATGAAGCAGATCTCTGAGGCACAAAAGAGACATGAAAAGAGTTTTTCCCAATCAGAGACCCACACAAGGTTGCCAAAAAAGGTTCTTTCAGAGCCTACTTCGCCTCTGCAGAGGAAGAGTACAGCGAAAAGTGCATCCCTGTCTGTCACCGCAACAAGATCCGGTAAGGTTCTCTTCAGACAAACACCCATCGACGACCACCCCGTCGATGACGGTGACATCAAGGACAGTGTCGTCGAGGTTTGCAACAGCGGTCTCACCGATGATCATGACGTAGTCACCATTGTCGTCGACGACGATCATTACAGCAAAGATATTTAAGCAAGCTTCGTCAACGGCGAAGGCATCGTGGGTCCACCAATCGACTAAGGCACTACTGTTGACGAAGCACCTGTCTGAGGTTTAAGAAGGTACCGTCGTCAAGCACACCGGCGACGACAGCACAGTCGGTGAGACAAATGCCGACAGGGGACCAGTCGACGAAGGACCCGTCGACGAGGATATCGTCGACAGTAATGACAACGTATAAACCATCGACCCTCCTGGGGATTTAACCGGAGCAATCGTCAACAATGATGACGTACTCTCAAGGGGACTCAACAAGATTCTTGGCTCGTTCACTCATCACCATGGGGGAGAAATCATCTGACATTCTTCCGATGCATACCTCCCCGAGCAATGTATTGCCATATCCCCTGCAACATCTCTTGGATGACGCGTACTCCCAAGATGAGGGAATGTTTGGTGCAGCTAGTAGCCCTTCTCAGCTGCATGTAAAATGTCAGGACTTTGATGAGGAGGATGAATGGCAGTACCAGCCCAACTATGCTTCAACATCATACCCTCCGAGAGAACAACAATTATCCCTCTCCATGCCAAGCACATTGGTGGCAGACCTTCAGTGTATGCTTAACGACTACTACAGAAGATTTCCACCATCAACACTATCCACGCCACCCAAGCCTGACAGCCACCAGACGCCTCGTCAAACCCCGAGGACCAGTCTCCTGGAGACGCCGCACACTGGCTTACCATTGAGTAGCCAAACGCAAGAAGATCATCCCTCGTCTGACGACGAGAGGGAAGAGGGTGAGATAAGGGATTCAGTGGCAGGTGAATTGGATGATTACTTCTGCCCCACACCATCTCCACCTCCACCTCCAGCAGGTCCGGTGGATTCGCCTCCGGAGGACATAGGAGGTTTTCATAATTTGATCTAGAGAGCGGCAAAGTGATTTGGCCTGTCTATTATTTCTCCCGAAACAGAGTACTTCCTTTACGATTTCAAAGGGCCATCGAAGAGATCGGTAAAGGCTATACCGATAGTAGACTTCTTATGGCAGGAAGGGTTGAAGGCGCTGAAGAATTTGGCGACAGTGCCTTCACAAATGCCAAGGCTATAGAAGAAATATAAGGCCCCAGATGATTCTCCAGCCTGTTTAGTGTCGTAACCAAAACCGGATTCGGTGATATCGCAGGCGGCGCAGCGACGTTCTAGGACCCCTTCCACACCTATAGCATCTCCCCCAGACAAAGAAGGGAGGCGATTGGATAATATCGGAAAGAAATTCTCCTCTGTAGCGGCGATCACGGTCAAGGCAGCTAATTCCCTGGCCATTCTAGGGAGATATAATCGCCAGATGTGGGCAGAAATGTCTGCTTTCTTGGATCTCTTGCCGGAGGATGTCAAGGTGGAAGCGAAGAAGGTATTGCAGGAAGGGGAACGGATTGCGGCAGAGATTATAGATAGTGCAATAGACATTTCTTTAACAGGTTTCAGACAATTAGCTGGGGCAGCAGTCCTGCGTAGGCAAGGATGGCTAAAGTCTACTTCCTTCTGACCGGAGCTCCAGAGCTGGGTTCTGGACATGCCGTTTGATGGAAAAGTCTGTTTGGAAAGCATGTGTACGACATGTTACAGGCCATCAAAACAGATACGGATATGGCTAAATCACTAGGTACCCTACAGTATAAGAAGCAACCTTTTCGTGGAGCAAGGGGTAGAAGAGGTTACTCCTTTCGAGGGGGCTACCATCAGTACAGACCCCAGTATCAGTCTTCCTCCACAGGACCCCGGCAACAGTACCACCAACAGCAGCAACATTACCGGTAGCCACCGGCTGCGGCCAATAAACATCCAGCGAGAGGAAGAGTGGCTGCCCGAGGAAGGGATAAGGGCAGGAAACAATGACCTGCCGGCCATACCAGCGTACTTCCCCTAACCAATCTCGAGGGTTGGCGGTCGCATCACTTCTTATTTCCTTCAATGGGCAGCAATAACATCAGACAGGTGGGTGCTTTGGCCATACTCTGGAATTCACACAGACACCACCGGATGTCCCCCCGTCAGGCCCTCCGCCCCCGAGAGGGAACCAACTCCTCAAGGAAGTACAAGTGATGCTGTGCAAAGGAGCAATAGAACTGGTCCTTTTTTCTCACAGGAACAGGGGATTCTATTCCCGCTTCTTTCTGGTAAAGAAACCCTCCGGGGACTGGCGCCCCATTCTGGACTGAAGAGCACTAAACAAGTTCCTAAAGAAACAATCGTTCAGGATGGTGACACTACAGGATGTCTTGCGCCTTTGAAATACCGGAGATATAATGACATCCCTAGAACTCCAGGATGCTTACTTTCATATTCCAATACACCGCAACCACCGCAAATTCCTCAGGTTCAAAGTAGCTGGTATGCACCTCCAATTTTGAGTCCTTCCATTCAGTTTGAAATCGGCCCCCAGAATTTTCACGAAAATGTTGGCTCCTGTAGCAGCACATCTCCGCCAGTCGGGCATGCAGGTTTTTCCCTACCGCTACGACTGGCTCATAAAGGCACCTTCAAAGCTTCAGATGGTACGTCACATTTCGGTTTGCCTCCAATTGTTCAACAGCCTCTGGCTTGTCGTCAATTATCAAAAATCTCATCTTCACACAGGTATTTAATTTCTTAGGAGCAATACTAGACACGGTCCGCAGCAAGGCGTATCCGTCTCACGAAAGGAAGCAAAAGCTAAGCTCCTTAGCACGCAAACTCTCTACAAAAAAAGTTTGTTTCAGTCTGCACCTCCAAATCATTGCTAGGGATGATCTTGTCAAGCATTCCGCTGGTCCCAGATTGCAGGCTCCATATGCGACCCCTGCAAGAACAATTGGATGCACAGTGGACTCAGGTGCACGGTTCTTTCGAAGACAGGGTTTGCATAACACCTATAATGCAGACCACCATGGAGTGGTTTGCAACGCTGACCAATTTGTCCAACGGGCTCACATTCCTTCATCAGGTGCCCAGTTACATAGTAACAGACGCTTCTCTCCAGGGATGGGGTGCACACTGCCAGGATTTACAAATCAGCGGATCATGGAATGCAAAAGAGGTTTGTCTCCACATAAATCACCTTGAGCGCAAAGCAATAGGTCTAGCTCTCAAAGCTTTTTTTGCCAAAACTTCAAAACTCATGCGTCTTAATCAGAACGGAAAATACTACCAGCATGTTTTATCTAAACAAGCAGGGGGTACAAGATCTCTACAACTTTCGCAACTGGATCAGGACATCTGGAAATGGGCCATCATGCACAACATTTCTCTCAAAGCGGAGCATGTGCCAGGACAGACCAACGTTCTGGCAGACACCCTGAGCAGGACAGTTATACCATACCACGAGTGGGAGCTAGACCAGAAAATTCTCGATCGACTCTTCCTTTTATGGGGCAGCCCAAATCTCGATCTGTTTGCCACATTCGAAAACAAGAAATGCCAGTATTATGCAAGTTGGCTTCCCCAGAAAGGATTGTGGGGGAATGCGTTTTCGATGAGATGGTCCGGGGTCAGTGCCTACACTTTTCCTCCGATCCCGCTGATACCGAGAGTCATCAAGAAAATGAAGACTGAGGGTTGTCGCCTTATGTTGGTAGCTCCCAGGTGGCCCAGACAGGTCTGGTACGTGGAGCTCCTAATGCTCTCCGAACAGCCACATGTGCAACTCAGAGTACAACCCTCTTGAAAATGCACCAGGGGCAAGTCATACATCCGGATCCGTCATCTCTTCACTTGTCGGCTTGGCTCCTGAATTCAATGAGTATGTAAATCTGAACATTTCCTTGGAGTGTAGAGAAATCTTAGCCAAAGCTAGAGCTGACACTACCAATGAAACTTAAATGGAAACGTTTTTGTATATGGTGCGCAGCGGAAGGTATACATCATATCTCTTCTCCGGAGCAAATACTACCATATCTGTTGCTTTTGGCAAAGACAGGACTTTCATACTCCTCTATTCGAGTACATCTGGCAGCGATCTCGAGATACCGTAGATCACAAGACATGGTCTCATTATATTCCACCAGGATTGTGAAGCAATTCATGAGGGGCCTGTCCGTGCTTTCCCACCAGTCCGGAAACCTCCGCCTTTATGGTCCTTGAATATTGTCTTAATGCAACTCATGAAAGCTCCTTTTGAGCTGATCCACAGAGCCGATCTCAAATTCATCTCATGGAAGACCGCGCTACTACTGGCTCTTACTTCAGCCAAAAGAGTGCGCGACATTCAGGCCTTCACTATTAAAGAGCCTTTCCTCCAATTCACAAACTCTGGTGTAAACCTGAGAACAAATCCTAAGTATATCCCAAAAGTTCCTTCAACTTTCCACTTGAATGAACCAGTCATCTTAAAAACCTTTTTTCCAAATCTGCAGGCAGTAGCGGAAAAGACATTAGATTCCCTGGATATAAAAAGGTGTCTGAAATTTTACCTACAGAAAACGCAAGTCATACGTCAGTCTGACCAGTTATTCGTGGCCTTTGGTGGGACAAAAAAAGGGCCACGCAGTGTCCAAGCAGACGATAGCCAGATGGATTGGCCTGGCGATCCAATTCTGTCATGCTCAGGCTGGTAAACCGCTCCGCAGCAAGGTGAGAGCCCATTCTACAAGATCGGTAGCCACTTCGGCCGCACTCTTCGCTGGAGTGCAACTGCATAGCATCTGCAGAGCGGCTACATAGTCCAGCCAGCATACGTTCACAAAACACTAACGTATTCAAGAAATAAGTAACATGGATGCAGCGGTGGGACAGGCAGTGCTGAGGCATTTATTTCGTTAAGGTGAGCCTCTTACAACATCCCACCCCCACAATCAAGGTATGTGCGATATGGTTCTTCAATTTCGTTAACATTTAATTTTATATTACAGTGCTAATTAGTCTCATATTTCGCTTGGTACTAGCCGTAATACCAAAGCTCCTTGATATTGTGTTAATGTTTTAAACTTCATAAGAACAGGGGCACATTTTGTAGCATAATATTCAGACATGCAGTTTTCTGTATTACTGTTATATTTATTAATATTATTATCAGTCAGAATTGCTATAAAGCAACATGAAGATTAATTCACTGATTCACCAACATTACTGCTCGCTACTCTGATTCAAGCATGTGAATCTATGAAAGATCCAATACTGGAGAAGAAAATGTTACTTATCTGTAACTGCAGTTCTCCAGTATTGGTATCTTTCATAGATTCACATGCGACCCACCCTCCTCCCCTCAGAGGCTCCCCGAATATACAGATATTGAACTTCGCACTTGTCCTAGAAAATCTGAGGGAAAGCAGCCTCTGTTGGGAGTGTTTGGGAGGGTGCCGAAGCCTGATTGGTTGGCACTGAAGTTTGGGTCTCTTCACAAAACAAAATGGATAGGCTATAAAATAGCCTATGGGGCCTACCTAGGCCTAGTGGTTTTAAAACCTACTGTTTTGTGTTTTTGAGGTTACCGTGAGGCTCCCACCTCGACGACGGGGATGATTCAAGCATGTGAATCTATGAAAGATACCAATACTGGAGAACTGCAGTTACAGGTAAGTAACTAATTTTCTTACTGTTACTGCCCTGCAAAGCCTTGCTGTGTACACTAGTAAGGGTTATTTGTCAGCCCTTTTGCCTGATGAGTTTTAATTGTTCTAGTCCCCTATTGTTATGTTTTTGAAGGTGTTAACCTATTTGCTTCCCCCTTCAGAATTTGTCATTCCAGGGTGGGACCTTAATCTGGTTCTCACTTTCTGATGGGTTCACCTTTTCAGACTTTATAAAGTTCTGTATTGAAGTTGCTTACTCTGAAGACTGTTTTTCTAATTGCTCTTACCTCTGCTTGCTGTGCTAGCAAGCAGCAGGCTTGGTCAGCTCTCCATTCACTCAATTTTTGTCATACAAGCTGGCCCTGTGGATTTTGACTTCCTTTTTCTGAAAGTGATTTCTCCATTTCAGGTGAGACAATCCATCAACATGTAGACATTCTTTCTCCCTGCTCATCCCACCAAGGAGTAGAAGAGGCTTCACCACCTGAATCCGTGGGTTGTTTGTTTATTGGTGGGCTCAACAATTTTTTGGGTGATGGATCATTTTCCCTGGGCTAAACTGGTTCCAAGAATAGCAAGGCAATTCATGAGCAGACTATTTCCAGCTGGATCATTCTGTGCATCAAGACCTACTACTCCATTGTCAAGGAGGAGTCCCCAAGGGCATCTGGGCTCATTCCACCAGGATAAAGGCACCTTTTGTTAGCATTGTGTCAGGGTCTTCCCGTGTTGGACCTTAGCTGAACTGCATTGTGGGGGTTTGGCCCACACCTTCTTCGGGCATCATTGTCTTGACTACTACATCTGCAGAGATGGCTATTTTTTTGCCAAATGTGGGTTGCTTGACTTCCTTGAGTGACCATCTCCTCAGACCCACTACTTTCGAGGTATTGCTTTGATACTGATTTAGGAGGTGAGGAATCTGTAGGTGGCAGTGTCCATCAGAAGAGCAAGCTACCTTATGTAAAAATATATTTCTGTAGTATACTCTTATCTACCTGCAAATTTTCCAACATACCTGTCATCCTCCCCTGATATAAAAAAAAAAAAAATGGTGTTGTGATTAGCTAATAAGGTTCCAAACTCTTGCATTATTGCATTTTCGGTCAGTCTGGTAAACCTTGTCTCCACCTTACATGGTGTAGAAAAATGGATCAGGATCTGATGTCTGTGGTGCATTGGGGTAGTGCCTATGAAACTTTGTGGCATTGTGTGTGGTGGAGTATGTGGGAGTCTAGTCAGAGCCATGGCTCCACCTGTTGGCACAGGAGCTTCTTCAACGTTTTTGGATCCAGTGTAGCATTTTGAAGAGATTGGAGGTGAGGAATCTGGAGGTAGATGGAATATTCAACAGAAAGATTGTTTCAGAAGGCAAGTTTATCCTTTCAACCCAGGCTGGACACCAAGTGATTTGATGGAGGGTAAACTAAGCCTCAAACATTTATGGGACCTTTTATGTTTTATGGCAAAACCTGATCAGTGAGTAAGGAGATAGGAAGATGTGGTGGCAGTCGTGGCTAGTTCTAAGAAAGATGATTTTTGGGAATTGTGTCGAGGGGTTTGTTAGTTTGATTGGTACCAATAGAACTAAAACTTAGTCACAGAGAGGGATAAAAAAAATGGGACGTGGCTGTAAATTCAAAGAACAATGAATAAACAACAAAAAAGTTGAATAGCAAAATTGTCTGTTCTCTTCAGCACTGGGTCTTAAAAGTATAAAGGGGAAGCATATACTTAATCTATTACTACATTCTGAAGTTTGAGAGATGCAACCTTATCTTTCTTATGCACACTGTTTTTGACCATTTCATTCACCAATTTGCATTTGCTTGGCAATCTTATGCTAAAGTCTGCAATTTAGTACAAGTCTGCCAACCAACTACAAATTGGCTGAGACCTGTAAAAAAGACTGCACAAGACACAAAAGTGTGCATATTCCAAACTTCCAAATCTAGGGATAGATAATGTTGACTTTGAGTGGTCCCTTCAGTCCTCGTTAATAAAAAAACAGTATATTCTCAAACCTCTAGTATAAGCAGTTTTGAACTAAAGAGCTTAAATCTGTAATTGTAATAGATGTTGGTTCCCTGAATTCTTCAGTATTGTATCTTTTATAGTCACATGCTTGAATCTTCCCTGTCGTCCTGGTGGAAGTCCCACTGTAACAGTAATAAAAGCAATGCTAAGGCATTAGCATTAAACTCCATTGACAAAACAATAGCAGTTAGTAGCCCATTCACATCGATTTAATACACACAAACTTCAGCCAATCAGAACAGAGACCCTGAAGCACTCTTCCACTGCAGAGCCACCATACTTCAGATTTCTTACCAAACGTCATATTAGGGAGTCTCCCTGAGCTCTGCTCTGTCAGTGTGTCACTGTTAACCTTTTGATCTGCAGTTTCCAGTTAATATATTCAGGTATACCATCATCTGAGGGACTGCTTTGAAGGACTTTGGCTGTGAATGTCACAGAATGTCTTGAATCTAAAAAAGGGCTTTTTAGCCCCTGCAAGACTTGTGGAAAATGCAGACTATATTCTGAGGATCCTCACAAATAATGCCTGTACTGTCTTTATCCTAAACATCAGCCCAAGGAATGGAAGTATTGTTGTACCTTTTCTGCTAAAACCCTCAAAGACTGCGAGGGAAGGTTACTTCTGTGACTACAGAAGAAGGCTGTCTCTGAATCAGGCTCACTGTGTGAAGAAAAGACTCCTACCACTTCTAGGAAGAGAAAAGAGGGAGGATCATCCTCCCACAGAGACCCTAAAAAAAATCTAGGTCTCTCAGTAGAGAGACTAGGGAGGAGATCAGACCAAGGAAGGAGCCAGTTGGCTCTTCTTTACATCAGAGGTCTGATTCAGCACCTCTTTCTGCTTCTCATACTCCTTTCAAGGAGCCCTCTTCAGGAAAAAAAATCTTCCATCGACTGCCCCACGACGAAGTTACCTTCGACTACTTCTGTGTCACCAATGGCCATACCATCGTCGGTGTCGACGGCAACTTCCACTGTGTTGACGATTAAAACAACGGCGGTGGGTGCTTCGTTGACTAAATCTGCTACTATGGCATTGTCGTCGACTTTGTCAAGACCTTCTCTGATGACTAAGAAGATTTCATCATCAATCACTCTGCCAGGGGCGGCATCTGCTGCTACACCGTCGACGAAGTTTCCTCTCAGTGCAACGTCGTCGGCACCACCATTGACGGCCCCATTGATGGTAGGAAAAGACACCTTGCACATTCCTAGTAAAGACACAGCTTCATCTATGCCTCAGGACTTTTCCAAAATTTCTCCATTGCTTCCAGCTCGTCGTCTTGAGTTTCAGTACTCTGAGGATGAGAGTATGTTTGGCCCTGCGTACAGCCCTTCACAGTTGAGTGTAAAATGTCAATCAGAGGTAGAAGAAGCAGAAGGTGATCAGTCAGCCTACCTGGAAGGCGACTATTCTTTCTCAGATAAGGGGCATCCTTCTCACCAATTTGATAAGTTCCAGGAACATTGTCCTTTTGAGGAGTAAGACCTTGAGCAGCACCATATTCGGGAACCTTCTGTAATTATTCCTATCACTCTGGTCACAGACTTAAGCATGGTGCTAAATAATTATTATTTTAAAAGATTCCCAGATTCCAACCCATCTCAGCAGCCTCCACTGAGACAGGAAGCCCCTGATGCAACTCGAGCTCCTCAAAGCATGCCTTGGCCTCAAAAAGGGGAAAAAAAATAAAATAATTGATAACGCCGCCAACGTCCATTCCGGATACTTTCCAGGACAGCGATGATCAGAAATTGGAAGAGGGCGAAATTCAAATGAATCCCATTGATCCTGATGTGTGGGACGTTTGTTTCACTATTGCCAGTGTCTCCTACCCCACCAGCATCAAATTTGCCACCTGCGGATATTGGCAGTTTACAGTTTTCTGGACAGAGCATCTAAGTACTTTGACCTTTCAATGCCATCTAAGCGGAGTATTTCCTCCACAATTTTTAAGGCAGGAACACAACGCACTACTGTGGTCATCACATTTGTAGATTTTTTTTTTTTTTTTTTTTTTTAGCAGGAAGGCCTTACATTAATGAAGACACCAGCGTCTGTGGCAGCTGTCACTCCAAAACTCAGCAAGAATTACATGGCTTCTGAGAGTTCCCCTACCTGTCTTATTGGCCTTCCCAACCAGATTCGGTCATCATGCAAGCTGCTCAGAGGAGAGCATAAAATCCTTTGACACCATGCACAGCTCCTCTGGATAAGGAAGACTGCCGGCTGTACAATATGGGCAAGAGGTTCGCTGCAATGGCTGCTACTTTGATCAGAGCCTCCAATGTCATGGCTATTATGGGGAGATACGACTGGCAGTTGTGGTCTGACATCTTGCCACTGCTGGACTATCACCCTGAGGACAAAAAAAAAAAAAAGAGGCGAGAGAGATCCTGGTGGAAGGTGAAAAGGCCTCTTCTGAGATCATAGATGTGGCTGTGGACATTTCTTCCACAGCCTTCTGGTAGATGGCTGGAACGGCGGTATTGAGTCACGAAGGTTGGCTTAAAGCCAATGCTTTCTATCCAGAGGTGCAGGCAAAAATAATGGACTTGCCGTTCAACAGAGTTGACCTTTTTTGGAAAACACGTTGACAATGCGTTGCAGTCAATCAAGTCTGACTCTGACACAGCGAAGTTGCTAGGAAACTTAAAACAGAGCAGGTTCCAGCCTTTTCGAGACGGAGGTAGAGGCCAGTATACCTCCTGGTTGCCATTCCTACAGTAGCTTAAGCCCTACTGTCAACAGGGATTTTGTTCCCAGTATTCGGTGCACAACTTCCTATCAAACCACAAAGGCTGCATATTCTATGCAACCCGGGGTGTTGATGCCCTTCAGCAGCAGGAAATTCTGAGGGTAGCAACAGGAGACATTGAAGTACCGCAGGCCCCTGTCACCACAATCCAATGTCAATTCGGCCACATATTATCCAGATGCTTCATGGAATGGAAGCTCTTATCTTCCAACTATGTTGGACGTATTCCAGCACGGTCATACCCTAGAATCTGTTCACAAACCTTCAAATTTCCTCCTCGGAAGACAACCCTTCATCATCTTCCAGTTCTCATAAAAAGAAAATCGGATTACTTCTCTCAAAACCAGCAATAGAGGAGGTGCTGCACAACCAGTGTAGTCGAGGTTTTTAGTCTCACTTCTTTCTGATCAAAAAGAAGTCAGGAAAGTGGCGGCAGGTAATTGATCTCAGGTTATTGAACAAATTCAACAATAAGCAACCTTTCAGAATGCTTTCTCCAAGAGATTTTGCAGCTGATGAATACAGGGGACTAACTCTTCTCTGGATGCAACAGACTCATACTTTCATGGGGCAATATACCGAACGCGCAGAAGGTTACCCAGGTTTGATGTGACAGGGTGCCATTATCAATTTAAGGGGCTCCCCATTCGGTTGAGATCAGGGCCCCGAGTATTCACCAAGTGCATGGCACCAGTGGGGCTTTCATCCGACGACCTGGCCACCAGGTATTCCCCCTATGTAGAAGATTGGTTAATTAAGGGTCTCTCTTTTCTGTCGGCAAAGAAGTTCACAGAGGTCTGCCTACATCTGTTCCAATTTGCTAGGTCTCAAATCCAACAGTGAAAATCATCCCTTATCCTCTCCATATCGCTGGTGTTTGTAGGAGCAGGCCTGAATACCAAAGTTTTAAAGGACTTTCGCACAGAAGAAAAAGTAACCCAATTGCAGACACTAACAAGATCACTCTTCAAAAAGGTGCGGTTTTGTAAGGCCATACAAATCTATGCTGTGGATGATGTCATCCTGCATCTAGTTAATTCCCCATTGCCGCATGAGACCTTTTCAAGAAGAGCTCAGTGCGCAGGGGACACAATTTTGGGGTTCTTTCGAGGACATTATTTTGATAACCCTGGAGATGAGGTCATGCATGTCCTGGAGGATAGTTTAAAAAAAAAAAAAAAAAAAAAACTCTCTCAGGGCCTATCCTTCCTTCCTGCCTGCGGTGCACCAAGTAGTGATGACAGCAGGCACCCAAGGAAGGTTTGAGAGCGCTCTACATGATCTGGAGGTCAATGGAAAGTGGTCCAGTCAGGAACAAATATTTCTCATAAATCTACTGTCATTGAAGGCGGTCTTTTGAGGTTTGTCAATTCTAGTCAGGACAGACAACACTACCACCATGTTTTATCTGCAAAAACAAGAGGGAATGAGATCTCAAGTTGTCTCATTCCAGGCACAGTAAATATGGGAGTGGCTCATAGCCAGTGACATTTCATTGAATGTGGAACATGTCCCAAGAGTGCAAAACGAGTGGGCCAATTACCTCAGCAGAGAAAACCTGCAATGTCACAATTGGGAAACCAGCCAGAGGGAATTAGAAAAGTTTTTTCAGTCTTGGGGGTGTCCTACCCTAGATCTATTAGCTACATACCTCAACAAAAAATGTAAGTTCTTTACCAGCAGATTACCTCTGCCAGGTTCTTTAAGGAACACCTTCTCCTTATGGGTACGGGCGTTCGCTTACGTGTTTCCCGCGTTTCCAAACATTCCAAATGTCCTACTGAAAATGAAAAGATAGCAGTGTTGAATAATTCTAATAGCCACAGCGCGGGCGAGACAGTTTTGGTATATCAAGCTTCATCGCCTTCAGAGGGCTCACACATGAATTTCACGCCAATGGAGGTTCTCCTCTCAATGAACCAGGGCAAGGTTGTTCACTCACAAATTCTCGCACTGTTTGTTGGCTTGGTTCCTCACCACTTTGAATTCGGAGGTCTAACAATTGCTGACAAATGCAAGTTGATTCTTCAACAATCCCGAACTCCTCCTACACTCAAATGTTACTCAGCAAAGTGAAAACAATTCTGCTCAGGGTGTGCTTCCCAATCTTACTATCCTTTTTCATCAACACCTGAACAGATTCTGCCTTAACTATTTCACCTTGTGTAAGGAAATGCCTCCTTGGCATGGTTGCCCCCTGACTTTTTGCCTTTGCTGATGCTATGTTTACAATTGAAAGTGTGCTGAGGCCTGCTAACCAGGCCCCAGCACCAGTGTTCTTTCCCTAACCTGTACTTTTGTATCCACAATTGGCAGACCCTGGCATCCAGATAAGTCCCTTGTAACTGGTACCTCTAGTACCAAGGGCCCTGATGCCAAGGAAGGTCTCTAAGGGCTGCAGCATGTCTTATGCCACCCTGGAGACCTCTCACTCAGCACAGACACACTGCTTACCAGCTTGTGTGTGCTAGTGAGGACAAAACGAGTAAGTCGACATGGCACTCCCCTCAGGGTGCCATGCCAGCCTCTCACTGCCTATGCAGTATAGGTAAGACACCCCTCTAGCAGGCCTTACAGCCCTAAGGCAGGGTGCACTATACCATAGGTGAGGGTACCAGTGCATGAGCATGGTACCCCTACAGTGTCTAAACAAAACCTTAGACATTGTAAGTGCAGGGTAGCCATAAGAGTATATGGTCTGGGAGTCTGTCAAACACGAACTCCACAGCACCATAATGGCTACACTGAAAACTGGGAAGTTTGGTATCAAACTTCTCAGCACAATAAATGCACACTGATGCCAGTGTACATTTTATTGTAAAATACACCCCAGAGGGCACCTTAGAGGCGCCCCCTGAAACTTAACCGACTATCTGTGTAGGCTGACTAGTTTTAGCAGCCTGCCACAAACCGAGACATGTTGCTGGCCCCATGGGGAGAGTGCCTTTGTCACTCTGAGGCCAGTAACAAAGCCTGCACTGGGTGGAGATGCTAACACCTCTCCCAGGCAGGAATTGTCACACCTGGCGGTGAGCCTCAAAGGCTCACCTCCTTTGTGCCAACCCAGCAGGACACTCCAGCTAGTGGAGTTGCCCGCCCCCTCCGGCCAGGCCCCACTTTTGGCGGCAAGGCCGGAGAAAATAATGAGAATAACAAGGAGGAGTCTCTGGCCAGTCAGGACAGCCCCTAAGGTGTCCTGAGCTGAGGTGACTCTAACTTTTAGAAATCCTCCATCTTGCAGATGGAGGATTCCCCCAATAGGGTTAGGATTGTGACCCCCTCCCCTTGGGAGGAGGCACAAAGAGGGTGTACCCACCCTCAGGGCTAGTAGCCATTGGCTACTAACCCCCCAGACCTAAACACGCCCTTAAATTTAGTATTTAAGGGCTACCCTGAACCCTAGAAAATTAGATTCCTGCAACAAGAAGAAGGACTGCCCAGCTGAAAACCCCTGCAGCGGAAGACCAGAAGACGACAACTGCCTTGGCTCCAGAAACTCACCGGCCTGTCTCCTGCCTTCCAAAGATCCTGCTCCAGCGACGCCTTCCGAAGGGACCAGCGACCTCGACATCCTCTGAGGACTGCCCCTGCTTCGAAAAGACAAGAAACTCCCGAGGACAGCGGACCTGCTCCAAGAAAAGCTGCAACTTTGTTTCCAGCAACTTTAAAGATCCCTGCAAGCTCCCCGCAAGAAGCGTGAGACTTGCAACACTGCACCCGGCGACCCCGACTCGGCTGGTGGCGATCCAACACCTCAGGAGGGACCCCAGGACTACTCTAAGACTGTGAGTACAAAAACCTGTCCCCCCTGAGCCCCCACAGCGCCGCCTGCAGAGGGAATCCCGAGGCTTCCCCTGACCGCGACTCTTTGAACCTAAAGTCCCGACGCCTGGGAGAGACCCTGCACCCGCAGCCCCCAGGACCTGAAGGACCGGACTTTCACTGGAGAAGTGACCCCCAGGAGTCCCTCTCCCTCACCCAAGTGGAGGTTTCCCCGAGGAATCCCCCCCTTGCCTGCCTGCAGCGCTGAAGAGATCCCGAGATCTCTCATAGACTAACATTGCGAACCCGACGCCTGTTCCTACACTGCACCCGGCCGCCCCCGCGCTGCTGAGGGTGAAATTTCTGTGTGGACTTGTGTCCCCCCCGGTGCCCTACAAAACCCCCCTGGTCTGCCCTCCGAAGACGCGGGTACTTACCTGCAAGCAGACCGGAACCGGGGCACCCCCTTCTCTCCATTCTAGCCTATGTGTTTTGGGCACCACTTTGAACTCTGCACCTGACCGGCCCTGAGCTGCTGGTGTGGCGACTTTGGGGTTGCTCTGAACCCCCAACGGTGGGCTACCTTGGACCAAGAACTGAACCCTGTAAGTGTCTTACTTACCTGGTTAACCTAACAAATACTTACCTCCCCTAGGAACTGTGAAAATTGCACTAAGTGTCCACTTTTAAAACAGCTATTTGTGAATAACTTGAAAAGTATACATGCAATTTTTATGATTTGAAGTTCCTAAAGTACTTACCTGCAATACCTTTCGAATGAGCTATTACATGTAGAATTTGAACCTGTGGTTCTTAAAATAAACTAAGAAAAGATATTTTTCTATATAAAAACCTATTGGCTGGATTTGTCTCTGAGTGTGTGTACCTCATTTATTGTCTATGGGTATGTACAACAAATGCTTAACACTACTCCTTGGATAAGCCTACTGCTCGACCACACTACCACAAAATAGAGCATTAGTATTATCTCTTTTTACCACTATTTTACCTCTAAGGGGAACCCTTGGACTCTGTGCATGCTATTCCTTACTTTGAAATAGCACATACAGAGCCAACTTCCTACATTGGTGGATCAGCGGTGGGGTACAAGACTTTGCATTTGCTGGACTACTCAGCCAATACCTGATCACACGACAAATTCCAAAATTGTCATTAGAAATTGATTTTTGCAAGTTGAAAAGTTTTCTAAATTCTTAAAAGACCTGCTAGGGCCTTGTGTTAGATCCTGTTTAGCATTTCTTTTAGAGTTTAAAAGTTTGTAAAAGTTTGAATTAGATTCTAGAACCAGTTTTAGTTTCTTAAAAAGTATTCCAACTTTTAGAAGCATAATGTCTAGCACAGATGTGAATGTGGTGGAACTCGACACCACACCTTACCTCCATCTACAGATGAGAGAGCTAAGGTCACTCTGTAAACTAAAGAAAATAGCAATGGGCCCCAAACCTACCAAAGTACAGCTCCAGGAGCTTTTGGCAGAGTTTGAAAAGGCCAACCCCTCTGAGGATGGCAACTCAGAGGATGAAGATAGTGACTTGGAGGGAAATTCCCCCCCTCCAGTCCTACTTAGGGAGAGCAGGGCTTCTCAAGCCCTGACTCCACAAATAATAGTCAGAGATGCTGGTTCCCTCACAGGAGGGACCAACAACTCTGAAATCACTGAGGATAACCCCAGTGAAGAGGACATCCAGTTAGCCAGGATGGCCAAAAGATTGGCTTTGGAAAGACAGATCCTAGCCATAGAGAGGGAAAGACAAGAGATGGGCCTAGGACCCATCAATGGTGGCAGCAACATAAATAGGGTCAGAGATTCTCCTGACATGTTGAAAATCCCTAAAGGGATTGTAACTAAATATGAAGATGGTGATGACATCACCAAATGGTTCACAGCTTTTGAGAGGGCTTGTGTAACCAGAAAAGTGAACAGATCTCACTGGGGTGCTCTCCTTTGGGAAATGTTCACAGGAAAGTGTAGGGATAGACTCCTCACACTCTCTGGACAAGATGCAGAATCCTATGACCTCATGAAGGGTACCCTGATTGAGGGCTTTGGATTCTCCACTGAGGAGTACAGGATTAGGTTCAGGGGGGCTCAAAAATCCTCGAGCCAGACCTGGGTTGACTTTGTTGACTACTCAGTGAAAACACTAGATGGTTGGATTCAAGGCAGTGGTGTAAGTAATTATGATGGGCTGTACAATTTATTTGTGAAAGAACACCTGTTAAGTAATTGTTTCAATGATAAACTGCATCAGCATCTGGTAGACCTAGGACCAATTTCTCCCCAAGAATTGGGAAAGAAGGCGGACCATTGGGTCAAGACAAGGGTGTCCAAGACTTCAACAGGGGGTGACCAAAAGAAAGGGGTCACAAAGACTCCCCAGCAGAAGGGTGATGAGACAACCAAAATTAAAAATAGTAAAGAGTCTTCTACAGGCCCCCAAAAACCTGCACAGGAGGGTGGGCCCAGAGCCTCTTCACAAAACAATGGGTACAAGGGTAAAAACTTTGATCCCAAAAAGGCCTGGTGTCATAGCTGTAAACAGCATGGACACCAAACTGGAGACAAGGCCTGTCCCAAGAAAGGTTCCACTCCAAACTCCCATCCAGGTAACACTGGTATGGCTAGTCTCCAAGTGGGATCAACAGTGTGCCCAGAGCAAATCAGGGTCCACACTGAAGCTACTCTAGTTTCTGAGGGTGGGGTGGATTTAGCCACACTAGCTGTCTGGCCGCCTAACATGCAAAAATACAGACAGCAACTCTTAATTAATGGGACTAGAATAGAGGGCCTGAGGGATACAGGTGCCAGTGTCACCATGGTGACAGAGAAACTGGTTTCCCCTGGCCAATACCTGACTGGAAAAACTTACACAGTCACCAACGCTGACAATCAGAGAAAAGTACATCCCATGGCAATGGTTACTTTAGAATGGGGAGGGGTCAATGGCCTGAAACAGGTGGTGGTCTCCTCAAATATCCCAGTGGACTGTCTGCTTGGAAATGACCTGGAGTCCTCAGCATGGGCTGAGGTAGAGCTAAAAACCCATGCAGCAATGCTGGGTATCCCTGAACTGGTGTGTGTGAAAACAAGAGCACAATGCAAGGCACAGGGTGAAAAAGTAGAGCTGGAGTCTGGAAAAATGGCCCAGCCTACCAAGAGAACAGGAAAGTCAGTTGGGAACCCAACTGCAACACAGCAAAAGAAAGGGAACCTCTCTTCTCAGGAAGAAGTTCTGCCCTCTGAGGGAACTGAGCCTTTGGAGCTTGAACCTTATCAGGTTGAGCTCTTAGGCCCAGGGGGACCCTCAAGGGAAGAGCTGTGTAAGGGACAAGAAACCTGTCCCTCTCTTGAAGGCCTTAGGCAGCAAGCTGCTGAAGAGTCCAAAGGCAAGAAAAATGGAACACATAGGGTCTATTGGGAAGATGGGCTCCTGTACACTGAGGCCAGAGACCCCAAACCTGGTGCCACTAGGAGAGTGGTAGTGCCTCAGCTGTTCAGAGAGTTCATCCTAACATTGGCCCATGACATTCCCCTTGCTGGACATTTGGGACAAACCAAGACGTGGGAGAGGTTAGTCAACCACTTCTACTGGCCCAATATGTCCAGCATGGTTAAGGAGTTTTGCCTCTCCTGCCCCACCTGTCAAGCCAGTGGTAAGACAGGTGGGCATCCAAAGGCCCCCCTCATTCCACTTCCAGTGGTGGGGGTGCCCTTTGAAAGAGTGGGTGTGGACATAGTTGGTCCACTAGAACCTCCCACAGCCTCAGGAAATATGTATATCCTGGTAGTAGTGGATCATGCTACCAGGTATCCTGAAGCTATTCCCCTTAGGTCGACTACTGCCCCTGCAGTAGCCAAGGCCCTCATTGGTATCTTTACCAGAGTGGGTTTCCCTAAGGAGGTGGTGTCTGACAGAGGTACCAACTTCATGTCAGCATACCTAAAGCACATGTGGAATGAGTGTGGAGTGACTTATAAATTCACTACACCTTACCATCCACAAACTAATGGCTTAGTTGAGAGATTCAACAAGACATTAAAAGGCATGATCATGGGGCTCCCAGAAAAACTCAAAAGGAGATGGGATGTCCTCCTGCCATGTCTGCTTTTCGCTTACAGGGAGGTACCACAGAAGGGAGTAGGGTTCTCACCCTTTGAACTTCTGTTTGGTCATCCTGTAAGGGGACCACTTGCCCTTGTTAAAGAAGGCTGGGAGAGACCTCTCCATGAGCCTAAACAGGACATAGTGGACTATGTACTTGGCCTTCGCTCTAGAATGGCAGAGTACATGGAAAAGGCAACCAAAAACCTTGAGGCCAGCCAACAACTCCAGAAGTTTTGGTATGACCAAAAGGCTGCACTGGTTGAGTTCCAACCAGGGCAGAAAGTCTGGGTTCTGGAGCCTGTGGCTCCCAGGGCACTCCAGGACAAATGGAGTGGCCCTTACCCAGTACTAGAAAGGAAGAGTCAGGTCACCTACCTGGTGGACCTGGGCACAAGCAGGAGCCCCAAGAGGGTGATCCATGTAAACCGCCTTAAGCTCTTCCACGACAGGGCTGATGTCAATCTGTTGATGGTAACAGATGAGGATCAGGAGGCAGAGAGTGAACCTCTCCCTGATCTTCTGTCATCAGACCCAAAAGATGGCACAGTAGATGGAGTGATCTACTCAGACACCCTCTCTGGCCAACAGCAAGCTGATTGTAGGAGAGTCCTACAACAGTTTCCTGAACTCTTCTCCTTAACCCCTGGTCAGACACACCTGTGTACCCATGATGTGGACACAGGAGACAGCATGCCTGTCAAGAACAAAATCTTTAGACAATCTGACCATGTTAAGGAAAGCATCAAGGTGGAAGTCCACAAGATGCTGGAATTGGGAGTAATTGAGCGCTCTGACAGCCCCTGGGCTAGCCCAGTGGTCTTAGTCCCCAAACCTCACACCAAAGATGGAAAGAAAGAGATGAGGTTTTGTGTGGACTACAGAGGGCTCAATTCTGTCACCAAGACAGATGCCCATCCAATTCCAAGAGCTGATGAGCTCATTGATAAATTAGGTGCTGCCAAATTTCTAAGTACCTTTGACTTGACAGCAGGGTACTGGCAAATAAAAATGGCACCTGGAGCAAAAGAAAAGACAGCATTCTCCACACCTGATGGGCATTATCAGTTTACTGTTATGCCCTTTGGTTTAAAGAATGCCCCTGCTACCTTCCAAAGGTTGGTGAATCAAGTCCTTGCTGGCTTGGAGTCCTTTAGCACAGCTTATCTTGATGATATTGCTGTCTTTAGCTCCACCTGGCAGGATCACCTGGTCCACCTGAGGAAGGTTTTGAAGGCTCTGCAATCTGCAGGCCTCTCTATCAAGGCATCCAAATGCCAGATAGGGCAGGGAACTGTGGTTTACTTGGGACACCTTGTAGGTGGAGGCCAAGTTCAGCCACTCCAACCCAAGATCCAGACTATTCTGGACTGGGTAGCTCCAAAAACCCAGACTCAAGTCAGGGCATTCCTTGGCTTGACTGGGTACTACAGGAGGTTTGTGAAGGGATATGGATCCATTGTGACAGCCCTCACTGAGCTCACCTCCAAGAAAATGCCCAAGAAAGTGAACTGGACTGTGGACTGCCAACAGGCCTTTGACACCCTGAAACAAGCAATGTGCTCAGCACCAGTTCTCAAAGCTCCAGATTATTCTAAGCAGTTCATTGTGCAGACTGATGCCTCTGAACATGGGATAGGGGCAGTTTTGTCCCAAACAAATGATGATGGCCTTGACCAGCCTGTTGCTTTCATTAGCAGGAGGTTACTCCCCAGGGAGCAGCGTTGGAGTGCCATTGAGAGGGAGGCCTTTGCTGTGGTTTGGTCCCTGAAGAAGCTGAGACCATACCTCTTTGGGACTCACTTCCTAGTTCAAACTGACCACAGACCTCTCAAATGGCTGATGCAAATGAAAGGTGAAAATCCTAAACTGTTGAGGTGGTCCATCTCCCTACAGGGAATGGACTTTATAGTGGAACACAGACCTGGGACTGCCCATGCCAATGCAGATGGCCTTTCCAGGTTCTTCCACTTAGAAAATGAAGACTCTCTTGGGAAAGGTTAGTCTCATCCTCTTTCGTTTGGGGGGGGGTTGTGTAAGGAAATGCCTTCTTGGCATGGTTGCCCCCTGACTTTTTGCCTTTGCTGATGCTATGTTTACAATTGAAAGTGTGCTGAGGCCTGCTAACCAGGCCCCAGCACCAGTGTTCTTTCCCTAACCTGTACTTTTGTATCCACAATTGGCAGACCCTGGCATCCAGATAAGTCCCTTGTAACTGGTACCTCTAGTACCAAGGGCCCTGATGCCAAGGAAGGTCTCTAAGGGCTGCAGCATGTCTTATGCCACCCTGGAGACCTCTCACTCAGCACAGACACACTGCTTACCAGCTTGTGTGTGCTAGTGAGGACAAAACGAGTAAGTCGACATGGCACTCCCCTCAGGGTGCCATGCCAGCCTCTCACTGCCTATGCAGTATAGGTAAGACACCCCTCTAGCAGGCCTTACAGCCCTAAGGCAGGGTGCACTATACCATAGGTGAGGGTACCAGTGCATGAGCATGGTACCCCTACAGTGTCTAAACAAAACCTTAGACATTGTAAGTGCAGGGTAGCCATAAGAGTATATGGTCTGGGAGTCTGTCAAACACGAACTCCACAGCACCATAATGGCTACACTGAAAACTGGGAAGTTTGGTATCAAACTTCTCAGCACAATAAATGCACACTGATGCCAGTGTACATTTTATTGTAAAATACACCCCAGAGGGCACCTTAGAGGCGCCCCCTGAAACTTAACCGACTATCTGTGTAGGCTGACTAGTTTTAGCAGCCTGCCACAAACCGAGACATGTTGCTGGCCCCATGGGGAGAGTGCCTTTGTCACTCTGAGGCCAGTAACAAAGCCTGCACTGGGTGGAGATGCTAACACCTCTCCCAGGCAGGAATTGTCACACCTGGCGGTGAGCCTCAAAGGCTCACCTCCTTTGTGCCAACCCAGCAGGACACTCCAGCTAGTGGAGTTGCCCGCCCCCTCCGGCCAGGCCCCACTTTTGGCGGCAAGGCCGGAGAAAATAATGAGAATAACAAGGAGGAGTCTCTGGCCAGTCAGGACAGCCCCTAAGGTGTCCTGAGCTGAGGTGACTCTAACTTTTAGAAATCCTCCATCTTGCAGATGGAGGATTCCCCCAATAGGGTTAGGATTGTGACCCCCTCCCCTTGGGAGGAGGCACAAAGAGGGTGTACCCACCCTCAGGGCTAGTAGCCATTGGCTACTAACCCCCCAGACCTAAACACGCCCTTAAATTTAGTATTTAAGGGCTACCCTGAACCCTAGAAAATTAGATTCCTGCAACAAGAAGAAGGACTGCCCAGCTGAAAACCCCTGCAGCGGAAGACCAGAAGACGACAACTGCCTTGGCTCCAGAAACTCACCGGCCTGTCTCCTGCCTTCCAAAGATCCTGCTCCAGCGACGCCTTCCGAAGGGACCAGCGACCTCGACATCCTCTGAGGACTGCCCCTGCTTCGAAAAGACAAGAAACTCCCGAGGACAGCGGACCTGCTCCAAGAAAAGCTGCAACTTTGTTTCCAGCAACTTTAAAGATCCCTGCAAGCTCCCCGCAAGAAGCGTGAGACTTGCAACACTGCACCCGGCGACCCCGACTCGGCTGGTGGCGATCCAACACCTCAGGAGGGACCCCAGGACTACTCTAAGACTGTGAGTACAAAAACCTGTCCCCCCTGAGCCCCCACAGCGCCGCCTGCAGAGGGAATCCCGAGGCTTCCCCTGACCGCGACTCTTTGAACCTAAAGTCCCGACGCCTGGGAGAGACCCTGCACCCGCAGCCCCCAGGACCTGAAGGACCGGACTTTCACTGGAGAAGTGACCCCCAGGAGTCCCTCTCCCTCACCCAAGTGGAGGTTTCCCCGAGGAATCCCCCCCTTGCCTGCCTGCAGCGCTGAAGAGATCCCGAGATCTCTCATAGACTAACATTGCGAACCCGACGCCTGTTCCTACACTGCACCCGGCCGCCCCCGCGCTGCTGAGGGTGAAATTTCTGTGTGGACTTGTGTCCCCCCCGGTGCCCTACAAAACCCCCCTGGTCTGCCCTCCGAAGACGCGGGTACTTACCTGCAAGCAGACCGGAACCGGGGCACCCCCTTCTCTCCATTCTAGCCTATGTGTTTTGGGCACCACTTTGAACTCTGCACCTGACCGGCCCTGAGCTGCTGGTGTGGCGACTTTGGGGTTGCTCTGAACCCCCAACGGTGGGCTACCTTGGACCAAGAACTGAACCCTGTAAGTGTCTTACTTACCTGGTTAACCTAACAAATACTTACCTCCCCTAGGAACTGTGAAAATTGCACTAAGTGTCCACTTTTAAAACAGCTATTTGTGAATAACTTGAAAAGTATACATGCAATTTTTATGATTTGAAGTTCCTAAAGTACTTACCTGCAATACCTTTCGAATGAGCTATTACATGTAGAATTTGAACCTGTGGTTCTTAAAATAAACTAAGAAAAGATATTTTTCTATATAAAAACCTATTGGCTGGATTTGTCTCTGAGTGTGTGTACCTCATTTATTGTCTATGGGTATGTACAACAAATGCTTAACACTACTCCTTGGATAAGCCTACTGCTCGACCACACTACCACAAAATAGAGCATTAGTATTATCTCTTTTTACCACTATTTTACCTCTAAGGGGAACCCTTGGACTCTGTGCATGCTATTCCTTACTTTGAAATAGCACATACAGAGCCAACTTCCTACACCTTGCCACATCAGGACATACATATTCCTCAATTATTAAAGATACAGTTAGCGGCAATTCCCAGATACAGACGACATTCTGGGCCATTATTGTGGTCCACCAAGCCTGTGAAGAGGTTTATGAAGGGTCTATTCAGAGACTATCACCTCCTCCAGTGCTCTAACAACTGAACGCTGTCACAACCCATGAGATCTCCATTTAGGCCTATTCATCAGTGTAAACAGAAATTTATTTTACGGAAAGTGTCATTTCTGTTGGTTATTACATCTGCCAGACTTATTAGTGAGATTCAGGCTTTCAACATAAAAGAACCTCCTCTACAGTTTTTGAAAGACAGTAATTCTGCGTACTAACTCTTCATTCACTACCAAGGTGCCTACAGCCTTTCATCTCAATGAACCAATCATTTTGCCTTCTTTTTTCTCCTTGCATTTGCCAGACATTAAGTGTTGTTTGAAGTTTTGCTTGCAAAGTACAAGTGTAGGAAGCTGGCCTGATGTGTGGTGGGTACCTAAGTTACTTAAACCTAATACCAGGTCCAGGCATCCCCCTTAGTGAAGTGTAGGAAGTGTCTAGAAGCCAGGCTCTCTTGAGGTAGCTGTGGATGAGAAGCCAAGGCTTATCTAGGAGACATGCAAAGCGCATGCAATACCACTGTAGTCACACAGCACTTACACACATGAAAGAAAGCACTCAGTTGTACAAAAATAAAGGCACTTTATTTTTGGCACAGATTACCACAAATCACTAGACAGGTAACCCACCCTTAGGATGTAAGTAATGCACTAAATATGTACAATAGCAATCAGACATAGGCATAGAAAAGGTTAGAAAACAGTGCATATAGCAATTACCAATAGTGACCCTAGGGGGACCACAGACCATATACTAAAAAATGGAATGCGAATAAGGTACCCCCCACCTAGTTATATAAAATGTGTAGAAGGGAGCTGGGAGTACTAGAAAACCCCTGCTAAGTAGCAGTACCCCCCAGCGACCAGGAATGCAGGAGTAAAACACTGGATTTTCCCAAACCACCCAAAAAGAGGAAAAGAAGAAAAAGACACCCA
Source organism: Pleurodeles waltl (assembly GCF_031143425.1). Classification (NCBI taxonomy): domain Eukaryota; kingdom Metazoa; phylum Chordata; class Amphibia; order Caudata; family Salamandridae; genus Pleurodeles; species Pleurodeles waltl. The sequence continues at coordinate 540,571,796 of NC_090448.1, forward strand.
TAGAAGACTGCAGGAAAACCAGCGTTGGATTTCTGAAGAAAGACTTGTGGAAAGAGGGGCCAAAGTCCAAGAGTCACAGTGGAGTCCATGAGGAGTAGGAGCTACTACCGGCCCAGCTGTGGTTGCAGGAATTGGTCGACGGTGATGAAGAACAGATCGGCATTGCTGCCCTGGAGCCGAAGACGAGTTCCTGATGGATGCAGATGATGTCCCATGCTGGAAGGAAGATTGCAGACAAGTGTCTGTGCAGGAATTCCACCAACAAGCCTTGGCAAAGGCAAACTTGCAGTTAGTGAGTGGGAAACTGCTTTTGCAGGATGGAGTGCTGGTTGCTGGAGCTACACGTCGCCTGAAGATCCCTTGGAGGAGATGCATACAAGCCTTGGCAGCTGCAAGGGATGCGGTGCACTGGGGTATTGTCCTGCGTGGGAAGGCAAAGGCTTACCTCCACCAAAGTTGGACAGCTGGCAGAGAGGACCAAGAGGACTACTCCGGACCACCACCCGTGATGGAGGATCCACGCAGCTCAAGATGAGGGAAGATCCACGCATCCGGTCGTCACTTGCTGTAGGTGCCTGCGGTTGCAAGGAAGTGACTCCTTCACTCTAAGGGAGCTACCTTCTTCTTGTGCAGGCTGAAGATTTGCAGTCTTCTGAGGATGCAGGGCAGGGGAAATGTTGCAACATAGAAACAAATTTGCAGAAGAGCCTTCTTCATTGTAGCAGCTTTTGTTGGTTCCTGGAAGTTCCAGTCGTGGTTCCAGTGGCCAGGAAGTTGAAGTGCAGGTTGCAGAGGAGTCTTGATGGAATCTTGCAAGCCGAATTTGAGGACCCACCCAAGAGAGAGACCCAAAATAGCCCTTAAAGGAGGATTGGTCACCTAACCAGGTAAGCACCTATCAGGAGGGGCCTCTGACATCCCCTGCCAGGTCTGGCCACTCCGATGCTCCCAGACTTCCCTGCCAACCTTGGAAACAAGATGGCAGAACGTAGGGACCCACTGGAGGAGCTCTGGCACCACCCCTGAGGTGGTGATGGACAGGGGAGTGATCACTCCCCTTTCCATTGCCCAGTTTTGCGCCAGAGCAGGGACTGGGGATCTCCCTGAACTGGTGTGGATTGGTTTATGCACGGAGGGCACCAAATATGCTCCTCAAAGCAAACCTTTGGCTTTTCTTCCTGTTGCCAAAAGGAAGATGGTGCAGGTGCTCTTAGACGACACCGCCGTAATGTGGTACTGCAACAAGCAGGGCGTTGTGGACCCTTTGTCAAGAGGTGAGGCAGCTAGGTAGAGTCGACCAGATCATGCGTTACCAAAGATAAGTAACTTGTTCGTCAATTGTGGAGAACTTCAGTGTACAGGGAAGTAATTTGTTTCTTCTTTTGTTTTTTTTCCACGAGGTTTCAGGTGGTTCTACTTTAAATCTTACTTTGCACTTTGATTTGATGCAGCGATTGGTATTATGAATGACAAAATTGTAGAATATTATAGTAATGGTTGTTCAAATGATTTGAGCATCTCCTCTTTCGGGTATCTAGAATCTACCAACATATTTTAACTTTTCTTTTCCCCAGATTGACAGTGGCGCTGTGTGGAAACAGATTTATATGGACCTTGGCATCCCTATTTTGAATTCTGCTGCATCTTACAATGTAAAAACTGCTTATAGGAAGTACGTATATCAAAATCTGATGCTTTTTGGCATGTTGGAAGAAATGCATTTGTAGTGCATGTGCATTCTTAATGAGCGAGGGTTTTTAATTTATTTTAGGTTACACATAATTTCTATGGCTATTGTCAACACCAAGTTTCCAAGTTAGACTAGCTTTGGGAGAAGGTGACTGTCTTTCTCATGGATTTCAGCTCCCAGGTTTTCAAATTTAAGACCATAACACACAGTTCTGTCCAGATAGGGGCAGAGAATGTGCCTGTGAGATATTAGCACATTTGGTTATCTCCAGGTATCTTGGGGTTGAATAGCTTTGAAAATCAGAAACATTTGGTGCTTTCCTGGTACACTTGCCACTGCTTTACTTTACTTATCAGTGGCTTGAGTACATTTTGAATTCTTTACAGCTGTTTCCATGTTTTGGAAATTAACTCTGGCAACTTGTTATTGAACAAATATGAGTTCGGTAGTTGCAAACGTAATGACCACACTTTAGCCAGAAGGCAGATCTGAGGGAAGACATGATGGGGCATGGAAAGAATGGAAGAATCAAAATAATTGTCTATCATTCAGCTGCACACCTAAGTACACAACATTTGACTTTGAAAGGCCGGAGAGTCATCATCGGAAAAGAAGCTGAAAAGCAAGCCAATTCAGGGCAAACATTTGATGGATTAAGAACTTTCCAGGAGGGTGTGTTTCAGATCTGTCTCCTATCATGACAGACTCAACAGATGGGGTTGTATGAGTGACTCATTTTGGGAGGATGTTATGGAGAACATTCCCCAATAATTCAGAACATTCTGTAATCAGATTACCTTGGTCACACTAATACAGAATACTTTAAACCACTCCATTCAAAGAGCCTTGTAGGAAAGTACATGTTTGGACTGCAGGGCCTTTTGATGACAAAATCAAAGGCGAATAGTTTAATATGAAAGGTAATGCCAAAACTACTGTGCCCCTCAACAACAGTTGCTGAGGAAACCAAATGATTTCTCTCTGAAATGGTAGGATCCTCCGGTAGCCACAAAAGAGTGGAGTGCCTCTCTTCAAAAGTCTCAGACGCAAGAGAATTATCTCCAGGGGAGTTCACACTACCCACACGCAGAACAAAGCCAACAGTTCGAATTTCCACTTAAGGGACGAAAAGCACCATGGGGAGGGAGAAGACTTCACCAAAGGTTATTAAGGATTGGCTCTCCGTGTATTAGCCTTCAGCAGAGTTTTGAATCCAAACTAAGGAATGGCACAGAGTGCATTGCCTTGTTTCAGGATCTCCCGTTGAGAAAATAGTCTGCACCTCCCAGAGAGGTCTAGAGTTGATCGCCTCCGAAAAGTCTAGGTGATGTCTGTTAACACCATCACTCGCACAGCCAGGTTTGCGACTGAGAAGAGATTGAAACTTCCTCAGCAAACAGGCTTTGAAGCAGAGCACTTCTTCAAAGATGCTTATACTTACACTGTCTTCTCGACGTGAATCACCTTACTTCAGGGAGCACAACATATACATCGATCCACTAAGTGGCAACTTATTAGTACCCACCCCATTAGAGATCTCAAGGAAGAAAGCTCTTTTGAGGAAGGTAGTTTGGGGGAAGTGCTGGCTCACACTGCTTAAAAAAAGATACAGACATTCCTTTGCCAATTTTAGGATGTTGACTACTTTTGGTTGCTGTACCCCCCCCCCCTCTTTTTTGCCTGGTTTTTGATGCAACTTTGATTGAAGTGCACTAGGTTCCTGCAAACCCCAGTTCCCAAGTGCCAGTGTCCCTTCCCCAAAATAAGACACCTGGTCACTTGATCCCCAAATGACCAGGCCCTTTAACTTCTCTGTGTCCCTAGTAAATGGTACCCCTGGTACCTAGATCATAGGTACTGAAGAGGGTCCCTAAGAGCTGCAGCACCACTTACGCCACTCTAAAAGACCCATCACTAACTTCATGCAGACTGCCATTGCAGGCTACGTGACAAGGTGCTCCCTAAAAGTGAAAGCACAACATGGCACACAGACTGTGCAATGTCCCCTAAACACTGCATGTAATATTTGTAAGTACCCCCTAGAGCAGGCTTTACAACCCTGGGACAGGGTTCATTATATTACATGTATGGGCATTTCTGCAAGATCTGATATGCCCCTGGTATGTCTTTGTCGATTCTTAGACACAGTAAGTGAAAATTAAAGCCATTTTAAATACATGTGCTGGGCACTGATCAGTATGAGTTTCCCAACTACATGATGGCTGCACTGAAAATAGGGATGTTTGGTATCCAATATCTTGTAATAATAAACCCCTCACTGTTTCCAGTGACCGGTTTATCGATACCTGCACCCAGAGGGTACCTTAGAGGTACCCTCTGAAAACCTACTTACTGCTGGTGAGCTCACTGTCCTATTCTAACCAGTCTGCCACCAACAGACCAGAATCTGACCCCCAAGGGAGTAAGCTTTTGCTCCCTGCAGCCCAGATACAAAGCCTGCTCAGGCAGGGGTGTTACACACCCCTTTCCCACAGGATGACCTGCATTCCAAGGCAGGAGCTTCAAAGAAGCCCACCGCCTTTGGTATGTAGAACTGGCCTTCCTCAAAAGGGAGATGCGACCCCCTCCAAAAGCACCCTATGCCCCCAGACCCACCTGGCACATGGACAGGCAGGAAACTTAGTAATGCAGGAGGTGTTTCATTTCCAGACTATCACAAAAAAGAAAGGGGGACCATGCGCGCTTATAGGTCCAGCATAAGGGCTCCTATGCAATCAATTATGTATAACAAGAGTTTGCACTTCCTTCTGGCAACCCTTTTTTTTTTTTTTTTTTTATGTCCAGCAGGAACTGCATAGTAATGACCCCAGGGGTAAGTATCCCATTGGCTACTCCCCTTAACGCCCCCTGAATTGAGTATTTAGGGGTCTCCCTGATACCAGATCCTTAGATCTTCGCTGGACACATAAGGAGTGATCAAGAAGCCTGCTGAACCCATGAACTGAGGAGCTCGACTGACTTGGTGCCAGCCTGCCACCACTGGCAAACCTGGTCTTGCCAACCATCTTCCCGATTGACACCCCCCTCCCCCCCCCCCATCTTCCGCACTTGACCCTCGAGGACCAAGTGACCTGTCCTGCTGCTGCAGCCTCCAAGAAACGGGGAGAGCTGCCAGTGCTTCACAAATCACCAAGAAGAACTTCCGTGGAGCAGAGGAGCTGCTTCCCTGCATTTGCATGTACCCAAAGAAAGAACTGTGAGGACCGGGCCTGCCAAAAAACCCAACGCCGGACAGCACCACTGCACCCGAGCCACCTAGCCCAAGCTGAAGTAGGCCAAAGGTGTCAGCGTGGTCCGCAGGCCATCCAAAAACTAAGCCCATCTTGAGTGTTCCACCCCAACTGCTAGTGACCTGGCGACAGACCCAATGCCTCAGGGCACCTCTGCACCTGTCCGCCCCAGACCGAGGAGAAGAGGACCAAGGTATCCCCACTTCTCCCAGTCTCGTGAGACCTGAGTCTACTTGTTCTCTTGGTCAGACTGGACCCCCAGTCCATGCCTGCAGACTGTTTCTGTAGGCCCCTGGCAACCGCAAGTAACTCCAGCACCGGACCCGAGGGCCAGATGAAACCACTGCACTTTCGCCCCATAGTCCAAGGAGAAGTGGACCAACGGTGTCTCCATGTGCCTAAGAACCTCAAAGGTTGAGCCCCTCGTGGGTTCCCCTAGACTGATCTTTCACTCCATCCCTGCAGCAACTTTGTAATCGGACTGACCCCAAAGACTTACACAGGGCATCGGACGCTGTACTGCACCTCTGCCCTTGGCCACCCCAGTGCCACTCGGTGACCTGCTGGTGTGGCCTTGGATCTTGCCAATACTTAACCTAAGCCCACAAGATTGGTTCCATAAATCGCTGTACATTACCTGTATGCAATGCTTGTTCTTCCTCCAAAGGATAATGTAGGAAGTTGGCTCTGTATGCACTATTTCAAAGTAATTAGTATGCAGAGTCCAAGGGTTCCCCTTAGAGGTAAGATAGTGGCAAAAAGAGATAATACTAATGCTCTATTTTGTGGTAGTGTGGTCGAGCAGTAGGCTTATCAAAGGAGTAGTGTTAAGCATTTGTTGTACATACACCCAGGCAATAAATGAGGAACACACACTCTGAGACAAATCCAGGCCAATAGGTTTTGTTATAGAAAAATATATTTTCTTAGTTTATTTTAAGAACCACAGGTTCAAATTCTACATGTAATATCTCATTTGAAAGGTATTGCAGGTAAGTACTTTAGGAACTTTGAATAATCACAGTAGCATATATACTTTTTTCATAAAACACAATAAGCTGTTTTAAAAGTGGACACAGTGCAATTTTCCCAGTTCCTGGGGGAGGTAAAGTATTGTCAGTTCTTGCAGGTAAGTAAACCACCTACGAGGTTCAAATTGGGGTCCTAGGTAGCCCACCGTTGGGGGTTCAGAGCAACCCCAAAGTCACCACACCAGCAGCTCAGGGCCGGTCAGGTGCAGAGTTCAAAGTGGTGCCCAAAACGCATAGGCTTCAATGGAGAGAAGGGGGTGCCCCGGTTCCAGTCTGCCAGCAGGTAAGTACCCGTGTCTTCGGAGGGCAGACCAGGGGGGTTTTGTAGGGCACCGGGGGCGACAAGTCCACACAGAAAGTACACCCTCAGCAGCGCAGGGGCGGCCGGGTGCAGTGTGCAAACAAGCGTCGGGATTCCAATGGGAGTCAATGGGAGACCAAGGGGTCTCTTCAGCGGTGCAGGCAGGCAAGGGGGGGGCTCCTCGGGGTAGCCACCACCTGGGCAAGGGAGAGGGCCTCCTGGGGGTCACTCCTGCACTGAAGTTCCGATCCTTTAGGTGCTGGGGGCTGCGGGTGCAGGGTCTTTTCCAGCCGTCGGGATTTTAGAGTCAGTCAGTCGCGGTCAGGGGGAGCCTCGGGATTCCCTCTGCAGGCGTCGCTGTGGGGGCTCAGGGGGGACAACTTTGGTTACTCACAGTCTTGGAGTCGCCGGAGGGTCCTCCCTGTAGCGTTGTTTCTCCACCAGTCGAGTCGGGGTCGCCGGGTGCAGTGTTGCAAGTCTCACGCTTCTTGCGGGGATTGCAGGGGTCTTTAAATCTGCTCCTCTGTAACAAAGTTGCAGTCTTTTTGGAACAGGTCTGCTGTCCTCGGGAGTTTCTTGTTCCTCTTGAAGCAGGGCAGTCCTCTGAGGATTCAGAGGACGCTGGTCCTGGCGAAAGCGTCGCTGGAGCAGGTTTCTTTAGAAGGCAGGAGACAGGCCGGTAGGACTGGGGCCAAAGCAGTTGGTGTCTTCTTTCTTCTTCTGCAGGGGTTTTCAGCTCAGCAGGCTTCTTCTTCGGTAAGTTGCAGGAATCTGAGTTCCTAGGTTCTGGGGAGCCCCTAAATACTGAATTTAGGGGTGTGTTTAGGTCTGGGAGGACAGTAGCCAATGGCTACTGTCCTTGAGGGTGGGTACACCCTCTTTGTGCCTCCTCCCTGAGGGGAGGGGGGCACATCCCTATTCCTATTGGGGGAATCCTCCTTCTACAAGATGGAGGATTTCTAAAAGTCCGTCACCTCAGCTCAGGACACCTTAGGGGCTGTCCTGACTGGCCAGTGACTCCTCCTTGTTTTTCTCATTCTCTCTCCTGGACTTGCCGCCAAAAGTGGGGGCTGTGTCCAGGGGGCGGGCATCTCCACTAGCTGGAGTGCCCTGGGGCATTGTAACACGAAGCTTGAGCCTTTGAAGCTCACTGCTAGGTGTGACAGTTCCTGCAGGGGGGAGGTGTGAAGCACCTCCACCCAGAGCAGGCTTTGTTTCTGTCCTCAGAGAGCACAAAGGCTCTCACTGCATGGGGTCAGAAACTCGTCTCTCAGCAGCAGGCTGGCAGAGACCAGTCAGTCCTGCACTGAACAATTGGGTAAAATACAGGGGGCATCTCTAAGATGCCCTCTGTGTGCATTTTTTTTAATAAATCCAACACTGGCATCAGTGTGGGTTTATTATTCTGAGAAGTTTGATACTAAACTTCCCAGTATTCAGTGTAGCCATTATGGAGCTGTGGAGTTCGTTTTTGACAGACTTCCAGACCATATACTCTTATGGCTACCCTGCACTTACAATGTCTAAGGTTTTGCTTAGACACTGTAGGGGCATAGTGCTCATGCACATATGCCCTCACCTGTGGTATAGTGCACCCTGCCTTAGGGCTGTAAGGCCTGCTAGAGGGGTGACTTACCTATGCCACAGGCAGTGTGAGGTTGGCATGGCACCCTGAGGGGAGTGCCTTGTCGACTTATTCATTTTCTCCCCACCAGCACACACAAGCTGGCAAGCAGTGTGTCTGTGCTGAGTGAGGGGTCCCTAGGGTGGCATAAGACATGCTGCAGCCCTTAGAGACCTTCCCTGGCATCAGGGCCCTTGGTACCAGGGGTACCAGTTACAAGGGACTTACCTGGGTGCCAGGGTTGTGCCAGTTGTGGAGACAATGGTACATTTTAGGTGAAAGAACACTGGTGCTGGGGCCTGGTTAGCAGGGTCCCAGCACACTTCTCAGTCAAGTCAGCATCAGTATCAGGCAAAAAGTGGGGGGTAACTGCAACAGGGAGCCATTTCTTTACAGATAACATTACCGCATCTGAAGAATGCACTGTCAACTTTTTTAAAAAACTCCTAAAAGTTCCTAACTCAGTGCTCACTTGATTCCAGTGATCTTGGTATCAAGGTTTATATAACAGTACATCTTATTTTACAAATTGGTGTCCGATTTCTTTGAGTTTGTGTCTCACTTACTGTATGATTGTGTGCCTTACATCCTTAGCACTACCCTCTGATAATCCTAACTGCTAGACCACACTACCCAAAAAGAGCACTGGGGATGTCATTTGTACCCTGTGATACCTCTGGGGATTGCTTGGACTCTTTGCACAGTGTCCACTTTATAAAGAGCCTGCTTCTTACACCTACCCCACTCCCAAATCTATCACCAAGTGCGCACCCAGATGTACATGCAGACTCCGAACAAGAATAGGACATGAGACTAGACTGCCCATGAAAGGATTAGAATTTAGTTGGCCCAAACTATTGGGCAGACGGAGGGTGCGAGTTTAGAATAGGCCAGCAAGACAGTTCCAAGAAAGATGAAAGAAACAGTTCTAAGGGCAGAGGTAAAGGCGGCTTCACCAAACCTACCGCCTCCACTGGCAAACCTTGACTTGCCAACCATCTGTTCCCCCCTAAACTTATCAATAAAGGTGCCATAGAAACAGTGCCTATAAACCAACAAGGCACAGGGGTTTATTCACTTTGCTTCCTTATACCCAAAAAGGACAGGTCCCTAAGGCCAGTATTGGAACTCGGACCCCTAAAGCGATACATCCTTTTGGAGCACTTTCACTTTATCACTCTGCAAGAGGTTACATCCATTACTACAACAAGGAAACTTCATGGACCTCTACTAGGTCTGAAAGGTGCCTACTTTCACACCCCTATTTATCCAGCACATCACAAATATCTCAGGTTCATAATAACCAACCCTCATTTCTAATTCAGTGGGTTTCCCTTACATACTTGAATGGTTGCTCGTCAAGAGCTCAACACATCAACTATGTTTTTAAGTTACTCAAACCACTATCAACCTGCTTTATCAATTATGTTGCACCATCAATGCAGTCAAATTCCATCTTCAACCTTTCCAGGTACAGCCTTGTCTAGAAGCTATTCCGGACTCACAAGGGAGAATAGCTTATCCCTTTGCCGCCCGATTCAATCCTTCCATGTGCTCATTTCACAGATCCAGCCTCACCAGCAGGTAACAGTGAGGACAGTCATGCGCATCCTTGGTATGATGGCTTCATGCATAGCCATAGTACCCCATGCCAGACTCCTCATAGGTCTGTTACAGGAGTGCTTAGCGCACCGATAGACTCGAGCGGAGGGTCAATTTGAAGATCTACTGTTGGTCTGCTGTCAAGTTTGCCATTCTCCTCAGTGGTGGAACACCAACAATCTCCTCAAAGGATGGCCATTCTGAAGACCAGTTTCCCTGAGAAACAAGATGCCTCCCTCACGGGTTGGGGAGCACATTCACAGGATCTCACAGTCCAGGGGCGCTGGACGCTCAGTCAACTTCATCTCCATATCAGTCACCTGGAGTTACTAGCTGTTTATCTTGCGCTGAAAGCCTTCCTTCCTCACCTAGTTGGCAAGGTTGTCCTCATCAGGACAGACAACATGACTACTGTGTATTATCTTCAAAAACAGGTGTGGCTCCGGATCCGCTCAGCTGTCTCATCTAGACCAGAACATCTGGAGGTGGGCTTTCCAATATAATATTAATCTGTTAGCGGGGTACCTTCCGGGAGCGGACAACAACTTTGAAGATCTCAGCAGGAGCCGTCAGCAAGTCCACAACTGGGAACTCCACCCGCGAGTCCACCTCCCATACTTTCAGTGATGGGGTCAACCTCAAATAGACCTCTTTGCTGTATCAGGAAATGCAAAATGCCAAACCTTTGCCTCCCGGTTCACACACAGACAGTCCAAGGGCAATGCACCATGGATGAGGTGGTCAGGGGTATTTGCTTACGCTTTTCCACCTCTCCCACTGCTTCCTTTTGTGGTTCGCAAACTTCACCAGACATCCCTCACTCTAATTCTTGTGGCTCCTACATGGGCCAGGAAAGCGTGGTTCACCACACTTTTGGAACTCTCTGTAGTTCCCCACAAGGTACTACCAAACAGGCAGGAACTTCTCACACAGAACCACGGAGAAATCGGGCATCCGGACCCCAGGTCCCTCAACCTTGCAGTCTGGCTTCTGAAGTCCTAGAGTTTGGTTATCTTACCACACCACTCTATAGACATTCTTAAAGAAGCACACAGACCCAATACTCGTGCTTGTTATGGAGCTTGTTATGCAGCAAAGTGAAAAAAAGATTTATCCACTATTGCCATTCCAACAAATTGATCTCTTACAACCCAGTGTTCAGGACATTATTTGCTATATTTGTATCTATAAGGTTACACCTAGTGGCAGTAGCCTCATATCTGCAAAACATACATAATTATGCAGGATCCTAGCTGACAGGGCCTTCTTGGAAGGCCTTAAATGGGTCATTCCTCCTAAGGTGCCACCAGATCCTACTTTGAATCTTGTATTGTATTGACAAGATTGATGGATCCTCAATTCAAACCCCTTCAATTCCACTCATGGAAATTATCCTTTCTAATGGGGCTCATTTCACTCAGACGTGTCGGTGATCTTCATGAATTAACATTAGAAGAACCATTCTTCCAACTACATAAACATAGAGTGGTACTACGTACCAATCCTAAATTTCTTCCTACGTTGATATCTCAATTTCACCTTAATCTATTGAACTGAATTGACTCAGTTGCAGAGAGGGCAATACACACCCTTGATGTAAAACAAGCCCTCCTGTATTATATTGATAGAGCCAACACTTTTAGAAAGACCCAGCACTTCATTGCTTTCTGTAACCCACACAAAGAAAAAGCCATTTGTAAATCAGGTATTGTATGTTGAATTATCAAATGTATCCAAACATGCTATGCCAAAGCTAGCAGACCTTTACCCTACTCCTCCTATTGCTTACTGTACTGACAAAAAGGAAGATTCTATGTGCTGGTTTGTCAACAAGCTAATGTCAGCCAGGCAGTCTTGCTTAAGTTATTCCAAACCACTGCAACACCCACAGGCTAGCCACTGCTTATGGAGAAGGACTGCTTTTCAGTCTGCACTAAACATGTGTATCTGCAGCCACATATGCCTCCAACGGAAAATGTTACTTACCCAGTAAGCATCTGATTGTGGCATGTAATTGTATGTTCGATGGCATGTGTAGCTGCAGATACACATGCTGTTTACAGTCCGCCATCTGGTGTTGGGCTCGGAGTGTTACAAGTTGTTTTTCTTCGAAAAAGTTTTTTCGAGTCACGAGACCGAGGGACTCCTCCCATTTCGACTCCATTGCGCATGGGCGTCGACTCCATCTTAGATTGTTTTTTTTCCGCCATCGGGTCCGGACGTGTTCCTTTTCGCTCCGTGTTTCGGATCGGAAAGTTAGTTAGAATCTCGGAAAAAATCGTCGGTATTGTTTGCGTTCGGTATCGGGTTAGTTAGAACAAATAGACACCGAATTTTGAAGAGCTCCGGTGGCCCTTCGGGGTTTTTTCGATTCCCCCGTCGAGGCCTGGTCGGCCCGGCCACGTGCGACTTCAAGGCTGATGGAACGGACCCCATTCCGCTTCTGCCCAAAATGCCATAACAAGTATCCGTATACGGATCAGCATCTGGTCTGTAACTTGTGCTTGTCCCCCAAGCACAAGGAGGAAACTTGTGAAGCCTGTCGAGCGTTTCGGTCGAGGAAGACGCTGAGAGACCGAAGAGCCAGGAGACTACAAATGGCGTCCACGCCGACAGGTCAAGAACGTTTCGAGGAGGAAGAAGAAGCTTTCTCCATCCGCGAGTCGGATTCTGAAGAACTCGACGCCGAAGAAACACCCCAAACCGTGAGTAAGACGTCGAAAATCAAGACTCACGAGAATTCCACGAAAGCCCAGGGGACGCCACCGCCAACAGGCCATGGCTTAACCCGAAAACTAGGTGACCGATCCAAGGCACCGAAAAAGGGCATGCTGGTGTCAAAGTCATCCGACTCTGGTCGAGATACCGCGAGACAGCGGCTCCGAGAAACTTCGGCACAGAGACAGCGGCACCGAAGAATTTCGGCACCGAGACACCACGCCGAAAACAAAGAAGGTTTCTTCGGAGCCTAAAAAGACTTCCGAAAAGGTTTCGGTTCCGAAACATCCAGCCTCGGAGCCGAAAACTAGTTCCTATACAGAGGAACAAGGATTAACCTCCCAATTACATAGATTTGGAGAGGAGCTTTAAGCTGTAGAGCCTGACTACACGCAAAGAAGGCTTCATATTCATGAGGACACAGGGAAGATAACCACTCTTCCCCCAATCAAAATAAAAAGGAAACTTGCCTTTCAACAAAAGGACAAGCAACCACAGGCAAAAGTGGCAAGGAAAACAACCCCACCACCGTCTCCACCACCATCAATACATGCATCACCAGCAACAACTCCACCACTAATGCACTCACCAGCTCATACTACAATGAGTCAGGATGATCCCGATGCATGGGACCTTTACGATGCTCCAGTGTCTGACAACAGCCCAGACTCCTACCCCACAAAACCGTCACTACCTGAGGACAGTACATCCTACACACAGGTGGTCGCAAGAGCAGCCGAATTTCACAACGTCACCTTACATTCTGAACCAATTGAGGATGACTTTCTGTTTAACACCCTATCCTCCACCCATAGCCGGTACCAAAGCCTTCCCATGCTCCCAGGAATGCTAAGACATTCAAAACAAATATTTCAGGATCCAGTTAAAGGCAGTGCCGTAACTCCAAGGGTGGAGAAAAAATATAAGCCACCGCCCACTGATCCAATATATATTACAACACAACTAACACCAGACTCAGTAGTTGTCGGGGCAGCTCGTAAGAGAGCCAACTCTCATACCTCAGGAGACGCACCACCTCCAGACAAAGAGAGCCGCAAATTTGATGCTGCGGGAAAAAGGGTTGCAGCACAAGCAGCAAATCAATGGCGTATTACCAATTCACAAGCACTTTTGGCAAGATACGACAGAGCTCATTGGGATGAAATGCAACATTTCATCGAACACTTACCCAAGGAGTTCCAAAAAGAGCGCAACAGGTGGTAGAAGGGGGACAAAGTATCTCAAATAATCAGATACGGTCTTCCATGGATGCAGCAGATACAGCTGCAAGGACAACAAACACTGCAATCACGATACGAAGGCACGCATGGCTGCGCACTTCAGGGTTCAAGCTGGAAATCCAACGAGCTGTGCTCAATATGCCATTTAATGAACAGCAATTGTTTGGGCCGGAGGTAGACACTGCCATTGAGAAACTCAAAAAAGACACCGATACAGCCAAAGCCATGGGCGCACTCTACTCCCCGCAGAGCAGAGGCACATTTCGGAAAACACCTTTTAGGGGAGGGTTTCGAGGTCAACCCACAGAAACCACAACCTCACAAACAAGGCCTACTTACCAGGGTCAATATCAGAGAGGAGGTTTTCGGGGGCAATATAGAGGGGGCCAATTCCCAAGAAATCGAGGGAAATTCCAAGGCCCCAAAACTCCTCAAAATAAACAGTGACTCACAAGTCACACAACCCCATCACATAACACCTGTGGGGGGAAGACTAAGCCAATTTTACAAACTTTGGGAGGAAATAACAACAGACACTTGGGTCTTAGCAATTATCCAGCATGGTTATTGCATAGAATTTCTCCAATTCCCTCCAAACGTCCCACCGAAAACACACAATATGTCAAAACAACATATAGATCTTCTAGGACTAGAAGTTCAAGCATTGCTACAAAAGGACGCAATAGAATTAGTACCAAATCTACAAAAAAACACAGGAGTTTACTCACTGTACTTTCTAATACCCAAAAAGGACAAAACTCTGAGACCAATACTAGATCTCAGAACACTAAATACCTACATCAAATCAGACCACTTTCACATGGTCACGTTACAAGACGTAATCCCACTGCTCAAACAGCAAGGTTACATGACAACATTAGACCTAAAAGATGCGTATTTCCATATACCAATACATCCTTCACACAGGAAATACCTAAGGTTCGTATTCCAAGGAATACATTACCAATTCAAAGTGTTGCCATTCGGAATAACAACTGCGCCAAGTTTTTACAAAATGCCTGGCAGTAGTAGCTGCACATATCAGAAGGCAGCAAATACATGTGTTCCCGTACTTAGACGACTGGTTAATCAAAACCAACACGCTAAGACAGTGTTCACAGCACACCCAATATGTCATACAGACCCTTCACAGGCTAGGTTTCTCCATCAACTACGCGAAGTCACACCTTTTACCGTGTCAAACACAGCAATACTTAGGAGCGACAATCAACACAGCAAAAGGGATTGCCACTCCAAGTCCACAAAGGGTTCAAACATTTCACAAGGTAATACAGGCCATGTATCCAACTCAAAAGATACAAGTCAAAATAGTAATGAAACTCCTAGGCATGATGTCTTCATGCATAGCCATTGTCCCAAACGCAAGATTGCACATGCGGCCCTTACAACAGTGCCTAGCATCACAATGGTCACAAGCACAGGGTCAATTTCTAGATCTGGTGTTGATAGACCGCCAAACATACATCTCGCTTCTATGGTGGAACAGTACAAATTTAAACCGAGGGCGGCCTTTCCAAGACCCAGTGCCACAATACGTCATAACGACGGATGCTTCCATGACAGGGTGGGGAGCACACCTCAATCAACACAGCATCCAAGGACAATGGGACATACATCAGAGGCAGTTTCACATAAATCACTTAGAACTGTTAGCAGTATTTCTAGCGCTGAAAGCATTTCAACCCATAATAACCCAAAAATACATTCTTGTCAAAACAGACAACATGACAACAATGTATTATCTAAACAAACAAGGAGGGACACACTCGACACAGTTGTGCCTCCTAACACAAAAAATATGGCATTGGGCGATTCACAACCACATTCGCCTAATAGCACAATTTATTCCAGGGATTCAGAACCAGTTGGCAGACAATCTCTCTCGAGATCACCAACAAACCCACAAATGGGAAATTCACCCCCCAAATACTAAATAATTACTTTCAAATTTGGGGAACACCTCAAATAGATCTATTTGCAACAAAGGAAAACTCAAAATGCCAAAACTTCGTATCCAGGTACCCACAAGATCAATCCCAAGGCAATGCTCTATGGATGAACTGGTCAGGGATATTTGCGTACGCTTTTCCCCCTCTCCCTCTCCTTCCATATCTAGTAAACAGGTTGAGTCAAAACAAACTCAAACTCATACTAATAGCACCAACATGGGCAAGGCAACCTTGGTACACAACACTACTAGACCTTTCAGTAGTACCTCATGTCAAACTACCCAACAGACCAGATCTGTTAACACAACACAAACAACAGATCAGACATCCAAATCCAGCATCGTTGAATCTAGCAATTTGGCTCCTGAAATCCTAGAATTCGGGCACTTAGACCTCACACAGGAATGTATGGAGGTCATAAAACAAGCTAGAAAACCTACCACTAGACACTGCCATGCAAATGAGTGGAAAAGATTTGTTTATTACTGCCATAATAATCAAATTCAACCTTTACACGCATCTGCAAAAGAAATAGCAGGATACTTACTACATTTGCAAAAATCTAACCTAGCTTTCTCTTCCATTAAAATACATCTTACGGCAATTTCTGCTTACCTACAAATTACGCACTCAATTTCATTGTTTAGGATACCAGTCATAAAGGCGTTTATGGAAGGCCTAAAGAGAATTATACCACCAAGAACACCACCAGTTCCTTCATGGAACCTCAACATTGTCCTAACACGACTCATGGGTCCACCTTTTGAGCCCATGCACTCTTGTGAAATGCAGTACTTAACGTGGAAAGTTGCATTTTTAATTGCCATCACATCTCTAAGAAGAGTGAGTGAAATTCAAGCATTTACCATTCAAGGACCATTTATTCAAATACACAAAAATAAAGTTGTTCTACGGACCAATCCTAAATTTTTACCAAAAGTAATCTCACCGCTCCACTTAAATCAAACGGTAGAATTACCAGTGTTCTTCCCACAGCCAGATTCGGTAGCCGAAAGAGCACTACATACATTAGACATCAAAAGAGCACTAATGTACTACATTGACAGAACAAAACTAATTAGAAAGACAAAACAACTATTTATCGCCTTTCAAAAACCTCATACAGGAAATCCAATTTCAAAACAAGGCATTGCTAGGTGGATAGTTAAGTGCATTCAAACCTGCTATCTTAAAGCTAAAAGAGAACTGCCTATTACACCAAAGGCACACTCAACCAGAAAGAAAGGTGCTACCATGGCCTTTCTAGGAAATATTCCAATGAGCGAAATATGTAAGGCGGCAACATGGTCTACGCCTCATACATTTACCAAGCACTACTGTGTAGATGTGCTAACTGCACAACAAGCAACAGTAGGTCAAGCTGTATTAAGAACATTATTTCAAACTACTTCAACTCCTACAGGCTGAACCACCGCTTTTGGGGAGATAACTGCTTACTAGTCTATGCACAGCATGTGTATCTGCAGCTACACATGCCATCGAACGGAAAATGTCACTTACCCAGTGTACATCTGTTCGTGGCATTAGTCGCTGCAGATTCACATGCGCCCACCTGCCTCCCCGGGAGCCTGTAGCCGTTTAGAAGTAGATCTTAAACATTTGTACATTTGTAAATATATTACTTAAAACTTTATTATGTACATACGCATTCACTCCATTGCATGGGCACTATTACTAGCATACACAACTCCTACCTCACCCTCTGCGGGCAAAACAATCTAAGATGGAGTCGACGCCCATGCGCAATGGAGTCGAAATGGGAGGAGTCCCTCAGTCTTGTGACTCGAAAAGACTTCTTCGAAGAAAAACAACTTGTAACACTCAGAGCCCAACACCAGATGGCGGACTGTGCACAGCATGTGAATCTGCAGCGACTAATGCCACGAACAGATGTACACTGGGTAAGTTACATTTTCCTTATATAGTGCTTACTACCCCAGACAAGGCGTCAAAACGCTTTTAGGCGAGTAGCACGCTATTCCGCTATTCCGGAACACAAGAGGAATTAGTGGCCGATTAGTGTAGGAAAAAATGAGTACATTATTAGTATGAGTTAATTTGAGTGGCGGATATGTAATTAGTGGTGTAGATTTATGTGCTGCCACCCTCCTCCCCAGACACCTGTGGTTATTACAGTTATCGCTTTATTTATCGTTCAGTATTTCAGTATGAACATCACATTATCCTTCACATTCTATTGTCACCCGTCTTGCACAGAAACAGTCTGACAATAGTCGACTGTCATGCACATTGCTGGCAAGAGGAGGCTCCGCTAAACCTCGTGACTTGAAGACTTTGCTCAAAGAAAAACAACTTTCACACATCCGAGCCCTACACTAGATAGCTGGATTATGCTAAACACGTGACTCTACAGCACTACATGCCATAAACAGATGCTTACTGGGTAGCATTTTCCTAAATCCATTAGGCCTATTAAAACATCTCCCTAACACCTACCGTAAATGGGCAAGCGAGATTGTGGCATAAGTACAAGTAATATCAAACAGGGTCATGCTTGGTATTTGCCTTGAGGCTATCCATTTTTAAAATAGGTACAAGAGCATCTTATTGGTTAACCCTTCAATGGTGAGCATCTGTTTGGCTGTCAAGTGGGTGAGTTGCTTGCAAAAAAAAAAAATAAAAGACACAGCCAAAGCTGTGGGTGTACTAGAGAACCACCCGTTTAAGCATGGGTTCAAACATCCACAAATGCTTGCAGAGGCCTTAGCGCCTCTAGCACTACAAGCCTGCACTACCGGTCTCCCCAAAAGGCCTTTCAAATAAGCGTGCAGCTAAGACACTACCCAACACACTGCCTTAAGCAAAGAGCATGACTCAAGATGGTGACAAACTGTTACGAAGTCTAAGTACTGGTGCAGAAAAGAACAGAAGAGATGGTAGCAGTCAGCAAGGCAAAGATGTGCACTCGCTAAACTTTTTAATTCTTAAAAAAAAAAAAAAAAAAAAAAAGTGGAACTGTGTGCCAAGTCTTAGATTTCAAGGCTTTGAATTCATACATTATAGACAACTATTTCAGAATGACAGCTCTACAGAGCATCATTCCCTTCTCTGGCAGGAAGGCTGCATGGCAAAACTCATCCTTAAAGATGCATATTTTCCATATGTGATCACAAATGATCTAGCATTTGGGACATGCATCATAAGGTTTATGTACTGCTGGAACATCTGCCAAAAGGGGAACTACGAAGTTGCAGATTTCACCAGCAGAAGTCATCGGAAAACACATGAATGGAGCTAAATCCCTAGGCCCCTGTCTCCAGCTGATCTGTGTTTTTTTTTTCACAGTAGGGTGCAAAATGCCAAAGCTTCACCTTCAGGTTCCCTTACCCACTGCTCCAGGACAATGTTGTATGGATCAGCTGATCAGAGATATTTGTGACCACTAATTTCCTGTCATCAAGAAAATGCAGCAGACACCACTGACATTCACTGGTCACCCCAACAAGGGTGAGACAATCACAGCTGTCCTTACTTCTTGGAATGCCCAGCCACATACACAAAGTTGCAGACCCGTCTAGACATACTAACACAACACTAGAAGCAAACCCTCCATCCAGATCCCTGAATCCTGCTATTTGGTGCCTGAAGTCATAAAATCCAGTGGATGCAAATGGTAAAAGAAACTACAAAACCAGCTATTCAAGCATGTTATGCTGCGAAATTGAAGCACTCAGTAAATTACTGTACTAATATTGGTGTACAGCCATTGCAAGCAACAGTCAAGGATATTTGTTGCTATCTACTGTACTGCACTGGCAGATTTCAGCTCTAGATTACACCTCAATTAGGGTACATCTAGCTACAGTTGCAACTTAACTCTAAACTTGATAGTTCTAGTCCATTTTTAAATAATCAAAGACTCCATGGAAAGGCTCAAGTGTCAGTCATCTTAGGGTACCACCTATACCTTCATGGAATCTTAACTCTGTTCTTATAATCTCTCCTGTTGAGCCAGTGCACTCATGGCTTATACAGTTTTTTGGAAGATGTAATTGCTTGTAGCAATTGATCCTTTCACAGGGACCGTGAACTGCAGGCATCAGGGAGTTGAGAAGCTTTTTATGAGGTACCCAAGTATGTGGTAGTTGTGAGAACCAATCCTCACCTTCTCCCTAAAGGTGTCTCCCCTATTTAATGTCTGTCCTCCCACACCCGCAGTCTTATGAAAATTGAAACTTCTTACAAACTATGTGCAAACTATTATTAAGACAAAAAAACACCAGTTTGTTTTAGCAAAATCTCTTCTAGGCAACCCAGTTAAGTCAGACATTACTAGGGAGATTAATTGCGTACAAATATATTGTGCTAAAGCAAAACCTACATTGTCCTCTGTTCTTAAGGTGCATTCCACTAATACATAAATACATGCAGAGCCACTATATATCTATATGTTCGATGGCATGTGTAGCTGCAAATACACATGCTGTGCATATCCAGCCATTTAGTGTTGGGCTCAGAGTGTTACAAGTTGTTTTTCTTTGAAGAAGTCTTTTTTCGAGTCACGGGATCGAGTGACTCCTCATCTCGGTGATAATGTGCATGGGCATTGACTCCTTTGTAAGATTGTTTTCTTTCTGCCGTCCGGTTCGGACGTGTTCCCTCTCGCTCCGAGACTTTTGATTTGGAAACTTTATATAAACTTTCTCAGTACCGTCGGTATTGTTTTCGAATGCGTTTACCTCTGCAATCAATTAGATAGTACTGTCGGGATCAAGAAAACGCAGTTTCAGGCACTTGTGCCCTTCTTGGGCCTTTTCGGGCCTACTGCGCCTTACCCTGATGAATTGGACTACATTCCGATTCTGTCCTCGGTGCCACGCTAAATTCGCTATACTGACCAGCACTTGATCTGTAATCTTTGCCTTTCTCCTGAACATTGTGAGGAAGATTGTGAAGCGTGCTGCTCATTTCGATCGACGAAGACACTGCGTGATCGAAGGGCAAGAAGACTCAAGATTACATTGAAGCATACAGAGCCCACCAACACCTGTGAGGAGGAGCAGGCACAGACAGCTGTTTCGATCCCAGATTCTGACTCCGAACAAGGATCAGAAGACGACAGCCAGCCAGTCACAGCGGCACAGTATGTGAGTACACCTGCCCTTACACCCACTTTGAAAAAATCAAGCAAGTCCTTGGGTGCATCACTGCTGTCAAGCCATGGTTCCACCCGAAAAAATAATAATCGGCGACCGGCCCCTGGGTTCGGCGATGAAAAAGCCCAAAACACCCCATCAACAGGCCACGCCTTTTTTCAGGGCTGGAGTCAAGCAAGAAAATAAGAAGCTCAACCTCCAAACCAAGCCGACAACTACAATCTTCGGATCCGAAATTATTGCATCTGGCTTTGGAGCCAAAACCTCAGCTAATATCTTCGGGACCGACACACCTCAGAACCACTTTGGAGCTGAAAACATCCTTCTATACAGAAGAAACAGGACTTTCGACCCGATTGAAACATATGCCCAAAATATCCATTGAACAATCCTCTAAGGCAGAGGTCTTCAAACTTGGGGGTGGGCCCCCTAGGGGGGCCTGAAGTGATCCCAGGGGGGGGCCCCAAGACTCTGGCCAAAATAAATATTATACAGATAACAGGCCTTTGTTTTAAGCAGAAGCATGTTATTGCAGTTTTAAAAAGGTAACAGTACTTAACTGCAATGTTTAAATAGGTTTAGACCTTTTTAAACATTGGCATGTTTATAAAATAATTGTGAAAAATTCTGAGGGGGGCCCAATGATTTTTATTTTTCAAGTGGGGGGGCGCGGCATTAAAAAGGTTGGAGACCTCTGCTCTAAGGACACAAAAACAACCTCTGAACATCAAATAGAGGAATCCGACATTCAACCAATTTTGGAGGTTATGGACAGCAGAGAGGAATACAAATCCACAAAGCGACTGGGAAAATGATTACTTCTCCACCTCCACAGACTAAAAGAAAGCTAGCATTCCAAGAGACTCTTGATACTGCCCCACAACCAGCAAACATTTTCAAGTGAAAAAAGAAGCCATCACCTCTTCAGCTTTCGCCACCACTTTCACTGCAGCTTTCTTTCTCACCACCACCTAATACCCCACCACCACTACCGTCACCATCACACTCCCATACTTATTCATAGGGAGACACAGTGGAACCATGTGACATGTATGATTCGAATCTTATACAGTCCAATGATCCAGATCTCTACCCCACTAAACCCTCACCACCAGAGGATAGTACAGATTATACCCAAGTTAAATCTAGGGCAGCTGCATACCATGGGGTCCAAATGCATGCAGAACATTTGGAAGAGGATTATCTTTTTAATACACTATCCTCTACCCATAAACACTACCAGTGCTTACCAATGCTTCCTGGTGTGCTTAGGCACGCAGACAACATATTTAAAGTACCAGTTAAAGCTAGGGTTCTACCTCCAAGAAATACAAGCCTGCATCATCAGACCCAGTCTACATTACACAACAACTGCCACCAGATTCTATTGTGGTCAGTGCAGCCAGGAAACATGCTAAAAGTCAGGCTTCAGGGGATACCCCAGCCCCTGGCAAAGAAAGTAGAAAATTAGATGCTGCGGAGAAAAGGGTGGCAGCACAGGCAGCCAACCAGTGGCGTATTACCAATTCCCAGGCCCTGTTGACAAGATAGGACAGGGCACACTGGGATGAAATGCAAGAATTCTTGCAATACCTACCCAAGGAACACCAAAAGAGGGCACAGCAAATTGTAGAAGAGGGACAGGCTATTACAAATAATCAGATTAGATCTGCTGTAGATGCAGCTGACACTGCAGCTAGAAGTATTAATACTAGCGTTACAATCAGACGACATGCATGGTGTAGGAAGTTGGCTCTGTATGCACTATTTCAAAGTAAGGAATAGTATGCACAGAGTCCAAGGGTTCCCCTTAGAGGTAAGATAGTGGCAAAAAGAGATAATACTAATGCTCTATTTTGTGGTAGTGTGGTCGAGCAGTAGGCTTATCAAACGAGTAGTGTTAAGCATTTGTTGTACATACACACAGGAAATAAATGAGGAACACACACTAAGAAACAATTCCAGGCCAATAGGTTTTTGTTATAGAAAAATATATTTTCTTAGTTTATTTTAAGAACCACAGGTTCAAATTCTACATGTAATATCTCATTTGAAAGGTATTGCAGATAAGTACTTTAGGAACTTTGAATAATCACAATAGCATATATACTTTTTACATAAAACACATTTGGCTGTTTTAAAAGTGGACACAGTGCAATTTTCACAGTTCCTGGGGGAGGTAAAGTAATGTTAGTTCTTGCAGGTAAGTAAACCACCTACGGGGTTCAAATTGGGGTCCAAGGTAGCCCACCGTTGGGGGTTCTGAGCAACCCCAAAGTCACCACACCAGCATCTCAGGGCCGGTCAGGTGTAGAGTTCAAAGTGGTGCCCAAAACGCATAGGCTTCAATGGAGAGAAGGGGGTGCCCCGGTTCCAGTCTGCCAGCAGGTAAGTAACCGTGTCTTCGGAGGGCAGACCAGGGGGGTTTTGTAGGGCACCGGGGGGGGGGGGGGGGGGGGGGGACACAAGTCCACACAGAAAATACACCCTCAGCAGCGCAGGGGCGGCCGGGTGCAGTGTGCGAACAAGCGTCGGGTTTCCAATGGATTTCAATGGAAGACCAAGGGGTCTCTTCAGCGGTGCAGGCAGGCAAGGGGGGGGCTCCTCGGGGTAGCCACCACCTGGGCAAGGG
The DNA here is from genome assembly GCF_031143425.1 of Pleurodeles waltl. Taxonomy (NCBI): domain Eukaryota; kingdom Metazoa; phylum Chordata; class Amphibia; order Caudata; family Salamandridae; genus Pleurodeles; species Pleurodeles waltl. The sequence continues at coordinate 540,594,994 of NC_090448.1, forward strand.
AGAGGGCCTCCTGGGGGTCACTCCTGCACTGGAGTTCCGATCCTTCAGGTCCTGGGGGCTGCGGGTGCAGGGTCTTTTCCAGGCGTCGGGTTTTCAGAGTCAGGCAGTCGCGGTCAGGGGGAGCCTGGGGATTCCCTCTGCAGGCGTCGCTGTGGGGGCTCAGGGGGGACAACTTTGGTTACTCAGTCTCGGAGTCGCCGGAGGGTCCTCCCTGAGGTGTTGGTTCTCCACCAGTCCAGTCGGGGTCGCCGGGTGCAGTGTTGCAAGTCTCACGCTTCTTGCGGGGATTGCAGGGGTCTTTAAATCTGCTCCTCTGGATACAAAGTTGCAGTCTTTGTTGAACACAGCGGCTGTTCTCAGGAGTTTCTTGGTCTCTTGGAAGCAGGGCAGTCCTCTGAGGATTCAGAGGTCGCTGGTCCCAGGGAAAGCGTCGCTGGAGCAGGTTTCTTCTGGAGGGAGACAGGCCGGTAGGGCTGGGGCCAAAGCAGTTGGTGTCTTCTTCTTCTCTGCAGGGTTTTTCAGCTCAGCAGTCCTCTTTTTCTGTAAGTTGCAGGAATCTAAATTCTTAGGTTCAGGGGAGCCCTTAAATACTGAATTTAAGGGCGTGTTTAGGTCTGGGGGTTAGTAGCCAATGGCTACTAGCCCTGAGGGTGGGTACACCCTCTTTGTGCCTCCTCCCAAGGGGAGGGGGTCACATTCCTATCCCTATTGGGGGAATCCTCCATCTACAAGATGGAGGATTTCTAAAAGTTAGTCACCTCAGCTCAGGGCACCTTAGGGGCTGTCCTGACTGGCCAGTGACTCCTCCTTGTTTTTCTCATTAATTCCTCCAGCCTTGCCGCCAAAAGTGGGGCCGTGGCCGGAGGGGGCGGGCAACTCCACTAGCTGGAGTGTCCTGCGGTGCTGGCACAAAGGGGTGAGCCTTTGAGGCTCACCGCCAGGTGTGACAGCTCCTGCCTGGGGGAGGTGTTAGCATCTCCACCCAGTGCAGGCCAGCAACATGTCTCGAGTGTGGCAGGCTGCTAAAACCAGTCAGCCTACACGGGTAGTTGGTTAAGGTTTCAGGGGGCACCTCTAAGGTGCCCTCTGGGGTGTATTTCACAATAAAATGTACACTGGCATCAGTGTGCATTTATTGTGCTGAGAAGTTTGATACCAAACTTCCCAGTTTTCAGTGTAGCCATTATGGTGCTGTGGAGTTCGTGTTTGACAGACTCCCAGACCATAGACTCTTATGGCTACCCTGCACTTACAATGTCTAAGGTTTTGCTTAGACACTGTAGGGGCACAGTGCTCATGCACTGGTGCCCTCACCTATGGTATAGTGCACCCTGCCTTAGGGCTGTAAGGTCTGCTAGAGGGGTGACTTATCTATACTGCATAGTCAGTGTGAGGTTGGCATGGCACCCTGAGGGGAGTGCCATGTCGACTTACTTGTTTTGTCCTCACCAGCACACACAAGCTGGCAAGCAGTGTGTCTGTGCTGAGTGAGGGGTCCCCAGGGTGGCATAAGCTATGCTGCAGACCTTAGAGACCTTCCCTGGCATCAGGGCCCTTGGTACCAGGGGTACCAGTTACAAGGGACTTACCTGGGTGACAGGGTGTGCCAATTGTGTTAAACAAAAGTACAGGTTAGGGAAAGAACACTGGTGCTGGGGCCTGGTTAGCAGGCCTCAGTACACTTTCAAATCAAAACATAGCATCAGCAAAGGCAAAAAGTCAGGGGGTAACCATGCCAAGGAGGCATTTCCTTACACATGGTTAAGGTCGTCGGGTTTTAGACCTGAAATACAACAGGCAGTGCTCAATATTCCATTCGATAAAAAGCATCTCTTCGGACCAGAGGTAGACACTACCACTGAGAAACTCAGAGAGGACTCTGATACTGCAAAAGCCATGGGAGCCCTTTATACCACACCTTTTCGGGTTCCTTTCGGAAACAACAGTTTAGGAGAGGTTTTAAATCCCAAGTTGCAGAAGCTTCCACCACCCATCCAAAACAAATACAGCAGTATTATTCAGGAGGGTCATATAGAGGTTATTACAGAGGACAGAAGTTCAGAGCCAGAGGAAAATTTAGAGCCTCAAAGAGTACTACCACACCCACTAAACAATGAATTCCCAAACATCCCACAATCGCATACGTCTCCTGTGGGAGGAAGACTGCAACAATTCCATTCTCACTGGCAGAACATCGCCACAGATCAGTGGGTACTTTCAATTATCCGCAATGGTTATTGCCTAGAACTCCTCTCTACTCCACCAAATGTTCCCCCTCGTTCTCACAGACTCTCTCCAGAACACACTGTTCTACTAAAACAAGAGGTACAATCTCTATTACGAAAAGGGGCAATAGAAATGGGTCCCATCTCACAGCAAGGGACAGGAGTATACTCTCTATACTTCCTTATACCAAACAAGGAAGGTACTCTCAGACCCATTCTAAATCTCAGACCTCTGAATCTATATATCCTGTCAGAACATTTTCACATGGTTACTCGACAGGACGTCATTCCACTACTGCAAAAACACAATTACATGACCGCGTCATATCTAAAAGATGCCTACTTCCACATTCCCGTACATTCAGCTCACCGCAAGTACCTAAGGTTCGTAATTTCAGGCAACCACTACCAACTCAGAGTACAACCCTTCTGGGTAACAGCACCAAGAGTGTTCACAAAATGTCTAGCTGTAGTAGCGGCCTACCTCAGAAGGCACCACATACATGTCTTCCCTTATCTAGACGATTGGTTAATAAAATCCAGCAGCATTCTACATTGTCAAGAACACACACTATAGATACCCTACACACACTAGGGTTCACAATCAATTACCAGAAATCTCATCTTCAACAAGCACAAATTCATCCTTATCTAGGTGCAATTCTCAATACTCAAAACAGCATTAGCCTACCTAAATTCTCACAGGATACAGGCTTTTCAATACCTCATAGAACAAATCCAGCTCAATCAGATTTACACAGTACGATTTATCATGAAACTATTGGGAATGATGGCATCATGTATAGCAATAGTACCACATGCAAAACTAAACAGGAGACCACTGCAACAGTGTCTCTCACAACAATGGTCTTAGGCACAGGGTCCGTTACAGGATCTAGTGTTAGACCACCAAACTTACAAATCTCTGCAATGGTGGAATCACAACAACTTAACGAAAGGGTGGTCCTTTCAAGACCCAGTGCCACAGACCATAATCACAACAGATGCGTCAATGACAGGTTGGGGAGCCCATCTCAACAAGCTAACCATACAAGGGGGAATGAGACTCAGCACAATCAACTTACCACGTAAACCACTTGGAATTATTAGCTGTGTTCTTAGCCATCAAAGCATTCCAACCTCAGATAATATACAAAACAGTCTTAATTAGAACAGACAACATGACAACAATGTATTATCTGAAAAAACAAGGGGGGGGGGGCACATTCATCCCAATTGTCCCTTCTTCCTCAAACAATATGCAAATGGCCAATTCACAATCTGATTCATCCCAGGAATACACAACCAGCTAGAAGACCTTCTAGGCAGGACGCAGCAACAAATACACGAGTGGGAGATTCACCCACAGGTACTTCAATATTACTTTCTAATCTGGTGAACACCAAACATAGACCTTTTTGCAACAAACGAAAACGCAAAATGCCAAAACTTCACATCCAGACACCCACACTCTGTCCAAGGGCAATGCCCTGTGGATCAACTGGTTAGGGATATTTGCTTACGCTTCCCCCCCTCTCCTGTTAATTCTATTTCTGGTCAACAAAATGCGTCACACCTCTCTCACCATGATACTCATAGCTCCCACGTGGGCACGCCAACACTGGTGCACAACACTCCTAGATCTGTCAGTAGTGCCCCATCACAAACTTCCAAACAGACCATATCTGTTAACTCAGAGCAAAGGTGTACTCAACATAGCAATTTGGCTCCTGAAGTCAGAGTTTGGATATTTACAGCTTCCATTAGAATGTAAGAACGTTCTAAAACAAGCATGTAAAGCAACAACCAGACAATGCTATGCAAATAAGTGGAAATGGTTTGTATACTACTGCCAACCTAAAAATATTGATCTACTTAAAGCGTCAGTACAAGATAGTGTGCTATTTGCTTTATTTACAAAAAGCAAACCTTTCTCTATTAAAATTCATTTAATAGCCATATCAGCATACCTACAAACCATACAGCATACTTCTCTATTTAGAGTTCCTGTCATAAAAGCATTTATGGAAGGGCTTAAACTCATTATTCCACCCAGAACTCCACCAGTTCCTGCATGGAATCTTAATATTGTACTCCCAAGAATAATGGGCCCCCCATTCGAACCCATGCACTCTTATGCTATTAAATTTCTCACATGGAAAGTTGCTTTCTTAGCAGCAATTACTTCATTAAGAAGAGTAAGTTAAATTCAAACATTTACTCTAGAGCAACCCTTCTTCCAAGTACACAAACGCAAAGTAGTACTTACGGCAAACCCAAAATTCTTATCTAAAGTGGTTTCACCTTTTCACATTAATCAGTCGGTGGCATTGCCAGTCTTCTTTCCACAGCCAGACTCTACTGCTGAAAGAGCTCTGCACACTCTTTACCCTAAAAGAGCTCTAATGTGTTAAGTAGACAGAACAAAAGATTTTAGGAAAACTAATCGGCTTTTGTTGCTTTCCAACATCCTCATCACGGTAATCCCATTACAAAACAAGGATTAGCTAGATGGATTGTGAGATGTATTCAAACATGTTACCTTAAGACAAAAAGACAACTATTAACTCCAAAAGCACATTCCACTAGGAAAAAGGGTGCCTCTATGGCATTCTTAGGAAATATACCAATGGCAGATATATGCAAAGCTGCTGCATGGTCCACACCACATACATTCACAAAGCATTACTGTGTGGATGTCTTATCTAGACAACAAGCCAATGTTGGACAAGCAGTGCTAAAAACACTATTCCAAACCACTTCAACTCCTACAGGCTAACCGCCGCTTATTCAGTCTATGCACATCATGTGTATCTGCAGCTACACATACAATAGAACGGAACATGTCACTTACCTAGTGTACATCTGTTTGTAGCATGTAGTGCTGCAGATTCACATGTGCCCTCCCTCCTCCCCGGGAGCCTGTAGTCATCATAGTACTCATTTATGTATGTGTGTGTATGTATATATATATATATATATATATATATATATATATATATATATATTTGGTTTTTTTTTATGGACATCTTAGTTACTTATGTATCTATAGTTGTGCATACACAATCTAACGTCACCCTTCTGCGGGAAAACAATCTAACAAAGGGGTCGATGCCCGTGTGCACTATTACCGAGAGGAGGAGTCACTCGATCCTGTGACTCAAATAAAGACGTCTTCGAAGAAAAACAACTTGTAACACTCAGAGCCCAACACTAGATGGTGGGATATGACCGGCATGTGAATCTGCAGTACTACATGCCACGAATAGATGTATACTAGGTAAGTGACATTTTCCATATATCTGCTTCTTGGACTAAAGTTCACACACTCTCAAAACTTTACTGTATGGAGATATGTAACTTGCTAAAAGGTGCAAGTAGGACAAACTATCTTGATGAAAGCTTTTTTTTTTTTTATTTATTTTTTTACGTCTTCTATTCTTACTTGTAAGCCACCACTTGAGTGGGAAGGCACTCCTTTTTAGTCTGTGCAAAGTATGCCATCCACAGAATTGATGCTGCTTTGCATCTCCACTCTTGAACCTACCCATAGGATAAAAACAGTCTTAGTTGGATTCTGTATCCTGGTGCATTGTGGGTTTCAGGGGGAGATATCACGGATCACCTTGAAAATGAAACCTCTTCTTTGAAATTAAACATCAGTCTACAGTACTACAAGCTGCAGTTGCTACATGGTAGTAATTTTATACTTTTATTATTGTGTTGGGACGCTTGCACTGGTGTGTGTGTGTGTGTGTGTGTGTGTGTGTGTGTGTGTGTGTGTGTGTGTGTGTGTGTGTGTAAACAATTTGCAGCGCTGATACCCATGTGGAACCTTTTCACTGCACAAAAGTGAAATTGAATAGAACATCAATGCTTTTTGTTGACTGACTCACATTTTCCTCAGTGGACTCTGTGGTCTGCTTGCAATGCCTCATGGTTTTTACCCAAAGTGAACCTCATAACCAAGCATTACTGTTGGCACCAGATTTGAGGCTATGGTGTAACTGATATTAGTAGTATTAGTTATTTTTAATTCCGAGAAAAAAGCTTTTTGACCTGTACTCATGGTGTGGGAGACAGCATACAGTCCATATTCATAAAATTCCCTGCAATCCTCAAATTGCTGCATGAGGTGAGTGGTATGCTATGTGTGGATTATAACTTGGAGTTTGTCTGGTTAGCTGATATGACACTAAGTACCTCCACAAAATGAGAAGTCTGCTACAAGTTGCCTTTAAGTGCACTGACAAATTCTTTTGTTTTCGCACCTTCTAATGCAGATCTGGAGCTTCACTCCCAATCTTGTTGATATTCTGATGATTTCTGAAAACAAGTTTGTGTGCCAGGGAATGATATCCCCACCCAAAATGATAGGTTTAAGACTGTGTTATGACTGCAGAGTTTAGATGTATTACATGGACCTGCATGAGGTATCTCTCTTGTCTCTGGTCTCATGCACTGAAAGGCGATATGGGACCGGGAGGCAAAGCTGTATGTCACTGAACACAGTCTTCTTGCTTCTGCTTCACATCTCAGGTGCAGAGTTGGTCCCATTCCAGAGGACTTTCTGTGAGCTGTCAGCTTCACACCTGGAGTCCTCCGATAAATCAAAATTTGAAGGACAAGAGCAAAAATAAAAATGCAAAGCAAGACTATCCCATCCTGCCACCATGAACCTGAAAAAGAAGGCACAAGTTTATCATGATGTAGATCGTTCACCTTTAAGGTGTCTGATCGATTCCACGACTAATCCTGGTGTACCCAGAGTTCCCCTGGCCTTTAGCGAAACCGCAGCTGTTGAAACCATCTAGGAAGCCGTTCTGCATATGGGTGTGCTTCCAATTCCTTCTGGAGCGCCTTCAAGCCCGAGGAACTGAAGGAGCCCCCAGTTGGGTTACTGTCTGCAGAGCCGTCCTCTGCATCATCTGACCCCTTGGTTGCAGTCGCGAGTCTCGTATCAACACAGTTAAAGACTTCCATTCTGGATTTGAGACCTGCACAGGACCCTTGCATATAGGCACCTGTACTTACTCCACTGGTACCAGAAGATGATCCAGTACTGATTCCGATGTCAGACACCAAACAGACTTGTGGTTTCATAGTGCAACACAGGTTGAGAAAGAGCCAAAGTGCTATCAACCATCATGCACTCTGACTCTACCAGAGCATACCCTCAAGCAGCAGATCCATTATCTTTTTGGCTCTGACTCAGAACAAAGACCTCCCAGGATGCAGATGGTGGTGGGGATTAGAATGGCTTCTGCCGAAGAGAAGATACTTTCTACATGGATTTGCAGGAGCCAAGTGGTGTTGACACCTCTCCTGAGGTAGTGCTGGACTCGCCACTGGACCACCAGTGGAAGAAAGTGCCTCATTTGCAGCATTGCCCAGAAGGCAGCTTAGGGTCTGGATTTACAGCTGGCTTCAGTTGAGAACAAAAAAAATATACTGACAAAGTGTTCAGCCTGAGCTAGCTACTTCAGACCACTCACTACCTTTTTAGGAAACCTTTACTGATAACTTGGTGGCCACTTGGTTGAAGTAGTCATAGTAAAAATACTTTATTCGGTCATACATGACCATCAAAGTGCACATAATACATAATACATTTAGAACAGTTTCATAATATAAACATAAAGCCTATAGATGGGTAAGGAGAGGGTATAAATAAAAATTCTTCTAGTAAAGTTCTTTAAATAGCTCAATCCTTAAAAAGGAAAAAAATATGGCCTCCGTACCCGAGGGGGAGGTGTTGCTTCCATCATTTACCAGAATGCACACAAATAATGTCATCAAGTATATTGTTTCAGGCTGATTCAGTCCAATAGTTTAAAATAGAATTTCCCAGTTGGATGTTTATCCTCCTGGATTAAAGTTTTTGGCGCCTGCACCAGAATAACAGCAAGAATCTGCTTACGGAATGTGCTATTGATTCTGTTGTCATATTTTAAAATTCTTAGGGCCTGCTGATGGAAAAGTGTCCCAAGCTGGAAGCAGATTTGGCGAATCCATCTTTTTCTTTGTTCACTATATTCTGGACATACAAATAAAACGTGAGCTTCAGTCTCATTCACCAGGCCACAAGCTAGGCTTAATCTTGAAGCAATGCCCCCCTTCAGAACCTGACCTAAATATTATGTACATACTTTTGGCCAAGGCCGGGGTGGTCCTGTCAAGGTATGGTTCAAAGTGTGGGGGGAAGAGCTTTATCTCCAGAAAACTGCTTGTCAAGGTGCTGCGAGTACCCGGCAAAACTTCTTGCTCATTTATAAACTCCCAATATCGTTTTTCAAGAATGTTGGTATCCACTTTACGTAAACAGTCAGGCTCATCCCAAAATCTGTTCAGATTCAGTCTACTAAACCAGTCTTGCACTGACTTCATCCAGGGTATGCGGGTGATGTTAGCTGGAGTGATCAGGTTCCTTAACTTGGTCGAAGTCCTGTTCTTGCCTTTTTTGTAAGGAGGCGGGTAGTTGGATGTCACAGACCAGTTAATGGTGACCATGATTTTTTTTTACCAAGAGAATAGTGGTTCAGGCCTCAAATAGTAAAGTGAATCCCAACTCCTTTCCCACCACTCCTCCAGATAGGAAATCCAAGAGGATTGAAGCTTTTGGTAAGCACATGTTTTTCCTCCCCCAGTCTGGCATTATGTTCAGAAAATGTCTGTTTAATGGGTCACTGTACACAGGCTGTGGGACAAGGCCAGTTAGATCTTAATTGCAGTCCCAGAAGACCGTAGGGCCTCTTTGGCTCGCACAATTCATGATTGATGGCAACTAGCCAAATGTTATTTGCGTTGGTATAGTTACTCCTGATTTGCTTTGGGAGGGGCCACAGGATTTCCCAGCAAAGCCTCCCTCATAGATAAACCCTCTGATGTGTCAAATCTTTTCAGTGAGAACGAAGAAGCTCTTTAAAGGATGTATAGCTATGGCGATCGCTTGGGTCTGTTGACCCACGATGAACAATCCATACCAATTCAAAGGTTGAAAGGCTATTTAATTGGTGTATAGACAGTCTCCCAACTAGTACACCAGTCGCCCCAGTTCTTTTGATGTAGTTGTCTTAGGTCTGGTAGACAGTGCACAGGACAGCAGGGACATCAGACCTTCCATTCCTCTTCTCCTGCTACAGCAGTCTCCAGACAACTTTAGTTTGCTGTGTGTGGGACATATCCATCAATTGGAAGGGTTGGGGGGACATCAAAAGGGGGCGAGGGGGCACAAGATCCATCATTTCCTCCTGGGAAGACAATCGATCATGTGTGACAGATGGGTCCTACAAATCGTTCTGATGTTATTCCCTGCTTTTTTCTTTTAATAGTCCCTATATATCAGAGCGAAATTTCAAATGAGCCCTGTCCATTTTACTGTAGGAGGTGTGAGCACTAATAACCAAGGGTACTATTGAGAGAGTATCCGACGCTGAAAGCTGAGAGGGGTATTACTTGCAGTTTCCTTCTTCTGCAAGTGGACAGGGGTCACAGGCCTATTCTGGACCTTTGGCCTCTGTCTTTCTTCAGAATGACAAATTCAAAATGCATATGCTGGCCCAGATCCTGCCTGCCCTGAACCAGGGACTAGGAAGGTGGCCTTGGTCCTACAGACACTTATTTTCATATACCCATTCTGTAGTCCCTCAGATTTTAGCTGTGGTTCATGGTGGTTCAGGAACATTTTCAGTTTTCTCTAATCACTTTCAGCCTCACCAGCATCCCATGGGTGTTCACAAATGTGATGGTAGCGGCCAGTACCTACTTAGACTGCATCGGTCCTTCATTATTGGTATTCTTTATTATCTACCTGAAGTCTCACCTGACTCCTTCAGAGGATTCCATTTGATGGAGCAGTCATGGGCACATTGCAGTTCCGGGCCTTCCTTCCACTTTAATGTATCCAGTACTTTCTGGCTGTGATCCTGATGTTTCAGCCTCTGTCCTGGATCACGGTGAGAGCAGCTCTGAGGGGTCTTGACCTCTTAGCCTCCTTTTTTTTCTTCTTATAAGCTGCACCAGGTCGCAAAGGCAAATGGTGACTCCAAAGTGGAATCAGAATTTCAGTGGGCCAGGCATAAAGAAAATCTGACAGATGTTACCCAGATCTCCTCAGAGTTGACTCACAATCTGCAGTGGTAGCGGTTCGACAAGCATTAGTTCTGTAGCAGACCCCTCTCCCTTCCCCACCCAAAGGTGACAGATGCGTCTCTGCTGGGCTGAGAAGGTCATCTTTGGAATTCAGGGTACCCTCTGTGTATCTAATTTGCGGTTAGAGTATACACTAGAAAGAGCGTTATTGGAAGTTAGTAGATAGTTCTGTTGTGCCAAGTGGTATTAACTCAATAACAAGTCTTTACTTAGAGAATCACTCATCCAAAGGTGAGAGGTCATTTGGTACCCACAGCTCTTGTGACCACAAACCACCTCAGTTACATTACCTTATCCGTCACGAGCTCTGCTCAGTAACCGGTTGTCCAAGGGTCTAAAACAAAGCCTCACATCAGTAGTGGTGTGGATCATGAAATCGAAATCCCCTCTCCGGCCCGTTTTCCAATTGGTTAAGACTAAGAAGCTAAAGCCAAATAATTGAAGCACCAGCTAATATCTTCTCATTGAGAAGGCACACAAGAAGCAGGGATTAGTGCACAGTGCACTGCTCTCCTTCTGTGTTCACAGTGGCCCGCCTCCATTCATTTTCTTAAGATGAAAAGTCAGGAACATCTTAGAGATGGGTCTAAGGAGATGGAAAGATATGAAGATTTTGAGCAAGAAAAGCTTGCAATAACGCTGATCAGTAAGACTTACTGAAAAGGACTAGGCTATGCTGTAATATTGTAGTTGGAAGTAGAGAAGATGAGACCGATCCCAGCTTCCCTAGTAGTCCCACCCTTGTATTGTCAGGCCTCGTCCCAGTCCAACCAAAGTAGTTCTGAGGAACTACGCTCTTCAAGGTGGTGTTTTAGCATTTAGTTTGTGTTTTTGAACGGTATAAACTTAGTGCAGAAAATACTGCAGCAAGCCCTTCTTGGTTACCTTCCCTGCAGTGGGAATGTGGCAGTTATCCCGTCTGGGACAAAGTAACATATGAGTATATTAAGATTATAGATTGTGCAGTTTGGCCTCAGCCTAACCACATACCACAGAAATGTTAAGAATGTGAGCAAGCACAAAACTACTGCGTGATGTGAGATTCATGGGATGAAGATACATTTTGATTGCTGATTGAATGGGTTCAGGACAAGAAATTATACCAACTCTTGTTGACAGGGTGCCTCATGGATTATTGGCCAGTGGTGACACCGCTTTACCAATTCTCAAATTGTTAATCCGATGTAGCCTGGTGTGGAAGTGAGCAAGTGGTTATCAAATGGAGGTGATCAAAATGAGCAGGGTCAATGCCAAACCAGCATTGGGTGAGAGAAAAGAACCTGTGATGACCTAGCCAGAAACGTCATCCCTCCAAAAAGAAGACTAATAGATTAAATCATGCTATGTTAGTCTCCCCATGTTTTTCTCAACTTCTCTCCAGTAAGCTTTTTATTTTTTTCTAAGCTTTACGTTTTAGTACTTGGATGATAAACCAACAGCACACTAGTGAAGTTATTTTGCAAACTTAAATCTTAACATTCATACAATTGTTACATCAGACAGTGCATCGTTGTATGCATTGTTCTAAACTATTATGCATTACAAATCGTCCTGTTGATTTTTGCTATGCAGGTTTAATTATTCAAAACTTTAAACACCATAAAACAATTTTCTCAGTGGTAAATGATACTGTAGGTGTAGATATTTTGTGGATTTTTAAATCTTATTTGGCGTTGCTTGACCTGATTTTAAATATTTAGCAACGTGTAAATCTGTAAAATTGGCATCAAGGAACCACTTTGCTTGCAGTTAGCTCATTATTGTTTAATGTAGTAGCTTCCTGTTTTTAGAAATTGGGGATTTAGTCAAGCTTGACAAAAAAATACATCATCATGATATGATTAATCTTGGCACATAAATCGTGTTTAATCGACGTCTACTTCATGAAGTTGCTTTTGGATGGGGGTGGTTTCCACTCTTTTTGATATTACATTTAGACAAATAGTTGTGTGCTTTTCACATGTAGGTATCTTTATGGATTTGAAGAATACTGTCGCTCTGCAAGTATTCAGTTCAGGACTATACACCACAATGATCCTAAACCAGCGCTAGTTGAAGAGGTTAAACTGGAGGAGCCAATGGAGGACCGCGTCCAGGCAGAACCTGAAATTCCCCCAGTAGAAGTAAAGAAAGAAGTTGAAGAAAGTATTGATTCCAGCAGCGAAAGTGAAAAAGAGGAATTAGAATTTCGATCACCACGAGTAAGTATCACTTTTGACATGCTAGCTTTTTTGCTAATTACTTCACAAGCAATTTATCCATTTAATCTGGTTGGATAGTGCTTGGTAGGTCTTGGCTACATACAGCTTTGACCGTGTATTGTCAAATTGTCAAAATACCTATTGTGTACAGAATCGATAGTCCAGGTTGGCTGTGGGTCACCCCACTGCATATTATTGTTTGGCTTTTTTTTTTTTTTTAAGTTATCATGTCCTTCCTTCTCATGCAATACATTTCCTTCCTCTTCTAGTATGTGCCCCTCCCCAGGAGCAAAGTGGTTTTAAATCGTTTTTGTTAGCAAGAAGTGGAAGGATACAACTCATGCAGTCAGTGAACTGCTTTTTTTTCCTTTTAGTTTCATCACTCCGTTGGACTGCATATTTTGTGTTCCCCATTTGTGTGCCTTTTTTGTTTTATCTTTGTGTGCCCGCTTTTGTGCTATGTGTTAATTCACCCCACAACAGTAACTGCCACCCATCCATATTCTACAGTTGTTTTTTGTCTTCCTCCCCCCCCCCCCAGTTCCTCTATTGCTCAGCCTGCCCCTCTTGCTCTTCCATTTATTTTTTCAAGGGCCCAGCAGCTGCACAATGCTGCCATATCTTGTGTGCATTTCATTTTTTGCACTCCCGAGCTTATTTTTTTGTTACTTAAGTTACTGTTCAAAAAATGGTCAGGGTTGATCTTGAAACTGAACATTTGAAAAATCCCAAATAACTGCTGGTGCATCATAATGCATATGCATGAGTCACAACGTGCACACACTGGCTCCCCTGCCATGGAATACTTCTTTTTTTTTTTTTTTTCTTCTTCTTCCAAAACATTTTCAAAATGGCTGCTCGTGCATACCCATGTCATGGTGCACACATTGTCATTGTGTGTGTTAAGGAGCGGCGATAGTGCCTATGTAGTTTGTGTCATACTTTATATTAAAAGGGTTTTTTTTTTTTTTGTTTTTTTTTTGTTTTCTGAACATTGTTGACATCGCTCGACTATGAACAAAACATTCCAAAACAAAAAAGGCCATCCTCATGGCAAGTGTCGTGCAGAGCTGTTATGAGGGGGGAACGAAAGTACTGTTTCTCATTTTAATTCCTGTGGGATTCATGGCTCCTCAATAACAGAAAAAAACGATTTAACTGAACTTTGAACAAAATTTGAAGGTAGAATTTTGCTCAAAGTCCTTTTGTTTCGTTTGGTGTAAATCTGTTTAGTAATTTTCAGGAAATGAGCATTTAAATTTTTTGTGAGTATGGCATAAAGAGGTTACATTTTAAAGATATGTGGCAATTAATTTGCCGAGTAGTTTAAAAAATCAGATTGGCTGAAGGAGCTTTTCCTTCCAAATGTAGAGTTTGATCTGCGAAACCAAAGCAATCTTGTTGGCTCGCTGCAACAGTGAAAAACAATGTTACACATCCTCGTACAGTACGTGGAAACTCAACCCATGCTGCCTGCCCAAAAGTTGAAATTTCACAATGGGTCTAGTAAATTATGTGAGACAATACAAAGTGTTACATTTGGATTTCCAGCATGCCCACACATCTTTACAAGGTGTCAGACTCATGTTAGACTTCAGGTTTGCAGGTTTACCCTGATTTTGATAAGTTTAAGAAATGCACCCTCATAACATGTGATTCAGGAAACAGTGGTGATATGTTCATGTCCTGAAGGGTATTGTATTTTGTATATACGTTAAAACCTCTGCTGTAATGGCATTAAAATACCAATGCTTTTGCACATTTTACCTAGATATGGGACATGTAGGTACACAGAAAATACAGCTAGGCTTGTATAAATGAAAGCTCCTCATAGAAGTGTAATTCAACAATAGTGAGTGCTGACTCTCAGGCCACAACAGAAATTACTACATTCCAGAAGAAACTACATGAATAAAGTACAGTCAGCAAACAAATCAATTGAATAACTATTCAAGATACATAAGCAGCTGAATCTTCCAACCCCACTATCTGTAGAATAGTGTCCACAAATGTAGTCCTCTTGCATAAAATACAAAGCAGAGCAAATACCACTTTTGCACTTACATTTTCTCCCCTCCCAAAACATTCATAGTGCATCTGTAAAAGCCAACTCTTTCAGTCACTGAGCTATTTGTATGTATTTCTAGGATCACCCAGAAGACAATCCAGTCATCTGCATAGGAACATGAAAGAAGAATACCAATGATGATGGGATATACATACACTTGCATTAGCATCAAAAAGGCCTTTATTAGTGCCTTCTTTACCAGTGAATTTTTCCACAGCAGCTGAAAGGAGACAAGTCATCCCACTCCTTGCAGAGCCACCCTATCTGAAGATCTTTCTGACCAATAGCAGATTATCATTGAATATTAAACATTGGAAATGCTAGCAAACACCCAATAAAGCATTCACTTTGCAGCTCAAAATCTGCTATGCAATTGGTGGGCAGATTTCAGGCCACGCTGCACAACAGCAGTGGCTTTTATTGATTTGAAAATGAATTGACCAACCATTAAAGGGGAAAAGCACTTCTAAACTAAATTATGGTACTTGCTGGAATTTTTCACTGTGTAATTTAAGATTTTATAGTGCAGAAATGTTATTCTTTTAGCCTACAGTCCTTAATAGTCCTGTGAATGCGTACAGATTTTCCCAGAAGCCTCCCAGTTGGCATTGCATGGTACTTACCATTAGTATCCATCATCTGTTTAAAGCCTCTATTAGGCCCGCTAGTCAGCATAAACATATGTCCAGCCTTGCAATGATGGCATTCTAGCTGTACCATCATAAATGTTTATTGCTGAACCTCAAAAGGGATAAAGGGGAAGTAATGTTATTAAGCTTAAAAACAAATTGAAATACACCACTTCACTTCACCAAAGGCAGTAGATAGTCGTTGACTTTTGATTGGGTGACCATGTGAGACAGCATCCATTGTCATACTGAGCAAACAATCATAGTACTTAAACGGCCACTTATACATAAAACAACCTTGAACTGAAAAACATCCTATAGGAAAAGTAAAGTAGTCATAGCAGGGGCAATTGTGTGACAAAAAGATTGTACTAACATCCTGTTTTGCATTGTGTAAACATTTTGTGGCCCAACTTCAAAATCCCCCAAACTTGCAAGAGGAAGATCTACATTTTTACCACAGCCACTAGATGAGTTAAAACATACCTTAAGCTACGGCTGCAATTTACTTTGTCTGCTTCCCATGACAAATGGAATTTACACCGTACATCATGGAAAAGAAGGTGGAAATTTTCAACAGCATGTCAAGAGTATGTAAACTTCTCATTGGTTGTCATCAAACCGATGTAAGCAGAAAGGGTAAGTAAACAACCATTAACCGTAAGGGGCTATAAAGAAAGCAGTCACCTGATGGCACCCCACCCACCCTTTAAAGACTGTCCTGTTACCAAACAAAGCAAAAGCTATAGCTAACCAAGGATTTAAGGACTTCATAAATTAGAATACACTATATGCAGGATCATACTGTGATCACTCTTGGGACTGTGGGCTTGAAGTACATTTTAGCTGGCATAATACAACTAAAATGTAAGGAGGATCAGTCTCTGGGTTACCATGCCATTCCAAGAATTAGAACAAGACTGTCCGTTCCCTGTGTTAATATTTGCATAATGTCATATGATTCCTGCAAAAATAGCAGTACTGTATATTTGACCAACACAAACTTCACAATATAGGGATTAAGTCCACCTATACCATCAGTAGGTGTTGTTTCTCGGCTAGCTCACTGTACTTCATCTGACCCACCAGTCAAGAATTGGAAAGATGTTGTTGGCATCCTTGAACATGACAATCTGATACCTAAGGAATCCATAGAAACGTATCTAACCCTTTTGTTACTCTTGCACGCCCAGGGTTAACACAAGGAAGATACAAAAAGCATTTTCAAAACATTTATTGAAATTATTATATTATATTAAAAGCAAGTCCTGCAATTATTAGCAAGATTAGACATACTAAGGTAATCAGCATTGTTAAAATGGTGACTAAGATAAACAGTTCAACCATGGCAGTTGCTAACGCTAATGTTTGTGTACTGCTATCTGCATCTAATACTAAACTAAAGAGAGTATAGTATGAGTACCCTCTGCCAGATCATTTGGGATAGTGTAAATCCCATACCTTGGTATTAGGTGTCAGAAAGCCAGTAGAGGTTATCCTCCTTGGCAGAATGGAGTTCGGAGTCAGAAGAGCTGCATCTCAATCACAGCTTGTAGGGGTTACGTGATATTCTCATTATAGAAGTGCTCCTCTTGATGAATAATAGTATGGGAGATGTTTATATAATCTTATTTTGTCTTATCTTTGTTTATATAATAAATCTTATCAAACTGAGAGAGAAATGAAGAGCAACTTATTTGTTTCATTTTGCTGAAATTAGTTGTCCCCTATCGAGCACACCAAGAAAGAAGACAAATGACTTGTTCTCGAATGTGTGATGCTGGAGCTAGCTATATAGACTACAGATCATCAGTGCCTATCAGAGATGCACATATAGCACACGCATACAGTAAAATATGGCAAAGGTTACTACCGAAAGGAAATGTCAACTTTAAGGAGCCAAATCTAAAATGGCAAGTGCATGCAAGCTATGCAACTATAGTTTCTTGTTTGATAGGCACACTTAATTGATGTCAGTGTCTAAGACTAGTGGGTAAATTTAGTTAGAACTTCAAATTAACCAATTACAATTTAGCAGGTAAGCATACGCTGAAGTGTTTCTCAATCTTATTGCATGGCCTGACCTGAACCTCACACTTTCCCACTCCATACCTTGAAGTATAAGGGCCATGACTGGCCATGCAGTAACAATATTCATTGATAACAGGTCACTAAGTGCAGAGGACCTCGGGCCTCTGAAGGAGTACACTCAAATATGGTGTGCCAGATGGCCAATCATTTGCCAGGAGTAAAAGAAATGCTTTCAGTAAATTTATATGTGGGAAATAATGTGTAGCTAATAAACAAACTCGGTGTTGGTCAGTGGTAAATTCAGATGATTAGACTATGTATCATGATGAAGAGATGGTGTAGGAATTTCATTGTCCTCCAATTACCCGAATTGCTCGTCCTTCGAACCTGGCCATAATTATGCATTTGTTGGGTCTGCTACATGTCTGTCATAATTACAAGTTTTGCAGCATGAATCCTTTTCTGGTTTCACATGCTTTGCATTATTCCGCCATCTAGTGGCGAGGTCTGTAAATTATTTTTTTATTTTTTGGCTGTGCGTCGTCGACCACCATTTGGTGGTATGCCTATCCCATATATGATGTCCGATGGTACCCCAGATGTTCATAGAAGCCATCTTCAGATTCTTTTTTCTGCTATTGGGTCTGGAAGTAACGGAGGAGGTCTGAAACTTTTTCAATTGTTTTTTTCAAATTTTTCAAAAAAATCTTCAGAATTGCTGAAAACCTCAAAGACGAGGACGAGAGAGAAGAGTAACCTTCTCTACTAATATGGTGGCGCTTTTATAAAGAAAACAAGAATTCGATGACTCCTTGAGAGAATTTTGAATCCCGACTAAACCTTTCGCGTCGAAGATGACTAATCAGCAACACCGGCGCCACAGGAGGAAGAACCCAAGGATGAGTTGGGTAGCACAGAGGAGACTGGAGGCGCAGGAGGCTTCGACTACCAGTCATGAGTCAAGATGGATACAGATTCTCTGAGGAAGGGGTGGATATCTACCTCTTGAGGTCATCTCCCTCCTGCGCCCTCTCCATGAAAAATAGTCTGATAAAGAGTGCTGCTGACACCTAGGGCGTACAACTGGAGGAGAAAAAAGGAGACTCGTGCCCAGCATCATTGACCGGAGGAAGGAGGCGTTCAGAGAACCTGCAACTGCAAAGGAATTTATGCCAAGAGTTGAGAAGAAATACAAACACTCAACACAAGACCCAAAATGTATACATGGGTATGCACCAGCAGACTCTAATTGTCTCAACTGCAAGAAAGCAAAACACCCGCTCCCACATCAACTGGGTCCCCACCTGAGAAAGAGAGCAAACGTCTCAACATGGTTGGAAGGAAGATGGAGAGGGAAGGCGCAACACAATAGCGTATTGTGAACTCAGACGCACTCCTAAATCAATGCGGCCAACAGCAGTGGGATGAAATGGAGTCACTCATGCAGCACCTTCCTGAAGAAAACAAGAGGAGTGCCAAGGCAATCATGCAGGAGGGACATAATATCCCAAATACGTGCCTGAAGTTAGCCCTGGATTCAGCTGATACTGCCAGCAGGCTGATGTGTACCAGCACCATATTAAGAAGACCTGCCTGGCTAATGGTGTCAAGGTTTAAACAGAAGATGCATGCATCTGTTACCAACATGCCATTCACAGGAAACACCCTGTTCGGCCAAGCAGTTGATGAGTCCATACAATAAATGAAAAAGGACAACCGTACAGCCAAAGTCATGGGACCCTACAGAAGGGGAGGCAGGGCAATGCAAAGGCCAATTGGTAGAACATTGTTTCCCCAGGGACAACAACACCAACTGGCTCAAGGCAGTTCCTTTCAGGGCAAGCAACAATCGGCGTACCAACAATAACATCCTGCCAGGCTGTCCTTTTGGGCAAGAGGAAAAGGAAGAGGTCAACCCCCACAAGAGGGGGCAGGGACATCAAGTAAGTGACCCCACACACAAATCAGACCTCCCCATCCCCCCCCCCCCCCCCACACATAATGCCAGTGGGAGGCAGAATAAGACCTTTCCCAAGAGAGCGGGAAGAAATAACATCAAACAAGTGGATTTTAAAAATTATACATCACGGTTACTGCAGAGAATTAACCAAAAAACCTCCAAAGCCACCAAAACAAATGATTTTTGGAGGAGAGCAACTCACACAATTAAGGGAAGAGTTGAAAACTTTTAATAAAGAATGCATCTGATAGAGACTTCTAGTTGCAGATTCCTTACCTTAGAATTTCCCCCCGCACGTCTGACTGGATCCGGAGATTATTTCTTCAAGAAATACCCTTGCGTGTCAGTAGGTAGCATTGGTCGACTTTGCGGGTGTCATAGTCGCCGTGATGACGTCGGGACTAGTATGTTGACACAGCCTCAACGCAGTGATGTCGGTACTTTTCTTTCCGTGCCACGCGCTGATACTGAGAGAGCTACCCTTGGTCAATATTAGACAGACTTTGACTCTTTGTCCCCGAAGACCGGCTCCAAACTGTGTGAGGACTGTCACCGCATGGTGAAGGATCTGCATCGGGTCTGTTTGTGGAGCTTGGAGCACGACCTCGACCCGAATTCGTGCTCCCAGTGCCAGGTCATGTACCCGAAGGCCTTGAGGACACAGTCCCTCAAGCTTATGTCGGCCCAGCATGACTTAGTGTAGTTCCTGGTCTCGTTCGAGGAGAAGGTCTTGAGACTGGTCGCAGTGCCGCCACCAGTAATCTTATTCAAAGTCTTTGGGTCAAGATAAGAAGAAGTCGAAGAGACGCGGTCACCCTTTGACTGCACCCCGTCGCTCGGCTGATGTGACGTGGGATAGGTGTTGACGCTCGAGGCATATGTCTTTGGAGCCTGGTTCTGGGTCTGCTCCGTGCCTCCCTGAGTTTGAGAGCCCAATTAAGAGTTTTACGAGGCAATGCGCCTCATATTTGTGCAGCCTGACCCTGCTACGGTGCCTTCGGACCCAAGAGGTCCGGTTGGGGGGCCTTTGGGTTCCGCACCTCCAGCCCCGTCCACCGAAGTCCCCTTCGGATCCACACCGACGCAGGTCGTACCTTTGAGACCTTCCCCGGCACTGTTTCAATTTTTTATTCCACCAAACGTCGGTGGTGCCCACCATCGACCTGATCCCCCGACGACCCTGAGTCGGACAGCGTTGGCCTCTGCCTCCTTCTTCGAAGGGGTCTATTCACAACAGGTTGGATTCGGACCCTTATTCTTATGGGTTCGAATTCTGGGAAGGATTGGTCGGATCCCTGGACCTTTATGAATACCAGGATGACCCTAACTTGGACTGGGAACAGGTGTTGGGCGAGGCCAGTGGCTGGCATGCTGTCTCCTGCTACCGTGGCTACAGCAGTGGGAGCAACTTATTCCATGCTGGTCAGTAGAGCGGCTGAGGTCCTTGACCTTGAGCTGCCTACTGTTCAGGTCAGGTCTAATCTCCTGACAGATGTTCTTCAATCAGGAGCTTCCACATCTGAGCCTCTTCAATGAAGCCCTCACTGATGTTCGTTTGGGTACTTGGTCCAGACCCATGTTTTGCTTTCACTAATGACCGAGCTGACAAAAATCTCTGGAATGCACTTCTCAGTTCAAAGAAGACATTATTATTTCACCACGAGGTTCCTAAAAAGAGATTAGTAGGTTGAAAGCACACGTTTAAAAATAGTCACAGCAATGAAAGGAAAATATATCAAAATGATTCTCAGCTGCAATATACACAGCAAATATATGTGATTCTATTATAGCATAATTGCAAAGCAAAGAATAAAGTAAAAATTAATCACCGTAGGGCCTGCCAAGCTCTTCATCTTTCTCTTGCCAGCAAGAAGATTATCCCGTTCAACTGCGAGAAAGAGATACCCGCCCTCACGGGACAAATGTGTATCAGGCATTCGACGTCTAATCCTGTCTTGGACATTCCACTGCTACTGAGCAGGGCCACCTTTTTATATCTTAAAGAACCGAAAGGGCCTTCTGGAGAAAACCTCTCCCATGAAAGAGAAATATTCAAACATACTGGCTACTGTAGGTCAGAATTGGAAGGAAAAGCGTTGAGAACTGGCCAACACCTCAGTGCTCTTCTCCCAAGGCCGAACCGTTCACTGCACTGAACAAATATGTACATTCTTATCATGTTGACTGACTAACTGTTCGGTGAGAAAGAATACGAAAAACAAGCACAGTTTACCATGTGGACAAAACGCAGCTGAATTGCAATGTCTAATAGGCAGCTAAACTGAATACAAAATGTAATCAGCAATTGGTGAACACAAAACCACTAATCCAGATGCAAAGTGGGGTAGCACAAAGTCAGTGGTCAAACATATATATATTTTCATTACTATTTACTATCTCAAAATGAGAGATAATGTGCACAGTCCAAGGGTTCCCCTTAGAGGTTGATAGTGGCAAAATTAGATAATACTAATGCTCTATTTTGTGGTAGTGTGGTCGAGCAGTAGGCTTATCAGAGGGTAGTGTTAAGCGTTTGTTGTACACACACTTAGGCAATAAATGATAACATACACTCAAAGACTTAACTCCAGGCCAATAGCTTTTTTATGTAGAAAAATATTATTTTCTTAATTTATTTTAGAACCACAAGGTTCAGAATTCAAGTAAGTACATAAATTGTAGGGTACTTGGCATAGGTAAATATGGAACTTTGAATTAAAACAGTTATGTACACTGTTTTGGAAAAGATGGCAATAAGCTATTTTGAAAGTGGACACAGTGCAAAAATCAACAGTTCATGGGGGGGGGGGTAGATAAGTATTGGTTAGTTTTTCAGGTAGGTAAAGCACTTACAATTTTAGTCTCCGGGGGCACAGGCAGCCCACCATTGGGGGTTCAAGTCAACCCCAAACACCCAACACAGGGCCGGTCAGGTGCAGAGGTCAAAGTAGGGCCCAAATAGCATAGGGGCCTGTGGAGAATAGGGGTGCTCCGGTTCCAGTCTGCTAGCAGGTAAGTACCTGCGTCCTCTGGGAGCGGACCAGGGCGGTTTTGTAGGGCCCTGGGTGGAGTGGAGGGTATCGGGGGGGGGAGTTCACAAACAGGCACACAAAATACACCCTCAGCGGCACAGGGGTGGCTGGGTGCAGTGTGCAAAGTAGGTGTTGGGCTGTAGATGGAAATCAGGGGAGAGACCCGGGGGTCACTCTGGCGATGCAGGCAGTACACAGGGGGGCTTCTCGTGCCAGCCACCGACTGTGCAAGGATGCGGGCTGCCTGCTGGTCACTCCTGCATCAGTAGTTGGTTTCTCTCGGGGCTGCGGGTGCACTGCTTCTTCCAGGCGTTGGGTTCTTTGTTACCGGGCAGTCGCGGTCAGGGGAGCCTCTGGATCCTCTTTACAGGTGTCACTGTGGGGGTGCAGGGAGGTCATCCCAGGGTGTCCACGTCATTGGAGTTGCCTGGGGTCCTTGCTGCAGTGTTGGTTTCTCTGGACACGAGCCGGGGGCATCGGGTGCAGAGTGTTGGGGACTCGCGCTTCCAGAGTGAGGCTGGAGTCCCTTTTAAGATGGTTTCTTTGTTGCAGTTTTGGACAGAGCCGCTGTCCACGGGAGTTTCTTGGCCCTTTGGGTGCAGGGCAGTCCTTTGAGTCTTCAGAGGTCGCTGGTCCCGCTGGATGCGTCGCTGTGTAGGTTCTTTGATCTTGAGACAGGCCGGTAGGGCTGGGGCCAAAGCAGTTGTTGTCTGTCGTCTCTGCGGGGCTTTCAGGTCAGCAGTCCTCCTTGTAGGTCATAAGGAATCTGGTTTCGTGGGTTCAGGGTCGCCCCTAAATACTCAATTTAGGGATGTTTCGGTCTGGGGGGGGGGGGGGTGGCAGTAGCCAGTGGCTACTGTCCTTGAGGGTGGCTACACCCTCTTTGTGCCTCCTCCCTGTGGGGAGGGGGGCACATCCCTCATCCTATTGGGGGGAATCCTCCAAAACAAGATGCAGGATTTCCTAAGGCAAGGGTCACCTCAGCTCAGGACACCTTAGGGGCTGTCCTGGCTGGAGGGTGACTCCTTGTTTTTCTCGTTATCTCCTCCGGACTTGCTGGCAAAAGTGTGGGCTCTGTCTGGAGGGATGGGCATCTCCACTAGCTGCTCATGCAACTATGCCCTCACCTGTGGTATAGTGCACCCTGCATTAGGGCTGTAAGGCCTGCTAGAGGAGTGACTTACCTATGCCACAGCCAGTGGGTTGTGGGCATGGCACTATAAGGGGAGTGCCATGTTGACTTAGTCCTTTTCTCCCTACCAGCACACACAAGCTGTGAGTCAGTGTGCATGTGCTGAGTGAGGGGTCCCCAGGGTGGCTTAATACATGCTGCAGCCCATAGAGACATTCCCTGGCCACAGGGCCCTTGGTACCAGGGTTTCCTTTTACAAGGAACTTATCTCTGTGCCAATTGTGGAGACAAAGGTACAGTTTAGGGAAAGAACACTGGTGCTGGGGCCTGGTTAGCAGGGTACCAGCACACTTTCAATCATAACTAGCATCAACAAAAGGCAAAATGTTTGGGGGTAACCATGCCAACAGTGGACAGTCTCCTAGGCTGTCACCGATGGGAAGGACACTGCAAAGTTCACTATCAGGTGTGTGCTGGAAACAACCAACTCTCTAGATCGGTTGCGACGACTATGGCCTTGAGGCGCCACGCCTGGTTATGTACATCTGGTTTCTCAGGGGATGTTCAACAGACTCTCACGGACATGCCCTTTGGCTCTCGTTTCTTTGGAGACAAGGTGGATTCGGCTTTGGAGAGGTTCAAGGGCTCCCCGGCTAGGGCTCGGTTTCTTGGCCTTTCCACTGCCCCTCGTCCCCAACAGTCCGCCTTTCGTGGCCACAGAAGGGGCTCCCTGTCAAGTCCCTTTCCCAAGCACCGTGCCACCCATGCTGTTTAGCAGATGCATAGCCGAGGTCGCGGAATCCGACAAGGTCGTGGGACAGGGAACCAGAGGTCTGCCAAGTCACCCCTGCTGCTGCTGCAGCCTCCAAACCTTCCTAGTCCGTCACCTCACTCTGCTCCAGTTGGCGTCAGGATTCGCCAGAACTTCCCCACTGGAAATCCATCACTACGGACAGGTGGGTTTTGCAGGTCGTTCGAAGGGGGCTACTCCTTCCCCTTCGACTCTGCCCTACCTGCCATGCCTTCATCAGTCAGCCGTATAACCGAGGATCATTTGGCACTTCTCCTTTCAGGAAGTTGCAGCTCTCTTGGCAAAGGGAGGCATGGGGGGGGAGGTCCCTGCACCAGAAGTAGGTTGTGGTTGTTATTCCTGCTACTTTCTGGTGCCCCAAAAAAGACAAGAGCTTACGTCCTATCTTAGTCCTTCAGGACCTCAATCTCTTCCTCAAGAAGGAGAAATTCAAAACGTTCACCCGGGCTCAGGTCCTGTCTGCCTTGGACCCAGAAGACTGGATGGTCCATATTCCAATCCTGCCTGCCCACAGATGTTACCTACGATTCATGGTAGGTCATGAGCACTTTCAATTTTACCGTGCTCCCCTTCAACCTTACCAGCGCTCCTCGGGTGTTCATGAAAGTGATGACAGTGGTTGCAGGTCATCCGCACAGGTTGGGGGGGGTTTGTCTTCCTCTACCTTGACGACTGGCTGTTGAAGGCAGACCCGCCCCATAAGTTGTCTCCCACCTTCAGACTACAGCAAGCCTCGTGCACATGCTGGGGTTCACTATAAACATGCCAAAGTCACACCTGTCTCCCTCTCAGACGCTCCCGTTCATTGGAGCTGTTTTGGACACAGTGCAGTTTCGGACATATCCTCTCAAAAAGCGAGTCCAGGATATTCAGGCTATGATTCCAATCTTTCAGCCTCTATCCTGGGTTTCAGTAAGAGTGACTGTGAGGCTGCTGGGACTCATGGTCTCCTGCATCCTGCTAGTGACACCTGCTAGATGGCATATGCGGGCTATGCAGTGGGACTTGAAGTTCCAGTGGGTGCAGCATCAGGTGAATCTCTGACATGGCCCAGATCTCAGAGGGGGCTGCAAAAGACCTGGAGTGGTGGCTTTCGAATCCTCATTCGGTCAGTGGTAGATCTCTCTGCCTTTCCCATCCAGATCTATCCCTATGGATGACTGGTGCGTCACTTCTGGGATGGGGCGGCAACATGGGAGAGGTGGAGATCAGAGGCCTCTGATCTCCGGCAGAGTCTGGGCTCCTTATCAATCTTCTGGAGCTCCGAGCAATCAGGCTTGCATTGAAAGCATTTCTTCCCTCTCTCAAAGAGAAAGTAGTGCGAGTGTTCACGGACAACACTACCGCCATGTGGTACTGCAACAAACAGGCAGAGTAGGGTCCTGGACCCTTTGTCAGCTGCCGCTATGCCTCTGGACATGGTTGACACATCAGGACATTACCCTATTGGTTCAAAATCTGGCAAGCTCTCTGAATGCCAGAGAAGACTAACTCCGCCGTCAATGCATAGCTGATCACGAATGGCATCTCCATCCGGAGGTGGTGCAAGGTCTCTTTCAGCAGTGGTTAGAGCCTTGGTTAGATCTGTTCGCCTCTGCAGAGAACGCGCAATGTCAGTTGTTTTGCGCGTTAGAGTTTACAAGGCGGCAATCGCTCTGAGACGCTTTTCGTCTCGAGTGGAACTCCGGCCTCCTATATGCCTTTCGACCTATACCACTTCTGTCCAGAGTTATCAAAAAGATCAGGAACGACTGGGCCCAAGTCATCTTGGTGGCTCCTGACTGGGCATGGAGAGTATGGTATCCAGAGCAATTGAGCATGGCCCCCAATCTTCCACTCAGACTGCCCCTTCGGGAGGATGTTGTAGCAGCAGGGAACGGTTCTCCACCTGAACTTGTCCAGTCTCTGCCTTCATGTGTGGAGATTGAGCTGCGCCAGTTGACTGCTTTTGGCCTTCCACACGAACATGTGAGATTAATTTAGCAACCAGGCATCCCTCCACCAATTCGGTATACGCCTGTTGTTGGCATAAATTTGTGGCATGGTGTCCCAACAAATCTGTTGATTCCCTCTCTGCTCTTGCTGAGGTTCTTTTGTTCATTCTCTCTTTAGCTCAGTAGGGCTCTGCTTCGGGCACCCTCAAAGGTTATTTCTCGGCTATTTCAGCCTTTCTTAGGTTGCCTGATCAGCCTTCACTCTAGGTTTCCTATTGTTAGTCGATTTCTTAAGGGTCTCACCCATTTATTTCCTCCCACTCCATTTATAAGGCCTCAGTGGGACCTCAGTCTCGTACATACTTAATATGTACTCCCTTTGAGCCGATGCATAATTGTCCCTTACGGCTCCTTACCTTCAAAACTTTTACTTGTTGCCATCACTTCTGCTCGCAGAGTAAGTGAGCTTCAGGCTCTTTCTTCTAAGCCTCCATTTTTGTCTGTGCACCCTGACAAAGTGATGTTACTCACTAAGGCTTCCTTCCCAAAGTTGTTACACCTTTTCATGTAGACCAGTCCATCACCTTGCCTACTTTTTAATCACCTTCATATCCTTGCCATGAAGAGGAGAGACCTCACCGCCTGGATCCAAAAAGGTGTCAAGATGTGCTGCGCTTTGTCTAAGAAGCAACCCCCTGAGGGCTTGCAAGCTAATTCCACCCGAGCAAATGCTGCTTTCACTGCATTACCACGCAGAGTTCCTGTCCTGGATATCTGCCATGCAGCTCTGTGGGCATTGTTGCACACGTTAACCAAATACTACTGCCTGGACAGTCAGGTCTGTCGGAACAGCTACTTTGGTTGTTCGGTCCTGCAGGATTTTCTGGTATAATCTTGGTTCGCAGCCCACCTCTGAGGATGGCATTGCCTGGGTATCTATTCTAAGGTAAGGAATCTGCAACTAAAAGTCTCTATTAGATGTACAAGTTTCTTACCTTTTGGTAACAATATATCTGGTAGAGACATATTCTAGTTGCAGATTCCTTACTGACCCATCCATCCTCCTTGCTTGCGAACAGATTTCTAGGATCAAGGCTTCCCCATTCAGGGCCTTAGCTCCGGTGCACCACTTTTCAGTGTTCTTCGTGACTCTTCGCTTTGGCGTGGATAGTCGTGAAAAGAAACTGATGTCACTGCGCTGAGGTGGCATTTATGTACTGCTCCCGAGGTCATCACGGCGACTACGCCAACAACACCGCAGGAGTCGACTGATGCCACTTACCGACATACAAGGATATTGCTTGAAGAAAACTTCTCTGGATCCAGTCTGACGCCTGGGGGAAGTTCTAAGGTAAGGAATCTGTGACTAGAATATGTCTCTACCAGATATATCGTTACCAAAGGTAAGTAACTTGTACTATAGAGAGAGTGCCCCTAAGGGAAAGAAACAAGGGAAACTATTCACCTTACCTAAACCTGAGACCAATCCTAGATCGCTGGTTCCTAAACAAATGCATTTGCACTCAACATTTCAAAATGACAACACTTCAAGGAGTCATTCTGCTCCTGATACAAGGAGTCTACATGGCCACCCTAGACCTCCAAAATGCCTACCTACACATCCCTATATATCGAAGTCACAGGAAGTGTCTCAGATTTCTTTTAGACAGAGTACATTATCAGTCCACAATGGTACCATTCGGCATAAAGTCAGCACCACATATCTTTACAAAGTGCCTTGCTGCAGTAGCAGCCTACTTAAGAATGGAGGAATACATATATACCCATACCTAGACGACTGGCTAGTAAAAGCAAAGACAAAGCAGAAGTGCCAAAGAGACATCCAAACAGTAATGTCAACTCTAGAGCGACGTGTTTTCCATCAACCACAAAAAAATCAGGAAAGGTGTTCAACGGAGCGACCCTAAACTCAAGGACAGCAAGAGCATACCCTGTCCAAAAGAAGATAGAGGCAATGGTAAACCAAGTTCGCCTTTACTAAAAATGGCAGTCTCTGACAGTCATAAAACTAATATGCATGATGGCATCTTGCATGCCACTAATAACACATGTGAGACTGCACATGCAACCTTTCAAAAATGGACCTGCAACAAATGATCACAATCCACCGGTATTTTGGGGCGATCTAGTGGTGGTCACAGCATCAATACAAGAGGAAGCACTATGGTGGGAATCGAAACAGGTGGAAATCGAACAGGTGACTGTAGGAAGACTATTTAAGACTCCAGCCCACATTGCCCTTTAGAACAGATGCATCCCACAAGGGGTGGCGTGCACATTCAGGGAACCTAAAAATGTGGGGATGTTTGAAAGTGCCCTCTTTCTTGGCATGGTTATCCTCATTCTCTGCCTGTTGTCAGTGTGTTTGATTGTGTTCACTGGGATCCTGTTAACCAGGAACCCAGTGATTCTGCTTTTGCCTCTAAATGTGGTTGCTACTAACTTTTTCTTCCCACAATTGGCATACTGGTCCCCCCATGTAAGTCCCTAGTATATGGTACCTAGGTACCCAGGGCATTAAGGTTCCAGGGGATCCCTACGGGCTGCAGCAGTTATTCTGCCACCCATGCAGAGGGTTCTGCAGGTCTGCTATTGCAGCCTGCGTGAAACAGGTGCATGGACCCATTTTCACTACAGGTCACTACACCAGGTCACTACATGTCACCCCATTGGTAGGCCCTCTCAGCCAAGAGGGCACGGTGCAGGTGCAGGTACCTGTGTATGGAAGGCACTCCTGCATTAGCAGATGTGCCCCCACAAACTCCAGATCCATTTTCCTGTACTTTGTGAGTGCAGGGATGCCATTTTACGTGAGTACTGGACATAGGTCACTATCTATGATCAGCTACACAATGGTAATTCCGAACCTGAGCATGTTTGGAATCATATGTCAGAATCCTACTCCAATACTGATGTAAGTATTAAAAGTATGATTCTTGCACTCTGTGGGCTCCTTAGAGGGCACCCAGCATTGCTACCACCAGTCTTACAGGGTTTTCCAGGCAGCCCAGCTGCTGCCACCCCTCAGACAGGTTTCTGCCCTCCTGCTAATTGATCTGATCAAGCCCAGGAAGGCAGAACAAAGGATTTCCTGTGGTAGAGGGAGGTAACACCCTCTCCCTTTGAAAATAGGTGTGACTGGCTTGGGAGTGGTAGCCTCCCCAAGCCACTGGTTTGTTTTGAAGGGTATATTTGGTGCTCTCTGTGCATAAACCAGTTCACACCAGTTCAGGGACCCCCTGTCCCTGCTCTGGCACGTATCTGGACAATGGAAAGGGGAGTGACCACTCCCCTGTCGATCACCTTTCCAGGGGTGATGCCCAGAGCTCCTCCAGAGGGTCCCTGGGTTCTGCCCTCTTGTTTCCAAGGTTGGCAGGGGACTCTGGGACCATCTGAGGGGCCAGGCCAGGCAGGTGACTTCAGAGCCCCCTCCTGGTAGGTGCTTAGCTGGTTAGATGACCAATCCCCCTTTCAGGGATATTTAGGGTCTCTAACTGACTTAGGTGGGTCCTCAGATTTGGCTTGCAAGATTCCAGCAGTACTCCGCTGCAACCTTCATTTTGACTTCTGGCCTCCAGAACTGCGACTGGAACCTCCAAGACCCAACAAGCTGCTTCCAAGAAGAAATGACTCTTCAGGAACATTGTTTCCAGGGCTCCTGCCAGCTTTGCAACAATTTCCTCGCCATGCATCCTCAGAAGACTGCAACTCTTCAACCTGAAC
This sequence comes from Pleurodeles waltl, assembly GCF_031143425.1. NCBI lineage: Eukaryota > Metazoa > Chordata > Amphibia > Caudata > Salamandridae > Pleurodeles > Pleurodeles waltl. Next base: position 540,624,912 of record NC_090448.1, read on the forward strand.
AAGAAGGAGGAATCTCCCTTGGAGTGAAGGAGTTACTCCCCTGCAACCGCAGGCACCTACGACAAGCAACGACCGGCTGCGTGGATACCCTATCCTGCTGAGCTGCGTGGATCCTGCATCACAGGTGGTGGTCTGGAGTAGTCCTCTTGGTCTTCTCTGCCAGCTGTCCAACTTTGCCTTCCCATGCAGGACAATACCCCAGTGCACCATGCCCCTTGCAGCTGCCAAGGCTTGTTTGCATCTCCTCCAAGGGATCTTCAGGCGACGTGTCGCTCCAGCCCCCAGCACTCCATCCTGCAAAGAACAGCCTGCGGCGTGGGACCCACTTTTGTAGTGCTGCTTGGGGTCCTTCTGCGACTCGTGTGTCTTAGTCCTGTGGGTGCTGCCTCTGCTCCTGTGGACTCTGCGATGCTGAGGGTCCCCTGTGACTCCTCGTCCTGGGTTGAGTCCTCCTGGGCCTTGCTGGTTCCCGGCAGCACTTCTTTTCCACTAAGTACGAGTTTGCCTTTGCCAAGGCTTGTTGGTGGCAATCCTGCACTGACACCCATCTGCAGTCTTCCTTCCGGCGTGGGACATCTTCGGCATCCATAAGGAACCCTTCTCTGGGTCCAGGGCTGCAGTGCTGGCCTATTCTTCAGTACCGCTGACCAACTCCTGCATCCACAGTTGGGTGGGTAGTACCTCTTACTACACGTGGACTCCGCTGTGACTTTTGGACTTGGTCCCCTCTCTCCAAGTCTTCTTTCCCGGGAATCCACCTCTGGTTTTCTTGCGGTCTTCTCTGGCTGTCTTCTTTTTCCTCCTTTTTTGGTGGTTTGGGAAAAATCCATTGTTTTACTCCTGCATTCCTGGTCGCTGGGGGGTATGTGTTACTTACCTCTGTGGTTTTATTATACTCCCAGCTTTACTCTACACATTTTACTGACCTAGGTGGAGATATACCTTGTTCGCATTCCATTTTTTTAGTATATGGTTTGTCCTCCCCCTTGTGTCACTATTGGTTATTGCTATTTGCATTGTTTTCTAACCTTTTCTATACCTGTTTCTGATTGCTAGTGTATATATTTAGTGTAGTACTTACCTCCTAGTGGTGGGTCACCTGTCTAGTATTTTGTGGTAATTTGTTCCAAACATAAAGTACCTTTATTGTTGTACATCTGTTTTCTTTCATATGTGTAAGTGCTGTGTAACTACAGTGGTATTGCATGAGCTTTGCATGTCTCCTAGATAGGCCTTGGCTGCTCATCCACCGCTACTCCAAGAGAGCCTGGCTTCTACACACTGCCTACACTACACTACACTGAGGGGATACCTGGTCGTGGTATAAGGTGTAAGTACCATAGGTACCCACCACACACCAGGCGAGCTTCACAACAGGGACAGTGGAATAACACAGATATGTTGAAACACATCCGCTTTCTGGAGATGAAGACAGTTTTTCTAGCCTTGAAAGCCTTCCAAACTCACATCATGGGGAAGACCATGCTCATAGAGACAAAACAACATCTGTGTTCTGCCTGAACAAACGGGGAGGCACAAAGTCATATACACTGAGCAAACTAGTGCAAGGAACTTGGTAATGGGCAATTCAATCTCTCCACCGCACACCTACCAGGGAAGGAAAACACAGAAGCGGACAGACTAAGCAGACAAGAAAAAAGCTCATACGAATAGGAGCTGAAGCAAGAAACACTGGAGAGGATATTCAAGGTCTGGGGAACACTGGCAATAGACTTGTTTGCAGCACCAGAAAATACAAAATGCTAAAGCTTTGCCTCTGGGTTTTCACACCACTGTCAGAAGGGAATGCCTTGTCACTAACCTAGTCAGGGAGATTTGCTTACGCTTTTCCACCGATCCCCTTAATGCACAAGATATTGGAAAAAGCCAAACAGCCAGGGACAAATCTTATTCTGATAGCCCCTCAATGGGCCGGACAGACTTGGTACTGTGAACTGATTCAGTTGTCCTGGGGTCAAATGATCAAAATCAAAGCGGATAAGGACCTGCTAACAATGCTGACGGGCAAAGTGTATCACCTGGAATCCGCAACACTCAGCCTAGCAGCATGACGCCTGAATAAGAGTACGGACATCTACATCTAATGCCCAGAACAATGGACATTTTTAGGGAAGCAAGAAGAGCTACCGAAAGAGCAAGTTAATAAAGCAGATTGCAAAAGATATATCCACTGGTGCACAGACAACAAAAAAATGTCAACCAATAATAAGACTGGAGAAAGTACTAACTTATCTCACTCATCTATTGCATAATGGGTTAACCTATTCATCATTGAAGGTACACCTGGCAGCAATAGTAGCATACACCAGAGACCCCTTGTGTGATTCTTTCTTCACATCACCAGTAGTAAAGATGTACCTAGAGAGACCGAAGAGAATTGTGCCACCGAGGTCAGTTCCAGCAGCAATGTGGAACTTAAATACAGTGTTGATGCAATTAATGACAAACCTGTTTGAACCTATGCACAAGACAGATCCCAGATCACTAACACTCAAAACTGCATTCCTAATCGCTATCACTTTACTGCAGAGTGAGCAAGCGATAACAATACAGGAACCATACTTACAAACAAGGACATGGTGGTCCTCTGGATAAATCCTCAATTCCTTCGAAAGGTAGTCAGCAGTTTTCATGTTGGTCAAAGCATACAGCTAGTGCTGTTCTTCAAGGAACCACATGCACAAATGGAAAGAGCTCTGGACCCTTTGGATGTGAGAAGAGGCTTAATATACTATCTGCAAGAAACTAGAGTTTTGCAAGGGAAACAAGTTATTTGTATCCTCCGACAAAAGGAACCAAGGGGTCCCCAGTAACAAAGGGAACAATTTCAAGATGGATTGTAGAAACTATACAAACGTGCTGGATGACACTACCCACACGCCAAGAGCACACTTCTCAAGGAAAAAGAGCACAACATTAGCCTTCCTAGCAAAGGACCCATGGAGACGACCTGCGAAGCCCGGGACATCTTGTTTGGGGTCAAGGGCAACAAGTTTTTATGTTTACTTTGTCCTTGGGACAAGTAGGCCCAACCCTCTGCAGCACAAACCCTTTGGCTGCCAGTTTACAGAGAGTGGAACTCTCTGCAGTTGAGGTAATGTGTTTCCAAAGGATAATGCTGTTCGAACTTGTATTTATGGTTCATTATTTGAAAGCCTTCATTATTAGGGTGAGTGCTGTAAATAAATGTTTTAAGGTCACACTTCACTACTGACGTTGGTTCCAGTACAAAAAAAACAAACGTGTATACACATGTTTGAAAAGTTTAGGCTATGAGGCTAAGTATAATGCACCCAGAATGCTCTCTGATTAGATGCAAATGAAGTGTCATTTAGTAAAATGTGTTGATGCATGCTAGTATTTCCCAAAAATATTTCTAATGGAAAATCAGTGTAACCATTTTCAACACGATTATGGGAAGCATGAAAATAAACAAACACTGACAAAGCCAACTGATCTGACATATTTTTATAAGTCTTTTAGTTTCATCAATGTGTGTCTTGTTTTGACATGGCTTTTATAACACTTTATTGTTGTGGGACCTACCAGGCCCTCAACATTGTAACAAACACTGGCAAAACCCCCCCAAAAAGTTTTTGAACTCTAAAAGCACACGTTGCCAACAGTGGCATAACAAAGGCTCCGCAGCCGCCCTCCAGGGGGCCCCTTCAGCACAGCACCTGCCCCGAGTGAGTCTGGAGAGGGGGCTCCTCCATGTTCTTTGCAAAGGGGCACCCTCCAGTTTCGTTACGTCACTGATTGCCACTGTAGTTCCTGACACTGAACAAAACTACTTTGTGTGCCAATATGCTCCTTGTGGAAGAGCAGAATGCGATCACTCACAGTAAAGCCAGCCGAAAGAGAGAGGAATAGAAGTTTAATAAAAACAAAATGTCTTTGTTAACACCAGACCTAATTAGGGACCAAGACCCACATGTAGGTAGCTTTTTAATCTGGTTACCGAATCGCAAAACGGGTTTGCGACTCGCAATTAGGAAGGGGTGTCCCCTTCCTAATTGCGACTCGCAGTGCAATGTAGGATTGTTTTGTGACCGCGAACGCGGGCGCAAACCAATTGCAGTTTGCACCCATTTCAAATGGGTGCTAACACTTTCGCAAAAGTGAATGTCACTGTAAACATGTCCTGTGGACCACTGCCTGCTCTGAAAAAATGAAACAAAAACGTTTAATTTTTCGTTTTTGTAATGCATCTCGTTTTCCTTTAAGGAAAACGGGCTGCAATACAAAAAAAAAAAAAAAAATGCTTTATTGAAAAGCAGTCACAGACATGGTGGTCTGCTGTCTCCAGCAGGCCAACATCCCTGTGAGGGCCGCCATTCGCAAGGGGGTCGCAAATTGCGACCCACCTCATGATTATTCATGAGGTGGGCATTTGCGAAGCCCTTACAAATCACAGATAGTGTCAGGAACACCATCCTACATTCGGATTTGCGACTCGCAAATCTGAACCTACCTACATGTGGCCCCAAATTCTTAAAGAAAGTCACAAAAGTGCACCCATGGTATATGTCGTACCCCTATAAAATATTTGTGAACTGTATTTTAGCATGGGTAAATACGATGTGTAGATTTGCTCATGTGAAAATCTATTGAGCATTTGCAAGTTCATTTTCCCTCACGCCACTTTCTTTCCAACCCTGGAAGAAGTTCTAATTCTGCCATTGTCAGAAGTAAATGTCCAACCTTTCTTATTATGGGAAAATATTAGAGAGAAGCTGGTGAAAATCTTTAAAACATGCATGTTAGTAGGTTTGCAGACTCAAAGGCATTCCAGCCCTGGAGCTATTGCTTACTGCTTCCTCCAGCCCCAGTATGCAGATCTGAAGAAAGGTGGCAAAATAAGGAAATTGCTACAGTGGGGATTGAAACTGCAAGTATTCAAGCCCTACTATGGTAGTAGCCCTGGCATAATCAGAGAGGCTATTATCAGAGCTCTTACATAATGAGATTGCTGCCATAATTTGTCGTCACACTAAATGGCACCAAAGGGACAAGTAGATCTTTTTACAGGACAAGTAGATTTGAGAAGCAACCTGTCCCCTGGACAAGTAGATATTTTAATAAATTCCACACCCCTGACATGGGCAGATCCTCACACATTCACAAAACATTATTGTGGACGTCCAAATGAACAAGGAGGCACAGGTGGGACAAAGAGTATTACAGCACCTGATTGCAAACTCTGCCCGATTTCAACTCAACGGACCCAAGGGAGGGGATACTGCTATATAATCTAATGCAAAGCATGTGAATCAAGTAGTAGTTTGGCAGCCTGAAGATTTTTCTGGATTCACATGTAACCCACTCACCTCCCCAGAAATGGGAGTTTGATGCAACCAGGTGGGAAAAGGAAGATTCCAAGAGATGGAAAAAAAGAATGCGAAGATGGCTTCTATGCACAGGAACATCTGGAGCGCATCTGACATCATACAAGAGACAGGCATACCACCAAATGGTGGTCGACGCCCACAAAAAAGATGACAATTCATGACCCAACCACTAGATGACGAATTAATGCAAAGCATGTGATCCAGAAAACTACTCCTACTGGTAAGTAACCATTTCGTTATTTCCTGCTGTCCTTGACATCTGCCCAAAGGTTTTTAAAGTTTTAACCAAAACTAGTCTTGTTAGGTTTTATTGATGTGGATTCTTCATTCCTTGAATCTACTAGCCTCAGTGATGGCAAGATGTCATGCCAATTTTGTGAGCAGTCGAGGGAGTCTCTACAGAGTCCACTTAGTCTTGCAAGTTTAGGGAATCCTCTTAAAGATGAACTAGTGATGTCTGTTCACTATCGCTTGATCCTATCAACCTCGTCATTTCAGTTCTTTGCTCAGTATGGCATGACATTGCTGGCATGCAAAGCAAAACGTTTTTAGAGGCTGATAAGGAAAATTTAACCTCTTATCTGTTAAGACATTTGATTTCCTGCTTATTGAACCTACGTATTTTCGCAGCATCTTATTGTGGATAGTATTGTTTTCAATAACTATACGAACATTCATCCAGAATGTTAAGTTTTGTTAATTACAACCTTCTTTCTTTGTTTCTTAAGGATAGGGTCATGTTGAGACCTCCAGTAGCACCCTTAGATATTTTGGTTCATGGTAACCAAGATAGTGATATACCAACATTCCTCTTACCCTTGATGGTAGCACAAAAGGAGACTTCCTTTGACTGAATGACTAGAGAGCTTGTAATTCTCAAGTGATTTCCTGTGTATGAGCTGAGCGTGGCCCTGAGTGGTTTGCATAAGCCAAGCTATGTCGCAATAGATATATAGGTGGGTGTTGACCTTCTGAAGATGTATTTGCCTGAACTGTAACTGGTGTCCACAGTATGGTAGAGATAAAAGTGCAACTGCACCATACTTAAACAGCTGCTCATTCTGCAGGATCTGCAAAGCAGCGACATAGCAAAATCCCAAGTATATTTCACAATTCATCAGTCTATATGTTGCCATAAAGGCTGTGATGCAAGTTAGCATGTAGTGTTGAAGGCTAAGGCTCGTTGCCCACCATTCCAAACTTCATCAGGCAAACAACGAGTGGTGCTTTAAAATCATGTTCTATGAAAGTTGAATACTAAAGAAGAATACATTTTTTATAACTCAGTATCAATGGAGATGGAGAGCCAATCTTTCATTAATTGACATTTTGACAACCCTCACTATTTTGAAGACTCTGAGGGGTAATTTTGGCTCCTTGGCGTTAGTCAGGTGTGTGTATTTGTCATGCTTGTCACAAGTAGACTACAGCCATAAGCTTAAGAAGGCTAATTATTGACCAATGTTTTCTATGGATTTACATCCTGATGTTTGAGACTATTTAAAGATAGGTGACTGTAAAAGATGCAGGGCGTAGCTTAAGGGGGTGTTTGGGGTGTTACATTCCCCTAATTTATTTTCTGATTAATAGTTTGTACAGGTTCTTTCAGTCGGATATGGTGAGGTGCCTGTCAGATTTCATGTGGGATGTTTACAGACAAAAACGAAAACGCTCACTCTCTCCCCGTCTCTGTTTTGAATGCCTCAAAAATTTGGTTATTTTACAAAATATTTTTCTCTCACTTAGTACTCTTCCGCATCCCTCTTCCTTTCCACTGCCCCTTGAGCCCCCCTCATGCGCCCTGCTTGCGTGTAATTTATTTCAACATTATAAGCCAGCGTGATTGTTGCAAAATCTTAAGCCCACCTTCTCCACCTCCCCTCACCCACCCTCAATCTTATTGACCAAGCCATGCCCCTGAAATGGTGCCAGTGCTGTAAAGCAGCTAGACAAGTTACTTGTTCTTTATGTAGAAGATTTAGGTCTTTACCGAAGATTGAAAAATGTTTACCTGGGTTCTAGAAAGAGAAAGCATCCCCAGTTTGTACGGGCACTGCATCCCTTTGGAAGCAAAGTTACTTTTTCCATCATTCCATATCTCGGAGCTTCTAAGTTCTGAATATGTGTAGAAAAAAAAGTAATTTGAAGCTTCCTCCTAAGTACCACCACCGTTTTCTTAACATGTCCTCGTATCAACAATAGGAAACAATACATTTTGTAAGGTATGTTTTGAGAACTGATTGGGCTACCAGGAAACACAGATAGGTGTACACTAAGTATGTAATGCTGAGACATAACTTATTTGTTCAGTTGTACACAAATAGCCTTGAAGTATTCAACATCACAATGTCTTTGACATTAAATGTGTTTAAAACAAAACTATTTTCACTTTGCATATAACATTTGCGAAGTTCTTGGTGTTAATTTTAGCCATTAACGCCATTTTTTTTAGATAGTTTTCATCTTAAGTTATCTCAAGGTGCCTTAAGCCCAACGTTACTTATCTTCCATGGTTTTTGTCATGCATGGACCATGCTAACATATCACGCACGATGATAGCTCCAAGACATTGGTTCTTGCTCTATGCAAGACTTAGGCACCATAGTGCATTTTCATCCCATTACAACACTATAACATTTGCGATTCCTATGTAGTGCCTTTAGGCACATGCTTAGAATTGTCATGCTGTTTTTTACATAACTACTGGTTTTACTCCAGTACTATAAAATGTAAAACATTTTTGCTGTGAATTGTCAGTCATTTACTGTTGAACTCTGATGTTCAGTGTTCTTAAGCATTTTATTCCAGGGCCCACGTCTGACTTTGGTTGTCACCAGTTGCATGGTTTTAGAGATGGGCATATTTCATAGGATTTGAAAATGAGGGGACTGTCGACAGAAGACAAAAGAACTGGTCGAATAAATTCTAAAACGGAAGTTGCTTACAGTCAACATAACTGCCATTTCTATGTTGGTGTAAAATATTGGACTCACGCTTTCTTTGTGCCAACTCTTTTCCTAGTGTTGCTTGTTGTTATCAATTCCATGAAATATGTAACGCCGCCATTAATATTCGCACTAATTTCATCACTGCTCTCTCCCAGATGCCTGTAGCATGGTTTTATCGACACACTTTTGCTAAGAATTTGTATGTAGACGTGCTGTAATTCGGCCGGACAGCCACATTGATACAGTAGGGTGTTTCTAGAGGAATCTTTCAATTACTTCTCGAGAGGTCGAGTCCATGCCGCTACTCCCTCATCAAGTCATGTTTCCCTATTGCTATGGTTCAAAAAACGGTTGAAAGGGACATTAATGAGAAACACTGTTAATATTTAGTCAGAAATGCCTTGCTACACTTTACGGCCTTAACTGTTTCACCCTGGGTTGCTATGAACCAAATCGAGATTTGGCTGGACTGGTAAATAAGAGATATTTTACTCTAGAGCAGGTGCAAGTATGTTTCTGAAATGAATTTGTCCATTGGGCGTAAATGGCGGACGTACTACAAAAGTGGAAATTGAGAGGAGAAGAGTGCTTCTCCTTTGAGAGGTGTTTACTTTTTTGCTGGGGCTTTAATTTAGTGGAGCTTCGAGACATGTTTAATTGTAACTCTATGCTGTGGAAATCTGCTATTTTAAATGCCGTCACTGTAATTTAATCGAAAGCTGTGGTGTAATACTGCGAGTTTCAGACCTCTGAATTGTGTGCAATCTGTTATGTAGTGTTGTTTTTCCCTTATCAAAACTATCCTAGCTAAACAATGTATCTGCTCTATGTGGATGGTGGGATTAGACTCTAATTTCTTTTTTTTAACCACTTTCTAAACTGTTTAATTTTGGATGTGAGTAGTATTTCCTAGGTAATTTGGAATTATTTCAGTGTGAACTCTTTCTCAACTATAGGGGCGGCGGAAATTAATTAGAGATGCAATCCCCATCAACAGGGATTTTGAAGATATTGACCAATTAAAGGATAGTAACAAAGAAAATAAAGATACGATTGAAGACACTGAAAGAAGGGATTTTGAAACGCCACTTGGGAGGAGAAACATTTCTAGGCTTAAGGGAGACAGTGAAGAAAAAGAGCAAGAAGAATCCGATGGAGAATTGGATGAAGATGATGAAAGGAGCAGAGAAAGGTAGCTATTTGAAATACCAGATATTCATGATTTTACAGCTAATTGTTGCCGTTTTCTAATCTGTTGATTTTAGCACTATTGTGGTGGTGAGGTTTTCAGATTTTACTAATTGTTTTGGGGTTTGGAGGGTGGGGGGAGGTGAAAAGACCGACATGTACACAGTAGAGAAAGTACATAGTTGTGGTTTGGAGCCATTATAACTTTCATTTCGCTGTATGTTCACATATCCATGGCACTGGCAATTGGCACCCTAAACTTTTCATGCATGCTTTTTGCCTACCTAACTTCCCTTCACTTTTTGGAAATAGACAATTGTAATGGTTTTCTGATTCTCCTACAAACAGTACTTCACCCTGGCTGCACCACAGTCACTAGTGATAGTTGCTCTTTGCAAAAAGCAACATTTTGTAGGTCGTTCTGTAGCACGTGGCATTTTATAACTCTGTGGCACCTGATACAGTAGATCACCACATAGTAATTTCTTGACTAGGCAAACCACTTTTTTTTCTTTCTCAAAGCCTTGTGCAGCATTTGTGGTAGCACAGGACTCAGTAGGTGGCACTCCTTAATATAGTTGTACTCCTCACTGCCTCCCCTGTCTTGTTCCCCATGGTTCCGTTTTTTTTAATCTGTTACTTAATTTTTACATTCTGTTATTGACTTGTCTAATTTAGTTGTTTGGATAAACATTGCCCGGGCTTGTGTACAGACAGATCAGTTCTCTCTGGAACAGCTCCATGTAATAAAAACAACCATTTGCAGTGCAATGGGTCTCGCGTTTGCTTGAATTACAGCTATTTGCGTGGTAAATTCCCAACTGGACTTTCCTTGCCACATATACTGAAAATGAAAAGTAAAACAGTTGACATAAGCAAGCCAATTCAAAGTGCCACGACCACCATGAGCACGGACAAGAGACACAAAAGGAAATAAGTTTGCTTGCCATCAACCGTACAATTATCCATGTAACGGGGTCGATGGCCAAGGCGGTAACAAAACAGCCCCAAGGAGGGACAAACGTAATGCATTTACCAATGATGACAAAGGATTTTTGAAAGACAAGCCCATGAACGAGTGATAGTGGTGGGCGTGGTAAAAAGCCTACAGATATATTACAAAAGGCCAGAGCGCTTGCACGCTCGACCTAAAAATCATAAATTAAATGTTTCTAAACATACATATATGAAATGGTTCTGGGTCAGCCCCCCTTTATCTATTTGTGCGTTCAACTGTGGTGAACAGTTTCCATCTGTCCTCCACAACATGGAGGATTGACTCAGCAGTCTTCACACATTGGCTTTATTCCACCATGAGTGACTGCTTTTTTTCCTGATCGCATGTGCACACCCCCTAAAAAGAAGAGCACATCAATGCCAGGACTGGTGAGGCAAATGCTTTATTTTGAAAAAAAATGTTTGTTCTTTGTCCTTAATAGTTTTTTTTTCTAGTCATTCTTATCTTTAAACTGTTTTTCAGTTACAATAATTCAAAGGTAATAGTACATTTTCTTTAGGCCAGAAAGAAGATTTCCCTGTGATGTACATTAAAACTAAGCATTTCTGTGTCCGAAGTTCATTTGCCTGCTTGGAGGCACCCATACTGTTCAATTAAAATCATATGTGATGCTTACTTTTGAACCTAAAACGTTCTATTAAAAACATATAGTCACCAAGTTTAGACCAAAGCAGGTTTTTTCCCCTCTTTTTTTTGTGCCATATTTCCATTAAATAAAAAATACAAAACTACCAGCTTGCCGTGACCAAATCTGTTGGCTTCGACAGTGCTTGTTTGTATATGCCAATAGCAATGAGATGGTAGTAAGTCGACACAGATCTATGTTGCCTTACTGAAAAGCTTAAAAATTACTGGGCAGTAATCAATAGCTGAATGTGCAAATCCTCCTGAAATTAAGTGCAATTAAGATCATGTTATCTATGATCAAAGTTTTATTATGACCTTACCAAATCTAGTGGAAGAACCTGAAGTGGTAGGGTGTTGAGAGACACTCTACCGAACTCCCCCTCCCAAACACACCGTCCCCCTCCCCAACACCGTTCTTATTGCAGGTATAAATCTTGGAGTTATGTTGGGACAGTAGCCTTATGACTGTATAAATCCCTGTACTTGTTGCCACATGTTTCTTCTTCTCATGCACCCTAGAATAGCCACTCCTTTTCAGTTAGTTTACCCAGAAAAGGGTGTTTAAATACCTTTTAAAGGCCTGTGAGTGGTATTATTGCAGTACCTTTTATCTTGATCTCCTTAAAACCTCTTAATACAGGCTTACGTTTATTGAAAATGCAGTAGGTCTGTATCTGCCAAGTCTCTATATATTTTTCTAGAAAACGCTTCTGTCCTGTGGCTTCCAATTCAGACGGTGAAGTTGAAATTACCGTGCCTTGTGAATTCCTGCAGTGAAAACATGTATGCCTCTAAGTGTTTTACTTTGTGTTAACTTGTCTCAAAACCTGAGACTGTTCCATTAATTTTTGCGTACCATTCCTAAGTTTAAGCGTTTGCACAAAAGGTAAATGTTGTGTAGCAGCTGCCGCTCTTTGGAACACGTTTTCTTGCCCCCTGCAAAGGATCAAACTTACTGAGTTACCTGAAAGCAGAATACTCTGTGCTATAGCCTTACAGATGATTGTTGTAAAGGCATTTACGTTTTGAAATCTACTCTGCAATGACACAGTCCATCCAGGTATAAGGTAAGTTTTATAAAAACCATCCAAATGTAAATTTGAGACTAAACCAAAAATGATAAAATGATTCCGCATTACATTTTAATTACAGGAGATGGACAATTATAGTTAATGCATTGGGAGAGATGAATCAAGTGGTTTGTAAATCTCATCCGACATACGATCTATGAAAAGAAGTACAAGAATATGAGAAAAATTGGCAGCTTTTAAGATGAGTTATTTGGCTGCAAACCAGTTTGGCAAGGTTGCGAGATGAACCATGAATGAATTGTGTATTATATGGGATGTATGGATAAGTATAATGCAATTTTACAAGTGTTTTTCTGTCTCATGGTAAAAAGAAAAAAAAAGAGTTTGTGAATCTGCTTTGCAGTTTTATTTAGTTTGGCTTAACCGTTTTTTGCTAAAACTGTTTCTCATACTAGTGTTTTGGGGTTTTTGCAAATGGCATTCTACATAGCTTGAAATGTAGTTTCTAGTAATAAAGTTTGTGCAGCTTTGGCAAAAGTAAGATATTACCTCTGCCGTCCTTCTCTCGCAAGGTATCGTCAAACACAAATCTAGTTGCACAGTACTGGCCACTGGAGATGGCTCAGCCAACGTCGCCTGCCAGGAGGCCTTTCTCCGCACATGATTTCTCCCACTTGGGATGCCAGGCAAAATTCTTCCTCATTACCTTCTGCCTCTGAATTTCACTAACTGCTCACTAATCCCATGTTATTCTTAGAGTATATCGGCCGATGGACCAAGCACAGGTGGGAGGTTGTGGGTTTTACAAAACATTTAAAAATGCTTGTGGTTAACCGCAATCCATTTTCAGTTTTTTACCGTATGGTTGTAAAAGCCATTCTGGCTGCTGCTGAAACTATCCGTAACTGACTCCCAACAATGAATCGCTCTGAAGTCAAATTGCCTGTCCAGTTAATGCAAAGCACCCTTCTTTAACTATCAGGGAGATTTAAAAAAATCTCGAGAATAGTGCTGCTTCAAGGCTAACTCTGGACAGCCCTTGAAGAATTGTATTTCGTACAAAACTCTGCTTCATCTACACATCTGAAAGGGCACATCCTTGATTGGATGTTGTCTTTGACAGTTGATGTCCGTCTGATACTAGTTTCACCAAAGTGATCAGATTAAAATGTAGTCTCTTTCATTTAAAATGAACATGTTTCTTAAAATGCCCAGAAATCTCATTATTATATGCAGGATTTATAAAGCTGTTGCTTATGGAAAGGTTGGTGAGACAGAAATTAAAAATAAACAGAAGATGGACAATTAGTGGTAATATTAGTGCAATAATTAATGGTTATAATGCAATTCTGTGGTCCTTTGTAAATAACTGACTTTTCTCAGGCCTCTATTAAACCTAAATGTACAAAAATCCGAATCCTGGGTCTTCCCATGATTTAAAAAATGTGCAGGATGAAGTCGAACGAGTGGAAAGATTACGGTAATGTATAATGCTTGGAGTTAAGTGCAGTGAGGAAGCAACATAAGAATGCAATTGTGCCAACACTAACCACTTGAGCTAGAAATAGTAAATGTCCCAGCTCGACCAGAAAGTTGTTTTCACGATCTCTCTCCAGTAGGCGATAGCTTGGACCTAACATTGACTATTGTAACTTCGTTCAGGAGTACTTTCTACAAAAGTTATAATTGGCTATATTGGGCATCCCATTGTTGGAGACTGTGACCAAGAAAACTAAACCTAAGAGCGAACTCAAAGTACAAAATATGTTTGCAGTCCCAGAGTCTGCAGTGCACCGAATCGCATGTTTTGTCATTCGCACTGTACACATTGTGGCTCTTCGCACTTTGAAAGGAAGAGGGTGCATGAAATTAGCACCCCCACTCTACAGAACACAATGAAATGCATATGTGGTGTGCAATCTCGAACCGTTGGTTGGATACAGATACCTCCAGGGAGTAGTTTCCATGTATAGTAGACTGTTGCCTTTTTTTTTTTAATGTAGGCTGCATGCTTTTTGAGGAGCTGACAAGGGTCCATGTGTCCTGCTTCTGTCTCAGAACTTGATATTCATTTTCCTCATGGCATTTTTTTTTTTTAATTAATTGCAGTCCTTGTCTGTATGAATTTCAGGCCTGGCTGACCTCCATTCCTGCATGCGGATGAATTCTCATATAGAATGATTGTCCCTGTTATTAAATTTAATGGTCCAGGATTCTTGCGAATCCTTACAAATATAATGTGTGCTCTTTGATTAGTGTACCCATCGCAGAGCAAAAATATTTCAGAATCCTATAGCAGAGTGCATAAAAAATATGTATTTGTGATGTGACATGAGAATGCAACATTGGGACGGAAGTCTATTAACCCTTCATTCTCACAGGGAAAACCCTGTTCTTTATGCTAGATTAACTTGACCCTAAGACGAATTTACTTATTTTAATAAATACGTGAAAAGGCAAGGCACTGAGCCTCCAGGAGCTCATGTATAAAAACCTGCTACTGTTAGAAAAGTGATCTAGCTTTGTTGGACATTTAAACATCCATCTCCAAGGCTGTTGATCTGGGTTATCCAGCACCATTATGCTCCTAAATGTTGCCACCCTCGTCAATCCTACCCTTAAGTTTACATACTAAAATAAGCCTACAGAGGACGCTCTAAATAATGTGATGGAAAGCAAGATTAGAAGAGCCTTGACCTCTATAGTTTTTGAAGGGCCAACGCATTTTGCCAGCAGAGTAAGAGATGAGGATATCTGTTTAGTTTAATGTGAAAAATACAATAGCTACATAGAAGTCTGTACTTTGTTTAGACCTATTTAACTCTCGTCTTTTGCCATAGAGCCTAACCCAAATGTTCTTTGGCTGCTCTCGTTGTGGATTTTTTTTTCCTGTGCAAAGACTAGTTCACAACAGTACACAACACAAAATTGTCACTTTTGCTAGTAGTTTCTCATGAGAAGTTGGTTGGAGTACTTCAACTTGTCTGCTGAAATTTCCCTATAATGTAGGTCACTTTGCCTGCGCTGTAATATTCAAGTGATTTTTGGGGCACACCAGTACACCTCTGATTCCCTTTGAGGCACCTTATTTTTAGATGGTTGATGAAGTTCTGCCGTCTGTATGACTTGTATAAGATTGACCAGTTATTAAATCATCGGTGTCCTGCTCTGATCCACAGGAACTGTATGAATGTAATATTTTCAGGCACGTTAAATTGAGTTGGCACCCTCCGAGCATATAGGATATGACATTACAAGTTTTAATCCTTGCAGATTTAACTCCGTCCTTTGTCTTTATTAGGTTAATAAATTGTTTACCCTTACTTTTGATAATAGTAGCACCATATAAGCATGTACATTTCTTAGAAGGTGCCTAAATCAGTGTTAAGCACTATATAAATCTGTACTTTGTAAAACTCTTTTCACCTATAGAATTGAGGGCCACATGATCATCTTTTAATTTGTTTGGTCTTTGACAGGCACAGCTGTCTCTTTTTCTGGCATCAGAGAGAGACCTGCTTTAGCCAAGCACGACTGCATCACTAAGTGGTTTAAGAATAGATGGAACTGCCTAGACTATGGTCAGATCTTCTTTCTAAAAGGACTTTATTTTGCTGCACCAGTCTTTCAAGATAAATCTGCTAAAGACTTATCCATTAGAAGAGGAGACGGCTTATCTTTTGCTGGTGCTATTTTCTGGTGGACTTTGGATTTTCTGCAGAATCTGGAGTTATCCCATTTTCCTAGCAAGTTCTAAACTATTTGGAGTACGTTATTGTCTTTTCATGTCTGAAGAAGCGAGCTTCGGATGTGGTAAATTTTCATTTACATGTCTAAACTCCAGTAATTTAGAGTTGGCTGAAAGACACAGTTGCAGTAGAGTTTGTAGCTTCTCTACACATTCAGTGTGCTGTATACCAAGTTTCATCCCGAGGGACGCACATATTTTTTGGCTCATCTGTTCAGCCTTTTGAATAGTGACCGATGACGGTCATGAACCTTTTGCCCTTGTATGTAGCCTTTGACATCCTGGTCTACCTGTTCCAAAAGTTCTGTTTTAAATGCTGCAGTTGGTGGTCAGTATCAGTCTCAGCATGTGGACTAACTTCTATCTTTTACTTCTGTCTTGCAGGCAATTACATGTTTGGATGACTAAGGGTGCTTACTGTACCCCAGTTAGTGGATTGTCTGTTAAGCCCCTCACAAACCTATTTTATTTCCCTGATTTTCACTTTTACTCGTATTCTGGTGATATTCGCTGTTTGCAGGCAGTCAGGGGAGAGCACAAGCCGTTCGGTCAGCAGTGCACAATGGGAATCTGAGACTTTGTGGCAGCTGTTGGCTCAAACTAAACACACACAAGACAGATCATTGTTTGGGTGCAGAAGTGCCCTTCGAGTCCAACTTCTGGCCTAATAAAGTGTAGAAATAGGTGACATGGGGATATGAGGGGTAAGTGGGTTGTGAATACCCTCTGTGATCTAGCCTGCAAATGAACAACTAGCCTACTGTATTTGGAGAAGGAATAAATCTCAGACTACCTTAGACTGAGCTTTTGGACTCTACCCACCTCCTTGGTGTACGTTTGAACACTGGTGTTTCAGTGATGGTTGCAGATACAAGTGTGTTGAACAACTAGTGTCAGGAAACAGCTGGCTCATTCATGCACAATAATTGCTAGCCCTATAATCTTGGTTTAGATTGTGATGGCACGAATGTCCTTTCTAAGAATGAAATTCAGTTAATCTTTAGAACAACCTTGTAAGGAAATGCTTCCTTGTCATGGTTACCCCCTGACTTTTTGCCTTTGCTGATGCTAAGTTTTGATTGAAGGTGTGCTGGGACCCTCCAGTGTTCTTTGCCTAAACTGTACCTTTGCTTCCACAATTGGCACAACCCTGGCACCCAGGTAAGTCCCTTGGAACTGGTACCCCTGGTACCAAGGGCCCTGATGCCAGGGAAGGTCTCTAAGGGCTGCAGCATGTCTTATGCCACCCTGGGGATCCCTCACTCAGCACATGCACACTGCCTCACAGCTTGTGTGTGCCGGTGGGGATAAAATGGCTAAGTCGACATGGCACTCCCCTTAGGGTGCCATGCCAGCCTCACACTGTCTGTGGCATAGGTAAGTCACTGCTCTAGCAGGCCTTACAGCCCTAAGGCACGGTTCACTATACCACAGGTGAGGGCAGATGTGCATGAGCACTATGCCCCTACAGTGTCTAAGCAAAACCTTAGACATTGTAAGTGCAGGGTAGCCATAAGAGTATATGGTCTGGGAGTTTGTCGAACATGAACTCCACAGTTCCATAATGGCTACACTGAAATCTGGGAAGTTTGGTACTAAACTTCCCAGCTCAATAAATGCACACAGATGCCAGTGTGGAATGTATTTTAACATGCACCCAGAGGGCATCTTAGAGATGCCCCCTGAATACCAACCCAACTTCTAGTGTGGAGCTGACCAGTTTCTGCCAGCCTGCCACAACCAGACGAGTTGCTGGCCTCATGGGGAGAGTGCCTTTGTCACTCTGTGGCCAGGAACAAAGCATGCACTGGGTGGAGGTGCTTCACGCCTCCCCCTGCAGGAACTGTAACAACTGGTGGTGAGACTCAAAGGCTCATGCCTTTTTGTTACAGCGCCCCAGGGCATCCCAGCTACTGGAGATGCCCGCCCCTCCGGCCATTGCCCCCACTTTTGGTGTTAAGGCTGGAGGAGATAATTAGAAAAACAAGGAGGAGTCACCCACCAGTCAGGACAGCCCCTAAGGTGTCCTGAGCTGAGGTGACCCCTGCCTTTAGAAATCCTCCATCTTAGTTTTGGAGGATTCCCCCAATAGGATTAGGGGTGTGCCTCCCTCCCCACCGGGAGGAGGCACAGAGAGGGTGTAGCCACCCTCCAGGACAGTAGCCATTGGCTACTGCCCTCCCAGACCTAAACATACCCCTAAATCTAGTATTTAGGGCCCCCCAAGAACCCAGGAAATCAGATTCCTGCAACCTGAACTAAAAAAGGACTGCTGACCTACAAGCTTGCAGAGACGACAGAAGATGACAACTGCTTTGGCCCCAGCCCTACCGGCCTGTCTCCTGACTTGAAAACCTGCAACCAGCAATGCATCCAACAGGTACCAGCAACCTCTGAAGCTTTAGAGGACAGCCATGAATCCCAGGACCAAGAAACTCCTGTGAGCAGCAGCTCTGCTCAACAACCTGCAACAAACGTGCAACTTTTCTACAACTTCAAAGACTTCACTCTTCCAGCCAGAAGCGTGAAACTTCACACTCTGCATCCGACTCCCCCGGCTTGAGATGCAGAGAACTAACACCACTGGGATGACTCCCTTGCGACTGTGACCCTGTGAGTAGCCCGAGACGACCCCTCCCTGGACCCCACAGCGACGCATGCAGAGAGAATCCAGAGGCTCCCCCTGACCGCGACTGCCTGGAACAAGGGACCCGATGCCTGGACCAAGCACTGCACCCGCAGCCCCCAGGACCTGAAGGAACCGAACCTCAGTGCAGGAGTGATCCCCAGGCGACCCTCTGCCTAGCCCAGGTGGTGGCTGGCCCGAGAAGCCCCCCTGTGCCTGCCTGCACTGCTAAAGTGACTCCCAGGATCCTTCCATTGAAACCTATATAAAACCCGACACCTGCTTTGCACACTGCACCCGGCCGCCCCTGTGCCGCTGAGGGTGTGTTTTGTGTGCCTACTTGTGTTCACCCTCCCCCCACTCTCTACAAAATCCCCCTGGTCTGCCGCCTGGGGACATGGGTACTTACCTGCTGGCAGACTGGAACCGGAGCACCCCTGATCTCCATAGGCACCTATGTGTTTTGGGCACCTCTTTTACCTCTGCACCTGACTGGCCCTGAGCTGCTGGTGTTGTAACTTTGCGGTTGCTTTGACCCCCCCAACGGTGGGCTGCCTATGCCCAGGAACTGAGACTTGTAAGTGTCTTACTTACCTCTCAATCTAACCTTTACTTACCTCTCCCAGGAACTGTTGATTTTTGCACTGTGTCCATGTAGGAAGTTGGCTCTGTATGCACTAATTCAAAGTAAGGAATAGTATGCACAGAGTCCAAGGGTTCCCCTTAGAGGTAAGATAGTGGCAAAAAGAGATAATACTAATGCTCTATTTTGTGGTAGTGTGGTCGAGCAGTAGGCTTATCAAAGGAGTAGTGTTAAGCATTTGTTGTACACACACAAGCAATAAATGAGGAACACACACTCAGAGACAATTCCAGGCCAACAGGTTTTTGTATAGAAAAATATATTTTCTTAGTTTATTTTAAGAACCACAGGTTCAAATTCTACATGTAATACTTTGCATGAAAGTTATTGCAGGTAAGTACTTTAGGAACTTTGAATAATCACAATAGCATATATACTTTTCAAATAAAACACATATAGCTATTTTAAAACTAGACAGTGCAATTTTCACAGTTCCTAGGGGAGGTAAGTTATTGTTAGTTCTTGCAGGTAAGTAAACCACCTACGGGGTTCAAGTTTGGGTCCAAGGTAGCCCACCGTTGGGGGTTCAAAGCAACCCCAAAGTTACCACACCAGCAGCTCAGGGCCGGTCAGGTGCAGAGGTTAAAGTGGTGCCCAAAACACATAGGCTTCAATGGAGAAGGGGGTGCCCCGGTTCCAGTCTGCCAGCAGGTAAGTACCCGCGTCTTCGGAGGGCAGACCAGGGGGGGTTTGTAGGGCCCCGGGGGGGACACAAGTTAGCACAGGAAGTACACCCTCAGCAGCACGGGGTGGCCGGGTGCAGTGTGCAAACACACGTCTGGTTTGTAATAGGAATCAATGGGAGACCAAGGGGTCTCTTCAGCGATGCAGGCAAAGGGGGGGGGCTCCTCGGGGTAGCCACCACCTGGGCAAGGGAGAGGGCCTCCTGGGGGTCACTCCTGCACTGGAGTTCTGATCCTTCAGGTCCTGGGGGCTGCGGGTGCAGGGTCTTTTCCAGGCGTCGGGATCTGAGAGTCAGGCAGTCGCGGTCAGGGGGAGCCTCGGGATTCCCTCTGCAGGCGTCGCTGTGGGGGCTTAGGGGGGACAACTTTGGTTACTCACAGTCTCTGAGTCGCCGGAGGGTCCTCCCTGAAGTGTTGTTTCTCCACCAGTCCAGTCCAGGCAAGTCTGGGTCGCCGGGTGCAGGGTTGCAAGTCTCACGCTTCTGGCGGGAAACGCTGTTGCCTTTAAGTTGCTCCTTTGGAAACAAAGTTGCAGTCTTGGGTGAACAGGGCCGCTGTTCTCTGGAGTTTCTTGGTCCTTTTAGAGCAGGGCAGTCCTATGACGATTCAGAGGTCGCTAGTCCTGGGGAAAGCGTCGCTGGAGCAGTTTTCTTCCGAAGGTGGGAGACGGGCCGGTAGAGCTGAGGCCAAGGCAGTTGGTGTCTCTGTCTTCTCTGCAGGGTTTTTCAGCTCAGCAGTCCTCTTCTTAGGTTGCAGGAATCTATCTTGCTGGGTTCTGGGAGCCCCTAAATACTCGATTTAGGGGTGTGTTTAGGTCTGGGAGGGGAATAGTCAGTGGCTACTCTCCTTGAGGGTGGCTACACCCTCTTTGTGCCTGCTCCCTGAGGGGAGGGGGGCACATCCCTATTTCTATTGGGGGAATCCTCCATCTGCAAGATGGAGGATTTCTAAAAGTGAGTCACCTCAGCTCAGGACACCTTAGGGGCTGTCCTGACTGGCCAGTGACTCCTCCTTGTTTTTCTCATTATCTCCCCTGGACTTGCCGCCAAAAGTGGTGTGTGTGTTCAGGGGGCGGGCATCTCCACTAGCTGGAGTGCCCTGGGGCATTGTAACACGAAGCCTGAGCCTTTGAGGCTCAATGCTAGGTGTTACAGTTCCTGCAGCAGGGAGGTGTGAAGCATCTCCACCCAGAGCAGGCTTTTGTTTCTGTCCCCAGAGAGCACAAAGGCCCTCACCACATGGGGTCGGAAACTCGTCTCTCAGCAGCAGGCTGCACAGACCAGTCAGTCCTGCACTGAACAATTGGGTAAAATACAGGAGGCATCTCTAAGATGCTCTCTGTGTGCATTTTTAATAAATCCAGCACTGGCATCAGTGTGGGTTTATTATTCTGAGAAGTTTGATACTAAACTTCCCAGTATTCAGTGTAGCCATTATGGAGCTGTGGAGTTCGTTTTTGACAGACTCCCAGGCCATATACTCTTATGGCTACCCCGCACTTACAATGTCTAAGGTTTTGCTTAGACACTGTAGGGGCATAGTGCTCATGCACCTATGCCCTCACCTGTGGTATAGTGCACCCTGCCTTAGGGCTGTAAGGCCTGTTAGAGGGGTGACTTACCTATGCCATAGGCAGTGTGAGGTTGGCATGGCACCCTGAGGGGAGTGCCATGTCGACTTAGTCATTTTCTCCCCACCAGCACACACAAGCTGGCAAGCAGTGTGTCTGTGCTGAGTGAGGGGTCCCTAGGGTGGCATAAGACATGCTGCAGCCCTTAGAGACCTTCCCTGGCATCAGGGCCCTTGGTACCACGGGTACCAGTTACAAGGGACTTACCTGGATGCCAGGGTGTGCCAATTGTGGAAACAATGGTACATTTTAGGTGAAAGAACATTGGTGCTGGGGCCTGGTTAGCAGGGTCCCAGCACACTTCTCAGTCAAGTCAGCATCAGGCAAAAAGTGGGGGGTAACTGCAACAGGGAGCCATTTCTTTACAGTCTACTTTTAAAATAGCTTATTGCCATTTTAACAAAGACTGGGTATGATGATACTGCTTTTATTCAGAGTTCCTAACTTACCGGTTTGGAGTACCTTGCATTTTATGTATTTACTTCAAACCTTGAACCTGTGGTTCTTAAAATAAACTAAGAAAATATATTTTTCGATATAAAAACTATTGGCCTGGAGTTAAGTCTTTTGAGTGTGTTTCTCATTTATTGCCTGTTTGTGTACAACAAATGCTTAACACTACCCTCTGATAAGCCTACTGCTCGACCACACTACCACAAAATAGAGCATTAGAATGATCTAATTTTGCCACTATCTTACCTCTAAGGGGAACCCTTGGACTCTGTGCACACTAATTCTTACTTTGAAATAGTATATACAGAGCCAGCTTCCTACATTGAATGAATTAGACTTCTGCTTTTCTAGTAAATTAATTAAATGTTTGATTAAGGAGCTTGGGTGAATGTAACTCTTCTTTACCAATCAAAATCAAAGCTGCGTTATCAGCCCGAGGCTTTCCTCTTAAGGTGTTATGCAAGATCTCTCCCTTGCTTGAACATTCTGCTCTACTTTGGTGGTACTTGAGTTTTATGCTCATCACAATTACTTGAATGCTCTGTATATTGGGTTCTAAAGATCGTCCATGCCAGTTTCAGCTCATTGAAAATCCAGCAGCCTGCCTTTGTGTGTAATTTGTACAATTGAGCCTCTTTGGCTACTAATTTGGTTATTGTTTTGGGCAAAAAAGGCTATCCATTATATTCAAGGGGCACTGATTTGTCAGGCCATTTATGGTGCGGCCACGCCATCTTTGGTAAACAGAGTCACTGTTGAATTGTTGCTTCCTTTATCTGTCTCCTAGATTACTTTGGTGACAGTGCTGTTTTGACGATAGAGAAAATGAGGTTGCGTCTCATTTCTGGACTCTCCCTCATGGAAACAGCCTGCCTCTTGCTCTCAGCGCCACCAACAACCTACTGCATATCCGTAAAAGATTCCAACCTTGCCTCTCTTCTTCATCTCTAAAGCAGGAGTGGCTGTTAGTCTCTGCAGGATCCATCCGACTTCTACATTTGGTGGCAAGTGACCACTGGTAAATGTACACTTTGGAAATTTAGAGCTTCAGCATTAATTATTATACTCTAATCTGAGATGCATTCAACTGTTCAAGTCTTCGATTATAGAAAAGGGGCTGAGAGATGATTTGAATGGGATGCCAGGAGAAACCCTTCACCAGTTGTGCAAGCATTCCCTGCCCTTCAAGGGCGGTTCAGCACCTTATCACCTTTTAGTATTTTTAGCTTTTTGCTTGTAAATTCCATTTTATTTGTGTTAGACCTGGCAGCTTTTTGGTGTGTCTCCCTTGTCTTTATGCCTTCTGACCTCCTGGTTTTTTACTCTGTTTTTGCTGGTTTATTGCCTCAGTGCACTTTACCACTGCTAATCAGTGCTAAAGTGCAAGTGCTCCACATCTATATTATACTGGGGTTTGGTTTATCCATAATTGCCATGTTTGATTAACTGGTAAGTCCCCGGTAAAGTGCACCAGAGATGCCAAGGGCCCGTAAATCAAATGCTCCTAGTGTGCCTGCAGCACTGGTTATGCCATCCACAATAGTAGCTTTGTGAACATGGCTCAGACCTGCCACTGCAGTGTCTGTGTGCGCAGTTTTAAACTGCCAATTCGACTTGGCAAGTGTACCAACTTGCCAGGCCTAAACCATTCCTTTTACTACATGTAAAGCACCTCTAAGGTAGGCCCTAGGTAGCCCCATGGACAGGGTGTAGTGTATGTTTAAGGTAGGACATATACTAGTGTGTTTTATGTCCTACCAGTGAAATACTGCCAAATTTGGTTTTCACTGTGTAAGGCCTATCTCTCTCATAGGTTAACATGGGGGCTGCCTTTAATTATCCTTAAAGCACATATTCCCTTTGAGAGCAGATAAAAATATGGAGTTTAGGGTTTCTGAATTCACAATTTAAAAACACATATTTTCGTGAAGTTGGTTTTTAAATTGTCTGTTTGAAAATGACACTTTTAGAAAGTAGGCATTTTCTTGCTTATACCATTCTGTGACTCTGCCTGTTTGTGGATTGTCTGTCCGGGTCAGTTTGACAGTTTTCACCTTTCTAGACAGTGACACAAAATGGGGCAGGGGTGTAGCCTGAATATCCTGATGAGCCACCTGAGCTAGAGAGGAAGGAGGAGTGGTCATACACACCTGAAAGGACTGTGCCTGCCCTCACACATTGCAGTCTCCGACCCCCTGGTGTGCGTCTGGGGCCTGGCCTGGACAAGGAAGGGTCTTGCAAAACACTTGAGACTTTGCTTTGAAGATTGCCAACTTTAAAGGCAGAACTGGGTATAAGAAGACCCAAAACCCCAGACTTTTAGAATCTTTCTGGAATCAAGAGGAACCTCTGCAAGGAGAAGAGCTGAAAGAAGAGTATTGTCCCTTTGCTGTGCTGCTTTGCTGGACTGGCCTGCAGTTGCTGCTTCTGCCTGAAAAGAGTGCAAAGGGTGAACTTTGCTGTGTGTCCTGCTTGAGAAAATTCTCCAAGGGCTTGGAGTAGAGCTTGCCTCCTGTTGGCAGTTTCAGGGACACCAAAGACTTCAGTTTCCTCGACCTGCAGCACTAGGAACTGTGTGTTTCGTGCTGTTCAAGAGGAGAAACCACTGCAATGCCTCCAACGACACCGCTGGCCTGCACCGTGACCTGCCAACGCCGTACTGAGTCGCATTGTCCCGCTTCGCACCGCGACCCTGGTCTCCCCGACAGTTATCGGATGACTTCACCAAGCCGCTGCTCGCACCGTGACCTGTGGGCCCTCCACTCCGGCATTGCCTGCTCACACTGCAGCCTGGGCATCCCCGACGACAACGCTCCTGCTGACACCGGCGCCGTTGCCTGCACCATGGCCTGTGGACACCGCTCGTGGGGTACACAAAGCACCGTCCCATCCTGCACTGCAGCCCTGGTCCACCGACGCCAGCACCATCAACTCCTGTTGTCACCAGCATCCTGCCTGCACTGTGGCCTGTGGACACCGCTCATGAGGGTCACGAAGCACCGCTGGCTTGGGCCTACCGACGACAACGCTTCAGCAACCATGCCGCTGCCTGCACAGTGACCTGTGGACACCGCATGTCGCACCGCAGCCCTGGTCTCACCGACTGTCACTGAGCCGCTTCCTGGACCGTGACCTGTGGGCACCGCACGTCGCTTCTTCCCGCTTCGCACCACAGCCCCTATGCCATCCACACCGGCGCACCTGACTTCATCAGCCTGGGGTTCGATCCGCAACGCGTGTGACCTCAAGGGCCCGACGACTCCAGCACTTATTCCGGAACCGACACCACGAGGTCGGCGACGCAGCTCTCCGGAGCTCACTGGGAGGATCACGACGCCCTGCAATTCCAGGGTACTGTTTGTGGGTCTTCCCGACACCGTAGCTGGCCTACTCCGCCACAGACGGCCTGAACTGTTGGTTTTGTTGATCACGAAGCTGTGATGGCCCCAGGTGGAGCTATTGACTTCAAGGAACTGTATTTTTGAGTAAATCTTGCAGAATTCATATTTTTATTACTGTATGTTGGATTTTTATCGTATTTGGTCTTGTTTTATATTTTTATAAAACTGGTGTGGTGTCAGTTTGTAGTGTTTTCACTTATTACTGTGTTATGTGCAAATGCTGTACACATTGCTTCTGAGATAAGCCGGACTGCTTGTGCCAAGCTACCAAGGGGATGAGTAGAGGTTATCTGAGCTGGTATCTCCCTTATTCTGACTAGAGTGAGGGACCCTACTTGGACAGGGTGCAAACCGACTGCCAACTAGAGACACCATTTCTAACAACCATTGAGATGATTCAGTAAAAAGGCAACTCATGTGAAGACAGTCAGAAGAGAGTCCTGTTCCTTGGAAAAAAACACATGTGGCTGCTGTGTAGAAAAAGTACGTTTAGTTTTGTATGTTTTTTTTCATTCTTTTTTGTTCATTTGAGATGCCAGTTTGAAATTAATTTGTTAAATGATTGTTAGGAGCATTTGTGTGGGTCCGCTCGACTTACTAGCATGGTCCTGAAGTGCTTTCAGGCTTTGGGTTCACACTCCATGCTCTGGGATTTTAGGTGACCAAAGTCACAGCAGTCGAGGACCTTGTCTTTGATTACATTTTAATGAGTACCTCGACGTTATCTCCGCATTTACTCATCGTTTGCTTCCACGGTTCAATAACCAGTGTGCGTTTCGACTTGCAGCAAAGAAACCGAACTCAGAGGGTCGGATGGAGAGGATGACTGCGACGAATCGGACTCTTCCTTAACTGGAACCAAAGTGAAAGTTAAATATGGCCGCGGGAAGACGCAGAAAATCTATGAAGCCAACATTAAGAGTACCGAAATGGACAACGGCGAGGTTCTGTACTTGGTTCACTACTATGGGTGGAATGTCAGGTAAGGACGGTGCTGGGTCTTGTATCTGTAGAGTTTCTGCATTTATTGAGGATTCTCCGACAGGTGAGGTAGACGGGATATTTGAGTAACACGGAATGTGTCAAAGGCGTATATCAGCAAATCTGAAAACATGCGGCATTATAATGCTCACTACTATTTCTTATGTCATATTCTGGGTGAGACAAGGACCTTGATGTGCATTTACCTGCAGTGCAGTGTCGCGCCTTAGTAGTTTGGGAGCCAATGCCACTCAAGCCGGTGGTTTCCGGGCTCGGCACCGGCACTTATTGTCTGCCACGTGGTGGGGCTGTTTCTTATTTAGGGATGAGCACAACAGTGTATTGATTCTGTGTGCGTTGAAAATGACTAGTACCTGCATCCCAAGCCATTCATGTGGCTTAGGGGCCCGGAATGCTCAGTAGTCACTCTTGTAGGAGTGAGATGGTTAATAGCTGAGTTGGCATTGACATTGGGGCGCTTGCGGGGCAAAGGGAAGTGTGAGCAGTCTGCAGTGGCCTCCTGACCGGGGTAGTGGCCTTTTTTTTCTTTTCTTTTTCTTTATAAAGCACTGTTCGAGGCTTTTCTTCACACGAAGAACTCTGGATTTCTGCCCCCCCTGTGTGCCCTGCGCTTCCCAGACGTTTCTTCCATGGGGTTTGCGTTGAAAGTGTGCCTCCAACCCTCGTTCAATGCCAGTGCTAACTGTTTGACCCCGCTACTCTGAGATCGGAACACTCCAGTAGAGGCAGCGGGTAGTCTGCTGCGTGAATGCTCATGGTGATTGGAGGGGGTGGGGCAGCAAATTACAAGATTGTGACCACATACGGTTGTTGTAACTCCCTTTAAGAATCATTGCGTGCCTGTTCGAATCTGTGTCCTCATACTGCTATAGTTAGTTACGTGAGAATGAAAAGTCCAAGCGTGGGACATTGTGCCGAAGCACGGCTCGGTAATTTCTGGGCACCAAGTGTTGTGGCACCAGCGTCCATCGAACCCCGACAGTTGCTGTATTTTACTGTCATCAACAATCAAACGTCTATTTCCCCTGCTTGCACCAGGACCCTGTCGGCCTTGCTTTTTCTGTGGCAGTGAATTTGAAAGGTGTCCAAATATTGTCACACTGTTTTACATCGGAAGCTCTATGACCAAATTTCGTTCGTCACGAAATATTCTTCAAAGCAATAACTGAACAATGCCACACGGGCACCATTAATTTGCTACTGTATTCAGCCAGTGCTTTACAAAATAAGTGAACACATATATAAGCCGTTGGTGCTTTGCTATGCATCTCAATGGCACTGGTTGGATCACTAGCATTCTCCGTGACCGATTTGCGGAACGACTAGCTAAAGGGCTGTGTAGGTTGCGGACACCCTATACAAGCCTGAGCGCATGCCACTGAAATATTTTTCCAACCACTTCTTGAGCTGGTCTCGAATAATAATAAAACGCATTCCATGAAAGTCCTCAGCAATGTTTAGTGGGATTCCAGGCTCACAAGGGTTCTATTGTGGTTAATTCAGACGTATTATTTGACGCACTTCGGGCTCGAATATTTTATTTGTGTTTATTACTGTAAATAGGTTGCATCTGGCACTTCCGAGTACAGGAGGGGCCCGAGGGTGGCAGACCAACATATTCAAATGGAAACGAAAGTGGCTCTATTAAGTAGGTCGCACTGGCGTCGGCCCCATGGTTTGGGAACTTATTGATAACAAAAGCCCCAGTCTCCTTACTTAATGTGTTCAGCATTGACATCGTTTACCTCCTTTGTTTTTCTGATGCGCCCGTTACCCACGATTCATAGGTGTCAGAAGGTGTTACACTGCCCCCAGGGGGACCGGACGGAGCCAAGACCGGCGGGGGAGCAATAGAAACAAATGGCGGCGTGTAGGAATGGCTACAGCTCTGGAAATATTTATTCCCAGACTGTAAGTTCCAACTGGGCTTAAACCATGTAATACATGAACTTCATTTGATGTCACCAAAGGCTACTTTTCGGGAAATCGTTTTCTTCGTTTCCGGTATTACACTGGATTTTTTGCTGCCGTTACTAAGGGTAGTCTAGAGGAAAGGAAGAAGAGGTTGTGAGGCGCCTCTTTGCTTTGGTTCCTGATTCCCAATGTTTAGGAATCCGTCTGTTTATGAAGAGTTGCTGCGCCCAGCTCTAGTTTATCTGTTCAGGTAACAGGCGCTCAAAATGGATTCCTTGGTACCGTCTTCATGAAATGGCTGTTTGTGGCGTGTTAAACCCCCCTCAGCGCAATGCTGGGATTTACCAAGATTGCTAGATCAGGGTTTAAAAGGGACTCGTCGTGAGAAGTCACCGGCTGCTTGCATGGGCCATGTTTCACGCCCTGTATCCTCGAGTACTGGATTGTGAACCAAACTGCAGGTCTTTAAAACGAGTTCAAAAGATAACAAAAACTGCTTTGGCTTATGATATGAGTGTTCTGCAGCTCCCACAATGTAGTGTCTGAGTCCTTAGAACCAAGAGACTAAAACTCCATGCCTCATTTTCAGTTTGAATTCCTCCCCGCCCCCGTGTTTGCCGCCCAAACAGAGGTTTTCTCTTTTGTATCAGTATCCCGAAGCTGGGGGAACGTATGTATATGTACTAATAATAATAATGGAGCCATGTTGGAATACGTGTGCCAAGCCGAAACCGCTCGTCGTGGCTGCGATAGTGTTGGCTCTTTGTTTAGAAGATTCTCGTGCTGCGTTGGAAAGGGGCTATAGAGGTAGGTGGGTTCGAGGAGATGCGGGCGCTGTGTTGGAACCGTGAGTGAATACACATGTAGAACAAACGTGCAGGGGAGAACCCTTGTTTGATTAAGTGTGCACTTTGTGCGTAGGTAATTAAAACGCAGTTCCTACGGAGTAGATAGGAGGCCTTTTTATTCTGCGTGCACTGCGTAGGAGGCAGTGTATCGCCCTTCGCCTCTAGACTGACGATCCACGGGACCTGTTAGGGGAGGGGCCCAGTGTCGGCCCCAGAGAGGTCACATAAATGCAGGTGAGGGCAGTGGTGGGCGAGCATACCTGCAGCCGGACCCCTCCCACCCCTCCGGATAGGGGGCTAGCGATCCGCGGACGAGCCCATCGAGGTCCGGGCTCAGATGGGGTCACCTCGGGGTAAGTATGCGCAGGTGCACAGAGGAGTAGTGAAGGCCTGCAGACCACGTAAACTGGCTCGAAAGCGGGGGCAAGTGTGGCAGATATGCCAGAAGCTGCTGGCCCTGTGACGTGAGTTACCGCCTTTGTTTACAAGCGAATTATGACTATCCAAGGGAAGTATAGTCGATTATCCACTATACGGTGAACGGCTCTTGTGCACCTGTGGCTGGTTTCTTCCGGGCTTAAGTGCACCATAGATGTTCTCTCCACTGGAGAGATTATGATCCGTGCATAGCACATTTCTATGACGTCCAGGCCTTGCACTGTGCTTATGACCCTACCATGTACCGACCCATCGATATGTAAAACTCACAATCATGTTTGTGTTTGAAGCGACTCAGCCCTGCCTCTCTTGCACTTTCTTCTTAGGTACTCACGCAGAGGCTACGTCTTAACGCTAACTGCCAGGTGTGTTTTTCTGCCCCGTAAATTCACTGTGGGATTTTACAGCTCTACCTGATGACGAGAAATAAGTGATTTTCATGCACCTATTTAGGACATAATCTGTACCGTTAGCAAATATACTGCACTGCAAGGCGCAGAGGTAGATCTACTGTTGTTTTGAAAGAATGGGCAGATTGGGCGGGGAGGAAGGGTCATGTGGGCGATAGGAGGTGGCAGGGATTCTAGGCAAACCAGAGAAGGGTGTCCCGGCGTAGGTGGCCAAGCGCTTTATCGTTTTGTGGTGCGCGATTGGCTGCCAGAAATGGGCTTGTGAATTCGGGGAATAAGGAAGGGAGTGAGGTCGGCTGGGAGAGGTCTAGATGAGGAAAGAAGAAATGCAGGAGAAAAAGGAGGTCAGGCACAGGGGAGACCGGTTTGTTGACACTGAGAATTAAGCGGCGAGGTCAGACAGAAGGCGGCAGAGGATGTGCAGAAGAGGGGTGGGGCTGAGCAGGCAAAACGACAGGGGTGTGTTTTGCAAGGCGTGTGGTAGGAACTTGGTTGGGGGAAGAAGATGGGTATATAGGCAAGCTGACAAAGAAAGAAATTCAGACATTTTGCAATAGACAGACGATTTTCACCCCCGTTTAGCTGTGTAGAGTTGTTGTTTGAACGCACATGGTACCCAGATTGTAATTGGTTGCGACACTTGTTTCCTATACATCTAGACGCCCCTATATAAACTGATTTTTAGTTTGTTTTGGCACGTCTGAAGGTGGAGGGCTTCGTTGTCTTTGTAATAGTAATAAAACGGGCACTTGGCCTGCCAAAGAGTACTTAAAATTGTACGGTCGAGCCTGCGAGAGCATGCGCTGGCGTCTCGCTTGTAAGACTGCTAACCAAAAAGGGCTCGGAGCACGCCAGTTGCTTAACGTTTGTGGGCATACACTTCTCTAAGCCTCGACACCTCTTAATTAAAGGCCAAGCATAATTTCAGGTCCCTTCAGTGGAGAAGAAACGAAGCGCTGGTTGATTCAATGTAATCAGTGCATCTCCCTTCTCCCGACGTGATTGAGGCGGTACTTTTTTTTTTTTAAACTTCTATGGCCGTGCACAAAGAAGACGTGTGGCTGGCAAAAACATGCACAGCAAGACAAACAAAATTGTAAAGTTTTCTTTTCTATAGTTAGCTATTTTCTTTTATTTTGCCAGTTCTTTTCTTACTTTGCACTCATGTTTTATTTTTGCTCGTGGGCGCTGTTACTAAAACATAACAATTATCTAGTTCCAAATATTGCAGAGCAATATTGTTTCCTTCGTATGTGTTTTTTCTGAAATGAAGTACACCCGAATCTGTCCCATTCCAGTCCATTCCACCCCACCCCTACACCAATCCACCACACTCAACCAAACCACTTA
The DNA here is from genome assembly GCF_031143425.1 of Pleurodeles waltl. Taxonomy (NCBI): domain Eukaryota; kingdom Metazoa; phylum Chordata; class Amphibia; order Caudata; family Salamandridae; genus Pleurodeles; species Pleurodeles waltl. The sequence goes on from NC_090448.1 coordinate 540,656,242, forward strand.
CCTCAATCCACCATTCTCCAATCCCCTCAACCCACTTTAATCTGCCCCTCCTCAGTCCAAAACTATCTTCCCCACACACCAGTTTAAAACAATCTGCTCCACTCCAGTCTACCCCACTACAGTTCAAAACAATCTTCCCCAACGCCAACCCAAAACAATGCACCCCACTCCAATCTGTCCCACTACACTCCAGTCTGTCCCACTCCAGTACAAAACAATCTGCCTTACTCCAGTCCAAAACAATCCAGCCAATTCTAGTTCGCCCGACTCCAATCCAGTACAGCCCAATCCAATTTACCTCACACCAATCTAATCGGGCACGAGTCCGAGGGTACACCTGGGTAGACTGTCCACCTTGTGAAAATAGTGGGTAGATGCACAGTCTACCCTGCCAACAAGTTGGCCCCCACATAAATATACTGAAATGTCCTGGTGTCAGTTTAAGACACCAAGGCACATTTAGTATCGCCTGTGCTTTGTCTGCTTTCATTCTGAGAAGCAGCGTGCAGGCGGGAATGGGGCTTATCACATTTCAGCTGAGCCTATAACAAAGGCCAAAGTTAAGGGGCTGTCAGGGCTCCCTTTGTTCCAATATCCTGGCACCTCATTGCAAACACAATGGAGGAGGGAAAGCAAAGGTCCACAGCTTGTTAATACTCCAGAAAGTACTTTAGAGAGACATGCTTTTGGCTATGTTCAGTTCCTGTATTGAAGAGATATGCATGCAGTGCATGTACTATAAAAATGTCAGGTGGGCGGATTTGTTACAGTATTTACACAAATAATTTACACACCATTAATTCGTTTTATTTCTTTTATGTTGCTACTCTCCAGGATGTATGGTATTGGAGGGCTTTACATCACATGTACACATTGTACTTTGCCAAATCGTGTGTTGAAATCAGTGTACATGATGTTACTTAAGACAGTGAGGGTTACAAGGTGTAGAAGTAACATGTCCATCATAGGGCATTGTGCTGTATTAGGATTACAATTTATGATCTGAAAGTAACAAAAGGATCTCAGTGTTAAAAGTAATAACTTAATTACCTAGCTACATAAAATAAAAATCTGCCATGCATATTATGTGATGTGCTGTGCAGGAGACATTACCCGTATGTGGTACTTTGATTCAAAACTGGGACTAGATAAAACAGATTTTTCTTTCCATTATTATTCCCTGACAGTTTCTGGGCACACAAAGATCTCTACAGCAGGTGTCTTATCCCCAAATAAGATATTTTAACATTTCGACTTTGCAAATAGTTGAGCAGAACAAATTTAATGGAATATTTCTTCGTTTTGCCAATTTCTTTGTGACACAGTTTAAAAAAAATGAAATGCATAAGTTGAGATACAGATTTTGTGTTTGGGTTACATTACACTTTTGGAACACCTCCAACGCAAAGTCTCATTTGTAAATCTTGTAAAGCACTTAAATGTACTAATGATAGACATGCTAAATATCTGTGAGGCTTAAGATCTGATATCACTTCCTATGAAGCCATGTGAAATGCCATGCATCTGATGTCACATGTTGTGAAGTCACGCACCATGATAACACTTGCATAGTGCCTAACTTGGTTAGTTCCCCCCACTTTTTTTTTTTTATTAGGGGACTTGTGTCCTGAATCCAACTCACCCAACTCCAGTCCAATTCACCCCACCCCAATTCAGTCCAGCCCAATCCACCCCACTCAACCATAATCCACCCTACTCCAATCAGTCCCACTCTAAAAGGCCTCCCTACTCCAGTCCACTCCACATCAATCCAATTCATCCCACACATATCCAGTCCACACCACCACAATCCACCCCATTCGAATTCAGTCCACCCCACTTCAATCTACCCCACTAAAAAAAAAAAAAATCCATGCCACTCCAATCCATCTCAATCCAATCCACCCCAATTCAGTCCACCCAATCCATTCCATTCCACCTCACCTCACTCCATTCCAAACCATCCCAGTCCATGCCACCCCATCCAATTCAACTCATGCAATACACCCAGTCCGATTGTTCCCCTCCATCTGTCTAACCCGCCCCAATCCAGTCCACCCAATTCCAGTCTAGTCCACCCCACCCCAGTTCCACCGCACCCAATCCAGTCCACCCAATCTAGTCAACTCCAAGTCACCCCATTCATCTCCAAGCCACCCCACTCAACTCCAATGCAATCTATCCAGCACACCACACTCCAATCCAGCCCACTCCTCTCCCTTCTAATCCAGTCCATCCCTCTCCAGTTCGGTCTAATCCTCCCAGGACACTCTAATCCACACCACACCAGTCCTGTCAGTACTGTCCAATCCACCCACCCTAATCCAAACCAATCTACACCACACCAATCCACCCGGTTCACCCCTACCTCAGCCATTCCAGTCCACCCCACTCTAGTCCACCCTACTCTGCCCCAATCAGTGCACCCCACTGTTCCATTCCACGAGACTACCCCAGTCCTCTCCAACCCACTCCACCCTATTCCACACCACTCTACAACACTGCACTCTACAGCAATCTGTCTCTGAACTCTATTCCTTCTCTTCAACTCCACAATACTCTACTCCCCATACTACACTCTACTCCAAGAAATCCACTCTACAACCCTACTCCCTCACTGTTTTTAACCATGCTGAACAGCAGCCACAATGGTGTACGACATGGCAAAACACTGCTGAGTCAATAGCGCTTGTATAGGCAAGACCTGTTGGCTTTGCCAGTGATTGTTGTTCACTACTGTGTTAGCAAGTCGCGGTACAAGTGCTTTACACAAACCCATTCCATTCAGTGGGTTGGGGGAGAAAGCTCATAGAAAGAGAAAATCACAAGATGCACAGACCCAGCAGCGCCTGATCGACCACATATACGATCCCACTTGGGATACTGGAAGCACATGGCATGCAAACTGTATTGCTGACACACACACAAATATATACGCATCGGTGGAAAGTTTGAATTTTGCTTCAGCGCTTTTAAAGCATCAGAATATGTGCCTCCCTTTCTCTTACTTAAATTTCTTCATTGTAATTTATTGTGCGTAGGGAAGTGCCAGTGGCAAGAATTGTGTCTTGTTAAAAGATTGAGTATTGTTTTGTGCCTCGTTGTACGATATTCAAAGTGTGTATGTGCAGCACTGGCAGTCATTTATTGTAGGCTTGCTTTGGTGTTAAATATTCAGGGATTTTGTGGAAGTCAGGGAAGTTCCACCTCAGCCTTATTTTCTGATGATTTGTAACGCATTTTCTCATTACAATCACCAAAGCATGTTTGGTTGAGAGTCTGTTTCACGTTGTCACTGGTTCTGTGGAGATTGCGTGGTAGAGGCACGTCTCCAAGCCTGTTTACTGATTGCAATATCTTTGACATGGAGTGGGGGGTGAAAGGTGTTTTTTTTTTTTTGACAAACAGACCAATTTCTCCCCACAGTTTTACCCGGGGAAACAGTTGCTTTCCGTTGACAAGTAGCGGGTCTGCAGTTTACGACTGACTTGGAAATTCTAATTTCCACCCACATTGGAATTGCCAGGCCCCAAAGTGAGGTCCTTCGTGGGTCTTTGTTTAAAAAAAAAAAAAATGAAAAAAATACAGGGCTAATCCTGCTTACATAAATGTACATTATTTGCAGGTTTAATGATAGCTACTTTTAGCAAATGATTTATTGGTTAATTTCAATCTTTTTTTCTTCTTTCTTTTAGGTATGATGAATGGGTGAAAGCAGATCGAATTATCTGGCTGTCTGACAAAGGTGGACCAAAGAGAAAACAAAGGCGGAAAATAAAAGTAATTTTATAGTCTGTTTAGTTGCCCACTTTAGTAGGATACTGTTTCTGCACATCCATTGTTTTTGATGAATGAAGCTAGATAACTTTAAAGACTCCTTTGCTAGTTGGAAACAAATGTTTTTGTGTATTTAGAGTAAAGAAGGAAGCGAAGTGGATGAAAGAAAGGAGGATGAGAAACAGAAGTCCAAACGCGGTCGCCCTCCACTGAAATCAACACTGCTCACCAACCTGGCTTGTTGTTTGTCCAAAATGCCTAGTAGTGAAGGAAAATTAGGTTGTCGAAGTGCACGAAACAATATGCCAGACAGCTCGCCGTTATCAAATGGAACTGAAGGTACATTCAACGTTTTTCTCCTTTCAAGTTGACTGTTCAGGCATGCAGAAGCATTTAAGACTTGAAGCAACAGAAGCGTCAATAGGTTTAGCCAGTTGAAAAACACTTTGTTAGACCGTAGCACACTGTCGCACCATACAGTGATGAGCTTGGGTTTTCCTTGTTAGGAGCTGCGATGAGCTATCGCTTAAATCTTTATAGAGCAAACTCATGTTCAGATTAGCTATGGCAGGTAAACCAATGAGGCCAATACCCTCTAACCCTTATGACCAGGGTAATAAATGTGTTTGCATTAGAGGTCAGTGCAAGGGGGAAAGTAACCTAGACTTCCACGGGATACAAAAGACTTAAGAAATTCTCTGTGTACCATAAATGGGATATCAAAATAAATTTATTATTACTTCATGTATTACTTTGATCATATTAATCAGAAATTCATTAAAAATACATTTTGTGAAACTTCAGGGCTTCCTGGATTGAAGGAGCCACTCGAAGTTCATAATTTTCTTAAAACCACACTCTGCACTGACTGTATATATAACCTTCACTTACCTGCACTTCAGCACTTTCATTGTTTTTAGGAGCACCTATTGAGACAAATGTGAAAATATAGTATATACTCTCTTATGAACAAAATTGCATGTTCAATCAATATTCACATGTAAAAACGTTTTGGATTAATATGATCAAAGTAATATATGAAGTAATACATTTCTTTTGATATCCCATTTATGGTACACAGAGAAGTCTTTTTTTAACCCGCGGAAGTCTAGGTTACTTTCCCCCTTCCACTGACCTAATGCAAACACAGATTAGCTATGGAGCAATCTGGAGCTCTATATGCAAAACATACCTCTGTTTATATGTCAGGTATATATTGGTGTTGACTGCTACTCATGGCTTTAGCAGTACATTTGTATTCTGGAAATATAGTACTGTTCCACTTCTCCATCATCAGTGGAATTACTTGAATTTGAGTATAAAAACATATGATAGGACTCGTTTTTTTTGTAGATTTTCTGTTACGCCCTTGATCCAAGGAATGTAGCAGTTCTATGCTAATGATCGTGTTGACCAATAATTCCTAGGTGCTAATCTTGTTTGATGTTTATCTAATTATTGACAAGTTTTGTATTTTTAAATTGTAGGGACATTTAGAAGACGTACCAGACATAACTCAGGATTGTTTGACTCCGATCAAGGATCAAATGGTGAGGTTTTTTTTGTCCTCTGGGGTTTATTTTTTTTTGCAACTTGCTTAATATTCTTCTCCTTACGGAAGCATGATGCAGGAGTCCATTTCGTTGCAATGATTAGGGGAACCATGTATGCATTCCATGTGCGGTGGCATTCATCCACATGCCTTATTAAATTTCGTTTAAATGCTTTTTGATTTAAAGATGACCATTTTTAAGATTAGAGGTTTTACTTTTGCTGCTTGCTTTGCGCATGTACAGTGTTATTTGTTATAACCATGGTGATTTCTTGGAAAGCCACTGCTCATTGTGTTTTGGACACAATTGATTTCTTCATATATTGGCTAGTAATTATTTGAACTACTGTAATTGGCGTGCTTGTGTTTACTTGTGAACATATCATGTTTTTTGTGCTCTGCTCTTTTTAGCATTTGTAATGTATCCCAACACATAACAGAAGCACTTCCACCTCTTTACTGTTTTTGTCTCCTTTGTCTATGGAAGTTGGAACCAGGGCATCATCGTGAACATTCTCATTTTCCTTATCCTCTTACCCACTTGACCCATGCGTGGGTATCGGCTGTTTTGAAAGAAAATTCCCTTTTGAAAAAAGATGCTCTGTCATAGTATGAATATGCGTGGAGGTCCCTAAACATTCTGTTAAAAATATATTCAGGTCTCTATACGTTGTCATAGCGAACTCATTCATACAATTCCTAACTGTAATAAAAATATTACAGATGCAGAATGAACAGTGTCATAAATGCTTGTTAGATAACTAATCAATTTAGCTGCTGGTATCTCATCATAGTTTTATTTATATAGTCACTTAAAAAAACAAAGGTTACAGGAACGTTATAGTTAGGCTCACATTTTAAATGTACAAAACCATAGGAATTGCCAGTTGTAGTTAGTTATCTCAAGTACCTGTAACTCGTGCCCTAAGGCTACTTAACAGATTGATACCAAATAACAAAAAGGGCTCTTTCTGCTAAATTTTGCGTAATTCCATCCAGTGGTTTTTAGCACCACCACTGTTCAAAATCCCACAGTTATTTTCTCTACCCCTGCTTGACGGACCATCCCGAACCTTTCTAGACAGCAGCTGAAACGAGCATCGTATTTTCTTGGAAAATTTGGTGAAGATTTGTTATGTGGCACCAAAGTTATTAGTAAAACAAATAATGTTCTTTCTATAGAAACTTGGTCCGAACTATAACTACCTAGTGGTAGCCACCACTGGTTAACATATGTGTATATATTTATAAAAAAAATATATATAATTATATCACATGCTTTTAAATTATTGCATCCTTTCGAAGCATTTTCACATGGTAACACTCTGGGACGTGTTCCCACTCCTTCAGCAGGGTGATTACCTTTCAGCACTAGGCCTGAAGGACATCTACTTTCATATCCCTATACACCCAGCGTACCACAAATACCTCAGAATTGTAATTGCAGGCAAATGCTACGAGTTCAGAGTACTTGCGTTCAGAGTAACAACTGCTCCACAGGTGTTCACAAAATGTGTAGCAGTGGTTGCCGATCACTTATGCAGACAAAATATTCATGTTTTCCTATGTCTGGAAGACTGGCTTTTCAAAGCCAGTACTCTCAACCTTTGCCTACTCCAGAGTCAAATCACCATAGATTTGCTTCACCAAGTGGGTTTCACTATCAACTTCAAAAAATCTCCCTGCACCCTCATCAGATCCAACCTTATCTAGGAGCTGTTTTAAACAGCTGGGTATAGCTTATCCAAGTGCAGTAAGGATACAGAATTTTCAAACACAACTTTCAAGCTTTCACCCCAATCATCAGTCGCAGTCAAATGCTTCATGAGACTTTTAGGGGTGATGGCTTCTTGCATTGCTACAGTCAAATTCCCATCTCAACATGCACCCACTGCAGGACTGTCTAGGACCTCAATGGTCTCAGTTGCAGGGTTTTCTCAAAGTCTAGTGTTGGTAGACAGCTGCATCCATCGCTCTCTGCAGTGGTGAAACAAACACAACCTATTAAAGTGGCAGCCTTTTATAGACCATGTTTCTCAGGTTATTTTGACAATGGGTGCCTCTCAGACACTGGACCCCAAAGCTCGCAATATGCACATCAGTTATTTACAACTTTTTGCTGTTCATCTAGCCCTGAAAGTGTTCGCAGTCCCAATCAACCAAGTTGTCCTGTACTGCACAGACAACATGAGAACCATGTATTATGTGATGACCCTTCCACTAGTCACTCTTATACCTCTCACGCACTGTTCCCCTACCTCTCTCCTATTTGTTCACTTCATGTCTTTGAGCACAATTTCTTTCCTGTACCTTTTCAAGATGTCTGTCCATCAAACCCATGCTCTCCTCTTATTGGGGTGTCTTCTACATACACAGGCACACCCTCTTTATGCGTCTGTGGCCTGCTCTCCCCTTCCTTGTCTCTTTCTCACGCATTCTTTCTGCTTCTCTGTCTGGAGTTCTTCAGCACCTCCCGTCCCTCTCTATCTTTCTTTCTATCCTGAGCAGTTCTCACCGCTATCTAGTCACCTTGCCACATAATTCCACTAAGCACCACACACAATTGCACAACTAACAATTCCAATTCAGCCCACATAATTCCACTCCAAACCACATACATCCACTCCACTCCAAACCAAAACATGGGTAAAAGACATTGTTTACAGTGCCAGTAGTTCTCTAGTGCTAGAGACACTTTTTCAAACCACTGCAACACCAAAAGGTTAGCCACTGCTTTTGGTAGGGTGTGCTTTACAGTCTATGCAGAATATTTGTATCTACAGCTTTATATGCTATCAAACGGAATACATTACTTACCCAGTAAGCATCTGTTTGCAGCATGTAGTGCTGTAGATTAATATGTGCCCACCCGCGGATATCTTTTTCTGTTGTAGTCTTCTCATAGAATTCATACATTCATTTGCATGGTCAACCTTTTCTTTTCTCTTACACTACACTCCGTTCTCACCCCCGCCGGGAAACAATCTAAAACTGGAGTTGATGCCCATCCACATTACCAGCAAAAATTAGGAGTCCCTGCACCTCATGACTTAAAAGACGTTTTGAAGGAAAAACAGCTTGCAACCTTTCAGAACCTGTGAATCTACCGCACTATATGCGACGCCATCGCCGACTTCATCTCCCCGCACGCCCTCGCCTCGCCGGACTACATCCTCCTAGGCGACCTCAACTTCCATCTGGAACAAAACAACGACCCCAACACCACCACCCTGCTCGACAACCTCGGCCTCAAGCAACTGGTGAACACCGCCACCCACATTGCCGGACACACGCTTGACCCTATCTTCTCCGCCAGCAAACACGTCTTCTTCAGCCACACCTCCGCTCTACACTGGACCGACCACAGCTGTGTACATTTCACATTCCGACGCGAGACCCGCCACCTCCGCACTCAACCCATTCCTCGTCGACAGTGGAACAAAATCCCCGAAGAGCAACTCTTCTCCGCACTCGCCACCAACCAACCCACCCTCACCAACGACGCAGCCCTCAGCCTCACAAACTGGATCTCCAACTGCGCAGACAACCTTGCTCACTTCAAACGCACTCATCGACAGGCCAACACCAAAAAACCTCTCTGGTTCTCTGACACCCTCAAAGAAACGAAGAAAACTTGTTGCCCCCTCGAAGGCCTGGCGCAAGGACCACACCGCTGACAACATGACCGCCCTCAAGAACGCTACCCGCGAACACCACCACCTGATCCGCGCTGCCAAAAGGAACTTTTTTACTGACAGACTGGACAAAAACAGCCACTACAGCAGAGAACTTTTTAGCATCGTCAAGGAGTTCTCCAACACCGTCACGCCTTCACAAGATCTGTGCAACTCCCTCGCCACCTTCTTCCATCGCAAGATCAGCGACCTCCACGACAGCTTCGGACACCAGACCCAACCAAGCATCACCGAACCCACACCTCCGACCATCACCCTCAACGACTGGACCCACATCAACACTGAAGAAACCAAAACCACCATGAACTCGATCCACTCCGGCGCTCCATCGGACCCCTGCCCTCACTTCATCTTCAATAAAGCCAACGACATCATCGCCCGCACCTCCAGGCCGTCATCAACTCCTCTTTTTCTTCTGCTACCTTCCCCGAATGCTGGAAACACGCCGAAGTCAACGCACTACTAAAGAAACCTTCGGCTGACCCGAGCGACCTGAAAAACTTCCGCCCCATCTCGCTCCTCCCCTTCCCTGCCAAGGTAATAGAGAAGACCGTCAACAAACAGCTGACCACCTTCCTAGAAGACAACAACCTGCTCGACCCTTCACAAACCGGATTCCGAACCAACCACAGCACTGAAACCGCCCTCATCTCAGTCAGACGACATCAGAACCCTGATGGACAACGGTGAAACAGTCGCCCTCATCCTCCTCGACCTCTCGGCTGCCTTCGCCACCGTCTGTCACCGCACCCTAATCACCCGCCTCCGCTCCACCGGGATCCAAGGCCAGGCCCTGGACTGGATCGCCTCCTTCCTCTCAAACCGATCCCAAAAAGTCTACCTCCCTCCGTTTCGCTCAGACCCCACCGAGATCATCTGCGGCGTACCTCAAGGGTCATCGCTCAGCCCGACACTCTTCAATGTCTACATGAGCCCCCTCGCCAACATCGTACGCAAGCACGACATCATCATCATCACCTCCTACGCCGACGACACCCAACTTATACTCTCCCTCACCAAGGACCCCGCCAGCGCCAAGACCAACCTACCAGAGGGCATGAAGGACGTCGCAGATTGGATGAGGCTCAGCCGCCTAAAGCTGAACTCTGACAAAACGGAGGTCCTCATCCTCGGCAACACCCTGTCCGCTTGGGACGACTCCTGGTGGCCCACCGCACCGACCCCCGCAGACCACGCCCGCAACCTCGGCTTCATCTTGGACCCTCTTCTCACCATGACCAAGCAAGTCAACGCCGTGTCCTCCGCCTGCTTCCTCACCCTCCGCATGCTCCGCAAGATCTTCCGCTGGATCCCCGCCGACACTAGAAAAACCGTGACCCACGCCCTTGTCACGAGCCACCTGGACTACGGCAACACCCTCTATGCTGGGACCACCACCAAGCTCCAAAAACGCCTGCAACGTATTCAAAACACCTCGGCCCGCCTCATTCTCGACGTACCCCGCAACAGCCACATCTCCGCACACCTGAGACACCTGCATTGGCTCCCAGTCAGCAAAAGGATCACCTTCCGACTTGACTTCTCACCCACGCACACAAAGCCCTCCACAACAAGGGACTGGATTACCTCAACCGTCGCCTCAGCTTCTACGCCCCCACCCGTCTCCTCCGTTCCTCGGACCTCGCGCTCACTGCCGTCCCTCGCATCCGCCGCTCCACTGCGGGTGGGAGGTCCTTCTCCTTCCTGGCAGCCAAGACCTGGAACTCCCTCCCCACCAGCCTCAGAACCACCCAGGACCACTCCGCATTCCGGAGACTCCTAAAACCCTGGCTTTTCGAGCAGCAGTAACCCCCCCCCCCGCCCTTTTCCCCTAGCGCCTTGAGACCCGCACGGGTGAGTAGCGCGCTTTATAAATGTTAATGATTTGATTTGATATGCCACAAACAGATCCTTACTGGGTATATACTGGGTATATTTTCCTTATATATTTCAAAACCGTGCCGCTGGGAACTGCAGAATTCTAGGGCGGGTGCCTCTGTTATCATGAGGGTGGACTTGTGTACAATTGTTCCCTGAAAAAACACTGAGCACTCACTGCACAAACTCAATGTTATCACTCGAGCAAACGCATTTCAGCAAGATGCCTTTCTCAATGCAGTGAAGCGACACCATGGAATCACTTACGTGTATTAAAAAAAATATTATAAACTCATCCTGTAGAGTCCACCGCAAAACTACATTCTGAATGGGCTGCCATTAGTCCCTCAGGTGCCGTATCTCTTCACTTTCCAATGTCTTTGTCCCTCTTCACTAACAGCAGCCCATTCAGGGTGGTAATTTTATGACGACTACATTAAATAATGGCAACTTACTTGTGGAAGTAATATTCAGTACCAGGGTTTTTTTGTCTGTGCAAGACTACATGGTGCACTTGTCTATTTTGGACTTTACATTTAAAATATACATGAAAAAGAATGGTACTGCCTTTTGGGCTAAAATGGTGAGTCATTACACAAGTGTGGCAGCCAAAAAAACAGTAGCATTTGTACTAAGAGGACAGTAGTCCTCTTTTGTTTGTCATGTTTGTATCCCCCACAGGATGAGTTTATATCATTTTTAAACACACAATTGATTCCATTGTGTCAATTTCATGAGCATTGAGTAAGTCATCTTGCCGAGATATGTTTGCTGGAGTAATAACATTGCATTTAAGACCACGAGTTCTCTGTGCTATGTGTGGTAAAGGCACACATGGTAAAGAAATTCATTGTAATGTTCTATAACTCTCTGAAGGAGTCTAGATAATTTGTATTTCTTTACTTTAACTGGCTCCTTAAGGTGGGCTTTCGCAGTCACTTGTGGAACGCCTCCAGAGAGCGTCACCCTTTTGACTTCTCTGGGTTTTTCCATCTGCAAATCGAAGCCCTGCCTGACGCCTTCGCCCCAGGTTCCCTTATGTAGGCTACCTTCGCATTCAAACCCTTTCCACCACCTCGGTGAGCCTAGAACATTAGGGGTATGGTTCAGATGATTCGGATAAAATCATAGATCCCAGTTCTGAGGCTTCTTTGGCTCTTAGTGTTCTACTATCCTCCTTGACCAATGCACCAGATGGCATAGATGAACCTTGCATTGTACACTTTGGTTTTAGTGCGCTCGGCACCAGTGCAGTCCGCCCAACAAAATCTGCATATTTCTATCAAAAGGAGGCTGGTGCTGATTCTAGCAGACAACACAGCTGTCATGTGGTACTGCGACAAGCAGGGTGGGGTCTTGTGTTGTGAGTCCCTGCGCCCTTTGTAGGTGACCAGGCAAGCAGAATCTACCTGATAGCCAGTCATCTTGCTAGGTCGTTTAACACCAGAAAGATGAATTGAGCTGTTGTTGTCTGGCAGACCACAAATGGTGTCTTCATCCCTGTAAGGGTAAGTTACTGGTTAAGGTAGAGTGAACCCCTAAACAAGCAACAATCGCCATCCTTGTTGGGGTGAAGTCACACGCAAACCCCAAATTAACCTGTGCTCAACCCTCTGATAGGTTGGCACAGAGCAGTTACAGGCAATGGATAATGTGTTTATGCATCACTTCAAGCAGTAATAATGTGAATACACAAGGAAATCTCACACCAAATTAGACAAATATGTTAAGCCTTAATAAAATAAAACAAGAACAAAATGACAGAAATGCAATCAATAGAATCAGAGAGGTGCAAGTTTAAAAGATTTCAGCGAAAATAGTGCCAACAAGCATAAAGTGGCAATTGGTTATCTGGTTGTACCAAGACATAGTCACAAGTTCAGGCTGACCACGGTGGAATGCAGGCCAGCTAAAGGGGCCTACTTCGGTCTACTGGACTCGGTACTTACACTTTTGGTTGTGAAAAGATGCAGAGTCTCTGGTTGAGGATGCATCATACAGTAGAGGTAATGCGAGGAGATGCATCGTGAAGCAGTAGTTCTGGAGAGCTATGAAGTGCAAGGTAATGTCCTGGCGTGAAGACTTGTTGCACAATGGGCTGCTTTGGGTGAGTCATTGTCCCGGTTCTGATGGGCTTCTGTTGATCACACAGAATCTTAGCGTTGGGGGGGAAGTCCACGCAGCAGCGGTGATGCATTGGTTCCTAAGGCGTTGTGCCAGGCAGCATAGGCAATGCGACAGTTCTGTGAGTCCACAGGGGGGAGCTAGCACCCTCAGGCCCACTTCGGAGGGTCCAGGACTGGCGATGCACTGCTTCGCAGGGTAGGACTCCGAGGATAGAGTCCTGGTGCTGGGTTTGAGATTGTTGGAAGACTGATCAGGAAGGCATCCTACTAGCCCTTGGAGTCACTCCAAAGACCTGGGTTTGGAGTTGCAGGTCCAATCCTTCTTACCCTGGCAGTAGGGCAGCAGGTCAGCAAGGAGAGACAGCATCCTGCACAGTGGCAGTCCTTTCAGCAGCACCGCATTCCTTCCTGGCAGAGGCTTCCTCAGTTCCAGAAGCGTATTAAAAAGTTGGATCTAAGGGTCCAATAATTATAGCTGGTACCTACCCGCTTTGAAGTAAAGGAAGCTTCTAGAGGTTTACACCCCCTGCCATCTGGGTTATGTAGGGCCTACCCTAGGGGTGACCTATGTGCTAACAAGTATTTGCACTGCAGTAGCTCACATTTGCTTGGTTTAAAGCTAATGCATTGTAAATTAATAACTGGACTTTTCTTGCCACATAAGTTGGTCAACCCTGCCTCATAAATTGGTCTTTTCCTGCCACATAACTCCAGTGGCCCTGTATATAACAGACACACCTCCATTTACCTTCTTCCTCTAGCTGCAACAAAAAAAATGAAAATGTTACAATTTAGCATCCTAAATTAAATATGCCATGCTAATTCCAGTAGAATACTACTTTCACCACCCCACCATCATAGTTGCTAGCTGGCTAACAGAATTCCCCAAAACAAGAAAGCCACAGAGTAACGAGAGAAATAAACCAGAAGGGTCACCCATATATATCAAGAGCGTTCAAACAGTCATAGTGTAGTAAGGATGTTAAGTTGGCCTGAATTATGGTCATAATTGCAATAAGGAAAGGTTAATAAAACATACAATTGTCATATAACCCTAATATAAAGAAATACACTTTTGGCATTAAACTGTAATGTTCAAAACAACTCCTAGAGGGCATCATAACAAAAATATGATTTGTAAGGAAAATGGTCATGTAACCATATAGTCAGCCCCTAGAGGGCATAACCACATGAAAGAAATGGCAGAAAGTAATACAGTGCAACCATATATTTAGCTTTTAGAGGGCGTAGTACATTAAACATCTTCAGGGCTAGCAGGCCTACTAGAATATTATTACAAACAAGGCCCTTAAAACACAAACTGCTCCCAGCTGTAAAACAAAAGTTCCAGCCATGAGAGACCTGAATGGTGGGAAGGGTTATTATTTTCGGGTCATTACTAACCTAGTGTGGGGACCCAGAGATTATCTAGACAGAAACAGCACATTGTGGTGAAAGTTTTGAAGTTGGTCCCATTGTCCTAGGACTACCACATGATGAGTTATGAGCAAAAATGTTTCGTAAAAGTAATGCCCTGCAAAGCATTATGGGGTGAGTTTTCATGCCGAATATTGTAGTATGTTGACTGTAATGGTCAGAACAGCTCCTAAAGGACACCACAATAAAAAAATAGCATTTGGAAGATACAGCACTGCCTGTTTGTCAGCTGAAAGACCGCCAGATCTGAGACTCTGGTAATCCTGGGAAATGGTTGTGATTCCACAGTTCTGTACTGACGAACCTGAGAAAGATTTTCTGTGGTGTCCCTCAACCTATGGAACACATTTCCCCTAGAGAGCTCACAATAAAACAGCACTTGTAATTTATTTGTATTCTATAAACTGGTCTCTTTCCTTAGCCTGTAAAGTGTACACCATTGAGTCATTTCCTATGAGCAACAGGAAGCCTTTGGGAGGTAAACACTGTGTCCAACAACACACATTTTTGTTATTTTAGGGCCGTGTGTGTTTTACACATACACATAATCCGACTGGACAGAAGACAGGATTCAGGACCTGGGTCGGGAATTAGAAATGCGAGTGCTTCATTCTCTTTCTGACAGTGAGGACCTTCCCCTGATAAACATTTTTTTCAAATGCATCACTTGCCATCAGGATAGTTAACCTGCAGACAAATCCTGTTTCTTTTAGGGGGCCTTAGTTCAGTAATTCATACTTTTTCACTTCATCCACTCCTGAATAATGTAGACCCCATGTTCACACTACTTCTTTTTTCCGAACCACTGCTAATTGTCTCGCTTAAAAGAAGATTTTTTCCCCAAGGCCCTCCACCAGACTTTGTCATGGTCATCTGAAGACACCACACGTGGCTATAGCCTTGCAGACCATTTTAGTCATCCATCCTGTTTGCCCAAACTTCGTCATGTCAAAGAGAAACCCGAAGGGGAGACGCAACCTTTTTCACCCCCACCTCAGGTAGGAGCCAAAACAGAAAATGAAACTGAAAGTAAAGCCTCTAGTAGCCTATGTCAGATGTGAGGCTGAACAGTCGACCCCAGCATCTTTGTCCCCTCTAACTTCCTATCTTTCACTGAAAATAGGCAGGGCTGTTGTTGCCTGAAATACTGCAACAAATTCCTGTGCTTTTAACCCCTTTGAGTGTAACTCCTTTTTTACCCCGATGTTGTGTTCCCACTTTGTCACTGTACACCCAATATACCGATTTGATATTCACTTGTACGAAATTCTGCACTGTCATGTGGAAATGGGGGGGGGTACTTTGCTAATCTCTTTTTAGTGCCTTCTAGTGGGGAGTTGGAAAATTTATCATGGAATGATAATTTTGTTTATGGTCATACTAACTAACACGTATGTATTTTTGGTAGATTTGAGCATATCTGACAGTGAATCAGATGAAACTTCAGAAAAGATGTCGATGAAAGAAGAATTTTCTCGTTCTGTCAATAAAGACCTTGAGGACTTTGGAAAAACAGATGACCTCGAAGACGAAACAAGGAATGAAATGTCACTTTTGATCAAAGAAAATGAAAGAACTACAACAAAAGCTTTAGAAATGTTGAAGCAGGACGTTGAAGAAAGTGAGCAAATTGTACAGATCTATGAAAACAAATTAGACCCTGTAGAAGAAATGGGAAAAGATGTTGAAAAATCACCAAAAGTGAAAGGCAAAAGAACAAGAACAAAAGAGCACTTTATAGATAGTACGAATGTTTCACCAACAAACCAGGATGAGGCAACAGAGTCTGAAAATGAACTTGAAATGTTAGAGCCCCCTTTTTTGGTGAGCAAAGAACTATTCCCTTGCCCTGATGAAGGTAGTGACCCTCCTGATGTACTAACAAAAGACAAAGTGCTGAAGAGAAGGCCATTGGAACAGTTATCACCTGAAAAAAAAATGCGCATTGAATGTGAACCTGAAGTGCCAAATATTGTTGGGGAGGACAAACCTGACAAATGTGTTCGAATAGAGGAATGTAAAGGTCTGGATGAGGAGTTGCTTGAAAGTAAAGAGATGCCTTCTTTGACAGCAGAATCAGATCAGCACATACAAGACCCAATGAATGAAGAATTTCAAACACCACCTAGGGAAATGGACAGCATTCCATACAAAGGACAGGAAGATGAGGATGACGACGACACAATGCCTCAGATTGGGCCAGAGACACTGGTCTGTCATGAAGTAGATCTGGATGACTTTGATGAAAAGTACAAAGACAGTGAGGAAACGGTTACAGAAAAATCAGAGCCCAACACACCAACGTCCGATCCACCTGCTTTGCCTCCTTCGGTTCCGCCCAACTATTCAGAGGCTTTGCTTGCTCTCAGTCAAGATGAGTCGCACAGTATAAAGAGCGAGAGTGATATAACCATTGAGGTAGACAGCGTAGCAGAGGAGTCTCAGGAAGGACTTTGTGAGAGCGAATCGGCTAATGGTTTTGAGGCCAGTACAACATCAAGTAATTGTAGTATAACCATCCAGGAGAAAGAAATCAAAGAGAAGGGTAAGTTTATTTCATCCATCTTTGTCTGCTGTTTAGAAGTATTTACTTTCCTACCATGGATATCTCAGTAATGACGCACCAGACATTTGGAGCTTGACCCCATAATCTGTTAACCTTTTTAAAGGATTTCTTGGAAGCAGATGGGCATTGGATAATGGTCTTTCTGGTGCAGCAGTTACTCAGCCTGCTTGTTAAACAAGATACTGCTATTTACAGAAGTGTATAAATCATACTCATGATTTTGAATGACTAAAAATGTAACCTAAACATAAGCGCAAACCGTTTGAAATTCAGCTGAAGGGTAATATACCTCTGCAAGGGGTGGGAACAATTTTGATTGCGAGCCATAGGCGCTTGAGTTTTTTTGGACAAATTTAAAACCATAGACTAAGACCAGTAAAATGGTAATCTTTGCACTTTAGGTAACATTCTAATGCATTGGAATATTTTACATATGCTTGCCTATTTGTTTTTAGGCCAGAAAAGATCAAGTGAAGGAAATAGTGGATCCACAGCGAAGAAGCAGAAGCGTAATGCCAAGCGATCAAGTACTACCTCAAAGATTGAAAAGAATGGAACAGGTAGAATCATTTACCACTTTGCAAGCGTACTGATGAAGTGACTGTCCTTCTGGCATGATAAACATTTCATATGGGCATTTTATTGGTTTTTAGACTTGGAAATTAGACTTAAATTTATTTTATTTAGTCAGAATCAAACACTTGCTTAACCAACAGGACGGGTTACCTGGGTAAGTATGATTTTGAGAGATTACCTCTTTTATAGGTTATTGTGGTGCACAGTCTAATATAAACCACTCAAACATTAGAAAAATCTAAGCCATACGGTCTCTGAAAATGTGAAGACTAATTTTTTAAAGGTCTTATTTTCCGGTGTATAATGGGAAGTTAATGACAAACCAGCATTGGCAAAGCCAATAGGTCTCTTATGAAAGCTATTGGCTTTGGAAGTGTTTTGCAGACAGGCTACAGCAGCACAGATGCTTTGCAGTGTGCTAAAAGCAATTTTAAAAAGCACTATGATGCAACCAGGGCTAATGCGTTTATTTTATTATTATTTTTTTTTAATGCGTTGGCACTTGATGCATCTGTTTTTAGCCATAACTCTCAGAAGCCACACTGCTGTAAAGGCTAAAGGTCGGCATTGCTCATGCTGCCCAGCAGGAACAAGAGGCAATTTTGAGACATATCTGCTTTGCCAAATTTGGCTATGTCTGGACACAACAACCCTATGATTCTGAGCATATGGTTGGGGGGAGGAGGGATGGGGGGGGGGGGGGAGACAATTTGCAAAAATTCCTGTCACATAAAGAAAGCAATTGTACCCATGTCTTCATGAAAATACATTTAGAAGCAGATGGCATCTGTTATCAAACATCCATTTCAAAGGAGTAAAGGGCTTGTTTTAAGTGCTTGTGGCATAGTGCAGCCTAGCTACAAATAGCAAGAGGTTCAACAAGGACGACAGGGAAGCAGAAAACAAAAGTAGTGCCTCAACCACAGCGCAATCAGCAGAAGGACAGTAGTCAAGCTGAAGCAATCAGTATGTGGGCCAGGCTCCTGCTAAAAGAAGAGCAATGTAGCACATGCTGGCCGATTGGATGGCAGCAGATAGTGACAATGAATAAATGAAGGCAACAATTTAAATAATAGGTGAGGTGCAAGCCGTTCAAATATAATACAATTGCAAGCAAGACCTAAAAAGTACATATACCACTATATACATATATTTCAAATTCCATGTGGCATCTGTCAGTTCAAATCGACCAGCTGGATCACGTGCTGCTAGTCACTGAACTGTATTGTCTTATGTGCATATGCATCCTTTGCTCTTGCCATTTTAATTGAAACCCTGCTGGCCCAGCACGTTTTTTCTACAGTGCGTCATTGACTTGGAATGTAGACCCCCCACACAGAAGGTACTTTGGATTGCAGTTTGCGTACTGTGGCGCCTGTAGTGGTAAAGTAAAAGAGTGAAGATTGGAATTTATCAAACTCTTGTTCTTAGCGTAGTTGTTGCTACAGTAAAAAAAAAGAAAGTCAGTGGATGATAGTGCCATGTCAGTGTGGGGAAATTCGGTTTTCTGTATTCCAGAGCTGTTATTCACACCTATCCACCCCCATCAATATGTGCA
This sequence comes from Pleurodeles waltl, assembly GCF_031143425.1. Taxonomy (NCBI): domain Eukaryota; kingdom Metazoa; phylum Chordata; class Amphibia; order Caudata; family Salamandridae; genus Pleurodeles; species Pleurodeles waltl. The sequence goes on from NC_090448.1 coordinate 540,675,407, forward strand.
CATTTAATAATTAGCATAGATTGATGTGGTTGCAGTTTTGAATTAATGAATTCACTTCGATATTGCCAGCAGGGGCCATTTGCTTTATTGGTTTTGTTTAGTAAAATAGATAAAGGCTGTGTCATTAAGATCACACCCCTATTTACTTCTAATAAATTAACATAAATCTCATGAAAAGATTGAGACATGGCTAGTTGAAAGGATGTTTCATCAACTTGTTGTTCGATTTTTCCCTTACAGGACAAAGCAGTGATAGTGAAGACCTTCCTGCATTTGAGAATAAATGCACCTCCAGTAAACACACAAATATATCAAAACCACAGAAGCTTACAAGATCACCTGCTAGAGTGACATCACCTCACATCAAAGAAGTTGAGAAGGACAAGCATCGAGAAAAATCACAGAATGCCCCTACAAGAACATACAAATGGAGTTTTCAAAATGGTAATAAACTGTTCCGTATAGCATCAACAAATAGGCTATAGGAAATGTTAGTGTTTCCTTTATATGTTTAGCATTTCCAAGTCCTATCTAATGGATTATTTACTCCTTTGTGGTCCATTAAAGGTTCTAGATATGAATGTCCCGATTGAAGTACAGAGGTTAGAAACTCTGTGTAAAGATTTGTATAACTTTGTGAGTTTCTAGAGTCTCCCAAAAATCTGTTCAATTATGCATATATGTCTCCACAAATAAATTTTTATCTCTATTAAGCCTCAGCTGTCCACTCTGGTTATTAGTATAATCTTCATAAGTACATACAGAGGAGATGTGCATTGTAATACTTTTGATAACATATTTCGCTCCCAAAGAAGGAAACGTAGAATATAAAGTGTTTTAACACATAATATACCAACTATATAATAATCAAACGACGCTCCGCAAGAGGAAAAATTGAAATATTAAAACACTTCACATTTTGCTTCAGCCCCTGGAGACACATTTGTCATTAACAAATCAGGTTCATACACTCTGAAGCGTCTAGTGCAAAATAACTGAATGCCCTTCAGGCTCATATTTGTGCTAGTAGATAAACACTAGCTGTCTGGAACTCAGTGTCCCATTTGAAGTAAAGAATATAGAAAGCAAGAATCCTTAAGGATAGTCCCTGCAGAAGTTACTGACTCCTATCTGAGGTAAGAAACCGAAGCAGGACAAGATAAGGCACAGCCTGGAGATAACCTTAATACTCATGTCTTCTTGTGGAGTTCAGGGCTGTAGTGAACACAGGAGGTGTAGTAGCTACAGCTGGAGCAGGTAGCAGCTTCCCTTACTCACTATGAGCCATCCCAGACTACCCTGGATGGTCTGTAAACTTTGACACTCTGGAACTCTGCTGGTTCCACAGGCAGGCAAATGTGTAGTACCTCTGGTTCTTGCACACATGCTGATCGACATGTTTTTATAGTGTTTGTGGGCTTGTGCATGGCTTAGCAGCCTTACTGCACTCGTTATAAGTGTAGTTGCTTTTGTGCGATAACTCCAGATGGTCTGGGAAAATACAGGCTAGTGTAGGGCCCAGGGGAGAAAACAGCCTGCCATCCTCTACCTCTCTCTTAGAAGGCTGAGGTGGTTTCCCAGTGTTCTCTCTGGCTGGCACTGGTAAATTCCAAATATTGTGGCTGAGTGAACAAGCAATGTTTTATCCAGGTGGCACACGGCAGTAGAATGTGCTTCAAGAAATGTTGTAAGAGAACGAATGTTCGGAAGTCAGTTTTTTCTGAATCTTAAGATAAGTACATGAAATTGTAAGTGCTGCATGTGACGACACATTTTTAGCTGGGTCTAGTGGCAGAACATTTAAGAAATGGAGATGGCACACTTTTCTTCCCCAAAAGCACAGTATTCAGCATTTGAATTGAGTAATGCACAGTCCAGTGTTTCTAACGGTTAATATACTGCAAGAAATCTTTAGGCAAAATTATGAAGCATATATCAGTTTATTTTCTCACAGTAAAATTAGACACTTTCGATATTAGTGTTGCCCAGTACTCCTTTAAGAATTTGGTAAATACAGTGTTGAAATGTCGCTGATGATCTGTGGCACTTGTAAAGTGGATATGGAAGCTTTAGTCTTGTTGACAGAATGCCCCTTTTGCACTTTATTGCAAAACCAGGATACCAGCCTACTTGTGAGATGAAAAATTTGATGAAACCGCTTTGGGAGAACTAAACTTATCAGATATATATTTGCCGTAAGATGGTGTTAGTGGCGTAACAATAACCCTGCAGGGGGAATTGTGGAAGGGGGAGGGAGTCGGAGCTCCTGGGGGCCCCATCAGCATAGTACATTAATGCATTTTCTTCTATGAACTTTGGGGGGCGGTTAGAGTGGGGGCTCAAGTTTCGTTACACCACTGGATGGTGTGTAATGAAAGAATCAATATTAAAAAAAAAAAAGGTAAATATACTGTCAAAATAGAAGCAGTTCAAGAGCACAAATATTTGTTGTTGAATGATTGAGAACACTGAAATCTGGACAAGGGTTTGTGGAGATTGAAGATAGATTTTTTTTCTTGAATTAATATTTCATAATGGGGGTGAAAAACGTATCTTATTTTTTTCCTTTACCCTAGAAGAACTGGACAGTATGACTCCTTCCGAAAGGATAGCCTTTTTACAAGACAAACTTCAGGAAATTCGTAAATATTACCTTTCTTTGAAATCAGAAGTTGCATCCATAGACCGACGGAGGAAGCGATTAAAAAAGAAGGACCGAGAAGGTAGCTTATTATATCTTACCCGAAGTGTTTTGTGTTTTTTCATTTTCATTTTCATTAAAGCAGTTTGTGAATTTAAATCCAAAAGTGCTAAATGGATGTAGTTTGTGTCTTGATCACTGAAATAGTCTCATGGGTATAAACTTATCTTATTCTACTAGCATGCTTTTGTTGTGTTGCATTACATTTTATTAATGTATGATCTAGCTCATGTCGACCAAAGCAGTGACCACCACATGCTGGTCATGAGACCAGTGTTAGCAACCTTTTACTTTGCAGTCAGGTCTTCGGGCATTCCAAGAACATTTTTGAACCCCTATGATCAACCTCGATAAAAATCTTTAATTAGATTTAAGTGCACAAATGTGTGCTTGTAGAGCCAGAATATGTCAAGGGTTTCCATTCTTAATCTATTGGAAAATAATAAACCCACCCAACCGCTTGTCTCTCAAAGGCAAATGGTGCCGCTGAGCAAAGTCCACTGTGGCCTCGGGTTTGTTTTTACATTTGCAACAAATGTACTCTAGATGCAACTTCATTGAAGACTGCCACAATGGTGGCACACATTATAGCTATGAAACCTGCCCCCACCCACCACCTCCCGCCCAACCAACACCGGTCGGGGCAGACTACAAGGGTTTCTGCCCCTATGGGAGCCAATTACCTCAGACCGGTGGGTTCTACACATAATAAGAGATATATTAAGAGGGCTACCGTTTCGAACTTATCCAAACAGTACCCAACATTCCTACACATGCACACAAATTGTCCATAGAACACCAGCGTCTGCTCCAAGATGAGAATCACACAATTCTTGCCAAAGGGGCCAAAGAGCCAGTCCTGCTGCGAAATCACAACAAATCAATCAACCAATCAAGAGTTTATAGAGCGCAGCTACTCGCCTGTTAGGGTCTGTTGGGGTCTCAAGGTGCTTGGTGTCTTCAGTTCCTTTGTGAAGCTGCAGAGGGAGGTGGTTTGTCGGATGGGTAGGGTGTTCCAGTTGGTGGCTGCGAGGTAGGAGAAGGAGCGTCCTCCTTTTCTGGTTTTCCTGATGCCGGGTACTTCTGCGAGAGAGAGAGCTGGGCTGAGCTTAGGGTCCTGTGGGGTACGTGGAAGTTGTCGCTGGTTAAGGTAGGCAGGTCCAGTGTTGTGGAGGGCTTTGTGTACGTAGGTGAGGATTTTGAAAGTGATTTTGTTTTTCAGTAGGGAGCCAGTGCAGTGTGTGTAGGTGTTGAAATGTGGCAGTGTCAGGGTAGGTCGAGGATCAATCTGGTGGCGGCGTTCTGGATGTTTTGCAATTTGCGGGTGAGTTTTTTGTTGATTCTGGCGAATAGTGTGTTGCTGTAGTCCACTCTGCTGCTGATGAGGGTGTGTCTGACGGTCTTTCTATGCTTGAGGAGGATCCATTTGAAGGTTTTGCATAGGAGGCAGAGGGTGCGGAAGCAGATGGCGGTGACTGTGTTGATCTGATGGTCCATGCTTAGGTTGGGGTCCAGGATGATTCCGCGGTTGCGGGCATAGCTGGCGGGGGTGGGTGGCCACCAGGCTTCGCTCCATGCGTTTTGTTGGGGGCCCAGGAAGAGTACCTTGGTCATGTTTGTGTTGAGTTGAAGCTATCTCTCATCCAGTTGGCGACTGCTTTCATGCCCTCGTGGAAGTTGTGTCTGGCCTTGTGTGGTTCGTTGGAGAGGATGAGTGGGTGTCATGGACTTAGGAGATTATTTTTATTCCATAGCTTATGACGATGATGGCTAGCGGGGCCATCTAGATGTTGAACAGCGTGGGGCTGAGGGAGGATCCTTGGGGCACTCCGTAGGTGGTGGATGTGCGTTCTGCGAGGAAGGGGGTGAGTCTCACTCGTTGTGTTCTGCCGGAGAGGAAGGATTGGATCCAGTTGAGGGCCTTTTCTCTAATGCTGGCTTCGTGGAGTCTTATCAGGGTGTGATGGGAGACTGTGTCGAACGCGGCCGTCTCTCCCTTGTCTAGAAGGGAGTGGATGTCATCTGTTGTAGACAGGAGGGCGGTTTCAGTGCTGTGGCTGGACCTGCATCCAGATTGGGAGATGTTGAGGATGTTGGGGCTTTCTAAAAACATGGTGAGTTGGCTGTTGACTGCTTTTTCTATGACTTTCACAGGAAATGGAAGTAGGAAGATGGGCCTGAAGTTTTTGAGGTTGGTGGGGGTCAGCTGATGGTTTCTTGAGGAGGGGGTTGATCTCTGCGTGTTGCCAGTTATCAGGGTAGGTGGCGGCAGCTAGTGAGCAGTTGATGGTGAGGCAGAGCTTGGGGGTGATGGTGTCTACAGCTCTGTTGAAGCTGTGATGGGGGCATTGGTCCATGGGGGCACCGGAATGGATGGTCTTCATAATTTTCAATGTATCTTCGGTAGAGTGGGGTGTCCAAGTGGAGATTGTGGGTTTGTTGGTTTCGGTTGTTGGACAGTGGGGTTTGGCACATGGGTTGTCCATGTTGAAACTGTCATAGATGGTCTTTATTTTGTGTTGAGTCTGTCACATAGGTCCTGTGAGGGTGGGATGTCCGTTGTCTCGATGTAGGGTTGGGCAAACTCCTTGATTATGTTGAAGAGTTCCTTGCTATTGTGTGGATGTGAGGAGATCCTGTCTTGGATAGCCTTCTGTCTGGTGTTTCTGATGAGTTGGTGGTGAGCGGTGGTGGTGGCTTTGAAGTTGCAGTGGGCTTCTGGGGATTTAGTTTTTCTCCAGATTGTCTCAAGGCGGCGACACATGCGTCTTGATTCCCGGAGATTGGGGGGAACCAGCTAGCTCTTTGCATGGGTGTTCTTTCTGAGCGGGCCTATGCTGTTGGCGCAGTTGGTGATCCACTTGTGGATGGTGCGTACTGCGGTGTTTGGGTCCTCGTTGCCTGCGACGGTGGGTGCAGGAATGGAGAGGTCAGCGGTGAGTTGATCGTCGGTTGTTCTTGTCCATTTTCTATGCGATGGCTGGGGTATGGTGATGGTGGGTGAGTTGAAGGTGAAGTGAATGCATCTGTTATCTGTCCACGGGAGTTCCGTGGTGTGGCTGAATGTAGCAGCGGTTTCTGTAGTGAAGATGGGATCGGGGTGCGTCCCGCTGGGTGTGTTTGCTCTGTCACGATCTGTCAAAATCCTATGTTGTGGAGGTTGTCTAGGAGGGAAGTAGAGTTGGGGTCTTGTGGTTTCTCGAGGTGGAAGTTGAGGTCTCCCAGCAAGGTGTAGTTGGTGGCCGCAATGGCTTGTGCAGAGTTGAAGTCAGTGATGGAGTTGGCGAAAGGTCTGCAGGGTCCCAGAGGGCGGTAGATGATGGGTTCCTCTGATGGTGGATGTCAGGCTGGTGTGTAGCTTGAAGTGGAGGTGTTCGATCAGGTTAGTGGCTTCTTTGGAGTCTTCGGAGTGTGTTCAGGCGGAGGTTGGGCCTGTGGGCGATGGCGATTTCTCTCTTGAGTTCAGAGGAATGAAGGGCTCTACTTGGAGCTACGAGGAGGCAGAGCAGTTCACTGACTTGGTCAGTGGTGTTGCTCGACCTACTGCGCAACGGCTGCCATTAAGTGGGTGGGTGGGAGGAGATGACAGCTGGGATGCGGGAGCGGAAAACAGCGTGAAAAGGTGGTGGAGCAGCAGATCCGGGTATAGAGCGCAAGGGAGGGGGGGCGGGGCAGCAGTGGCAGGTGGGAGAGAAGGGTGAGAGAGAGGAGTGAGAGGAGAAAAACAGGGAGGAGAGATTGAGATGCAGAAAGCGACAGACAAAAGGAGCACAAAAGGGACAGAACACGGAAGGAAAAGCACACAAAGAGGGAAATCGCGGCAAAAAGGAGAAAAGAGGCCAAGGGCAGCCTAGTAGAAGAGCAGAGCTCTCCCACTGAACACCAGGGATGAGGCACGGGCAGAAGCCTCTGTGTGGAGGAGGGCCTCGAACTCCTGACAGAGGTCAGAGTTGAGAGGAATGAAGGGCTCTACTTGCCTTTTGGGCTACGAGGAGGCAGAGCAGTTCACTGACTAGGGGGTCAGTGAACTGCTCTGCACAAATGGGTGTTTTTCCCAGTACTTTCTCAACCCCAAAAAGTATGGCTTACTCAGATGCATTCTTGACCTCTGGCCCCTCAACAAGAGCATCCTGTTGAACCATTTTCATATGGTCACACTCAGGATATCATCCCTCTTCTGCTGCAAGGCGATTTCATGACCGCCTTCGGCTGGAATTATGCCTATTTGCATTTTCATATCCACCCAGCCCATTGATAATTCCTGCAGTTTGTTGCGAGTAGACAGCAGTTCAGTTCAGAGTGCTACCTTTCAGGGTTACTATACAAATAATAGAGCTATGCTGGTGCCTACAAAAATAACTTTGAGAAACTATATTGCTTTAAGGATCCCAAAGAACATTATTTAAATAATTCACACAAAAAATAATAAAGCACAGTACCTGATAAACCATTTTTGCTCACAATGTATATTTCCAAAATCTTTAAAGGTTTACAGAGAAAAAGCTGAGACTAGCGTACTTTGAGGCCGAAATTTGGGGCTACATACCTATAAAGGAGCTGATTTTAGCAGAAAAAAACGTTTTAAGCTCTTTAGTTAATTTCCCCAAGAGTACTCCTTTAATCCCTTGGCTGCGTGACCTGGTCCTCGAACCTGTAGCCTCCAAAGCTTAGTTACTCCATTATTGGAACTTTCATAGATTCACATGCTTGAGTCATTCCCCGTCGTCGAGATGGGAGCCCCCGGTATAATTTACACAAGCAGTGCCAGGATATATTAACAAAGAAAGGCCCTAGGCCTCTTCAATTTAACAGTCCATCAGAGTCATTTTGTGAAAAGGACCAAACTTGAGCATCCACCAATCAGGCGAGAGCACCCTCTAGAATCCTCCTGAGAGAAGCTCCAGCACCTCAGATTTTCTACCGCATGTTGTGCTAGTGAGTCTCCTCAGAGCTCTGCTCTTTCCTCACACCTTTCAACAACTTTTTCTCTCCGAGAAACTTATCTAACTTGATTTGCCAGCTATTTTCCAACTATGTCTGACCAGGAGAAGAGCGGTCTTTTCAGAGACTGCAAGACTTGTGGAAAGAAAAGGCTTCATTCTGAAGACCCTCACCAGGACTGCATTTACTGCCTCTACCCAGACCATTCAGCCAAAGACTGTAAGATTTGTCCTACCTTTTCCTCTAAGACCTTAAAGGATAGGGAAGGCAGATTATTGATATGGCTGCAGAAACTAAAACACAGAAAAAATCTAGTTTCTGACTCTGAGAGTGATGACTCTTCAACATACAAAAGATCATCAAAGAGGGCGAGATCAGGCTCAAGATCTCCCTCTCAACTCTCAAGGAAAGCCCACAAAAAGACTGCTTCACGGTCTAATAAGGGCCGCAGCCCATCTTCCTCTCCTAAGAAAGCTTCCAGGAAAGAGGGGAGAGGTCATTCTAGCAGTTCAGAGAGGCACAGAAAATCTTCCTCTGTACCACCATCTGTGCCTTTTAATAAGCAATCCTCTGTGACTGCATAAAAAGCACTGTTGACAACGGATTCATCGTCGACGGTACCGTCAGTTAGTACTTTTCCGACGACGACGACATCCAGCTCTGCATTTCCACCGTCAACGGCTCCGCAGGCAACGTCGACGAGGACAGGTACCCCACTGTCGATGAGAACTGCAGCTACGCCATCAGCGTCGACGACCGTCTACACATCGTCATCGACGGCGCTGATGTCAGTGTCAGCCCTACCGTCGTTGACCCACATACCAGGGCCAGTATCAGAGGAGGCTTTCGGGGACAATACAGAGGTGGACAGTTCCCTAAAACTAGAGAAAAGTTCCAAAGACCCCTCAAAATAAACAGTGACTTCAGTGTCACAAATCCCCAACACATAACACCAGTGGGGGGGAGACTCACAGATTTTTACCAAAACTGGGAAGAAATAACAGACTCGTGGGTCCTAGCCATTATCCAACATGGTTATTGCATAGAATTCCTACAATTACCACCAAATGTGCCTCCAAGAACACACGATATGTCCAAACAGCACTTAGATCTATTACACCTAGAAGTCCAAGCGTTGTTGCAAAAGGATGCAATAGAACTGGTACCGAACCATCAGAAAGGAACAGGTGTTTATTCCCTGTATTTTCTGATACCAAAAAAGGACAAAACTCTGAGACCCATCTTAGATCTCAGAACACTTAGGGGGTTATTCTAACTTTGGAGGAGTGTTAATCCGTCCCAAAAGTGACGGTAAAGTGACGGATATACCACCAGCCGTATTACGAGTTCCATAGGATATAATGGACTCGTAATACGGCTGGTGGTAAATCCGTCACTTTTGGGACGGATTAACACCTCCTCCAAAGTTAGAATAACCCCCTAAATCTTTACATCAAATCAGATCACTTTCACATCGTAACACTTCAAGACGTAATCTCCTTGCTCAAACAAGACTACATGACAACATTAGATCTCAAAGATGCGTATTTCCATATACCCATACATCCTTCACACAGGAAATACTTACGGTTTGTAGTCCAAGGAGTACATTACCAATTCAAAGTGTTACCATTCGGGATAACAGCACCAAGGGTATTTACAAAATGCCTTGCAGTAGTAGCAGCCCATATCAGAAGACAGCACATACACGTATTCCCGTATCTAGACGATTGGTTAGTCAAAACCTACACGCAGGAACAGTGTCTTCAACACACAAAATACGTCATAGAAACCCTTCACAAACTAGGGTTCTCACTAAACTACCAAAAATCACACTTACAGCTGTGTCAAATACAACAATACTTAGGAGCAACAATCAGCACAAAAAAAGGTAAAATTGGTGATGAAACTACTAGGCATGATGTCATCATGCATAGCCACTGTCCCAAATGCAAGATTACACATGCGGCCCTTACAACAGTGCCTAGCATCACAATGGTCACAAGTACAGGGTCAGCTTCAAGATCTAGTGTTGATAGACCGCCAAACATACACCTCGCTTCAATGGTGGAATCCTATAAATTTAAACCAAGGGCGGCCTTTCCAAGACCCAGTGCCTCAATACGTGATCCCAACAGATGCTTCCATGATAGGGTGGGGAGCACACCTCAACCGACACATCATCCAGGGACAATGGGACACTCAGCAGAAACAACTTCATATAAATCAGTTAGAACTACTTGCAGTGTTTCAAGCGTTGAAAGCATTTCAACCACTAATAGCCCACAAACACATTCTTGTCAAAACAGACAACATGACAACAATGTATTACTTAAACAGGGAGGGACACACTCAACACAGTTGTGTCTCTTCGCACAAAAGGTTTGGCATTGGGCGATTCACAATCACATTCGCCTAATAGCGCAATACATACCAGGAATTCAAAACCAGTTGGCCGACAATCACCAACAGACTCACGAATGGGAAATTCATCCCCAGATACTACAAACCTACTTCCAAACCTGGGGAACACCTCAAATAGACCTATTCGCAACAGAATAAAATGCAAAATGCCAAAACTTCGCATCCAGGTACCCACAGCCTCACTCCAAGGGCAATGCGTTATGGATGAGTTGGACAGGGATATTTGCTTACGCTTTTCCCCCTCTCCCACTCCTTCCGTATCTCGTAAACAAATTGAGTCATAACAAACTCAAACTATTACTAATAGCACCAACTTGGGCACGACAACCTTGGTACACAACACTACTAGACCTGTCAGTAGTGCCTCATATCAAAATGCCAAACAGACCAGATCTGTTAACTCAACACAAATAACAGATCAGACACCCGAATCCAGCATTGCTCAATCTAGCAATCTGGCTCCTGAAGTCTTGGAATTCGGACATCTAGACCTTACACAAGTATGTATGGAGGTCATCAAACAGGCTAGAAAACCTACTACAAGACATTGTTAATCAAATAAATGGAAAAGGTTTGTTTATTACTGTCATAATAATCAAATTCAACCATTACACGCTTCCGCAAAAAACATTGTACACTTGTACTAAGTACACTTAGAAAAGTCTAAGTTAGCTTTTTCATCGATTAAAATAAATCTCACAGCAATTTCAGCCTATGTGCAAATTACACATTCAACTTCACTATTCAGAATCCCAGTCATAAAAGCATTTATGGAGGGTCTAAAAAGGATTATTCCACCAAGAACACCACCAGTTCCTTCGTGGAACCTCAATATTGTATTACCATTTGAACCCATGCACTCTTGTGAGATACAATACTTAACCTGGAAAGTACCCTTCCTAATAGCCATCACATCTCTCAGAAGAGTAAGTGAAATACAAGCCTTTAGCATACAAGAGCCCTTTATACAAATACACAAACATAAAGTAGTTCTACGCACAAATCCCAAATTTTGGCCAAAAGTCATATCACCGTTCCACTTAAATCAAACAGTAGAACTCCCAGTGTTCTTTCCAGAACCAGATTCTGTAGCTGAAAGAGCATTGCATACATTAGACATAAAAAGAGCACTATTGTATTACATTGATAGAACCAAACAAATTCGCAAAACAAAACAATTGTTTGTAGCTTTCCAAAAACCTCATGCAGGGAATCCAATATCCAAACAAGGCATTGCCAGATGGATAGTTAAGTGTATTCAAACCTGCTATATTAAAGCAAAAAGAGAACTGTCTATTACACCAAAGGCACACTCCACTAGAAAGAAAGGCGCCACCATGGCCTTTCTAGGAAATATACCAATGACAGAAATCTGTAAGGCAGCAACATTACTGCGTGGATGTGTTAACAACACAACAAGCCACTGTAGGACAAGCAGTATTAAGAACATTATTTCAAACAACTTCAACTCCTACAGGCGAAGCCACCGCTTTTGGGGAGATAACTGCTTACTAGTCTATGCATAGCATGTGTATCTGCAGCTACACATGCCATCGAATGGAAAATGTCACTTACCCAGTTACAGTGTACATCTGTTCGTGGCATAAGACGCTGCAGAGTCACATGCGCCCTCCCACCTCCCCGGGAGCCTGTAGCCGTTATAAGTTGATAAAAATAGAACTAGTACATTTGTAAATTTGTAAATATATCACTTTTAGTCACATTATGTACATACATACTTACTCCATTGCATGGGCACTATTACTATACACACTACTCCTACCTCACCCTCTGTGGGGAAAACAATCTAAGATGGAGTCGACGCCCATGCACAATGGAGCCGAAATGGGAGGAGTCCCTCGATCTCGTGACTCTAAGAAAAACAACTTGTAACACTCCGAACCCAACACTAGATGGCGGGATATGCATAGCATGTGAATCTGCAGCGTCTCATGCCACGAACAGATGTACACTGGGTAAGTGACATTTTCCATATATATATGTTCTGTGTGTGTGTATGTGTATATATATATATATATATATATATATATATATATATATATATATATATATATGTATGTATGTGTATATATATATATATGTATGTATGTGTATATGTATGTATATATATGTATGTATATATGTATGTGTATATATATATGGTGTATGCCTTTACAGTTACATAGATTTATATACAGGAATATAAGGATGTTTTCTTTATCAAGGTGTTTTCTATCAAATAGGTTATTATAATACAATGTGCATAGCTACTGCTCTCTACTCTGATTCAAGCATGTGAATCTATGAAAGTTCCAATACTGGAGTAAGAAAATAAGTTACTTACCTGTAACTGTAGTTCTCTTCCAGGGGATCCTCATCAATAGTCATAAACATTGAATATTCCCACCCTTGTGCGGGGACCCCGGGGCATATATATAATACACACATATTATACATGTGTAACAAACAGTCATGCAGGCTATCATGTTAAAAACAGGCTAAAATGCTTTATTTCTATGAAGTTTTTTTTTTTTTTTATATATAATAAAAACTACAATAGAGCATAAATATCTACCCAAGCTCCTAAAACCAGGCTTAGGGAAGTAAGCAGCAGCAAATTCTAGAGAAAAAATAGAAAAAACTGCATTGAAAAACAGTGAAGCATTCTTAGCCAATAGGCTGCATGCAGGTTAACACAGGAGAACCATAAAAACTTTGGCACCGTGCCTTTAAGACCCTGAGCACCTCCAGTATCCCACCATGCCTCAGGGGTGAAGGAAAGGTGACAGTTGGTTCACAGTTAGGTCAGTTCTTTTTTCCGGCTTCTTCTGAGAGGATCCTGGAGCATTGAGCTCTCAGTTTTTCTGAGTTTTTCTCAGAAAAATTCTTTAAAAAAGCGTTTTTTCACTTTTCATTCGACAAATAAATAACATATTTGTCTGAGCTAGGCAGTTTTTTCCTGACAGAAAAATGCCTTCACTTTTTGTCAAATGCCCTGCTTGTGGGAAGAAGAAGGCCCAGTCAGATCCCCACTCTCTGTGTATAGTGTGCCTGCCTCAGAGTCACTGCCCTGACATTTGTAAGTACTGCAAGAACATGTCTAAGAGGACTCTGAAAGACAGAGAGAAGATCCGGCTACATGGGCTTCAGGAGAGGCAAAGAACATCGTCCTCCTCACTTCCCAGACAACCAGAAGGCCATTCTCAGGAGAGAATGGCTCGGTCGACGTCAGCAGGTAGGAAAGTACCTGTTTGTTCACCGTCGACATCGTCGCTACCACCGTCTCACCGGCATAGGTCGCCGTCGACGGCGACACACCCGACGTCGAAGGAAACGGCGTCGAGGGAGCATCATCGCAGGGGCAGGTCTCCGTCGACGGCAGCCCGCCGATCGACGTCGAGCCATCGCCGGCGTGCCCGGTCGCCGCCAAAGGCTGTGCGCCCCCCGACGTCAGGACACACGCCGTCAAAATCACCACGACGGCATGAGAGACATCCGCCGTCGACCTCCCACCGCTCCACGTCGAGGCACACGACGGCGAGCAGGTCAAGGTCCAAGGATCGGCGTTCGACGTCAAGGCACTCTGCGTCGAGGCACTCCACGTCGAGGCAAGAGCAACCGGCTGGGCGCCCTTCGACGTCGACACAGCCATCGACGTCGACGCAGGTTTTACCTGTCCCACAGGGAGCAGAACATCGCCCCACGCCAGACAAGGCCGCGCCATCTCCAGTGGTCTCCATACCGAGCGACTCTTCTCGGTCAAGAGCGGTATCATCTGGGCATGTTTCGCCCGTCAATCTATCTCCGAGATGGCTGGAGAGCCTTAACAGACCAGCGGCCTCCCCAGATTCGCAATATTCGCGAATGTATTCGCCTACTGCCTCCCTGCCAAGAACGCCATCACCGACAGCCAGGGCAGAACGGGCTCGTTCTGCTCCTCGCCAACCGGCCGCGAGGCCTAGGCGCTCTGCTACAGCGTCTCGCAGCAGGTCTCGTTCTCAACGAAGATCCAGGTCTCGTTCAAGAAGATCACCCTCTTGGTCTTCATCAGGTTCATCTGTGGGGCGTTACTCACCCACCCTAACAGATTCACCACCTGCTGGAGTCCCACCGGTGGATGACATTACCACGTTTAACGAGGTGCTGCTAAGAGGAGCGCAGAAACTCAACATAGAGGTTCCAGAGCCATCTACCTCCTCATCAGTCATCTTTGAGACTCTACAACAGAGATCAGCATCAAAAAAGCTGCTGCCTCTAGTGCCTGGTTTGTTGCAGCCAACCATGGACACTTTTCTGGCCCCAGCCTCGCTTAAATCTGCCCCGGCTAGGATTCTCAAAAAATACAAGGCTCCCGAGCAGGACCCTTTGTTCCTCAGGAAGGATCCGCCACCGGACTCGGTTATAATAGCTGCCGCCCGAAAAACCCACTCGGTGGCATCTTCATCCACGGTACCCCCGGATAAAGAGAGCAGGCATCTAGACTCTCTGGGGAGAAAGATATGCGGGACGGCGGCTTCGACAATGAAAGTCTCCAGTGCGTCTGCGCTCCTGGGCAGGTATGATCGTTCTCTGTGGGACTCGCTCAGTAGATTCACAGAAAAATTGCCCAGAGAGGACAGACAAGATTTCCAGAAGATACTGCAAGAAGGATGCCTGGTATTCAACCAGGTTATCAGCGCGGCAGCAGATGGGGCGGATTTAGCTGCTCATGGGTACGCACATGGAATCTGTGCAAGGAGATCTTCCTGGCTGAGACTCACTGGTTTGAAACAGGAAGCACAACAACGCATCCTGAATCTCCCATTCGCCGGGAACTCTCTATTCGGTGCCCATGCAGACGAAGAAATGGCCTGCATGAAGACAGAGGTGGATACCATGAGGGCAGTGGGCCTGGAAAGAAAGAAAGATTTCAGGCGGAGGTACAGGCCGTATGACAGGCACCCTTTCCAGCAGAGGGTTCAAACCCCTCATTGGTCGCAAAGGTCACAGCAATGACAGGGACGCCCTCTTTTTCAACGGAGAAACACAAGGGAGCGAGGGTCAAGTAGACCTCAACAGTCCACTCCGAAAGCACCCACCAAGCAATGAAATCTCGCTTCCCTCGACACTGTACACCACTCCGGTGGGGGGGGAAGTATTACAGCTTATCTTCGCGAGTGGCACTCTATCACAAGAGACAAACGGGTGCTCAATATTGTCGAACATGGCTATTCTCTTCTTTTCAAACAGCCTCCACCACGCTTGCCACCAACCAAAGACAATCCATCTCATCTCAGCTTGCTACGCAAGGAGGCTCTCGCCCTCCTAAAAAAGAATGCCATAGAAAAGGTTCCACCTGCACACAGAGGACAGGGGGTCTACTCCCGTTACTTTCTGGTGGCGAAGAAGGGTCGAGAGGGCGTTTTCAGGCCAATTCTGGACCTACGGCTGCTGAACAAATACATAAGGAAGCAGAAGTTCAGGATGCTAGCGCTTCACCAGATTTTCCCTCAACTACATCAGGGAGACTGGATATGCTCCATCGACCTGCAGGATGCGTATTTTCACATCCCAATAGCTCCCAAACATCGAAAATTCCTGCGCTTCAGAGTAGGGTTACAGCATTACCAGTTCAGAGTTCTACCCTTTGGCCTGAAATCTGCCCCAAGAGTTTTCTCAAAATGTATGGCAGTGGTGGCGGCGCATCTTCGAAAACAAAGGATATACATATATCCATACCTAGACGACTGGCTACTGAAGGCTTCTTCGCCGGAGCAGGCGAGAAGCCATCGGGACATTGTACTCTGAGATGCGAAGCTCTAGGTCTTCAGGTCAATTACCAAAAGTCAACCTTGATTCCAACACAGAATCTTCACTACCTGGGAGCTATCATAAACACAGAACTCCAAAAAGTGTATCCTTCGGAGGAACGACTATCCTCAATAGGCAGGAAGTGTCAGGACCTGTTGAGAGCCAACGCACCTATGGCACGTCAGGTGACATCGCTGCTGGGCTCCATGGCATCATGCATTTTTATTGTCCAAAATGCCAGACTCCACATGAGACCCCTCCAAGAGGCATTGGAGACCAACTGGAGCCAAAGAACAGGTCGCTGGGAGGACACGGTGCAGCTACCGGCGGTAGCACTTCAGTCATTGAGATGGTGGATGCACAGACCTCACCTCTCAGTGGGTGCTCCGTTTCATCAGGTGCTTCCATCTGACACCCTAGTAACGGATGCGTCTCTTCAGGGATGGGGGCTCATCTGGGTCCTTTTCAAGCACAAGGTCTGTGGTCAGACAAGGAAAAGCAGTACCACATCAATCTGCTAGAACTCAGAGCGGTCCATCTGGCTCTCAAGTCTTTCATACCACTAATTCAGGGGAAAACGCTCTTAATACAGACGGACAATACAACCACAATGTATTACTTGAACAAACAAGGGGGAACGAGATCCCTACCCCTATCGCGAGAGTCCCAAGCGATATGGCATTGGCTCCTGGCCAGAGGAATGTCAATTACAGCGGTTCACCTGCCAGGTCAGCAGAACGTGGAAGCAGATTTTCTGAGCAGACACCTAGAGGACGCTCACGATTGGGTCCTACACGGCGAAGTCGCAGAATACATCTTCGTGCAATGGGGTCGGCCTCAACTGGATCTCTTTGCAGACGAAGTAAACAAGAAATGCCCAGACTTCGCATCCAGGTTCTATCGTCCGGGATCTCGAGGGAATGCCCTGTTGATCGACTGGTCAGGGATATTTCTCTACGCTTTTCCGCCGATTCCCCTCATTCCGGCAGTGATCAGCAAACTTTACAGATCCAGGACCAGAATGATTCTTATAGCGCCACAATGGCCCCGTCAATTCTGGTACACAGATCTCCTCAACCTGTCGGAAAAACCTCCCAGGAGGCTGCCGTGCAGACCGGATCTTCTGAGCAGAATGGAGGGCAGAATTCTACATCCCAACCTACCCTCTCTGAGCTTAAAAGCATGGCTCCTGAATTCCTGCAGTATGGGCACCTAGGACTCTCACAGGAGTGCATGAACATCTTGAAAGAGTCCAAACGGCCTTCCACGCGGCGTTCTTACGCTTTTAAGTGGAAGAGATTCTACATATGGTGCTGTCAGCAAGGTCATAATCCCATACGGGCGCAGGAGGATGTCATACTGTCCTATTTGCTTCATCTAGCGAAGTCCGGTCTGCAGGTATCGTCTATTAAGGTACATTTGTCTGCTATTACAGCCTATCGCAAGTCACCTTCTCAGGAATCCTTCTTTACGAAACCTGTAGTCAAGGATTTCTTAGAAGGTTTGAAGAAAGTTTTTCCGCCCATTCGGAGGCCTTCTCCTCCATGGGAACTGAACATAGTCTTGGCAAAACTTATGGGCCCTCCTTTTGAGCCTATACATAAGGCCTCTTTACAACACCTTACGTGGAAGACGGCTTTTCTAGTGGCCATTACTTCAGCGAGGAGGGTCAGTGAAATCCAGGCCTTGTCTTCCAAAGAACCGTACACGGTTTTTCATGACAATAGAGTGGTTCTACGAACTCACCCATCTTTCCTTCCGAAGGTGGTGTCAGAATTCCATATCAATCAGACAATATCTTTACCGACTTTCTTTCCCAATCCGGAGACTCCGGCAGAGAAAGCATTGCACTCCTTAGACTTGAAAAGAGTGCTGAAATTTTATCTGAATAAGACAAAATCGATTAGACATTCTAACCGCTTGTTTGTAAACTATGGTCATTTGAGGACAGGAGAGGCAGCATCTAAACGAACAATATCAAGATGGATAGTTTCTTGTATTGTTAATACTTACCAGCTAGCTAATAAACAATTACTAGCGCGGCCTAGAGCGCATTCTACAAGGGGAAAAGCGGCTACTGCTGCCCTCCTTAACAATGTTCTGATATCTGAGATTTGTAAGGCTGCTACATGGAAGTCTGTCCATACGTTTACGAGACATTACTGTTTAGACTCAGATGCAAGAGCGGATGCCCAAGTGGGGCAGGCCTCTCTAAGAAATCTATTTGCGTAATACCTATCTATTCCTGCACTTCTATCGGACAGTCCGCTGGATTTAGGGATGGGCTTGCTAATCTATTCAATGTTTATGACTATTGATGAGGATCCCCTGGAAGAGAAGGATAAGTTACTTACCTGTAAATCCTAGTTCTCTTCCAGGGGTATCCTCATCAAAGTCATAAACAACCCACCCTCTTCCCCGGACGCACGTCTCCTAGAAGTACAGAACAGACTGTATTTTGAATCTGTTATACAAATTGTCACCGTAAAAAGAACTGACCTAACTGTGAACCAACTGTCACCTTTCCTTCACCCCTGAGGCATGGTGGGATACTGGAGGTGCTCAGGGTCTTAAAGGCACGGTGCCAACGTTTTTATGGTTCTCCTGTGTTAACCTGCATGCAGCCTATTGGCTAAGAATGCTTCATTGTTTTTCAATGCAGTTTTTTCTATTTTTTTCTCTAGAATTTGCTGCTGCTTACTTCCCTAAGCCTGGTTTTAGGAGCTTGGGTAGATATTTATGCTCTATTGTAGTTTTTATAATATATAAAAAAAATAAAAAAAACTTCATAGAAATAAAGCATTTTAGCCTGTTTTTAACATGATAGCCTGCATGACTGTTTGTTACACATGTATAATATGTGTGTATTTTATATATGCTCCGGGGTCCCCGCACAAGGGCGGGAATATTCAATGTTTATGACTTTGATGAGGATACCCCTGGAAGAGAACTAGGATTTAAAGGTAAGTAACTTATCCTTCTCCAGTATTGGAATCTTTCATAGATTCACATGCGACCCACCCACCTCCCCGGAGAAGCTCACTTCACCTCTCTCTAACTCTCTATATATATATTTTTTCCTATATTGTACGCACTTGTGCTTGGAAAATCTGAGGTGCTGGAGCTTCTCTCAGGAGGATTCTAGAGGGTGCTGTCGTCTGATTGATGGATGCTCAAGTTTGGGCCTTTTCACAAAATGACTCTGATGGACTGTTAAGTTAAAGAGGCCTAGGGCCTTTCTTTGTTAATATATCCTGGCACTGCTTGTGTAAATTATACCGGGGGCTCCCATCTCGACGATGGGGAATGATTCAAGCATGTGAATCTATGAAAGATTCCAATACTGGAGAACTACAGTTACAGGTAAGTAACTTATTTTCTTACACCTCCTTTTTTGGTGCAGATTGAAGCGTACTCCTACATTAACTGAATAAAATCTTGCTTTTAAGGATATAGAGGGCCGTGACAAATCCTCTCTATTGAATGGCTAAGTTATGTGAAAAACTCTTTGGAGGTAATAGGTTTGGGTGATTACTGGGCAGCTAGTGCTGCACCATTCGCTATGGATGTACTTGAGGACCACTTTTGGAAATAGAAGTGGAAGAAGGACATGCAAAGGTCGAGCTGGGGCACTCTCACGGAGGCTTTTTTTCAGTTTAAATTCCATGTTGAATTTGAACCCTTTCTTGATTTCTTGTCTGACATAGCAGCCAGGAGCTTATTCCTCAAACTGCAATATGGCACATTGCGCCTCATCGTTTCCCGTAAAATGGCAACCCAGCACCATGGCAAGTGCCTTGTATCTGGTATGTTCGCAGTCAAATGAGTCCTTAGTAGATTTTTTTTCTGCCCAGGTTATTGGCATCCAAGGGAAACAAGAATTCTCCGGTTATGTAGGCAGATGGGATATAGGCAGTACCGCCTGATGCTTAAGCTATTGTGCACTGAAACCAGGGAATCTGTTTGTGCGGTGGCTAAATATTTGTAACTGGGTCATCGGGGCCAACGCCATGAACTATCTTGTGATGGTTTTAATTGCAAATTACTTTTTAACCTGAATGTGCCATTTTTTAAGACCTGCCATTTCACCTGTTTTACTATTAGAATAGATTTGCATCTTATTCCTGTTAAAAAAAAAAAAAAAGTTTGTGGTCTTTCCATTTGTATATATTATACTTTAATTTGTATTTGACTGACTTTTACTCTCTTGAGTTTCTTTGTACTTTTATGGTTCTTTGTAACTGAATAATGTAGTTTTAGATTTGGTATTAATTTCCAAAATCATATTTACATAGCGATAATGTGATTGCTCCACTGTGGGTAGCAAATGTGCAAAAAGTGCTTGAGCAAAGTGACTTGTGAAATTCAGAAGGTGACTGAGGGTAAAATACACAATTCACAATACAGTGCATAAGCTGCCTCTTAGTTGTCTGGCAATCTAAATAAGACCCAATTCTCAGAGGGCAACTAAAAATAAAAAATCCTTAGAATTACCGGGTGGGGATTAATATGTCCAGACTATTTAGAAAGCATTGGCGTTTTGACCCTAAGGACTGCGTGGTTACTCAAAACCATCAAGGAGGATCTACATCAGGACATGGGTAAGGTGGGTGGAGAAACCAATAATGTTAGGCAGTGAGGCCCATCGACTGTGAAATATGGGGGGTGGCGGGGGTGGACTGCAAGGTAGCTTGTTTGCTGCTTTCGAGAACTGGCCAAAGCAGCTACAGTCCGTAACTTAAAAAAAAAAAAAAAAAGAGAAACGGATGCAGTCTCTTATTGTCTCAATCAATGGAAGCGACATTTGTGGGTTACAACAGCCTCCAGGTGTTTACCAAGTGTTTAGCCCGTGGTAGCTGCTCATCTCAGATGGAGTGGCACCCACGTGTTCCCTTACCTCGATGATTGATTGAACAAGAGTGCCGCACATCGGCAGTGTCTAGCGCACATGCCCATTACCATAAACCTTCTTCACAGACTAGGCTTCACCATAAATGTGGCCAAATCTCACCTTCAAGTACACCCCATCATCTGGGTACTCTTAATTCAAGGGTAAGAAAGGCTTATTGGGTAAAAGCATTCCAGAACCTGCTGCATCTTTTTTAGCCAGACTGTCCGGTAATGGTCGGGACAGTCATGCAATTGCTAGGCGTGATGGAATTATGCGTTGATAGTTCCTGATGCACGGTTACACATGCATCCATTACAGCAATGCCTAACGACACAGTGGTCTCAATCAGAGGGTCAATGGGAAGATTTAGTGTTGATTTGCGGCCATACGCTTTGCTCTCTGCAGTGGTGGAACACAAAAAATCTGTTACAGGGACGGCCCTTTCTAGACCCAGTTCCACAGGACACTGTTACTATGGAAGCCTCTCTCACTGGATGGGGATTACACACACAAGTCATCCACACAGTGGAGTCTTCACATCAACCACTTGCTGACTATTCAATGTGTTCTTCAGGCATTCCTTCCATTCATCCTCCAAAAAGTTGTTAGAACCGGCAAAACCACAGCTTTGTTTTACATATACAAGCAGAGGTGTGGAACTCTGATAACCCGACGCACAGGACATATTGTTTGGGGTCAAGAACAAGTTTTCATGTTTATTTTGCCTTGGGACAAGTAGGCCCAGCCCCCTGCATTACAAACCCTTTGGATGCCAGTTTGCAGGGATGGACACTACCTGCAGTTGAGGTAATATTTGTGTCCATATGTTAATGCTGTTGGAACTTGTATTCTTGGTTCAGTAATGCAAAGCCTTAATTAGGGTGAGCGCTCTTATTAACCGTTGTAAGGCCATACTGCACTACTGATTTTTTTCCATTAACCCCTTCTGTGCCCAGGACGTAATGGTTACGTCCTGAGGCACAGTGCTGCTGTGCCCAGGACGTAACCACTACGTCCTGTGCACAGAGCCCAGAGGGAGCGCTAGCGCTCCCTCTGTGGGGTTCCCCCCCACCCCCCCAAGTCAGGGATGGAAGGGGAAGCCCTTCCCCTTCCACCCCCGACCCCCCCCAACCCCCCCTGTGACGTCAGCGCACGCTGATTAGTCACAGGGTCTCCCCCATCGCGCTGGAAGCAGAGCTTCCAGCGCGATTGAAAAAGAAATGCTTTTGCATTTCTTTTTCAATCCCATGGGGGAGGCCCCGAGAGGCTTCAAAGGGAAGGAAATGTATTTCCTTCCCTTTGAAGTCTCTCACAGGTTTCAAAAGCCGGATTGCTTGCAATCCGGCTTTTGAAACCCCACTAGACACCAGGGATTTTTTTTTTTTTCAGTGAAATTGGCAAAAGGGAGTGACCCCCTTGGGCAAGGGTCGCTCCCGGGGGGGGCATTTTTTTAGGAAGGCCTTTTCTGCCCCCGGGGGGGCAGAAACCTCTAGGCACCAGGGACCTTTTTTTTTTTTTTTTGTGATGATTTCTTTTTTTTTTTAGGTGGGGAGCGATCCCTTAGGCAAGGGTCGCTCCCCTACGGGGCAATATATATTTAGGCAATTTCTGCCCCCCTTGGGGGCAGATTGGCCTATTTTGATGAGGCCAATCTGCCCCCAAGGGGGGGGCAGAAACCATTAGACACCAGGGAGTTTGTTTTTGCGCGCGAATTTCACGCAACGGGAGCGACCCCTTTGGCAAGGGTCGCTCCCAGGGGGGCATTTTTTTGGGAAGGTCTTTTCTGCCCCCCCTGGGGACAGATCGGCCTATTATTAGGCCGATCTGCCCCCAGGGGGGGCAGAAAACCTCTAGGCACCAGGGATCCTTTTTTTTTTTTTTTTTTCTTTTTATGTTTTCTTTTTTTTTTAGGTGGGGAGCGACCCCTTAGGCAAGGGTCGCTCCCCTAGGGGGCAAATTATATTTAGGCCATTTCTGCCCCCCTTGGGGGCAGATTGGCCTCATCAAAATAGGCCAATCTGCTCCCAAGGGGGGCAGAAACCATTAGACACCAGGGAGTTTTTTTTTTTGCGTGAATTTCACGCAAGGGGAGCGACCCCTTAGGCAAGGGTCGCTCCCGGGGGGGCGGGGAGGGGGGGGGATTATTTTAGGCCATTTCTGCCCCCCTGGGGGGGTAGATCAGCCTATTTTGATTCGGCTGATCTGCCCCCAAGGGGGGCAGAAACCACTAGGCACCAGGGATTTTTTTGTTTTTCTGTTTTACAGATGGGGAGCGACCCTCTTGGACAAGGGTCGCTCCCCTGGAGGGGCAACATGTATTTAGGCCATTTCTGCCCGCTTTGGGGGCAGATCGGCCGATTTTAGGTCAATCTGGCCCCAAGGGGGGCAGAAACCACTAGGCACCAGGGATCTTTTTGTTGCGCCGTCACACAAGGGGAGCGACCTTGTAGTCAAGGGTCGCTCCCCGGGGGGGTGGGGGGGGGGCAAAATTATTTTAGGCCATCTCTGCCCCCCCCTGGGGGCAGATCGCCCTATTGGTATTAGGCCGATATGCCCCCAGGGGGGCAGAAACCTGTAGGCGCCAGGGCAATTTTTTTTTTTTTTGTTTGTTTTTTTAGAGATGGGGAGCGACCCATCAGACAAGGGTCGCTCCCCTGGGGAGCAAACTGTGTTTAGACCATTTCTGCCCCCCTTGGGGGCAGATTGGTCGATTTTAGGTCAATCTGCCCCAAGGGGGCAGAAACCACTATGCACCGGGATTTGTTTTTTGGCGCCAATGTCACGCAGGGGGAGCGACCCCGTAGGCAAGGGTCGCTCCGGGTGGGGGGGGGGGGTGGAGGGGGTGTTCGGGGGGCAAATTTATTTTAGGCCATTTCTGCCCCCCCTGGGGGCAGATTGGCCTATTATTAGGCTGATCTGCCCCCAGGGGGGGCAGAAACCTCTTGTTTCCAGGGCAAATTTTTTTTAGTGTTTCTTTTTTTAGTTTGTTTGTTTTTTTAGTGATGGGGAGCGACCCATCAGACAAGGGTCGCTCCCCTGGGGGGCAAACTGTGTTTAGACCATTTCTGCCCCCCTTGGGGGCAGATTGGTCGATTTTAGGTCAATCTGCCCCAAGGGGGCAGAAACCACTAGGCACCGGGATTTGTTTTTTGGCGCCAATGTCACGCAGGGGGAGCGACCCCGTAGGCAAGGGTTGCTCCGGGGGGGGGGGGGGGGGGAGGGGGTGTTCGGGGGGCAAATTTATTTTAGGCCATTTCTGCCCCCCATGGGGGCAGAAACCTCTTGTTGCCAGGGCAAATTTTTTTTAGTGTTTTTTTTTTTTAGTTTGTTTGTTTTTTTAGAGATGGGGAGCGACCCATCAGACAAGGGTCGCTCCCCTGGGGGGCAAACTGTGTTTAGACCATTTCTGCCCCCCTTGGGGGCAGATTGGTCGATTTTAGGTCAATCTGCCCCAAGGGGGCAGAAACCACTAGGCACCGGGATTTGTTTTTTGGCGCCAATGTCACGCAGGGGGAGCGACCCCGTAGGCAATGGTCGCTCCGGGGGGGGGGGGGGGTGTTCAGGGAGCAAATTTATTTTAGGCCATTTCTGCCCCCGGGGGGGGGGGCAGAAACCTGTAGGCGCCAGGGCAATTTTTTTTTTTTTTTTTTTTTTTTTTTTTTTTTTTTTTTAGAGATGGGGAGCGACCCATCAGACAAGGGTCGCTCCCCTGGGGGGCAAACTGTGTTTAGACCATTTCTGCCCCCCTTGGGGGCAGATTGGTCGATTTTAGGTCAATCTGCCCCAAGGGGGCAGAAACCACTAGGCACCGGGATTTGTTTTTTGGCGCCAATGTCACTCAGGGGGAGCGACCCCGTAGGCAAGG